>NC_137891.1:160298929-161013652 GCF_963455335.1 Martes martes
AAGTGGAGTCACAATTGTGAAACTGGGACACCTGGGTCAGCAGAGAGGAGATGACACACCAGTTCATTCCAGGGGCTTCCCAGGCGTCTCGTACCTGGATGAGGTTGGCTGCAGGCATCCTCCTCTTCTCAAAGTGCTTCTGACGGTGCTGCTCCTGCACCTTCAGGGCAAAGCCAGAGCCCAGGATGCCCTAGGGGAAGAGGCGTGGTTGGGAGAAGGGGGCAAAGGGCGACAACACAAGGAGAAGGTCTCCATCCCAGCCCCTCTGAGCTCTCCCCACCCCATCCATGCAGCAGGCTCTGCCCCCAGGTCCCTCTCCCCCAGGCTGGGAGATCCTAAGTGCAGGGGGACTCACAGCAGGCAAGGCAAAGAAGGAGATGCCTAGTAAGGCGAAGCCGGCAGCCAGGACCCTGCCCAGCCATGTGTGCGGTGTCTTGTCACCATAGCCAATGGTCGTCAGTGTGATCTGGGGACACGAAGAGTTTACAGACTCCTCAGGGCTGGTCTCGGGAGCCACCCACAAGAGCTTGTTGGGGCACAGGCAGGGGGGAGCCTGATCATGAGGAGGTGCCTTATGGTCATCCACAGTGGCTGGTTAGGGGCATAGATGAACTGTTCCCTTCTCTGCTTGTGGTCCATCTAGTTCCCTTCCCTGCCCTGTGCTGGTCAGGGTTAAGGTTGCAGGGGCTTGGTGTAGGGAACTAAAGGGACCACAAGCAGATCTACTGGGGCAGGTTGGAGGCTAACACAGGGGCTGGTCACAGGGGGCCCTGGCCCTAGCTGAGAGGCTCCCTCAACCCTGAGTCAGAGTGACAGTGGTCACACAGGGGAGGGTCTCAGGAAGAAGGGCAGCCCTTGTACAGACCCACACGCACCGTCCCCCACCAGAGCGAGTCGGCATAGGAGGAGAAGTCGGAGTTGGCATCCTTCTCAGCCAGATAGACCAGGAAGGAGGCGAAGATGAGCACCAGGAACCCGATGTACCAGGCGGTGATCAGCTCCTGCGAGGGCAGCAAAGTTGTGAACGTTAGGAGGGCTGAGGGGGAGGGGCCTGGGAAAGCGAGTCACGCTGTGGCCACCTGGCAGAGGTGGGCAGGTGGGAGGTTCCCACAATGACCTGAGACAGGTGTTCTGGAATGGGGGACAAAGGTTCCCCACCTCTCTGACAGCGGCTCTGCCTGCTTTCCTTTCCCAGCTCCTCCCTTCTAGGAGACCCTCCTCAGCCTTCCCAGCTTCCCGAAGGGGGCAAAGCCCTCCCCAAAACTCAGGGTACACCCCCTTGACCTTCCAGATCCCACATTCAGACCTCAGTCCCCAGACCCAGCAGCCCCCCAGCGCTCTAACCACCACCCCCACACCCCGCCCTAGCTCCCCACTCTGTTCTGCGCCTAGACCACGAACCCAGAATCTTCCAAGTGGGTACCTCAAGCCCTGACCCCGGACCCAGCCCAGGCGCGGCCTCAGAGATGAACCCTGTGACAGGGGCCCCTGCCAGGTCCCCAGCCTCCCCTGCCCTGCCCCTCCCCCATTGCACACCTTGCTGTGTGCGTAGACCACGGAGCCCAGCAGCTTCCAGGTGCCGCCGCGGCGGTCCATGCGGACCATGCGCAGGATCTGCAGGAAGCGCATGCTCCGCAGCGCGGACGTGGCGAAGATGTTGCCCTGCGTGCCCGCAGCGATGACAGCCACCGAGGCCACGAACACGATGAAGTCTGCAGGGGCGGGAGAGGCGAGGTCACAGCCCTGCCGGGGAGCCAAGCCACCCCGGGGTCAGGCTCCCAAGTGGGGGTGGGGGGCTCTGGGGCCGGGGTGCGGGGGTGTTGGCGGTGATCGGGAGGGTCCGTGAAATCTGCCAGCAGCCAGGGTCTGGGTCAGGATGTCAACCCTAGGGTTTGGGGTCAGAGGTCAGGCATGTGGGGGTGGGGGAGCAGGTCTTGTCACCGATGACACAGAAGGGTTTTCTGGCAAAGCGGAAGCGGCCCTGCCATCCTCGGTAGCGGCAGCAGCATCCCGCGGACCAGACGCGGATGATGTACTCCAGGCCAAACACCACGATCATCACGAATTCCTGTGGGACCAGGGACCTGAGTTCCGGTCCCCTCCCCCTGGGAGCAAGGGCCCAGGTCCCACAGTACTGGCCCAGCCCAGAGCCCTTGGGTGAGGGGGACCAGGATTCCCTCAGACCACCCCTCCTGGACGTTCCTACACCTGGCTGGACCTGAGGAGAATTCCAGAATGCACGTGGCCCCTTCCTCAGGCTTTCAGCCCAAGTCTGTCTTGCACTTCCTGTGCACCAGCTGTGTGGGGTTTTCTGCTCTTCGCCCCCCCTCCCCCTCCCAGCTATCCCAGACTCTGTAGCTCAGTAACCCTGACTGGGTGACATAAGGGGTGACTCTGTGTCAGCTGTCCACTTCCAAGGTGCTTCTGTTTAGAGGGGGGCGGAAATCACACCAAGGGTTGAGTTAGCAGTTTGGGTCCTGAGAAGGAGTGGGGTTTATTCACCTCTGCTTGGGGCCCACCAGCAGCCCTGGCTTAGCGGCAGTAGGTCCCTCAACATTGGCTGGAAAGCAGGACATGAAGTCCAGAAAGGGGCAGCCACCAGCTCAGGGAAGACAGCACAGCGCCACAGGCAAACCACTCTCTGAGCCACGGTATGAGAAGCCTCTCTCTTCCCCCCACCCTGAGCCCCAAGGGGCTGCCTTACACAGCCTCGCTCCAACCTGGCCTCTGGCACTCACCAAGATGAGGAGACATTCGTTGGCAAGTTCCTGGTGCTCCTGAATAGTGGACAGCACGGACAGCACCAGGCAGCTGAAGACCAGCAAAAATCTGCAACAACAGAAGGGAGAGGGTTAGACTGCTGCACGGACAGGACAGCCAAGGGTGGGGGAAGGGGCTGTGGAGTCGTGGGAGGTGAAGCATGATTTGGGAAGAATTAGCTGGAAAGCAGAATCAGAATCAGAGCTCCCTGGAGTTGTGGTTCTGTGCCAGACGCCAGCGGGAGAGGCCCCCATGCTCTGGGCTACGGAGCTCACAGACACCGACCACCGTCTCAGTTGCCCTCGCTGCTGGCTGCCACTCAGAGAAGGGGCCACTCCGCGGTGGGTGGCCGGTCTGCCTGGACTGGTTGTGGAAAGAGACCGGCTCAGGGTCCCATGGTCAGGAGGCACCCGTGGGCTCAGCCACTCACAAGGGGTGCCCCCAGGCCCTGGCTCAGTTTGAAGACCTTCTGAAGAAAAGTAGCCCAGAGGTCAGCTGAGGGGCCAGGGAAGGTCAGCGGGCAAGGGAGGGGTCTCTGCTTCCCATGAACACCAAGGTGGCTGGAACATCGCTTCATTTGCAGAAAGGGGACAACTGCTTCTGCCTTCGTGGGCTCTTAAGGAATTAAAGAAGGAGACAACTCTGAAAGGAAAGGGGACTAGGGAGGACAGGGAAGAGGGGAAGGATGCAGAGGGGGACGGGGTATGATGAGGGGAATCAGGCCTCATGGCCTGCGACTCCCCTGAGGACAGAGGGAAGTCCAGAAGGAGACATTTAGAAATGGGGAGAACTTCATAACCCAGCTCATCCAACACTTCCTTCAAGCCCAGCTGCACACATAAGGAAACTGAGGCCCGGACAGGGAAAGGGACTCACCCAAGGTCTCTCAGTATGTCCAGGACAGAGGTGAGATTAGAGCATGGGTTTCCCACATCCCGGGGGCTGGGAAGAGGGGGAAAGGGCATGAGGAGAGAGGCTGGCAGCCTCGGACAGAGTATGAATGCGCAAGGCAGGCCAGGCTGAGGGGCACCGGCTGCAGATGCAGAGAAAGAAACCGAGTCATACTCGCGGAAGTGCTCCTCTGTGAGAGACAGAAGTGCCCGACCGCACGTGCCCTTTGGAAGAGACTCCAGAGGGAATGAGTTGCTCTAGAAACACATCCCTTGCAAACTGACCCACAGCCTTCCCCAGATGTTCCCAGAGTCGCCCCACCTGGGACTGCTGACACGGCATTCTGCCCGAAACACCCGCTTCGGAGCCTGTGGAGACTCTGCTCACCCTCTGCTGTGGGGACCCTGTGGGCAGGCCCTCCGCACCCCTGTTCCCTCTGCAGAACGCCCCTTCCCAGGGCTTGCCTGCATGTATGTGGCCCAAGTCACTGTCCACCTGGCTTTCTTTGTGCTCCTGTTTCACGGTGGCAGGGGCACAGGCTCAGGGTCAGAGAGGCTTGGGTTCAAATCCTGGTCCAGCCTGTACAGTCACCTACCTCCTCTGAGCCCGCCTGCACATCTGTCCAGTGGAAGCTGATGGGAGGACAGACATGGGAAGGACTTCCACCCCTCCTTGCACAGGGGTTCCCAGCCTGCTCGGAGGGCAGGCTTAGCGCTGCAAACCAGCACATGCCCCTGGGAAGAGGAGGTAGGTAGCCGGTGCCCGTAAAGGGTTTTGAATGAATGAGCGAGGAGGAGGCTCCTTGGCCAGTTCCAGGCAAGAGCTGAGTCAGCAAAGACAGAAGGCACAGGGAGAGCAGGGGGAGAGCTCCAGCTCCTCACGTTCAATAATTAACCACAGAGAAATGCAGCAGCCACATCCCCCAGGGAGGGGGACTGCCACTGACCTCAGGGATGGAGGGCCCCCCCCCCTGAGGTCATCTTCATCCAGCCCCCTCCCCTGGGAGGGGCTGCCGCCAAATCTTGATGGACCCTCACCCCAGCCCTGAACAGAAATTCTTCCGTCCCACTGCTCAGCTGACCTCATGTCCTCAGGTTAGTGGGCCACACTAAGGGCTTCATGCTGGGGCTTCCAGAAATTTATTTTTCTCAACACTGTTCTTTCCATGTCAATAGTTACACATCTATAAAATGGACACATCACAATGGGTTAAATAAAAAAGGCAGATTTTCAAATCTGAAGGATAATGTGATCCTAATTTTTAAAATACAGATTTTTTTTTTTTTTAGATTTTATTTATTTATTTGAGAGAGAGAGAGAGTGAGCACAGAGGCAGAGAGAGAAGCAGACTCAGACTCCCTCCTGAGCAGTGAGCCCGATGTGGGACTTGATCCCAGGACCCCGGGATCATGATTTCAACCAAAGGCAGACACTTAACTAACTGAGCCACCCAGGAGCCCCTTAAATATAGATTTTTTTAATATTCATACCAAGGTCAGCAGGACTTGTCTCTGGTGGCAAAATTAAGAGCGATTTGGTTTTGGTTTTGTTTTTTTGTTTTTTGTTTTTTTGCTTATCTGCACTTCCTCATATTTTTTTTAGGATAAACTGGGGTAGGGGCGCCTGAGTGGCTCAGTCGGTTAAGTTCCTAACTCTTGGTCCCGGCTCAGGTCATGCGCTCAGGGTCCTGGGATGGAGCCCAGTGGGAGCTCCGAGCTGGGCGTGGAGTCCGCTTAAGATTCTCTCCCTCTCCCTCTGCCCTTCCCCTCTCACACGCACTCTTTCTCGAATACAGAAATAAAATCTTTAAAAGTAAATAAACAGGGGTGATAACAAACTAACAGGAATTTTAAAATGCATTTCCTTAAACATACAGAGGCAGAGCCACCTTTAATCCTGTCCCCGCCTCTATACCACAATAGCCTTTGCCATTTCGCAGGTGTCTGAGTTGTGGCAGCCTCTCCCGGGGGAGTCCAACTCACACGTCCAACTGTCCACTCAGCGTCTCTTTCTCAGCTGTCTGGTGGCCTCTCAAACCGAACGTGTTCAAAACCAAACTCAACTTGCCCTCGAATCTCGTTCCCATCTCCCCATCTCCACGAAGGACACCACCTGCCAGCCAGGGGCTCAGGCCAAATATCTAAGAGCGCCTTGGAGTCTTCCTTTTGCTCACTTTCTGCTCTTGTCCTTTAGCAGTTCCTGTTAAATTTATTTTAACAGGCTCTACCTTTGGGATAAATCCCTGGACGGACCACAGCTCACCACCCTAAGCCGCCACCATCTCACCTCCCCGCCTGACCTCCCACCTCCACTCTGGCCCAACCGCGACCCACTCTCTTCATAGCAGCCGGGGTGATCTTCCTACAATGCAAAGCTGGAAATCATCACTCTCCTCGAAACTCTCCCCTGACTTCCTATTCTATTTGGAGAGCAAAACTTATACTCCGCGTGTGCAGGAAGGCCCTGTGAGCTCTGGTCCCCACCCTCGCCTCGCAGACCTGTGACCCTCCCCTCCATCACTGCGCTCCAACCATCCTGAGCTCCATGGCCTTCCTGGGACACCAAACTCATGTCCACCTCCAGGCTTTGCCTGGCTTTGTTGCTTCCTCTGTCTGTTTACTGCTCCCTTACTCAACCAGGTCTCTGTTCAAACATCACTTCCTTGGAGAGGCTTTCCCCAACCACCCCCTCTCCAAAACAGTGGCCCCATCCCCACTCTCTCTTTCCTTGCTCTGCTTTACTTCTTTTCCATTAGATTATGTAAATGAATAGCAGAAATTTCACATGAAACAAACATTAAAACACCATGTCACCCAAGCCCCCAGTTTGCGTCCACTGAGAAGGCTCCCAAAGCTCTAAGCTCATCCCTTCCTGACCTATTGGACCCCCCCGGCATCCCTCTGAGAAGGGAAGCGAAGGCAGGTCTCTGGCCTTGACCAGCTCCATGTGGTAGACGCTATTTCGAAATTCCCTGAGCTTCACCTCCCCTGCGTTCCTACACTGGATGGGAGTTTCTCCACCCCGGAGGCTTACTCGATGCAGTGGAACAGATACACTGAATGTGATAGAGAACATCTCGTGTCCCAGGCACCTGAATCATTATCCCCATCTTCCAGATGAAGAAAGGGGGCCCAGGGAGAGACAGACTTGCTCCAAATCACACAGTGAATCAGTGGGATCTCTCTGTCAGAATCAGCATATGGCGTTATTCATGCAACAAACAAGGACGAAGGGTTGTCTCCAGCCCTCTCTGGGGACCCAATGTCTCTGTCTCTGCCAGTACAGGTAGGACACAGGAGCTGGCTGGCCTGGGCTCTCTGTCATTGTCCCAACAGAGAGGTCAGACTGACATGCGCTTTCTGGAGCATCTCTGCCCATCACGTCTAGCTGCAGTTTGGGGCCTGGGCTGCCCCTTGCCCAACCCAGGAGGCAGAGCTGGGATACCCAGGTGCTGCCTGCCTGACTCTCCATGGCTGGGCTTAGCTCAAGACTCCTTACGACCCTTCTGCACCTCCAACCCCACGCCGTGACCACCCCCAGGAAGGCCGCAAGGGGATGAGGGACTGAACAGGTAGACAATTTGCTTAGATCCATGGTTCTCAAACTACAGCTGGTGTGAGAATCCCCCGGAGGACTTGTCAAGATACTGACTTCTGGGCCTTGTTCCTAGAATGTAAGTATGAGGAGGGACCTGAGAATCCAGATGTCTACAGAGTTCCCTGGTGATACTGACGCTGCTCCTCCGGGAACCACACTTTGAGAATCACTGGCTCAGCTAGACAGTACTTGGGGCTGATTCAGGGATTAGCCAGCTCCTGGCTTTTTAAAAAACTGCCATCATTGTCTTCCAGGCCTCACCCCACCCCCATACCTTCCTGAAATCACTCCAGAGACAACCCCGGCGCAGGGGGAGTGAGGATGGCGCTGCTGGGGACTGTGGGTCTCACACCAACATCAGCTTCCCCCCAATTCACCATGTGACCCCCAAACTGCTCCTGCTGGCTGCGGGCTTCCTATTGGCCAGACACTGTGCCGAGCCCTCTCCATGCTCTTTTTTTTTTTTAATTACTTCTCACAACCACCCTGTGAGAGCAGTACCATAATCACCCAAGGGCTTATCACTGAGAAAACACAGGCTCAGAAAGCCAGGCTGTGATGACGGCACCACCCTGGGAATATACTAAAAAACACTGAGTGGTAAGGGGGGACTTTATGGTATGTGGATTAGAGCTCAATAAAGCTGTTATTTAAATGGGGGGGGGGAGAAGAGTATACTAGATTGTCCAAAGTCATAAGGCGGGGACCTAAACCCAAGTCCACCTGGACCCCTGAAGCCATACTACCCTCTGGGCCTCAGTTTACAACAGGAGGTGGGGGACATTAGCACACGAGGTGAGGGACCTCAGACTTATGGCCAGAGCAAAGGGGTGGAAGGGAGAGGGTCTGCCAGGAGCTCGGTTCCAGATTCTCTGGGGATGACCCCAGAGAGAGAGAGATGCTTGGAGGCTGAAGAGGTGAGGCTGTGAGTCAGGGGTCGCACAGCAGAAAAGGGGTTACCTCCCGACCTCTCAGCTACGTTCCCTTAAGAAACGCTATTTGCCATCTATACTCAGCCATTGAAGAGTGTCACGAGAGGAACGACATGGTGTGGTAAGTGTTTCAGAATTACCACTCGGGTAGTGTGGAGCAGGGATTGGAGGGGGTGAGATTGATCAGGGGGAAGCAGATAGAAAGTTCCACAGTAACTCAGATGAGAGACGAGGGTGACAGCACCAAAGAGAAGTGGATGGATGGAGGTTTCAGGAAGTAGGATTTGGTGATGTTCTGGAAATGGGGACCGGAAGGAGAATGACCTTCCTAGTTCTGCTGTGGGCACCAGGCGGAGGAAGGTGCGGTGAGTGAGCAGAGACAGGAGACACTGCTGGGGGACAAGTGGGGTGAGGAGCTCCATTCAGGCCTCGGGCCTCAGCACACACACTCGAGGGCGTGAAGAGAGAGACCGGAGCCGGAAATGCAGACTTGGGGCACATGGGTTGTAGAGACCTCGGTAGTGGCTGAGACGGTTCAGAGAGCATGAGGCACGTTTCAAGGAGGACCCATGGGACCCCAAAGGCGTGGAGGGAGGAGACACGCTCCACCTAGATGAGGAAAGAGCTGCCAGCAAGGCAGGAGGGAAACCAGGACAAAGAGGTGGCAGAGATGCCAAGCAAGAGGGTTTCAAGCAGGGCGAGAATGACAGTGTCAAGTGCTGCCAAGAGGTCAAACAAGATAAGGCCTGAAAAATGTCCACTGGATTTGGTGACAAATTGGTCACTGGGCACCTTGGCAAGGGCAGCTGGCGGCGGGGGAGGCGGGGAACAGGAGGGGTGCGACACAGACCCATGGGGGTTGGAGAGGAGGAGGGGCATGAGAAAGAGGGAACAGTGGGCATGCAGAGAGCTAAAGTCTGCAGGAGGAGAGGCAGACAGTGGCTGGAGAAGGATGCGGAGCACAGTGACTGGGCTTTGGTTTTTTATTTTAAAAGGCGAGAACCAGAGTGGAAGAAGCCAGGAGAGAGGGAGAAGTGGAAGGTGGGGGAGAGAGAGGGAGTGAGTGAGCAATGGAATGAGGTCCCCAGGGCAGCGGGGAGGCGGGGATCCAGAGCAGGGCGGTGCCAGTGCTGAGCCGGAAGGACCCTGCCAGCTTGGGACAGGTGGCCAGGAAGAGGGGCTAGGTGGCAAGAGGTTGGAGGACTGGGAAGCCAGAGCACCTCCTGGGGGCTGTGACATCCTCTGTAGCTGAAATCAGGCAGAAGAAGTCAGGCCTCCTTCTCAGAGGACAGGAGGAGGCAGGGAGCAGAGGTGGGGGAGGTTTGAACAGCCAGTGTGGAGGGAATGGACCAGGCCCTGGGGAGGGGTCCTTGGGGGAACAGAGGATCTTTATTCCCTACCGTAAGGATGGGAGGAAAGATCCAGAACATCACAGGTGCTCTGCCCGTGCATTTTTGATTTGGTTTGGTTTGGGACATTTTTGGTTTTGTTTTTATTTTTTTTATTTTTATTTTGTTAAGATTATATTCATTTATTCGACAGAGAGAGAGACAACAAGAGAGGGAACACAAGCAGGGGGAGTGGGAGAGGGAGAAGCAGGCTTCCTCCTGAGCAAGGGAGCCTGACGGTGGGCCTTGAGCCCAGGACCCTGGGACCATGACCAGAGCTGAAGGCAGTCGCTTGAGGACTGAGCCACCCAGGTGCTCCCCCTTTTTTTTGGTTTTGTTTTTAAGGCTTGTTTGTCCTGAGGGAGGAAAGCAGCCATGTAAGATGAGGGGATAATTCCACTCCCAACCAGGCCAAAGTAAATGCAGAACCAGGCCATGCTTCTGCCTTCCTGGGCCGGGGGTGGGGGTGGGGGGGCTCCTTCCTTCTCACCAGCATCCCTCCTCCCAGACAGCCCTGCCAGTGTCTGTCACCTGTTTGGTCACCAACTGGCTCCCTCATTTCTACAACTGGCCCTGGGAGTAGGTGACCCCACCCAGACCAGGACCCCAAAGGCAAGTTTCTGTCTCACCCCCTGGGGACAGCAAGGGCCAGTCTGTCCCCATTCAGCCAAGGTTCCTGCAGGACAGAGCCCATAACCCCACCACCTTCCAGCAGAAAAGGCATTTCTTAAGCCCCAAACCAGAACTGATACTGAAAAAGAGACCTAGCTAGACCTGAGGGGCTCCCCCAGCTGGGGGGTGCTGTGTGGCCAGGAGGGCCCCAGGCTGCTCTGGGGAAAGCAGGCTCTTACTTTCTCTTGCAGGGGGATAGAGGAGAGGGGCAGTCGGCCAGGCCTCAGAGTGAGGCTCTTTCCAAGAATCCTCAGGGGCTGGGACAAGAAGTTTCCCCTGATCCAGCGATTCTAAATATGGCAAAGGGAGCAAAAGCACGTGACCCAGGGCCCCACACCAGGGCTGCTGCTGCGGCCGCTGCTCCTCTGGGCCAGAGGCCTGTGCTGGGGGCTCAGGGTGAGGGATGAGGTCTCAGAGGAGCCTCAGTTTCCCCATCCACAACATGAAGTTGGGGCACACTCAGGGAAGGCTAAAGTCCCTCCAGTCTTACTGCTCCCCAGAGTAGGGTGGAGGGGAGAGGGCTGAGACCTCAGCTCAGTTCCAGATTCTTTGAGGATGTCCCTGGAGGGACAGCAGTGGCCAGCACACAGTAGAAAATATGAAAAAAATGCCCCCGCTTGGAGAACCAATTAAAAAAAGGCGTTCCCTTTAGCCTGAAAAATTATAAGTTGACCCCTGTGGACGGACCCACCAGAAGCAGGCATCCCTTGTTCTGGGCTGACTAAGCCCTAAGCACCAGCTGGATTTCAGTGCCACCAGTGTCTCCTCGGCCAGGCCCCTTGGCAGCGCACAGGGTGTGCAAGGGCGTGGGCAGCCCCAGGGACAGCTCTGACAGCCACCGCAGCCCGGAAGGGCCAGCTCTACGTGGTACGGCATGGCTCCGTGCCGCTCTCCTGGCCACCACTGACTCATCAGGAGCTGGACACTGACCCAAGAAAGGTTCCCCTCTAGGTCAGGCCCAGCCAGTCAGGTTGTCTTTCTCAGGCACGGAAGGAAGGACCACAGAGGAAAGTTGGCAAGGGTGCAAAGAGAAATGGACATGAGGCCGCTGTCCCAGAATCTCATCTCCCCTCCTCTGTTCCGTGAAGCCCAGACGTGCTTCCCGCCGCAGGAACATGAAACTCCTCTCTCCTGGCAGGAGGGGGTCCTATGCCTCCGCGGGCCCATTGGTCTTGAGCTAGTGTGAATGGTCTCGGTCTTGCTAGGACGTGGAAGGCAGTGTCTTCTGGACCAGGTGTTTCATGAGTCATAGGCTTGTCCTCTCCTACCTGGACCAGCTCCAGACCCTCCTACTCCTTCTCGCTGCTTCCCCCCTGCCACGCCAGCCAGACTACCTGTGCACCAGGGAAGTGGGCTGAGCAACATGTCAAGGGTGGGAACCAGGAGGGAGCAGGGGCCATCCGTCTGTGTGCGGCTGGCCAGGCAGCGCTGACTCCTCAAATAAACAGGGAGCGTGGGCTCCCCAAGCAGGAGGCCGGCGCAATGAAAGCGAAGTAAGGAGTGGAACACGGGCAGCCTGGATTCTGAATGCTTAACCAAGAAAGCCAATGGGAACCTTCCTCCGGTTCCACCTGAGCTGCTCCATGTGGATTCGGGTGACTCAGTTCTACATTCTGGGCTTGGCATAAGATCCCATTTGAACGAAGAGCCTTGCTGCTTTTTTAAAAAGTGTGAAATCCACCGACTTGCAGGCTCAGGCCCAAGCTCCTAAGCACGGTTGCAAGGAAGGCCCTTTCCGCACCAACACCTCACTCCCCACCGCGCAGAGCCCAACCCGGCGCTGGATACTCCGCTGTCACAGCTCTAGTCCCCCACAAAGCCAGCCGCTTTGCCCATGTCATGTCTGCCCCTCTTCCAGCGTGGCTGGGTCGGGGGAGAGCCCACCCCAGGCTCCCTTCATTCCCCATCCTCCTCTCCAGGCCCCCCTCCATCATCATGGCATTTCCTTCAACTGGGGAAAAGCTGTTGGAGGACCGGTCTCCTCCCACAGACCAAGAGCTGGGTGAGGTCTTGTCCTTTTCACCTTGAATGCCCTGTGCCCAGCTGAGAATGGGTGCTGGGCTAAAGCTCCCTGAGAGGGACCACAGGCTTCCCCGCCCCCACCCCAGCACTCCCTACCCCACCCCCCCACCCCTGCTGCAGCTGCCCACGGCTTAGGCTGGGCCTCTCCACCCTCCCTGCAGCAGGTGGGGTGCAAGTGAATCAGGACAAGCCCCAGGCCAGTGCCACAACATTCACTCACACACTGGCTGGTTAGCGGGGTAGGCACCCTCTCGGGGGAGATGGGGAATACACAAGGAGAGGTTCAAAATGTGAATTTGCGCCCCACATTGGGCACAAAGTTTACTTGGGGTGTCTGGCTGGCTCAGTCGGTGGAGGGTGTGACTCTTGACCTTGGGTTCGTGAGTTTGAGCCCCATGTGGGGTGTAGAGCTTACTTAAATTTAAAAAAAAAAGTGAGATGATGATGGGAAAAAAATTAAGCGAGGGAAGGGAGAGAAGGAACACGGGTATGGGAGTTCAGGACTATTTTATAGAGGGGGGCTGGGGAGAGCAGCATTGAGAAGGTGACTTTTCCGCAGAGATCTCAAGGAAATGAGCGAGTGAGCCATGTGGGTATCTGAGAAAATAGGGTTCTGAGCAGAGAGAAACACAAGTGCAAAAACCTGAGCCAGAGGGTGCCTGGTACGTTCCAGAGCATCACGAAAGGAGTGTCCCCAGGAAGGGGGAGAGTGGTGGGCGGCGAGGGCAGAGAGGCAGCTGAGGTGGGAAGCAGATCGTCTCCTGGCTCCTGTGAGGATTTTGGCTTTTGCTCCAAGTGAGATGGGGAGTTCTGAGCAAGGAGTAATGCGATCTGACTTGCATTTGCAACAGCAAGGACTGTTGAGTAGAGAACAGTCAGTGGTGTGGAGCCCGGATGGGGAGGGGGTCGATGGCATTTGCCGTCATACATGGCTGTATGATCCAAGAAAAAAATGCTGGTGACTTGTGCTAGGGGGACAGACATGGCAGGTGAGCAGAAACTAACTCTATTTTCACGTAGAAAGATCCCATAGAGTGAATCAATCCTCTCATTTTTACAGGGGAAACTGAGTCCCAGAGCGGGGCATGAACCACCTGTGATCATACCCTAGGTCAGAGGCGGAGCTGGGTCTAGCACTGAGAGTTCCTGATTCCTAAAGTAATATTCTTTCGATTTCTCCTCTTCTTATGGGAGGACTCAGGCACCTGCCCCTCAGCCCCACCTCAGAAACTCCCTCCTCTACGCACTGGGCTGGGGCCTTGCCCTTGTCCATCCTGCTGTGTGTGACAGGGTGGCACTGGGTTCAAGGATTTCCCAGGCCTCCAGCTACTTGAGCCTGGCAGGGGTCAGGGTCACCCCTAAGGAGCCTTCTGTCCTCTGAATCAGCAGAACCTTCCCAAAGGGGGGAGGGGAGGGAGGGAGGGAAGAATCCAAACCAGGGGAAAGAGCTTAGTCCCCAAGACTTGCTTGGTTGTCAGCACTCCGGGAGCAGAGAGGGCACCAGCAGCTGACAGGGTGGAACAGGAGCTTCAAGGAAGGCCGGGCCCCCTGGGGAGCACAGGCTCCAAGGTTGAGCCCAGCCTAGGAGTGCTGCAGACTCAGCCACTGAGAATCCCACCCAGTGGGAGCTTTAGGGGGCATAGTGGGGTGAGGTGTTTCAGTGCCTTTGCTACCAGTAAGCAAAGCAGTATGCAAATTCATGGGCCACACCTGGGGCAGCTGATCACAGCTGCCTGAGAGCCTCGCTCCCCATGGGAACCCCAAATCCAGGTCCAGCCAGACTGAATCCTGCAAGACTGACTCCAGTGGGCCCTGACAGTTGGAAAAGATTTGCTGGGTGACCTTGGGCCAGGAGCACAACTTCTCTGAGCCTATTCCACAGACAATGTGAAAGGGTGGTTAGGAGGGTCTTACTTAGGCTGGAAACCAGTGATAGGATGCAGACCTTTTTTCAGTTCTGCCTGTAATGGGACAGGCTGCCCAGCCCCTAGTTCCGGCTGATTTAGAGTGCTCTAAGAGCCAGGAGCCTGCTTGGGGGTTCTCCGCCCTTCGGAATCTGCAGAAGGTGAGGCACAGGGGCCTGGGCAGAGCTAGGAACTGAGGTCAATGGGCTCTCCATCCGACTCTGCCACCACTCAGCTGCGGAGGTGGGAAGCTGTCACTGAATCCAGCTTTACTCTTGAGGAAGGGAGTGAGGGAGGGTCTCTGAGGACCCTATTTTCTGCTCATCCATCTAGGACTGGTGATTCCACCTTCTCCAGTGGGAAGTGAGGTTCTAGTCGCTCCTGAAACTCAGTCCTGAGGAGCTTCTAGAGTCTGAGGAGAGGCTCTTTTACATTTCATTTGCATGTTGCTCATTTGCATGGAAAGTCAATCTCCAAAACTCCACTATAATTGAATAATAATAGCAAGGAGGAATGGGGTAGACCAAAGCAAAACTTCCAATAGCTCATTAACCACAGAAAGGGTGCTGGAGGTCCGGGAAGGGGACATATTGCACTCCTGACGCCCTCTCCTCTTCTAGCCGAGGAAGACGGAACACTGCAAGTATCAGAGCCAAAGGAACAGACCATGAATTCAGCTCTGACCCTGACCTCTGCCAGACTCAAGAATTCGGCCTTGTCTTGTGGGACTTTGAGCAAGTGAGCTGTTCCACTCTGGAACTCAGTTTCTTCGTCTGTCTAATGGGGCCAGGGATCCCTGCTGCAGCAATCTGGAGGCAGGGGTCTGGCCCAGATGAACCCCGCGCTGAGGGGTTGCAGAAAGCCTTGGGTTCACTTAGGGACACAGAGGAGGTTGCCTCCAGGCGGGACTCCTCGGGAAAGGGCGGGGCTCCTGGGAGGAGGGCTCTTGGGAGGAGGGCTCCAGGGAGGACTCCTCCCTCCGTACGGCTCTCTACCCGCTTTCCCGACAGGGGCCCCTTCCTCTGCTGCCGACGCACAGCCGTTCGGCGCTCCGGGGTCCGCAGGGCGGGCCCCGCCCCCTGGGCGCGGGGTGGGGCTTACTGGAAGGGGCGGGGCAGACTGGGGGCGGACCCCGAGGTGGTCGGGGCTCTTGGTCGTCCCCGGGAGGGGCGGAGCTTCGCCGACACCCGGCACCCGGCGCAGGAGGGGCGGGGGCGGTGCCGCGGCTCAGGTTACCTCCCTGCGGCCTCCCCCGCCCCGCCGGCTTCTTTTTCCGTTTCCAAATTAACAATTGAAAACGCGGCGGCCTGAAAGGCGAGCAGCGGGCCAAGCGGAAAGTGTGAAGGTGCCGCCGCGTCCCCGAGGACGGGGGGCGGAGAGGGGGGCGCAACACCCCGACTGCTCGGGGCTCGCCCACCCACCGAAGCGGGGTGTGGGCACTGAGCGCCCCGGGACACAGAGGTACCAATGCCCCTAAGTCGGGTCCTGGCCCGATCCAGCCCCTCCTACTGTCCTGGTCCAGTGTCTCAGGACCCAGTGCCCAGGCTCCGGGTGGTGCTAGCCCCCGAGGGCGCTGGCAGGGGGGGCGGGCACCAGGGCTGGGTTACTGCTCTTGAGGCTGAGTGCCCAGGAGGGCAGGTGCCAGGCAGCACAGCACCGTCCTTAAGGGCTCCCAGAGTCAGCTAGGTCTGGCTGTGGCCTCAAGCAAGTCATTTCACCTTACAGAGACTCAGTTTCCTCATCTAGAAAATGGGGAGGGACGATGCAGAGCTGAAATAAAATGAAATGAGAAGATGCGTACGGTCGGCCCACAGTAGATAATGGTGATGATACTGAGTCCTTGACATCCTTTCACCTCCCTGTCCACCAGTGGGGAATACTGGAATTGACTGGTCTCTTCCCTCATTTCCTCAGGGCCTCCCCCAAAGCCCCCCTTAACAGATAAAGAAATTGAGGCCAGGAGGGTCCTCATAAGGGGCTTCAAGTCATTTGTGAGTGAAAAGGACCAGGACCTGAGCTCAGACCTGACCCTCAGGCCTGGATTGGTCTTACAGAGATGAATGGTCCTTGGGGTCAGGGCCCTGGGCATTGGACACCCCCTCTTCAATGTCCAGAGACCCGAGTGCTGATCCTAAGGCAGCTGGAACAAATGAGTGGGTAATAGAGAAAAATCCCCTCTCCTAGGCATGCAGGAGCACGGACCAGTGGGCCAGAGGGTGGATACCAGGGAAACTACAGTTTCTGGTCCCCCCAGTCCCCGGGTAATGTCAGCGCCATGAATGCTGTGACTTTATCTATCCTATTCACCACTATCTCTCCCATGCCTAGAACGGGGCTTGGTGCATTGTAGGTCATCAATAAATATTTGTTGAGTGAATAAGTGAATGAATGAATGAGCTGGTCCCCTCTTACACAGCTGTGGCCTCCCACTTGCCACCAGTGTGAGGTGGTCTTCCTTAGGGAGGTGGGTTTGGGGTGAGGTGCCCTTCTCCCCAATGTGGAGACACCGGGCCATAGCATGGGGGGAGGAGACAGAAAGCAGGAGGAGAAGACAGAGGAAGAGTTTTCCAGAAAGCAGAGTGGAGATCAGCTGTGTCTTCCTAGCTTCCCCCTTCCCACTCCTGTCTGTCCAGGGACTAACTAACCCCTTTCCCCCTCCCTCCAGCCACTTCTTCACTGACTGCCATGATTCAAGCTCCATCCCCACCCCACTAACCTCTGGCTGTGGGAGAGTTCCCTCCCCATTTACAATCCTACAATGGCTCCTTACTGTGTACCATCTAAAATCCAAGCTCTTCAACCCAGAGCTTGAGGTCATAAACACATAAGCATCAGCCACTCTCTACCCCTCCATACCCTGTACATTTCTACCCTGGTGATTTCTGTGCTCTCTCCCCTCCTCGGGATGGACACTCTCCCTCCCCAAAAATCCCTGCTCTGCTTTGGGAAGCCATGCTCCCCCAGCCCCTTGGGATTCCTGGACCTTCTGGGTACCCCTGGACTCCCTTGTGCTGAGACTGTTCCTACCTCTGTCCCTGCCCGCCCCCCCCCACCTCATTTGGATCCATGTACCAAAGGCAAGGCCAGATGTGACTCCCCCACATCCCCCAGGATGGCCGATTAAAGGCTCAGACAGTATCTGGGAGGGAGCAAGAAGACCCAGGTCACTGGGGCCTTGAGCATCAGCGAGCCAGGACTTTCTCACTGTCCTGTGAAGCCAAGGGCTCTGGGTAAGGGCATCTTGGGGTGGCTGCAGAGGTGGGTAGGTGCAGTAGGATCAATGCAAGCCAACCCCAAACACTGGCAGGGCTGGGGAAAAGGTCCAAATGGGGACCTACAGACTGTTAGTCTAAATTTTGAAAAGCGCAACTCAAGCTAACAATCTGTTGGATAAAATACGTTCCACCCTTCCTGACACATGCACCTTCATAACAATCTAGAAGGCCAGGTTTGGATTTAAGATCTTGGACTCTCTGGAGTTCCATGCAGGAATCTGGCAGGGAGGGGTTGCAACCTCCGGTCCCCAGCGCACAGTGTGCCCTCTTCTCTTCCCACACTGGGGTCATCCCGCACCAGGAGGGGTGTGGGGTACACGCCTGTGGCTGCCCTCGGCTGCTCTTTCAGGCTCCATCTCCATTGGCTGCAAAGAGCTGCCCTTGACTCTAGAAGAGCTCATATACCTTGGCCCTTGGGATGATGATCCGGGAAAGAGGCCTGTACAAACCCTGGAGGCAGGCACAGGGGTCTGGGAGCCGGGAACTGCAGGGTTACCCGGAATGTGTTCTAGAATGAGCACGGCTGTGTAAGGTTCTGAGCTGGTAGTATGCAGAGCCGTAGAGGCTGAGCCAGCAGAGTTCTGGACCCCTCCTCTTCCCTTGAATCTACCCAGAGCGACGTCACTTTGATATGTTTTATAAATCGTGCTCCTGCGTCACATTTCATCTAAGGAACCAGACCTACTGTATCAAATAGTTTGCTAATCCAGCCCCTTGCCTTCTACTGAACACAGAGGTAGCTAAGGCTATGGGGAGCCAGTGACCACAGTCATGTAGCAGGTTAGAGCAAACCCAAGGCTCCTGCCTCCTGCCTAGGCCTTGGCCTCCGTGAGCACTTTTCTGATCTGCCAGACCCAGTGCCTGCAAAGGACAGGCTGTTGCGAGGTGAAGAGTACCCAGTCCCCAGTGGGGCTGGAGCGGGCCGGCTGCTGAAGCCCTCTGCCTGGACCACAGTCTGGACCCTCTACTCAGGCTGCCCAGCTCAGGCATGGACTGAGAGGCCGGACCAGGCCTGAGAAGGAGAGGGAGTCCTGGTATAAATAACTGTGGGGGGCCGGGATGTTTGGGCCTGTCTCCTGGGCTACGGCTGTGTTTACTGCGCAGCGAGGGGGGGGCAGAGCCCACACATTTGCCTCCCTGACTTGTAGCCAAATTTCTCCAGGAAGGGGTGGCCCAGGATTAGCCCCAAACACTCCAGCTCTGCACCTCTTTGAGGTCCTCCCCCTAACTTTGCCAACATGGGCCCTAACGCCCCCTGACATTGTCCCCACCCTTCAGCCCCAAATGCCACACAACACGGTGACTCCATCGGCCCCAAAGTTCCCAGCATTTGCCCCCATAAGTCTCAACTCTGCTCAGATTGTGGGAGGGTGAGGAGCTTGAGTATGGCAGAGGAAGGCCCCAAGCAGAAGAGCTGGGTATGTGCCAGGGATCTGAGCTGGGGCTGCTGGGCAGGGGGGTGCAGAGACAAACCTCTCCCACGGCCCTGGCCAAGACAGAGGGGGGCTGCAGCCCCCGGATTAGGAGAGTGCAAATGCCTCTTCCCAGCCCAGCGCCCATCCCATGCCTGTCATGTGCAGGGTATTAGATGGCCAGACCCCAGCGTGGGCGGGGTGGGCAGGTGCCCTGTTGGTCACGCCGCAGCCAGCTCCCTTCCCCAGGAAAAAACCCTCAGTGCAGGAGGGCAAGGGGGTCCCCTTCTCCGTGGGAGGCAGCAGTCGCAGTCTGCTCAAGCATGGGGGCAAAAGGGTTGATATGAGCTGAGCTCCCACTGTGGGCCAGCCCAGCCTACCTCCCTCTGCCACACACACACACACACACACACACACTCACTCTCTCTCTCTCTGCCCAACTGACTCATGGGTCTTGCTTGAGACACTAAGCTGATGTTCACTGAGAGCAGAGGCTCTAAATCGGGGCTCTACCAAGCGGTCTTAGACAGGTGCCTGGACACCTGAGCTCTAGGCCCATGTCAGCCAACTTCCCAGGTGAATGACCTTGGGCAAGTCACTTCTCCCTTCCGAGCCTCAGTGTAAAATAGCATAACGATATCTTCCTCCAGGGTTGTTGAGAACTCAGTGGGACGCAGTGAGCAAACATTAATTAAGCCCCACAGTGGGCTGGCATGGCTCTAAGGGCTTTGTGGACCATCCAGTGGGAGAGCCGGCATCCTCCCCAGGACAAGGTAGCATTTTGGATCCAGAGGCTCGGACTCAGGGATGTGATGGGACCTTCCCAAGACCACCCAGAGGGGACATGAGCCCAGGTCAGCTCTGAGGAAAGGTTTTTAGTTATTTATTGGTCTTGAGGATGACTGAAACTCTTGAGCTAAGCTGGGCTCCAGTCTGAGCTCTGCCACTGACCTAAGTTTAGTCCATGCCCTGTTCTGGGCCTCAGTTTCCCCATCAGTAGCATGAGGGGAGAGGGTGAGCCCAGTGATTTCCAGTCTATTGAGCTGAGGGAGGGGGTTAGGGGTAGGGCAGGCCCAGCCCCACATGGGCTCAGCCCCTTTCTCCAGGGCACTGCACCACTAGCTGGGCCAACCATCAGTGCTCTCACGAGCCTATTCCAAGGCCACTGTTCTGGGGTCCCCCACAGAGCCTAAGCCCACATCCCCAGACCTCCTTGCCCACAGCCTCGGGGACTGCACCAATCCCCTCCGCTTCCAAGGGCCCCCTCAGCTCAGCCACACACACCTTCCTCCAGGCCAGGCTTTGCATAAGCAGCTCAACTTTCCCTACAGGCAAAGTCCTAGGGCTTCAGGCCAGGTCCAGCCAGGCCTGGGCAGGGTTAGTGGGCCGCTCCAAAGGCGCCGCTCTGGGGACTGCGCCACAAGGGGGAAGGCAGTGGGGAAAGGAAGCCAAGCCAATGGCATCCTCGTGGCTCCCTGCCAGAGTTTCCCCCTTACCAACCTCCTTGTAAGATCCAGAAAGGTGTTTCTAAAATGCTGTCTGTTCAGGGCATTCCTGTCTTCAGTTCCTTCCTGGACTCAGTCTCCTCCAAGAAGTCACTGCTCCTCAGCCTGGCATCCTCGGCTCACATCCCAGCCTCTTCTCTGCACACCTCCTGCCCCTTCCAGGCTCCCATGCTCCTGACTTCTTGGAGGTGTTTGCAACATGCTATGTTCAGCCTCACCTCTGGACTTTGCCCATTCTAGTCCCTCTGTCTTGAATGCTGTTCCATGCTCCTTCCTGCCTGGTTGACTCCTCCTCCTACTCTTGTTGCAGGTCTCAACTTAAACCTCTTCCTCTGGGAAGACTTCCTCATGATGCCCAGTTTGGGGCTGGGTTTAGCCCCTCTGTGCTGGGCTCCTATAGGACTCTGCACCTGTCTAGACAGCAGCCAGCCCCTGGCCCATCTCCCTAGCACCTGAGGGAAGGTCTGATTCACTGCTCTGTCCCCAACATCTGGGATAGTGGCTAGCCCAAGGGGCTGCCAGTGAGGGCTTCCCAAATGAGAGAGCGAGTTCCCAGTGCTAAACTGGGGTGGAGGACAGAAACATGAATTTTAAGGCCCAACTGGTCCTCATATTGGCCGCAGGCCCATGAGGGCTAGTTAGACATAATATGGTAGGCAAGGACATAGCCCCCAGAACTGGACATCAGGGCTTCGAGTCCTGACCCTTCTACCTACACCCAGGCAAGCTTCTAACCTCTCTGTGCCTCAGCATCCTTAGTGGGGAAATGGACATAACAGTAGTCCCCAGCTCATGAAGGTGTTGAGAGGAGAAAGTGTAAGGAGCCACGGTGAGTTCTCAGAGCAGCGGCTGGCCCCCGGTCTACGCTCATTAGACATTTGCTATTAGCATCCCTCTTATTATTGAGAGCTCCAGCAAGAGAGGGAGACTGAGGCAGAGTGGGAGGTGGGGCGGGGACCGCTGGAGGCCACACAGCAGGCAGATGGCCTTCCCAACCCAACCCACATCCCCACATAAGAAGTGTCCCCACCCCTAGCCCCCCACACACGAATGTTCCCCTCCAGCACCCCCCACACTGACTATAGCCCTGAAGACCTGCTCACACCAGAGTCCTTGCACACTCAGCCTTACACACTGCCCTCCTGGGCACTCAGCACCTACTGGCTGTGCGACAAAGGCACACGCTTAACCCTCCCACATCAGCGTCCTCTTCTGGGCGGCAGGGTAATAACAGTACTCCCTCCCGGGGCTCTCAGGAGGATTAAATGAAGTAGTATATGGAAAACATCTGGCACAATCCCAGATAGAGATCAGACTATGGATGTTACTAGCGTATGACAAACTCGGTTAGCACTCGGCCCCGGGCTCCTGAGAAACCGCCCTCTGGTCCGTGTGCTCTTCCGAGGCCTGGACACCATCCCCTTGCTCTGCAGGGTCCCCCCCTCAGGGTGCAAACCAGTACAGAGGGGAGTGCACTGAGGGGCCCAGGAACCCAGAAGAGAGGGAAAAAAGACCCGGGAAACCACAAAAAGCCCTCCGTTCCTCATGGTGATTGTGGTTTGTGAAGCCCTTGAGCAGGAAGTGTTGTTCTATGGGGAAGGAAGCTGGTGCCTCAGAGACACTGAGCCACCTGGCTGGGGTCATCCAGCCTTTAGGAAGCAGAGTGGGGAGCTGAAACCCAGCAGCTGACTCCTGCTCCTGTGCTCCTTTAACTGACGGTGAGCCCTGATTCCGGCTGACCCTGTCCCCACCCACCCCCGGGGGCCATTCTTGGCTAGAGCCCTGGGCTGGTCCTCAGCGGACAGCCGCCCCCCCCACCCCCCACCCCTGCCCCAGGCCCTTCTGGCCCTCCAGCTCAGGAGGGAGGAGGCAGGAAGGCGCCCAGACTCAGGGATTTCACACACCGGTAAAATTTCCAAAAAACACTTGGGGACTGGTTGGCAACTTTTTATTTTGCCAAGTAAGGACATTTGAAAAAAAAAAAAAAATTCCCAGCCCCATCATTTCATAAAAGAAAGGACATAATCTCAGACTAAAAGTCCTTTAAATGGAATAAATTTAGCTTTATGAAAAAGTCACCACGTTGTCCTTATTTCCCTCGATTTTGCCTTAGGCCACTGAGAACCGCATGCGTCTGCTGACATATCTGAGAGCCACTTGGAACTTGGGCTTGGGAGTCACACAGACATGGGTTCGAATCCTGCCTCCACCATGGACAAGCGATGTAATCGGGTGCATGTAATTTCCTCTCTCTGAGCCTCACTTTCCTATCTGCAAAATGGGAACATAATAGTGTTTGCAAAATTCTAGCTCCTGGGAAGAAATCAGGCAAGCCATGGCTCCCAGCCAGGGGCGCCTCCCTCTCCCGTCACTGCCTATGGCTCCCCATTGCCCGGAGGGCAAAGCCTACCTCCATAGCTTGATGATCCAGAACAGGGGAGACAGAGGAAGAGAGTTCCACCTCAAGGCCTTTGTGCCTCCAAGTGGAGGGCACTCAGGATAAAAATCACAAGCGCTCCCAGCTCAGTGCCTGCACAACACAGAACCTGGGGTCCTTTCTCCAGTTTCCCTCTAACTGGCAAAGCTGTGCTCTTCCTTATAACCGGCCTCAATGCCACCTTCATTCCCTGGCTCAGAAAACATTTACAAGTTACCAACCACATGCCAAGCACTGTGCTCAACCCCCACCTCCCAGACCTCACCACCCAATGCAGAAGAACGCACAGGGCTGGGTGAGCCTGGCTCTGGGGAAGGCCCCCCCACCCCCGCCACCCCCGTTGAGCCTGGGGTGGGGGTGGGTGGGGAGTGATTCCAAGAAGAGGGGGTGCTCCAGCTGAGAAGTGAAAGATGGATAGGTGTTCACTAGCTGATGGATGGGCAGGGGAGGGAGTTTCGGGTCAAAGGAGCACAGAGATCGTTAAACAGCACGCTTTTGGGACACTACAAGCTGCTTCTTAGGTGAGTAAAGAATGCTTGAAGGGAGCCTGGGTGGCTCAGTCGGTTAAGCCTCTGCCTTTGGTTCAGGTCATGATCCCAGGGTCCTGGGATGCAGCATCGGGCTCCCTGCTCAGCAGGGGGTCTACTTCTCTCCTCCCCACTTGTGCTTGCTACCTCCCTCTCTCTTTCTCTCTCTCTCTCTCTCTCCCCCTCTCTCTCTAATAAATAAATAAAATCTTTAAAAAAAAGAAAAAAGATGCCTGAGGGAGGGAGTTCCTGACTTGGGCAGTGAGTGGTAGGGGAGTCCCTGTCAGGGGCACTGGGGAAGCAAGAGGCTGAGTTTGAGGTGCCCACGGGATAAGGGGGCAAGGTGTTCCCGGGAAGCTCAGGGATGAAACTGCCAGGGGCAGGCTGTCATCCCAGAGGGGACCCCCAGTGTCACAGGAGTGCCTGAGGCCACGCACACACACACACACACAAGAACTCTGTACAGTGAGGAGGACACACAACAGAGCCACAAGGAACTCCAACATTCACTGGGCAGAAAGAGAGAGAAGAGCCAGAGAGGACGACTGAGGAGAGTCAAGTGAGGACCCGACAGGTTTAGACCAGGGGCAGCATCCTGGGGACCCTGTCCCGGGTTTGAATCTCACCCTTGCTGGTTATGCTGACTTGGGGCCTTCATTCCCCTCTGTATAACAGGGCTGGCGTATTTTTCGCAGCAAGGACAATAAAGAGCAGCAGGGAAAGGTCCAAGACCCTGGGGCGGCCTTCAGCGCACCCCCAGGCTGCGTCTCCCTCCCCCCCTGGGCCCTGGGTCATACTTTCCCCCTCCTCTGTCTCCCCCGCCAGACTGCCTGCAATCTGCAGAAGCCGGAAAATCAGACGAGTGAGTGAACCCAGGGGTGCAATGCTGAGGGAGGCATTGTTCAGTCCCGGGCAACTCCAGCACAACCCCCTTCTACTGAGGGGACCTGTGTGCACTGTGTCTTTGGGCCATCTGGTCCTTTCTCCTGGCCTCAGTTTCCCCATGTGTGCAAAGAAGCCACGGCTCTGCTTGAGCTCCAAGGCCTTTCTGGCTCTGATGTTTGGCAGCAGGACGAAATGAGAAAGGGTGAGGGCAGAAAGGCCTATTTCTACCCCAGGAGAGGAAGTCCCACAGCGGTCTGGGTCCCCATTATGCCCAGGGACTGGTCCCTCCGGAAGAGGGTGGCGGCTGGGCCAAGGAGGGCAGGAGCAGAGACGCCCGGGATTGTGCTGACAAAGCTGTTCCTTCTCCCCTCCTTTGCTCCCTGCCCCCTCCCCTCCCAGGGGACAGCCAAGCCCAGCAAAAAATAAACCCAAAGACGGTGACCTGGGGAGGCCTGAGGCTCCCAGGGAGGAGTGGCAGGGAAGGAGCGGCATAGAGGCAGCCTGTGACCAGCCCCCCCAAAGCCAAAGGGACCTGGCCCCTCTCCCCCCCTCCCCCATCCCCCAGAGCTCGGCTCCCAGGGAGCAGCTTCTGTCTCCTCTGCATCCTCACCCTGTGAAGGAGGGGTGCCCCTTGCTTGGCAGGATAATGAGCAGAGTTAATCTTGTCCTGCACAGCTAGACGTGGGTCCGCAAGTTTTGGGAAGGGTACCGCAGGGAATTTCACTCTACCTCCTGGTTAGTGGGAAGTCCTTCCTGCTGTCTGACCTCCATCTTTCATGCTTCAGTGGGAATCACGCTCCATTTATCTCCAGCAAGCTTTCCCCCTTTCCCAGCTGCCTGGCCTACATGTCCAAGGAGGCTCAGGAGAAAGTCCCCCTCCTCCTCAAGAGATTGAGGAGGGCCGCCAGGCCAGAGACCCCACTCCACTCACTGTTCCCCAGTCTCCAAGAAGGAAGGAGAGGGAGGGAATTGCTGAGCTCCCTGCTCTCTTTGCCTCCCTCCCTCAGGCGCTGCCCACGGATTCCCAGCCCAATTAGTCTGCTGCCTGGGGCTGCCCCTCCCATTCCTTCCTCACCTCCCCCCACCCAGGTGTCAAGCCCCCAGGGCACACAGATCCTGCCCTAGGGACAGAGTTGCCCAGAAAGCCTGGAGTCCTGGGGGCACTTTATGGGGGCCCCAGATGTCTGACTAGCACCCTCTCCCTAGCCCGTCAGAGCCCCCTCTGGGGGCAGGCAGCCTCCCAAGTACCCTTCTAAGTGCTCCCAGTCCTTGGAAGGGCCCAGGGAAAAGGTGCTGGAGACCCTCGCGGCCCCCCACTCCTGCAAAACTTAAGGTCTGTACAGCAGCTCCTCCTGGTCCCCCTGAGTCGCTCTGTGCCCAGCAGCTGTGAAGGGTCCACGTTCCTGTTTAGCCCCATCTTACGGGGGGGGGGGGCAGGGGCGGAGTCAGGCTCGTGGACTGGGGTGGAGTGGGGTGCGTACTTTCCCAGCAAGTACTGAGATCTCTAAATCTCCTTTGGGATTCCCTGTCCCCATTCCCCAGGATGATATGTTCAGGAGAGAGGGGGGTATCGCCCCCCTCTCCCAGAGGTCCCCCGCTGTCCCCCTGAGCACCATCGCTCTGCTTCCATCTCCCTGGGGTCAGGCTGGCTGCAGGTGTGACCATGAGGCCCACACAGTGGAGTCCCAGGCAGGGCGCAGGCCTGGTCTGTCGCCCTGAGCCCCCCAGGCCTGGTACAGAGCCATCTAGGGACCCAGGTCAGAGTCCTGGCGCCACCACTCACTAGCTGTGCAGCCTCGCACAAGTGGGTGGCGTCCCCTCTCCAGCCCCATCTCCCCCCCGACCATGTGAACCGTGAACGGAGGTTCATGCCTTCCGTCATGCCTGTGGGGGTTAGAGGAGGGGCTGCAAGGCTGGAGCTCGCAGAGAGCACCCCCCACCCCCCAGCCCCTTGCAGTCACCCTGGGCTCTGTGCTAGGCCAGCACACCGTCGGACCCTCCCCAGGCAGGAGAACAGTGAAAGGAACTGCGACAGAACAACTGGGTGTCCGGCCAGTGCCTGCCACCACCTGCGCCCGGCATGGCGCCCACACTTTAACCCACCCTGGCCCGACTATCCTGGCTTTTAGATGACAAAATCGAAGCTCAGAGAGGTCAGGTAACTTGTCCAAGGACACATAATTGCTTTGGATGGACCAAGAAGTGAACCTAAATCTGTCGGACTCAGAGCTCATGCTCTTGACCCACTCGGGGCAGCCTCTGGAGAGAGGACAGGGCCCCACTCTTTCCCCGCCCCAGCCCCACAACTCCCACACCTGGGGTGCTAGAGAGGGGCCCCCTGAATTCCCTGCTGGGGGTCAGCCTTGCGCAATAACCCCCATGGCTGTGGTGCTGGGGAGGAAGGGCGATGAGCTGCTCTGAGTCCGGGGAAGCTCCCTGCGTGGCCCCCTTGGGGGGCGGGGGTGGCAGGGGCAGGGCCTTGGCCGCTCTGCAGAGCTTTCCTTTCTCCTGCTCCCCAGGAGATTTCAGCTCCCTTGACTGGCTCAGAGAACCTTAAATTAATCACCCACTCAAAGTGCTGCCATCAGCCCAAGAATAATCACCTCTCGAAACATTCCTGGCTCCAACACTGGGAGAACAGAGTTTTCCGCAGCAGTAGGGACTAAAGTCAGACTTTCAGCAGGACTTCCTCAATGGAAGGAATGAACATACTATGGAGTCGGGGTGGGGTAGCAATGAGAAGTCTAACTTGGGCAGGAGGGCATCAAGGGGCCTAAGGGGCAGGGAGAGGGACAGAAGAAGGGATAGAAAGCTGGCAGGATGGTCTCTCCATTCGCCCCCTCCTCATAAAGACCAAACAAAAGAATGAGAACTGAAAAACAGCAGCACCAAAAATCTGGGTCACACTCCAAGACTTTCCCCAACATAAGGCCAAGTTCTTGGGGCGTTAGCCTTCACCATCAGCTGGGGCGAGCAACAGATCTAAAGTCCTGATCTGGGAGGCAGAGACCTGGGTTCCTGGCACAGTTGTACTACCGATCTGCCGGGTGTGACACTCCTTTCCATGCCTCAGTGGACTCAGCAGCACACTGCGGGCCTGGGCAGAAAGGTCCCGGGGGCGGCCTTCAGGGAAAGGAAAGGCCAGCCGAACTCTAGGAGGCCAGCTAACCTGCTCCCACGTGGCCCTGGGGCTGCCCTCTCAGATGGACGCACAGGTAAACCAAGGCCTGTAAGGGCAGCCCTGCTGGTGTGGACAGGTGGAGGCAAGAAACTCAGGGAAGGGGGTCGGCTCTCTTCTGTGCTAGGGGTCTGGGCTGGGGCGGCAGGCCCGGGAGCATCTCTGTGAAGTCAGTGAAGAGGTAGGGGCAGCTCTGTGTTAGATTTCCTTTCCTTGGACGTGTGCTGCAGATGTGTTTGGGATGCCCATGGCCACACGTGTCAAAGCTGTAGTGAGTGTGTGCAAGAGACAGTCAAGTGTGCAGCGGGGATGTGTGTGTGTGTGTGTGTGTGTGTGCAAAGCCGAGTATAGCACGAGTATGATGCCCTGGCGCGAGGCTGGGCAGTTGCTGTCCAATCTCACAAACTTTTCTCCCTGCCCACTCCCTGCTCCCTGGGTGCTGGGTGCTGAGGGCTGGGTGCTGCGTGCTGGGGCAGAGAAACAAATGGCACAGGAGTGGCCCTCCTGCGGGGCCTGGGGCTAGGGTGCTGGCTGAAGCCAAGATGCTGGAGAAGGAGCTCTGAGTCAGACCTCGCTCTCAGGAGGCTCCGCAGAGACCTCTCCTGAGCCTTGTCTCCCCACCTGTCAAATGAGGAGGATAGCAGCACCTGCCTGGCGGAGGTGGTTTACAGACGGCCCAGTGATCACTGCCGCTCAGCAAGTGATGAGAAATTTCCGTTCCAACTGCTGGAGCCACCACCGCCCCCCACCCCGCCAGGCGAATGCAGGGAGCAGGGGGCACAGCCTGGATAGGGAGTCAGGAGTCTTGGGGTCTGGTTCCGCATCTGCTTCTGATTCACTGTGTGATGTGGGTCCTTAGAGCCTTAGTTTTCTTATAAGCAAAATGGGCTATCAAAATATGGACCCACCTCTTGGGAACGTCTGAGGGCTCTGCGCCCCCTGTGCTGGGCTGATTTCCAACCCAGGCAGTGATCATTCTCAGATGGGCAGGGTGGGAGCTTGGAAGACTCCAGGGTTAGGAGTCTGAGGGCCCCAGGAGCTGCCGCCACCTCCTCCCCTCCCCATTCCCACAGCTTCTGACCCCAGGGACAAGGCTGAGGAGGATGTTTACAGAGTGTAAACCTTCACATAGAGAAAGCACTGGGCAGCTGGGGGCTGGGAGCAGCCAGAGTCTCACAGTGGCGTGGGGAAAATGGGGGGTAATGACCTTGCCCTGTATCAGCCCCCTCCAGCCCTCTAACTTCAAGAGTGAGGCTGGGGGACGGGGCGGGGGGAGCTCTGAAAGGGTGTAGAGAGGAGGTGGGCCTCCTCCCACCCACCCCATACCCCCCACCAACAGCCCACCAAAGGCTCAAAACGTAGGACGGGTAGTGATTGTGGTGTTTCTCCAAATTCAGAGAGCAGAGCCTGTGAAGGGTTGAGGCCTTAATCAAAGACTGGGACACTGAGGAGGGGCTGGCGTTTAGGGACAGGACCAGAGGCCTACAGAGAGGTGAGAGAGATGGGAGAGGGGGCACGCAACCCCTCATTCTGGACTTCAATAAAGAGAAGACGGGAGTCCGCGGTTCCCACTTCCCAGAGACCACAGCTGTACCAGCAGAAGGGCCGGAATCCGAGCTCGTTCTCTGGACAGTCTTCAGTGCCAGAAAACACGCGGGCTGCGTGGGGACCTCACTGGCAGGTGTGAGGCTGGCGTCTCCCTGGGGTGAACGGACCCAGCTCACCCCAGTGTCCTCCTTCCTGAGCCCTTCCTTTCCAGGCTTTTCTGCCAGGCCCCTCCTGCTAGGGCCTGAGTCTCTGGGAAGAGGGGGCTAACTAACTGGGCGCATTGAGACCCCTGCACTCGAGCCGCCTCTGGGCACCCGTTGTGGAGGTGGGAAAGGATCTGGCCAAGAGTGCAGCGGGAGGGCTAGGAGTCCAAGAGCAGGAAGCACTTCCTGGCAAGAACAGCCAAGACCCCAGAGTGAGTGACTGAGAAACGCCACATCTGGAGCACCTCAGGAGCAACAGAAGCCTCCTGTCTGGCCCCCTCCGCCAGCCCCAGGAATAACCCCCATCTTTCACACTCAGGCCCTTGCCGCAAACCAGGCTCTTTCCCACCTATTACCTCATCCGAGAGCAAGGCCCACAAGGTTGGGGTTTCTACCCACTCTGACAGCCGAGACATCTAAAAGCTCAGAGAGGCCCAGTGAGCCATCCAAGATCACACAGCCCCCAAGAGGTGGGGCTCCCAACCCCTCGCTCCATTTGATCTCTAAGACAGAGGACTAGTTCCGTGAGATTCCCTAGCCCTGTGGAACTTTTCACGCTGCATTTCCTCCCCCAGAGCTCCTGAGATACCTCGTCCCTGGGCTCCTGGGCACAAGTGGTCAGAACAAGCACGCCCCTGGCCAGGGCATTCCTGGCATCCGGAAAGGGCAGGATGTGGGGCAAAGGTGCCAGCAGATTTAGCTCCTGGAGAGGAAGGAGAGGCCCTTCCAGAAGAGGCGAAGACAGCGGCTGGCCAGAGGACATGAGGCAGGTCCTTCACCTCTGGTGACCCCCGGGGGGCTGAGAGACCAGGCCTCAGGACGAAAGACCCCCGCCTCAGAGGCCTACTGATTTCCCCAGGACCAGCCTTGCCTTGGAAGGGTCATCTCCTAAGAGGAGCCCACGAAGGCACAGCCCCACGGAGAGGGGCTCAGCCTCCTTGGGCGCCCCAGGCCGATGTGGGCAACTGGACCACCCTTCCTTAGCAGTCCTCTGCTGCTCTCACCTGACTCTGTACAACTCCCTTGTACTGTCATCACTCCCACAATTCTCTCTGCAGTGAAAGACATTCATCCCAGATGCTCCCAATGGGCATTGGGGGTTGGGCTACCCTTAACAGTTGACCCTAACCCTAAGTCTGACCTCGTGTCCTGACAAACTCACTTCTGCCCCTGGCCTAGCCCAGCTGGAGTCTCTGCCTGAGTCAAGGCTGCCACCCCCAGGAGCACACTGGCTGAGAGAGTTCTCCTCTGCCCTCCCTATGGCCAGGGGGCTCCCCTTCACCTCTGAAATTCTGCGCACCCAGTTAGGATGGGGCAGAGGCAGGCAGGAAGACAGACCAAAAGACAGGTAGAAGACCAAGACAGGTGGACAGGCACATGGACAACTGGACAGACGGGCACACAGAGAGATGCCTGTCCCACAGAGGGATGGATACCCTGGGGGAAGGACCGCTGGACAGTGAGGTGGGGGCGGGGGGGGAGAGGAACAGACAGGCTAACTTGCACACAGGTGGAAATTCCAGCAGAAAGACAGCCAGACAAGGCAGAAAAACTGCCTGACAGTCAGGTGGACAGGCAAGGGGGCCACCGAGGAGACCCCATAGACTAAAGGGCCCTCTCTGAAGGCAGCAAGAAGGGATTAATATCGGTACATTTTCCAGGGACCGGAGGTCTTTCTCGGGCACCTCCAGGCGTCCCAGCGCCAGGCCCAGCCCTTCAACTGATATCCGCGGGGCCTCTCATGTTCCCGGCTGGGCCAGGCCATCCCCCAAGACTGAGCTCTAAGCTGCCAAAATTCACTCTTTACATCCAAGAGGGGTCAGTGTTTTTGAAAGTTGTAGGAGCCTGGCAAGGGGGAGGAGGGGGCCCACAGCGTCAGTGTTTCCAAACCGACTGCTCTCCTCTTTCTTTTTCCCCAGGGTGCCCAGAGCCAGGCCTGGTGCAGCAGCCAGTGAGTGGGGCGGGCTATCGGGCCCAGGCACCGGGGTAGCCAGGGCAGCCCGCCACTGCTGCTGCCACCGGCGGGTGGAAGGTGGAGGGGAGGCTGGGTGAAGACCGTCACACAGCACACACGAGTATCAGGGCTCAGGTGGCTCACAGGGACCCCCGAACCCCTACAGTGGGGGGGCCAACCCGGACTGGGATGGAGGCCATCCCTGTAGAGGGCCATCCGCAAGGAGAGCCCAGGTAGGAGCCCACTGTGGCAACAAAGTTGGGGAGATAGTAACAGAAATTGTGTGGGGGCCACTGGGTCCCCTTTGTGTCTGGGGCACAAGGAGGCAGAGGCAGGGAAGAGGAAAGAGGACCCCACCGTAGTGGCTCCGGAATGCACAGAGGATGGGGGACAAGATACTGGATGTGGGGAGTACCTGGGACTGGGACGGAGGAGCAGGGGTTGGAGATCAGAATGAAAATAGTTGAGGCGGGGAGGTCAGAAGCGAGGTCAAGCAGGGGTCAGGACCTGGGGATCAGGGTTAAGGTCAGGCTGGGGGAGGATCAGAAATCGGGCTCAGGCCTGGGGGTGAGCGAGAGGAGGGTCGGCCGTGGGAATGGGGGGCAGGGGGCGGAGCCAGGGCGGCCAGCGCCGGCCCCGGGGAGCCCAGGATCCGGCAGGGGCCGGGCCGGGCGGGAGCGCGGGGGCGCGGCAAGGGGCGCAGGGTCGCAAACTCACATGAAGACGTGGTAGACGAAGGCCCAGCCGCGGGGTCGCTCCAGCACGTTGTAGACCCAGTTCTGCAGGCGGCGGTAGCGCTTGTGCGCGGCCGAGGAGCGCTGGCCGCAGGCGGAGCCGGAGCCCGAGCCCGGCCCAGGGAGGGGCGCGCCCGGCGGTAGGGGGCTGCCCAGGAGGCCGAGGCGGCGCGGGGAGCCGCCCCCGCCCGCCTCGCCCCGCTCGCTCTGCACCGCCGTGAGCGCCACCAGCTCGGCGCGGGGGGCGTCCCCGGGCGGGGGGGCCAGGCCGAGGCGGCGCGGGGGGGCCTCGGCCATGGGCGGCGCCGGGCGTGGGGTTGGGGGGGCGCCGGGGCCCGGCTGCGGTCCGGGGCGGGCGGGCGCGCGCGGGGCGCTCAGCGGCGCATGGCTCGGACCCGGGCCCGGCGGGGGCGGCCCGGGGCGGGCGCGGGCTCTGGGGGGCTAGGGGCCGGGCCGGGGCGGCGCGGGGGCCGGGGGCGGGCGCGCGGAGCCTGGGGGCCGCCGGAGCCCGCACTGACCGCCCGCTTCCCCGGCGACTGGGGCGGCTCTTTCCGACTCCAACTCTCTTATTACGCGCTCCATGCCGCTCGCCTTTCCACCTGCCTCAGGCGCGCCGCTCACATGTCATCCTCCCCCGCCCCGCCCCTCCCCCGCCGCCCCCGCCCGCCCCGCAGCCGCCTTCCCAAATCGGGAGGGAGCTAGCGGGCGGGCGCGGCGAGGCGGAGGGGGGCGCGCGGAGCAGCCGGCGGGGCTGGGCGCACCGGCCACGCGGGCCGAAGAGTCGGTGCCGGGACCTGACCGCGTGGCGGCGGCCCCCGGGGGCTGGCCGCGTGCTAGTGGCGTGCACTGCTGCGAGGGGCTGCCGGGATCCGGAGGCCCGGCTGGGCTGGGACGCCTCGAGGGGGTGGGGGGTGCAGCGGAAAGTGGGGGCTTGGGGTGGGCAGCTGTGGCCGCGGCAGTGGATGGGACTCGGCGTCCCGTGGAGTTCAGGTGTGAGTGGCTCCAGAAGTGCGTGCTCCGTGTGTGCTGCGCGGGTGGCTGTGGGTGCGCGCGGTGACGGGATAGAGTCCATGCAGGTGCGTGGTGTGGGCATTGTGTGGATAGGTGTGAAGATGAGTGTGCACGGTGCAGGCCCCGCTAGGTGGTGGAGGTGGAAGCGAGGAGGTGTGCCCCTCGTCATCGGGGCGTGCCCTTAGTGCGCTGGGCGGCGTGTGTTAAGTGTGCCGGGGCCGCGTGTGGCTCGGTGAGCAGCGCCCACGGGAAAGGCCTGCTGTCCAGGCGCTGCCGAGCTGTGTCACAGCGTGTTGCATAGCGGACCCCGGGTGTGTCCTCTCTTCCTCCCACCCACCCCCACGTCTGAGCTTGCTTTCTTCGGGTTGGGGGACGAGCCCCCCAGCCCCCCCCCCGTCCCAAAGACGAGTCTCCTCCGAATGAGGGCCTGTGCCCCACGAAGCCAGTCTGAACCGCTCCCTTGCCTCCAGGGTTAGGGTCAGGGCACGCGGGTGTTGGGAGGTGAGCTCTGAACCAGCGCGGCGGGCTGGACGACTTCGTCCCCAGAGGCCCGCAGAATCCCACCCCCAAACGGGAGACTCTTTCCCACGCACTGTCTCTCCAGCTGGAAAGTTCTTGGTGCCTGACCTCCTCTCTCTAGCGGTAGGGGGCAGTCCTTTTGTTCCCTTTAGCCCTCTCGGCCCTGCGAGGAGTGGTCATTTGGGTTTCCCGATCCTCTTTCCCTCTTCCCCTGACGGCTGCTTCGGCCACACCAGCCGCTCCCTCCGCAGGCCCTGCCCCAGGGTGAAGGCTTCCGCAGCAAACTATTCTCCGTTCCTCCGGGAGTCTCTCGGGGGACGGAGCCGAGCAGGAGGGGCGGGGCAGGGGGCGGGAAGGCGAGCTCGATTCTCAGCTGTCAGCAAAGGCAGCATTGATCTGCTGAGCGCCTCTGGGGGAGGGAGGGAGGCAGATCTGCAGGCGTCGGGGAGGGTGTTGCAGGGACCTGGGGGGTCCCCAAGCTGCGCTTGGCAGCCGGCCCACACCCCGACCTGGACAGTGACCTTTTTCCCTCTGCATAATACGGGGTGCCTTCTGGGGTTTGACCTGAATCTTTCCTGCTGCTCTTTGGCTCCAGGTGTGCCCAGGGCCAGAGCCTGGTGCTTCTGGGCAGGTTATGCCTGGACCTCGCTGGCAGCTGGGGAAGGTTTCTGGACCCCAGGGCCCAGCTACAGATGCAATGCCTGCGCTGGGTTAACCCGTCCTCTCCCCGTAGGCTAAAGCCAGCAGCCCCTAGACTTGGCACCCCCCTCCCAGACACTATGGGACTGTCTAGACTCCATCAATCAGGGGTCCTGCAGGGTGGGACTAAGGTCTGGGAACCTGAATGGTAGGTGGAAAGAAAAGCAGTTGTAAGGGATTTGGAGGTCTTTCTTGGGGTCTAAAGGCTCTTCTGTGGCAGAAACCCCACTTGAACACAGGTTGCCCTTACCAACACCCAGGATATCTGGAATTGGGTCTGTTCTTGGAAATCTGATCCTGACACTTAGCATCACCTCTGGACCCCACAGTTCTCTTCCCATTTGGGGGACTGAAGAAGTCCCTTCCTTTGTGAGGAGCTCTCACTGCCTGGAGAGGGCCCCGCATTATCTTCCCCAACTCCAGCTCTAGATTATCCCCCTCATAGGTAGCAGGAAAAGGAAGGACACCATGGTTGCAGCTAGAGGAGTGAAAGTTAGACCTCAGGAAGGACTTTCATAGGACACAGAGGACTGTTTCTCCTGCAGGTGTGTATAATGAGCAGAGGGACACACCCGCTCCTTTTTAAAGTGGAAAGACGGCGAACTCCTCTTAAGGGGTGAGGGGAATGGGGAAGATGGTCCTTGAAGGCCAGAAGCAACTTATTTGGGGGATGTGTGTGTTCATGTACACACAGAGGGACTGGAGGAAGCCAAGAAGAAAGTCTGGTTCAGAGAGGACAGGTGGCCCCTCTGAGGGTCACCCCATCCGGATTCCCAGGACATGACTGGGAGGATGGACTTTCTCCACTGCAGCCTTTAGTGACTAAGACACTTTTCTGAGCAAACAGCTGTCTCAGGCTCTCTCTGTCTGCCTCCCTGCTTCAGGAGTGTCGGGGGTGGTGGTGGTTTCCCACCCTCCTCTCTCACTCCCCCTCTCCCACCTGTTCCCTGTGCCCCACCCTCAGCAGCTTCGTTCTCACCCCCACCCAACCCCTGAATCTCACTCTGGTGACACTGCCAGAATGGCCACCCTGCCCAGACTCACTGTCCCTGGGCAGGTCCCTTCCCCACTCTGGGTTTCAGTTTCCCCATCTGTGCAAGAAGAAAGGGGCGGGGCTCCAGGATCTCCTGTAATTCATCACTGTCACCATCATCCATCAATGAAGCAAGTATTGATTGAGAGGAAGGGTGGGGATGGAGAGCTCCCATTTGCGGGGTACCAACTGGGTGCCAGATCCTGCCCCATTTGGGACAGAGAGCAACCATTTCCACGTGTGGAAGCTGAGGCTCAGAGAGGTACAGGGAATCTCTGAAGGATCCACAGCCTGTGGGTAACCCCAGAACCTTCTGTGACCTGTCCTCCCAGCTGGCTGGCACCTACCTACTGTGCCCTGGGGTCCTGGGATCAGTGCCAGGGGCCGAGGGGAACTGGAGATGTTCTCTAGAACTGTTCTCTAGGACTCTCTCCTGCCAGCTGTGGAGACTCCCAGGTCTATAAGGGTTCCGGTCTAGAAGTGGCTGGGACCTGGCTCAAGCCTGTCATTGACTATAACAGCCAGCAGTGTGATCTCAGGTCAACCAAAGTTGCAGGTTCCTTTCTTGAAGTGGGAAGAGGGTTTTAAGTTAGTGGTTTTCAGACTTTATTAGCAATGGAATAATGAAGTAGCATCCCAACATATACAAAGCATTAAAACAGAGGTGTTCTGCTTGAATTGGGGTTGATGGGTTTGGGGGGGTCAAGTTTCCACCCACCAGATCGCCTACTCTTCCCTCTCCACATCCCAGAACCCCCCTGAGTTTTCTTACAGCTCCCAGGGGTGTGAGAGGTCAGATGAGGGAAAAGTCTCCACTGGCAACATCCCAAGAAGGGTACAGGGGTGTGGAGGATTTGGGGAGGTGCAGAGAAGTGCAGTTAGTTATGCATGCGGCGCCCAGGCTGAGGTTGGGACTAAATGCTAAGCCTTGGGCAGGCTTACCTTTACCTGCATTGTCTTATTTTAGCACCCCAACAACCCTGTGATGGACTGCTGCTTACACCCCCATTTTACAGATAAGAAGACTGAGGCTCAGTGAAGGGACTCGCCTAATCTAGCTCTCTACCCCTGTGCTGTAGTGTGTGTGTCTGTGTGTGTGTAGGTGGGATGTGGGGTTGGAGAGAAAGTTATAGAGCAAGGGAGAAGAAGGGTAACCTTGGCAAGGGGGACAGCAGGGGCCTTGAATGCTAAGCCAGAAGGTCCAGTTTGGCCTGACAGGAAACAGTTTGGCCAAGCAGACTTGGCCAGTAGACTGGCCAACAGTCTTAGCCTGGGCATGCAGCAGAGGCTGGGGCTCTGCTGGAGAGGGCTCAGGAGGGGTGGAGTTGGAGGCTTCAGCACCCGGGGAGGCTGGCAGTGCCAGGGGCAGAAAGAACATTGAACTACAAGTCACGGCTAGGCTTCCTGGCTCTTCCTCTGGACTAGCTGGTGACCTTGGACAAGTCATTCCACCCCTGCCCCAACTTCCTCAAGTCTCGGGAAGACCGAGTGCACGAAAAATTCTTGATCATGCTGGGAGGGGTACACACGTGAACCATTCATCTTACTGCTCTTCAGGTATGTTGGCGGGGCAAGTGGACAGAGGAGATGCTGTGGGCAGTCCCTAGACCTAGCAGCTCTTTTCAGTCTGGAAAGGCTTCCTAGGAGGAGGGGTTTCCCAGGGTGGTGGCATCTCATGCATTATTTGCCTCTAGAGCTCCACTCCACTGTGAGTAGGAGGAGGAAGTATAAGAGAAGGATCAGGCCTGCTTCCATTCCCCAGTAAGGCCAGAGAGGGCAAGGGACCTAGGCCAACCCGACAGATGGGAAGTCCTGGAGGGGCCAGAGGAGTTTCTCTCCCCCCAGATCTCGAGGTGCCACTGAGCTGTCCCCATACCAGACAACACAGGCCTTCTGGGCTACTGAGCTCAAAGCCACAGGAAGTGGGGAGGGAGCAGTGTCACTGAGCTCAGCGAAAGTGAACCCCCATTGATCCTCAGGGCTGGAGGGGGGCCCACAAAGAGGAGACACTGAGGGAGAAAGGGGTGTGGAATTGAAAGTCAAAACCATCCCTTCTCTTGCAGCTCCTCCTCTGAATCCTCGGGATTCTTCCTCCTTGACCCCCAACTCCTGGAAGACCATGCAGAAGGCATCACTACAACTGTGGGTGTGCTGATAGGCTCCATGTTCTCAGTGAGGGCACCTGGGACAGCTGAGTTGGTTGGAAAATGAGGAGGAAGGATATTCTTCTGAGTTGCTGAGAGTGCAGTGGAAGGAAGCCTCCCCAATCTGTGCTCTGTTGGTGGGGGAAGCTCGGACAAGGGCTCAGAGAAGGAGATGATGTTAGTGGGACTGCAGATAGAGTGGCAGAGAAGGGGGTTCAGAAAAGGGATAAGTCTTGCTAAGGGAGACAGGGGTCCAGGGAGGAGAATGGGGGCTCACAAGGGAAACTGGGGGGCTTAATGACCGGGATGGGAGGTCCAGAGAGTGGGACTTCCAAGTTGAACTTAAGTGAACATATATTAAAGTCCCTCTTCCCTGAACTATTAAATAACTTTGAATTAGATAACTTCCCTGAAATATTGGATGACTTTAAAAAATACATATCCAAACTCAAAAGCGAGAACAAGAAATCTCTAAGGGCCAGAAATGAGAAGGAATTCTGGTGGTGAGTAGGAGTGGAAGCTGTAACTCTGAGGAGGCATTTTCAGGATGGGAGGTATAGTTGCAAACCCCACCAGTGGCAGGGGCTACAGCAGGCTCCCTGCCTAACACTGGGTCTGGGAAAGTGTTAAAGTGTGTCTGCCTGCTAGCCTCCTGGTCTTGGCTTTGGGTAGAAATATCCCAAGCCAAGATGCTAATATAAGAACTAGTTTGTAGCTGGTGAACATCCACATAGCTTGTGCAGATTCAACTGAGAAATCATCCCTTAGGGTGACCTCTACACACAAGGTAGGAAAGTGTGCTGAAAATAACTATCTCAAGGATAAACTTCACAACATATAAGAAAAAGTAAGTACAATATCTTGAGAGGCCCCTCTCTCATGGGAGAATTCATACCTAAAGATCTAGAGATAATAGAGCAATCTGAAAGGAAGTTTAATATGGTTAAAATCTTCAAAAAGATTAAGGAAGGAATAGCATCTATAAAACAAGAACAGATATATCAAACCAGGTAGCAGCTAGCTATGAACATAACTATCTAGAAATTCAAGAAATGAAAACTGAAGTCACTGACATTAAAAAAGAAATCAACAGGGGCGCCTGGGCAGCTCAGTCAGTTAAGTGTCTGCCTTTGGCTCAGGTCATGATCCCAAAGTCCTGGGATCAAGCCCCAATTCAGGCTCCCCTCCTTAGTGGGGAGTCTATTTCTCCTTCTTCCTCTGCCGTTCCCCTGGCTTGTGCTCTCTGGCTCTCTCTATCTCTCTGTCAAATAAATAAATAAAATCTTATTTAAAAAAAAAAAGAAATCAATAGAAGGGTTAGTGGAGTAAATGCAGCTGAAGAGAGAATTAGCGAATTAGAAACTAGAACTAAGGAAATCCTCCAGAATAAAGCACAGAACAAAAAAGAGATTAAACATATGAAAGAAAAGAGACCTCGAAGATTGAATAGGAAACCCCAGCATATATTAGTTCCAGAAAAAGATACTGGAAAGAGTGACTAAGATATTTCCAGAAATAGGATGTGAATTTCTAGATTGAAAAGGCCCAGACTGCCAAGTAAGATATCTTCAAAAACAAAACTACATCTAGACACCTTTTAGCCAAAGTGTAGAATATCAAGAATAAAAAGGAAATTCTAAAAGCCACCAGAGAGAAAAAGATAGCTTATCTACAAAGGTCCAATAATTGAATTGACAGTAAGCATCTCATCAGCAACACAGATGCCAAGACAATGGAATAGAATCTTCTGAGTGCTGAGGGCAAATAATTCTGAACCTAGAATTCCATACATTGCCAAACTGTCATTTAAAGGGCAAAATAGAGACATTTTGACATATACAAGATCTTAGAAAGCTTCTGTCTCAGGACTTCACTTGAAAGAGAGAGGCACAGGGGCTTGGGGGAGGTTTGGGGAGCTGGAGAGGTGATGGGGCTCCAGGCTGTAGAGAGGGACCAGGCTATTTGGGATGGATCCTCAGCACAAGCCAGCCAGAGGAACCCAGCCCAACCTGGCCCAGCTGGGACCAGCTTAGGTTCTCCCATTCTGATTGCCAGCCTTGCTGTCCCCACATCCCCTCTTTCTGGGCCGTGAGAGTGGCCCAGCACCCAGGCCAGGGAGTAACACTGCCAGCCCAGCTCATGGGCCTTGGGGAGGCCACACCAAGTTGCTCGTGCCACCAAGCACTTGATCTCCACTCTAGGGTCTCCTCCTCTGGGAGGTCAGATGCCACCTTGCCGAGGCTTGTGTGGATGGTTGGAGCAGTGGGATGAAAGCTAGGTCCCTACCTGGGGAGGGGTGTGCAGGGGCTCTCATTCTTTCTAGGAGAAGAATCATGAGCCCAGGGGAAGTGAACAGTGGGGCTGAGCTGGCTGGGACAGGAGGCTTCTTGAAGCTCCTGGCTCCACTCAACCAGATGGTACCCTTGGGTAATTTCTTAACCTCTTTGAGCCTCAGTTTCTCACTTAGAAAATAAGAATACCTACCTTATGAGGATGTAAAGATGAAATGAGATCATCCATCACGTATCAAGCTTAAACATACTTTCTTGCACAGAATTTTTTTTTAAAGACTTACTTTAGAGAGAGAGAGTGAGCATGAGTGGGAGGGGCAGAGGGAGAAAGAGAGACTCTCCAGCGGACTCCATGCTGAGCGTGGAGCCCAATGCGGGGCTCCATCTCACAACCCCCAGATCATGACCTGAGACAAAACCAAGAGGCAGATGCTTAACCAACTGTGCTACCCAGGCCCCCCTGCTGCACAGAAATTTCTTGAAAGGATAATCTCTGATACCCCTGCCCAGCATATTGTCAGTGCTCAATTTTTAACAAATGTTAACAAGTAAAAAATAGCCAAAGCAAAGGAGTAGTGCTAGGAATGCGCACAGGTTTAGAGGCCCTGTCTTCAGGGAAGGGTTCACATTCATTCACTTTTCATCAGTCACTGCCATCCTCCTGGTGCCCAGCCCTGTGCTGGGCTCTGGAGGAGCACAGAGGACTCGGGACTGGAGGAGGACCATCTGTGAGGAAGATAACCAAACCCAGAAAATTCTAACAAAGTGATAGGGGGTTTCTTCAGAGCCAGACTTGTCTTGTGTTTACTGTCTCTCTCTCTCTCTCCCCCATTCCCATGTACACGTACCCCCTAGCCTTCAATCCCATATAAGTTTCACGATAGCCCAAACCTCATCTGGGCTAATTTTCAGCCATCTTTACAAGGTTTAAAAACAATTTCTGACACATAGGAAGTGCCAAGGAAATATTTGCTGAATGACTGTGGTTATAAGCATGAACAACAGAGGCTGTAGATATTGCCATGGGAGCATGGAAGAGGTCTTTGCAGACTCTGCCCTGGGACTTAGAAGTTTCTCAGCAAGGGCCACTTAAATTGGGTCTTGATGGATGTATAGATCAGTAAGTGGAAAAGAAATAAAATGACATTCCAGGCAGTGGGGCCAGTACATTCTGAAAGGGGAGGTGCACCCAGGGTCTAGTAACTGAATGTGCAAAGAGTGCAGGAGAGAGGAGAGTGGAAAGACACAAAGCTGGGGAGATAAGGGCATTGAATGAATTTGGACTGCCAGAAAGCCCTTATAAAATCTGAGAACCTGGGCGCCTGCCTGGCTCAGTCGGTGGAGCTTGTGACTCTTGATCTCAGGGTCACGAGGTCGAGCTCCATGTTAGGTGTAAAGATCACTTAAAAAATAAAATCAAACCTGAGAAACTACCCTGATGTAATACTTGGATAGTGCTTCCAGCCCTCAGTTGCCCCAGGAATGCCCCTGCCTTCAAAAGTTAAGGGTTTGGGGGTACCTGGGTGGCTCAGTGGGTTAAAGCCTCTGCCTTTGGCTCAGGTCATGATCCCGGCATCCTGGGATTGAGCCCCACATCAGGCTCTCTGCTCGGCAGGGAGCCTGCTTCCCCCCAGCACCCGGCCTGCCTCTCTGCCTACTTGTGATATCTGTCTGTCAAATAAATAAATAAAACTTTTTAAAAAGTTAAGGGTTTTATGGGTGAGGGGGTTCAGAACCTAGGACCCATTGAGATACCCCATGTAGTTCCCGGCATCGTCTCAAGTTGGGATAAGGGTTGGTCAGGGCACCTCCCTGAGACTTGGGGAAGCGCTGCATGCCGCCCCCTTGTGGCCTCAGCAGAACTGAGTAGCAAGGAGGCTGCCCAGGTGGTCTGTTCCTAATCCCAGGGGCCTCCAGTCTCTGGCATCAGCCTCTGAGAGTAATCCCAGCCACCATCTGTCCACACACCAGATCTAACTGCTTTATTTATTCCACATATACTCAAGACTGGGCCAGTGGTTGGGGGGAGGTAGAGTAACAGGAGACAGTTCACAATTAGTAAAGCCTTATTCTTACAGCCACCACCTGGACCACCACCACCACCACCACCGGCCAGAAAGACACCGCACAGGGGGTCAGGAGGCCAGTATTTTGGCTTCAGCTCCATCCCAGTCCATGGAGTAACCTTGGGCAAGTCGCTGCACTATGCTGGGCCTTGCATGTCTCCCTCTGTAACGCAGGATCATGATCCCTCTTCCTGTCTCCCCTGCAGGGTCACCTGAAGATCATCGGGAGGACGGATGCTGCAAGTGCTAAGAAAAATGTTGAAAGCATGCTCCGGATGTAAGGGGATCGTGCTGGGGATTAGATAGGGGCTCTCTAGGGCTGCACTAAAGTGTTTGTTTACACCCAGTTGGGCCCTGCTGGCGGGGAAATTTAAAGGGAACGTGCTCAGTAAGATAGTCGCTTTCCAATCACAACTGATTGAAACATCTCCAGAATAAGAATGGACATCTGTAGAAAACGGGGACCACTGACTGGTGTGAAAACCCAACTACTTGGGCTTTTAGGAATGAATTGAAGAGCAGAGAGATGGGGCAGTGCCGTGGCCTCAACATGGGGGCTCAGCCAGGAAGTCAAAGAGCAGAGCTGCTGCCTCTCCTGAGGCCAGTGTCCTCCCCAGCTTGCATCTCTCCCTGGGGGGCTGGGCTTTTGGGAGTATATGCATGTCTCACTGAGACTTGATACAGGACAGTGGGAAAAGCCAGATGACCCCCTTCAGAGAAAAGTCCCGAGCGAGAAAGAAGAGAACTCAATACAGGGGGAGGTGTGGGCACTAGGGAGTCAGGAAGAACAGGCCCACTGACTTATGATAGTATCACCTGCTTCACCTCCCACGCTGTCACCGGAGTGACACCACGTATCCCAAACCTCAAAACAAAGAAAATCTTTGCTTTTGCAGGAGAATGTTATTTTTCTTCCCTTTATAGTATGAATCTCTTACCTGGTCTCATCTCTCCCTTTGCTTTGGCGGTCAGGAAGCCCAACGGTCAAATGTGAAACTGAATTCTAACAACTGTGTAGGTCTTTATGGCCAGGCTATTTGTGTTCTTGCTTTTTATGATCCTAATCTCCTACTCAATTATATTTTTCTTAATTCTCATTTGTCCTATTTTATTGTTCCATTGTGTATATTTTCAACGCAAGCCATCTTTTCTTGTGGAATGAAGTAAGGTGTGCTCAGGTAAAGGACTGAAAATGAATAGATGATAGACATCCAAGTACTTACCATGGCTGACATCGGGGAGCATTTAGTGGGAGGATTACCAGGGTAACAGGGTCAGACTTGCAGTCGCCTAGTTTCAAAGCCCTTTCCTATCAAAGCCCACCTCACCCCTTAAGATAGCAAAGAGAAGGGAGCTGTCCAAGGTTTCATGGCATATTACCATCAGAGAAGAAATTAATACCTTATTTTTTTTCTCTTTAATAAGACTTTATTTATTTATTTGACAGAGAGAGATCACAAGTGGCAGAGAGTCAGGGGGAAGCAGGCTCCCTGCTGAGCAGAGAGCCCGATGCGGGGCTTGATCCCAGGACCCTGAGATCACGACCTGAGCCGAGGGCAGCGGCTTAATCCACTGAGCCACCCAGGTGCCCCTAATACCTTCTTTAAATGGCACTCAGTTCCCTACTCTTCCCATGACAACAGGCCTCATTCCATTTGTAAGGATGGCATGGTGAAGGTTATGAAGGTGGCTCACTGCTGGCTTCCATGGCCCATGAAAGCCACTGAAGCAGCAGAACACTCCGTTCTTCCTGCTTCAATGACTAGGAAGTAGGCCCTAGCTGTAGAAGCCTTCTGGCCTGCTGCGGGCTGACAAGGAGCTTGGGCCACCCACCGCGGCAGAGACCATGCCCCTGGGAGTGGGCGTGGCCACAGCAGGCAGCTCAGGATGCCAGCCTGTGCCTTGGCAGAAGGCAGAAGCGGCGGGACTTGTTTGAAGGACAGAGGCAGTTTCTTCCATGAGGGATGCTCTCTTGACCCTCAAACCAGCAGGATGCAGCGGATTCCGGCCCACCTGTGGTAGTCTCAGTAAGGCAGGCAGGAACCTCTGAGCGGCAGGTTCCAATGCAGTTCATCTTCAAAGTCAGCTGAAGACCTCCATTTGAATCAGATATGTAGCCCAAGTTCCCTTAGCTTTGAAAGTCCCCTCCTCACAAGGGTCCCCCTCTTTCATAGACACCCAACCTGAGGGCAAACAAACCTTTCCAATTTCCAAGCCTTCTCAAGCAAAGTGGCCCCGTGAGTGCCCCCAGACACAGATACCCAGACTCTAAATTATCTAAAATGAGATTTATTGCATTTCATGCAGTTTGAAGTCCATGCAGCAAAGGAGACTAGCACAATTTTTAATGTATTTTAAAAATAAAAAATGGGGTAGGGGGGTGGGCAAATGCACGAAGTTCTAGTCTCCTTCGGTCCCTGGGAGAGAAGGGTTTGGAAATGAAACCATCCACTCTCCGTGGCGAATGAGTTCATCTCTTAAATGCAAGGAATGTTTCCATGGTCTCTGGGTGCAGACACACAGAGCTCTGGGACAAGAGGACCACTAGTGAAGAGGAAGCTACGCAGGCACCTAACTCAATCTGAGGGCAGAACGAGATGGCGGCAAATCCTGGGGGCAGCAGCTGTTCCGAGAGTCAGGAGATAACGTACCCCCTGAGGAGATTTGCTCCTGAAAAGAAGTAGTGGTAAGAATAAAAAAAAAGAGAGAGAACAAAAGAAGTATTTCTTCAACCACATTCTTCAAGAAAATGCCATAAATATGTTATTTAATATTTTCATTTCATAGCATTGGACACACAGCTCAACATATTGAAATATTGATTCCTTGGAGAAAAAATGGAAAAAAAGGAAATAAAAAATATTGCATCTTTCTGTTGGAGAATCTCGGCCCCCAGGCGTGGGGCGTAGTGCACCAGTGTCCTAGCCTGCAGGAGGCGCGGAGGTCGGCCGTGTCCTCTGGGGAGGGAGGCTGTGCCCATCGCCCGGGGCTGTATGGCAAAAAGTGTGTTGGGTGTCCTTGGCCTTGCCAGCTCAGGCCCTCAGTCGCCGGTCACCTGGGGAGCCTGCCCGTCGGAGGGCTGGTTGGCTGACTGGATGAACATGGGTTGGGCGAGGTCCTGGCCGGCAGGCATGGTGACTTGCTGGATCTGGTAGAGCTGCTGCGAGGGGTGGAGAGGAGAGAGTGAGGTCACCCCTGGGAGAGGGGCATGCAGCTCCCTATGGGCCTCAAGATGGTCGGGGGCCCCAGATACCTCAACCACCACCCACTGTAAGGCGTCAGAGGGAGGAGGGGATGTGGAGCTCTGCTGGGGCTGGGAGCAGCAGACACAGGAGGCTCCGGCCCCGTGTGAGGGGGTGTGTGTGGTGGGCGGGGAAGAGGTGCAGGGAGTTGCATTTCCTGTGGCTTTCACTTCTCTGGGCTCTGCCTCTCCCGTTAGCTCAGAGCCTCGGGCTTGCTGCACGCTGTTCCTCTGTGACAAACACAAGCAATTTGAACCACTCTACCAGCCGCTTGGAAGTCCGCATTTCCCCAACTCTTGGTAATCCTCACTAGCAGGGGTAGTAGGATTACCCCCCTCCTCCTTTCCTCAGAGTATCTGGCTCAGACTGAGGCTACATTGAACCTGCATTTCCTGCACGGGCCCTGCTGAGGAGGGGGCCTGGGTTTAAACACATACTAAGCCAAGACCCATGAGGCATTGAGAAGCAGCTCACATAGCCACTATGGAAGGGCAGAGCCAAATGGACACTTGACTTTCTCAGGTGTCCACCCCAAAAACCCACAGGCAAAGATCTCCCCCTCCCCACCGTCACAGGAGCCCTGGCATGTGAGCCTGGCACGTGGTGCGGGCAGAGGCCAGAGGTGGGTCCTGACGCCAGCTCCTCTCCCTTCTGGTCAGCAGAGAACGTGGGCTTGGGGTGCGTCATCCTTTCATGGACTCCGGGGTCTCTGGGACCGTAAGTGGGAGGGAGAAGGCAGAGGGAAAGGGAAAGATTCCCTTCTCACAGGAGTTTAGAATGACTGAATTCCAGGAACCAAGAGAGCTCGAGAGGTCACATGTTCTCTGCATTTCAACTAATCCAGCTGTTAAAAAGTAGCCTAGCCTGGAAAAAAAACAAGTCCTAGAAAGGGAAACAGAAGACCTGCATTCCAGTCCTAGTTCTGCAATGAAGAGCTGAGTGAGCACAGACAAGACACTTCTCATCTCTAGGACTCAGTTTACTCATCTGTAAAATGGGGACTGGGGCTATATAATGTCTAAGATGATTTTCAGCTCCCGTAAGTCTACATCTAAAGGACTGGTGCTCCGAATTAAAGACTGCACTTGCTTTAACAATTTCTGTCCACTCGTTAACAGAAAATGGGACACTGGCCCTAACCATCCAAACCCACAGATCTCACCTGCTACCCCTGACAACCCCTCACCCTCGGCCCCTGCCCAGACCGGGTGTCCTACCTGCCCATCCGTGAACTGGCTGAACTGCTGCTGTCCTTGCTGCACCTCTGTCTGCGTGATCTGCGGGAATCAAGACAGCACAGCAGGCAGGTCAGCTGCAGGGCCCGGTACAGCCCTCCAGCAGTCCACAGCCAGGAGAGGGTGGTGAGGACCGCACAAGACAATGCATGTAAAGTGCCCAGAATGAGGCCTGGCACAGAACAGGTGCTCAGAGAGTAGCAGGAAAGCAAGGGTCCTTCCCCCATCCCCTGCCATGGATGGCTACTCAGCGCTGGCACCGTACAGAAGACCACAGAGGACCCCGGAGCGGGAAATATACAGAACCTCCACAACCACCTCCCTTGCCATCCACCTGCCCCCCATCTGCCCCCGCCTGCCCCTTACTGCAAGCTCCTAGGAGCTAACATGGCAAGGCCTCCCATTTAGGGCTTAGGCAGAAAACCTGAGAGTCTTTTAGCCAGTGAATGCAGACAGCAAAATGTGGGGCAGAGTGGTGAGTGGTCCCTTTCATTCTTGGAAGGTGGGCTCCACACCAAACTCATATCACCTAGATTATCTGACTGGAATACGAAACACCCTGGCGGAGGTGGCCTTGGCCCTGGAAGTCCTTGCGGCACACCTATGAAGTAGTTTTTCCGAGACAGGCCACGTGCAGCCCTCTGGGCCAAGCAGGGGGTGGAGGTGGAAGTGGGCGGGGCAGGGAAAACATCGACCACGTGTACCTACAATCTCACATGGGGATTTTAAGGACATGTGAAAAGAACTGTGCTGCCATGTGGAACTGCACCACACTGTGCCTGCCAGCTGCTCGATACAGCCTGGCAGGCCAGGAAGAAGACAGAAGCGTGCTCGTGTGCGTATGTGTATCTATGGAACATCTGACTAGTAGTCCTCTGTGTGCCATCTCCTGGAACCGTCACAGCCAAACTGCCACATAAGGACTGTCCTCTCGAGTGTCCTCACGACAGCCAAAAACAACCCATCAGGCTTACCCATGAGGCTGTCAGGAGTAAGGAGGGGACTGGTGTGAAAGGGCTTCAGAAGGGTTTCTTACTGTTGTACCCTATTTTGGGTCCTTCCCTCCCACTTGCCTGTAAGCGGCTGGAGGGCAGAAGTTCTATGTTTTGTCTTTACAGACCCCAGTGCAAAGTTAAGTATTCAAAGAAATGTCTGCAGAATAAATGAATGACCCTGGGACAAATGGAAAATACTCTTCATAGGTGAGGAGGTCAGCTGTGCCCTGTGGCCGGCAGGACTGCCCTCCACATGAGCTGAAAAGAAAGTTTCATTTACCTTTAAATTCCATATGTATATTATTCACTCAACAAACACATACCAAACACCTACTATGTGCCAGGCTGTCACAAGTTAAGATCTGTTGTAACACAGACTCCCAACTGCTCTCAGGTGCCCCCTCCTGGCTTCTCCCCAACTACTGTCCGAAAACCTGACTCTTCCCACTTTCTGGCTTTAGTTTCTGGTCCCCAGACTGACCTCAGAGGAACCAAAAACTCTTCCTTTTCATTTCCCCCCCACACCCATGCCATGAACAGGTTTTGGATCCCAGGTTAGAATCTTAACAAGGTTTTGTTTTTCATTTTTGTTTTTTAAAAAAAGAAGGGTACCTGAGTGTATGACCAGTCTGGAGATGTGACTCCACACCAGTCAGCCCCAAGGCATTTAGGGAAAAGCCCAAGTCCTTATGTAAGCCAAGAAATGGGTCTGGAACGGGCCCTTTAATGATCCCAGAGACTGTATGGAACTCTGAAGCCTTGCTTTTGGCTCATTCCTATTTTCCCAAATGAGATCTTTGGAGAGCTGCTCTACAAACTCAGCTCCGTCACCACTGTCAATAGATACATCACCAGAAATGCAACTGGGCCGACGCGTCCAGCTCTTAAACGATCGCTGCTTTTTTTGGGTCTGAGGCAGAAGAATCCATTAACAACGCCTCCCCTTGACCAGCACTGCCCATCCCCTGCAAATGATGCCCATGACCCCCAACCCCCAAGACCAGGGGGGCTGCCCCCTCAGCACCTGTGCCTCACAGTCTTCCATATTTGAGGAGATGAAGGGGGCAGTCTCTGGCTAGGTGTGCACGAGGAAGTAAAAGTAAAAGCCACGCAAGCTTTCCAAAGGACAAAGGAGTGCCAGGACACAACAGCTATCTGGTTTTAAAGATGGAAACTCAGCCTGGCGATGAGGCCCACTGTCAGAGCACCTCCTCTAGTCAGACATGCACACACACATCAGGCTTTCTTCAAGTGTCCTTGAGATCTCCCCTCCTTCACATTCCTTTGTCCCACGAGAATAAGATAGTAAGAGACACACTTTGAATCTAATCCTCCAATAAACCCTGTCTGTCCTATGGGTGAAGAGATGAGAAGGGTGTGGGGGCGGCTCTTGCCAAAGGGTGAGGTGGTGAGAGCTACTGCTGAGCCCTCCTTGGCAGCCCCAGAGGCCAGCTCCAGCCAGCCGCCTACCCAACCCAGGCCCTGCATCTCTGGGGCACGTACCTGTTGAGCGTTGGTGGCAAGTGTCTGGATCTGTCCCTGCACGACCTGGGTGCCTGATACAGGCTGGGCTAAGCGAATGTACTGCAGCTGGCCGGCATTCAGCTGCACCTAGAGCAGGGCAAACAAGCAGATACAGGAGACTGAGTGCGACCTCAACAGGCAGACTTCCTATGACCAGAGGTGATGACTGTCCTCCCTACCCTCCTGACCCTTCCAAAGAAACCTACTTTGAAAACTGTAACATCCCCACCCGGCAAGTCACAAAACACAAAAGAGGGTACGTTCCCTAAATGGACTTTGGAGAAAATTCCCAGAGGACCTGGTCACATACGTGAGAAACAGCGTGGCCACACCCTCAACATTCACTGGGCTCAGTTTATCTCGGGATTTTATCCCAAAGACTGTCAGACATGATCAGAATGCTTTGTACCTGAAGTCTGGGCTACTCTCCCCTCTATCTCCAAACTCCACCACCTCAGGTCCTGGGATGGCTGATGCGGTACTGAGAAGAGTTCCAGCATCTGCCAGGAGCCCAAAACAGATGGCTGTCACTCCACACCCTAGCCCTAGTCCTGCCCAACCCCATGCTGCACATGTCTGAAGAAAAAGCTGGCCTGCTTCACTATCTCAGTACCTAACAGCCAGGACCAATGGGGGTCTGTGGGTCTTTTAGGATCCTTGGTGTTCAGCACTAGCTTCTGGCCAAACTCCTCCCAAGGGGAAGATGAATCAATAAACCTTTCACAGAAAACCCCATCAGGGGAAACCAAAGCTACAAAAATGCCCTTAGAGTCCCTCAGCTTAAGATTAAGTCTCAGATAACACAATAATACCACATGCTGCATTTAATTGTGCGCTAAAAGCCTTAACTCAGACTCCTATCGCTCCAGGGCAGCATGAAGTATCTCAGTGCCTCGAGCGGGAACACGGAGAGACCAAGGCGGCTGGTTGCTCAGCACAGGAGAGTCAGCAGAGCACTGCAGACATTCACACTTGGGATCTGGGGGATGAAAGAGGTGCCAGGAGGACAGACTGGTCTCTCTCTATCTGGGGGCCCAGACATCACCCTCCCCTGGCAGCCCTGCAGGCTGTTGTTGCCATGGTAAGCTTCTAGAAGCGAACAGACAAGTTATGCGTCTTTGTCCTGGAGCAAGTTTTCCCCTCGCCTTCATGAGCTTACAGGTTATTTTACTTCCGTGAGGAAAATGCTGATAAATGGAGCTGCACTCCTGCATGCAGTGTTAAATCACACCGCTTCTCTGCAACTTCAGCCTCAAAGAGGATCTGAGTCACCAAGAAAAGACTAACACTTGGTAGTCTGTGTGGTTCTTGGAAGCTCTTGGTAGACCAGATTCCAGAATTGTCCACTTATGGCAAAATGGAGGGAAATAAAATGTAAACCCGTAAAGAATCTGGTTCACAGGAGATGGAGCAAGATAGGGTGATGGGTGGTCATTTCTTTCTGAGAATATGCCAACAAGAGCTGCTGGGAAGTTGTGATGCAGGCCCAGACTGCCCCGCACTAAGTCCCACAGTGTGGCTTCCAGGCAACAGCACTAAGTAGTTTTGGGGGATGAAGGCAGCTGGGTGGACGCTTGGGAAGCCTCATCTGCTGGGACTGATGGTGGCTGGTCCCAGGAGTCACCAGAGCTCCAGCCAAGGAACACAGGATGAAAGACTACAGCCTTGTCCCAAGAGCAGGGAAGGTGTCCTGACAGCCACAGGGATTTTACATGTCCCAGCTGGGGAGGGCTCTTTGCAGAAACTCAGATGGGACTGAAAAGTTGTGAGCCAGACAGTTTCAAGCAGTTCTTAGGAGCAAGAAGCTCCTCTTTTAGACTTAGGTTGAGACGTCTGGTGATACTCTGCCCCCGGTCCTCTACCACAAAGAGAGGTCCAGGGAGCCTGACAGCTTTTTGATGTTAACTCCAGGACAAAAATGCCTGCCCTCCGGGCTTTTAAAGAGAAGCAAAGTTTCCTTCCTGAAGGTCCTCTCTATTGGGGTGAGCACTCCGAGGAATTCGGAAATGCAGACTCCTGCATTAGGAATCTAAGACTATCGAATTCCGCAACAAATCTGGGCTAAAGCTCTGTGACTGGGAGTCAGAAAGACTTGAGTTAAAGTTACTGCAGGGGGGTTCCTCTTCTCTGGCTTAAGGGAACTTGTTCTGGCACCTTCACATGTGAAATGGAGAACGAACCATTCAAGAGAGGTCTTGGGGTTAGTGGCTGAGACAGTGAGGCAAGGCACCTGGAACTGATGGATCTGTGTGTGTGTGTGTGTGTGTGTGGAGGGGTGGTGGGGGAGAGTGAGAGGGAGCAAGCTCTAGCAGAGGGAGAGTGCACCAAAAGGACAAGAAAGGGAGGAAAGGAGAGAGGGGAGACAGAAAGATACACAGAGGCACACACACACTGCTTTCCTTCAGTTTTCTCTTGGTCTATTACTCTGTTAATAAGAACAGTCCCAAAAATGGAGCTTTTTTCAAAGAGGAAGTGGTTAACCAAGTCCAAGGGAGTTTACCTGACTACATGTCATTTACCACAGGAAGGGCAAGGGGCAGGAAATGGAAGGACTGCTCCATGTCACTCCCTCTCTACATCTCTGGGTGGCAAAATGACCAATGTATAGATAGCAAGTGTTAAGATGGGACATTTTTTACAAAAGAGCAAGAACAAGTGAAAAAGCCAACAAATCCAAGAAATGAAATCCCTCAAGGCACACAGGAAGCAGCAGTCCACAGTGAAGGGATGGATAAGTTAAATGAAAGCCAAAAATATACTTTGCTGCAGGCTCCAAGGGGAACTGACTCATGAATATGCAACAAGTGTATTTATGGCCTTCCCTGTACACCTCCCTCTTATTCTCTGCTAATCAAAAGACAGGACTGCCTCATGGGGCCTTTGGGTCTTGGCATGAAATAGTGGTTACGAGCACTCTCCGCGTAGGTGGAACGCAGGGAAATCGAAAGGAGCTGCCCCACAGTGGTGAACCCCAGCTGGATTAAACAAAAGCAGTGAGGGTACAGGGAAGCAAGCCGTGGTCTGGGTTAACAGGGATATCGTTTAGAGAAATGTATGTACACATACACACAAGGGTAGACACAATATTCTGTGTGCTCATGTAAGCTCAGCGCCTTTCGGGGATGAGGCCGAGCAGGGCTTACCGGAATCTGCTGGATCTCTCCCGTGTTCGTGATGATCTGCTGCATCACCTGCATGGTCTGCCCGCTGCTGCTCTGGGCCTGCTGGGCCTGACCCTGGGGCTGAGCCTGAACAATCTGCACCTGCTGGCCTTCTCCCACCTGCATGGTCACGGGTGTGGTCTGGAAAGAAGAGTGAGGAGAAAAGGGCTTCAACCCCAGCTCAGAGCCAGTAGGGGCTAACAAGCAGTTAATTAGAAGCAAACCCCTTCCGTGGTTGCCTAAACTCATCTTAACACTAACTAACAATACTCAGAGTCCTCTGGGCCTAGAGCACGGCTGAAGTTACTCTCCGAAATAAAAGATGGGAGAATGCCACATAGATTTTTAGGCTCACAGTACAGAATACCTGCCCAGGCCAAAACACCTCTATGGTTCAAATGCTGCAGCTTCCCAAAGCCCCTTTGTGACACGTGGTACAAAAGAATCCAAAGCTACCATGACAGCTCACTGGAGGCATGGCCAAGGTCAACTATGGAGTAGGTGAATGTGGAGAGCCGACTAAATGCAGAGTGAGGTCAGGATGAACTTACGAAGCTCAGGACCTCGGACTCCCTTCTAGCACGCGTGGGGGAAGACGAAGCACACGCCGGCGTCACGAGAGCAGAATGACCGCAGCCTACACTGGCCAGATCAAGCTGGCTCCCCGCGGGACAGGCAAACACCACAAAGACCTAGATGCTCACTGAAGCTATCCCTGAGTAACCAAATTTAATAAAGCAAGAGCTTAACTCTCCAGAAACGGGAACCTTAGTTTTAAGAAATTTCTGTCCAACATCCATGACTTGGCAGACTGTCTCTCATACACACTTCATGGACTGCAGTTCCAGGAAAGTTACTCCTTTGAGAGACGGTAGACTTGGAACTGTCAAAAGGGTTGGGCAGTCACTTGCTCAAATTTCAAAACTTCAAAATTTCAAAAGGGTCCCAGATGTGACCCTTACAGACTACCCAGAGCAGGGAAGACCAGTACATACTGTTCATCTGCTGGGGGAGGGGGTGGGGTGGAGGGAGGGTGGGATCTTTTAAACACCACACCTATACCCCCAATGCCCCGGTTCCGGTATGACAACTCCCCACTCTGAATTCCGAATCACTTCAGTAAGAAGATGCTGCGAGTCTCAGTGGCTCCTGGGCTTCTATCGATGCTGCTATTCTGATGCTCTTATGTTTCTGACCACACAGGTCTCCTGTGCATCTGAAGTTACAGGGGAAGGGGACGTGTTCTAGGAACTACAGATGAGGTTCACAGGATTACTAGGTAAGGAGAAATTACTATGACCTGGAGGTCGGGAGGAAAGAGGACAGAGGGATCTATGTAAAAACACATGTGGTGGGTGGGCTGGGACAACAGGAAACACCTCCCATTCTCACACCAGCATTCTCAACTCAGCCTATTCCCCCGACCTCCAGGAATAGAAGTTTCCAATTTTATGACAGAACACACAGGATTCACTTTACCAAAATATGCTTTCCTTCCCACTGAGTAAGTATTCTGTCCCGCAAAGGTTACCTGAACTCAACTTGAAATAGCCGTTACTACAGGTCCAAGGAGGGGTGACACAGCACAAGGCCACCCTGAAGCAGCAGGACAGAGAATGGCTAGGAGACCCAGGGAGAGACCAACTTCACCATCTCCGCAGGCCTCATCAGCTCCAAGCTAAGCCAGTCTGAGGTGGCGAAGAGGAGAGATGAAATTCTTGCTGACTAAAAAAAAATGCATACTGCCAACTCATCACTGTACTCTATCAACTCAATTTTCCCAAGAGGATTTCCAAGGTATTTCTAAATCACTTCAGGAAAATGAAGGCTTGTGTTAGCATGGCATCTGTCAAATCACGTATGGCGTGCCCTGCTGTCAGAGCACAACAGCCATGAGCTTCTTAGGATGTTCAGCCAATCAGAACCTGTGCCTGGTGGACTCCCTTGAAGTTTGCTCTGTAAAGGGATAAAGCCTTTGGCAGGGAAAGCTCTCACCAACGCAGAGGCACAGCATTAGCCAAAGACGGTCTCTTAGGCATCATGGTATGGTGAACCCCTTGAAGCAGGGACTGGGCGGCAATCATCTTTGAACCTCTCCTGCCTAGCAGTGTCTGGCAAAGAGAAAGCACCCTAAAACTTCTGTTATATGGATTAACAAGTGAGACAGGGAATAAATCCTAAAATCTTCATTAATATTTAAATCTACCTCTGCCCCAATTTGTTTCTTCTAGGCAAACCCAGCTCTTACCCACAGACACAAGGCTACCAGTGCCCTCTGCCTCTATTCTCAGACTTGCCTAAATGTCCCCCATGCTGACTGTGCCTTCCCAACACTCCCTGTGCAGTTTCCTGCCTTTGCCCGTGCTTTGCTCTCTTCTGGAAAGCCCTCCTTCCCCTCTTTATCTGATTCGTTGCCATTGTTCCCTCTAAGACTTGTATTATTCCCTTCAGGGAACCTTCTCTGACATTTGCCCCTGTCACTTCCCTCACGTTTTGTTATATATATATTATATATATATAATTTTTTATTATATATATTTTAATTATATATATAATTTTAAGATTTTATTTATTTATTTGTCAGAAAGAGAGAATGAGCAACCAGGGGGAGTGGCAGGCAGAGGGAGAAGCAAGGAGCCCGATGTGGGACTGGATCCCAAGACTCCGGGATCACGACCTGCACTGAAGGCAGACATTTAACCGACTAAGCCACCCAGGCATCCCCAAGATATCCGTTTTGATGTGATCCCATAACACCCTTTACACATCCCTAAGAGTTCCTTACACTTCCCATGTGGTGATATTTTAATCTTTAAGTATTTGTACCCTACTAGATTGTGAAAATTCTTAAAAATAGGGACTGTTTTATCCCTAGCACATAGGATAGGACTCAATGTTTGGTGAATAAATTAATGCTTGACAGAGAATTTGGATTCAGAGCTCAGAGAACAGAGCTCTCTACAGCCTCTCATGACCCCCAACAAATGTGGATGTTACTGCTTTCACAATACTGCTGGGGAGAGAGAATATTCTGATTGCTACGGTAAAAAGAGAAGGTCACTTGACACAACCATGGTGCAACAGAGAAATGATGGGGAGAAGAGGAAGAGAGGGATGCAAGCTGGTAACGATGCCTAATCTCCTAACAGCAGCCATGGGGTCCACTTACAATACCTTCTATGGGGATGTCACTACTCTTCATGGGGCACAATACAGACAGTTTTCCCTTAGCTCATGGGGATCCTGAAGGGTGTCTCATTCACTGCACTCTCATTTGAGCCTGAGGAAACTGGGACCCAGAGAGGTCAGGGTGACACATCACCTGGGTGGCTCAATCTGGGGAGAAGCCCAAGTTTCCAGACTTTAAGTCCAGTGCCCTGTAATGACTGGCCTGCCTCTCAGCCTAGGCCGGGCCTTTCCCATCCTGAACCTAAGCGGCACAGTCCTGCTGGTGGGCACCCCGTATAGCTCACGGACCTGGCCCTGCTGAGGCTGCGCGATGATGATCTGCCCAGGCTGGATGGTGGTTGTGGAGCTGCTGGTCTGCTGGCCCTGCTGCTGCCCCTGGACTTGGACGGCGGCGGGCTGCTGAGCCAGCGTGAAGTAGTACTGGACGGGCTCGGCAGGAGTCACGGACTGGCGCACCTCCTCCTGTGGGGTAGAAGGAGAGGCAGGTAAGAGGAAAAGAACTGACTCAGCAGCCGCCACAGTGAATTTCCATTCTTCCCCCAGACGGACTCTGTGCAGTTGCCTGCTGAATGCTGAGCTCTCCACATTTGAAGCCAAGGGAAAGTGGAATTCGAAGAGCCCAGTTGTGCTAAATCAAACTAAAAATAACAGATTCCATAGGCTTCACAAAACATACAGCCAATTTTCTGAAGTACAGAGTAATCACCCATTGCGTGATGAGTTGCAAATGGGCAAATAATTACTGTAACTAAAAACCACGCACCAGCAGTGCTTGTCAGTAAACGCTGTCAAGGCCTGTGATCTGCAGACGGTGCTAATTGCGAGCACTGGGAAGATGCTACCCAAACATCAAGCTCTCAGGCTGGCCCCCAATGTCCCAAATAAGCAGCACTCTCCTTATTTGGGGCCCGCCAGCTCTGGAGGGACAGAGCAGGAGAAAGCGAAACAGGGCTTTTCCTGGGCTGGAACTTAAGAATTGAATGTCAGGATTGAGAGCACCGGTAGGTAAGTGCCCGGCTTTTCACAGTACATCAAGAGCACTGTGGTCACGGAGGGCCACGTCTATCCAGCATCATGTCTGGTTCTGGTTGTACTTAGCCACAGAAGCGTAACCCAGGGGGGCCTGAGGGACAGCTCTCCGCTGAGGGGGCAGCCTTAGCTGACTAGGGAGGTCGCATTCGGTCCAATCTGCTGGGTGAAGAGACCGTTCCTTCTTCAGCTGACGTTTTCCATGGCAGAAGGAGTAAACAACCCTCTCCCAGCCACCTTGAGCTCACAGCTGAGAGTGTAGGATGTTTACACACACTACGGCATGGTTAGAGCCTGGGGTCCGGGGTTGGCGGGCCCCTGACCACTGACACAGAGGTCGGCGTCTGCTCCGGAGGGCCCTGTGACACACGGTGCCCCTGCCTGGGACAACAAAAACAACAGAAACAGACAACCACTCGGGCTGGCTGAGCAGAAAATTAGCTTAATTTACTCACTTCCTTGTTCTGGGATAAGTTCACCAGGTTCAAGAAAAGAGGAAAAGACACTTATTCAAGGTATAGAGATGCTGTGGACTGCCTCAAAACTCCCCAAAGTGACAGTGACACAGGTGGTACTGACTGCGTACCCTCACTAGGTTTGGTGTCCCAATCTATGTTGCACAGTCCCTTCCTCACCACACTTTGGTGTACCTGCTTGTCAAATTCACTGCCTTCCCTGCTTGGGTGAGAGCACTTTGAGGGCTCAACTCTCTTGCTCTCCGATGTCCCAGCCATTCATTTCCTTGTAAGGTATGCACTAAGAGGTTGCTGAATGATGGACAGATTATTTATAGAGTCAGGCAGAGAGCTGCAGGTAGGAAAGCAGTTTTGGGGATTTTGTTTTGTTTTTTTAAAGTAAGCTCTATACCCAACATGGGGCTTGAACTCACAACCCCAAGATCAACAGTTGCATGCTCTTCCAACTGAGCCATCCAGGTGCCCCAGAAAGTGCTTTCTTAAAAACTTGAGTTGGTAGTATGACACATTCTCTTGAACTCAACAGCTATTACCAACAGAAAAAAGTACCTAAACTCTCTTTTGCTACCTCTAGGATTCTGTGGCCATTGTGCAGGGAGAAGTTTTTATGTTCCCTACAGAACAGGGCATGACTGGGGGGCCCCAGATACTAGAATTAGGACTTCTGACATCTAGCCTTTCAGGAACTGGGGTCCCGGCATCACAAGATTCCCTAATGGCCACCCACCCAGCCTCAATAGACACTTTTAACCTTCTGGGTTTCTAAGCTAGTCCTCAGACATAAATGAATTTTCTAGATTATTAATGTGTTCTGTGCTTCAGACCCAAACAGTTTGAACCCTGAATGTAATCACACTGAGGCAGAAGAAAAAGGAGGTCCCCTTTTTTTCTCATTTAGGTCTCAGTCCCCAGAACAACGTAACTGTGACAACAGCACCTCTATTTCAACTCGACTTTTTACCATGATAAATATATAAACACTGATACCCTCCCTTAACCAAGAAACAGACGCCAACTGCCAACCTATTTAAAGGTCTTGAAATAGGTTCAATGTATTTATTTTCCACTGAGAATGCCCTTCCCATCTTGTAAAAAACATCAATCACTATACTCTAGACCTAACTTATAAAAGCTCTCGGGTAAATGAGAGGGTGGAGAGGATTGAGACTTCCCCAGAACCAACCTGAAGGAAGTCAGGAGGAGGGAGAAACTGGCATTTCCCAGCCCTGACCTGTGATTGCGTTGTCTCCGGTTCTCTCTCACTGCAACTAACCTGCAAGTGAATATAGTCTTTCTACCAAACAAAAAGCAGTTCCTTGAAGCACCCCTTTCCGAAGCCAAAATACTTCCTGCCAAAAATGGTGACAGCACGGTAAAGAGCTTCTCCTATCCTGCCTACCACACCCTCTTGTTCGGGAACCAGGCAGTGCCTAGGACACTCAGGAAGTACCAAGGAGAGGCGCTCAGGGCAGTGTTTTGAGGATCAGGCATGACTGCTCTTGAATCACTGGGATGGAAGGAGGCACATCTAAGGTTCTTCTGCATCATGAAGACTCATCCGGCCAATGGAGGGCAAGCTAGCAAGGGAATGATTATGCTTGGTTTAAAGAAATGGGTGAAGAGAAAATGACATTTCAATGGGCAGGAACTTTCAACTCATAGCTTTAGTGGGGTAGAAGTCAGCTTCAACTACCCTCTGCTTCTGAATAGTCTACTTGCTTCCCCGAAGACCAAGAGAAATGTCCAAGCATCTCTGAGAAGTCAAGGACCTTAGATCTACAACTCAATATTTCTGGCTAGTTTCTTTCCCCAGAAGTAGGGAATTACCCCCTGTGCTAGAACAATCTCCAAATGACTGGATCAATTCAGAATGGGGCATCTGCCCAGCTTTCGCACTGGTTTCCCTGACCAGAGAGGGCTTGCTCTTGGAATCTTTTCAGAAGTGGAGACTGACAAACGTCAGAGAATGAGCAGCACCCCATCCTCGGGCCATCACTACGGAGCTGTGCAGCCAGCCCCAGACTGAAAAAAGTACATTTGCTTCAGTAGCCACAATGAACTGCTGCCTCCTTCAGAAAGGGTGAGTTTTGGAGAGTAGGCGCTTTTAAAGGACTTAAGGAGGTGCCAGCCAATTTGGAGCTGGGGAAAACTTCATGTCTACAGAGGACTAAAAGTGCTATCTTAGAATTTCAGGCCAGCTTTCAGCAATCTCAACCTTTCAAAGGCCAGGCAGCAGCTGTCCCCAGTAGGACTCAAATCAATGGCTTGAACACCTACAAAGACCTGAATCCAGGCAGCAAGGAGCTGTTTCAGATAGACACACTTTAAAAGGGGATGGATCACAGCACTACGGTCAGGATAGGATGGAACTAGGAGCTATCTGACACTGCGAGAGCACCAGGCACTGAAGACCTGAGGAAGGGACAGGACATCACCCTTCCCTCCAGCTGCTTGGTTCAGCAGACAGCCCAAAAAGAATGAGGAGGACTTAGCACAAGGCCTGATTTTGTCACAGGGCTCACCACCTTGTTTTTAAAGGGGGTTTCTGAAACAAATTCCAACAAGGAGAGCAGGGGTGTGGTAGCACTTGTTTTGGAGGAAGAGAAGTGGTCTGAGTTCTTGTGGCAGGAACTTCTCAGAGAGGAGGGAAACACCCCAAGAGGAGGAACTGAGCCCGTGGACACAAACCTGCAATGGTTTCAAAGGCGCTGCGCAGCTGGGGACGACCGTGGCAGCCTGCCGCTGTAAACATCCGACTGAAAGCTCCTCTGAACACCTTACAGCTTCCAGTCAAGGATGTTTACAGTAGCAAAGACTGCCCAGAAAGAACGGAGCCGCAGTGAAGCGCCCTGCTCTAACAAGGAGGGGACAGAGGGCCTGCTGATCCAAAGGCCCCCAGGCAGGGTCAGGATTATAAATGTCCTTTAAGATGTGCACTTCTACACTTCCTGACTGGTTATTAGTGCGAGACAGCATAGGAGAATGGTTGTCACTGAATGACTCTGTTCTAAGGATAATATATTATGAAATAATTCATTAAAAACACTCAAAATTTTATTAACAAGATAAAGCAAGCAGAACAAAAGCACAGCTCTGCTCCTGCCAGACACTGCCACTATTCTCCAAGAGTCTCTAACCACACCTACTGAGTCATGCAATCCGCGTGCCTCAAACAATGAGCTATACAGGAAAGGGGTCTATTAAAATTGCAGTTAAGAGCTCGATGCACCCAAGGTGCTGAAAAAAAGTCAGTGTGACCTCTGGAGAGGGGCAGGCAAAAGAGAGGCGAAGACAGTCACATTCTTTCCCGTGATTGCTTGGGAAAACAGTTTAAGTGGTGGTTCTCAAATTTGGCTGCACATTAAAAACATCTGAAAAGTTTTAAAAAGTACTGCGACCTGGGCCTCCCCACAACAGATTCTGATTCAGCTGGTGTGGGGTGAAGACTGGACGCCAGTATTTTTGAAACCCTAGCAGGTGATCTAATGTATAGCTCAAGCACTACACAGAGAACCGCAATCCAGAGTAAGAGAAAACCCAAGTCCATTCACTCCAAACACCACTGTGCATGCAGAGAAGCTGTTTCTTTAAATCTTGAGAATCTAAAATCTGTACCTTGCTAAGAATGTTCTCCCATTCCGTGTTAAGAACTCTGAGAGATTCTCTAGGGTACCTTGAAAAGAGCTTCACTTTACTGTCTGTAACTTCTCTTTAATTCTTATTTTGTCTACTTTCACTGAAATACCACCTCAGAGGCACTGAGTTAAAAGTATCCATAAATGAGTAACAAAGGGAGATGTTAAGGATGGATCTGGTCTAGACAAAGAAAAGCAAAAGGAATAGCAAATGACTTGAGCTGAGAGAGGAAAAGGAGTGTATCTGACACGAGTGTGCAAGGTGCTCTTCAGCCAGAAGCAGGAGCAAGGCCGTCCCAGCTCACCTGACGCTTTGGAGGTTTCAGTTCATCTCTTGGAACAATATCGATGAGAAAGTCAAACTGATCAAATTTTGTAATTGCCATGGCGATATCATTCCTCTGTAACAAAGAAAAGCAGGGTTAAAAATTAATCTGGGGGAGAAACTAGTTGACTAGGCTTTACACCCTCCACGTCACAAGTAAGAGAAGATGATGACTTCTAAGCCAAACTCATAAACCTCATGTCAGACTTGATGGGCAGACACTCACAAAAAAGATATGCACGTAGTTCATGCTCTACAAACTGGGTATTTGAGCCTCCAATTACAACAACCACCTCTGCTGGATCCTACCCCAAGTCCTCTCCACAGCTGTTAAACTGTCATACTCCAGCTAAGTTCGTACAAATCCAGCAATCTCAACGGGCAGGTTTCTGTTTCTTGTGTGGTTAGCAAGGTTCGGCTACTATTCAAGCTTACAACCTTTTGGTATCTCTAGTGAAATCCTAATTAAATAACTTCTTACATATTTTCTACTCATCAATCTATAGAATGTTAGTTCCCACAAGTCTATGATTTGTATTTTGGAATTTAAAGTCACAACTTAGGGGCGCCAGAGTGGCTCAGTCGTTAAAACATCTGCCTTCAGCTCAGGTCATGATCCCGGAGTCCTGGGATTGAGTCCCGCATGAGGCTCCTCACTCAGTGGGAAGCCTGCTTCTCCCTCTTCCACTACCCCTGCTTGTGTTCTCTCTCTTGCTGTCTCCCTCTGCCAAAAAAATAAAATCCTTTTAAATAAATAAATAATAAAGTCACAACGTTAAATCCACGGTTTAAATCTTATTTAATGTGGTATGAATACCAGAAGTCTGAAGTTAGCAGAACTGACTAAAAGATTCTGAAACCAAGCCCTGGTTCCAATGGAATTCGAAGAGTGATATTCCCTTTCTTTAAATAATAAAACTAGTTGTTTTTTTTTTTAATTAAAAACTAAAAAAAAAAATTTTAAACACACTATGTATCCTTAAGATAGGAGTATTTCACTGTATGATAATTTTAAAGCAAAACAAACAGGAAAAAGTAGTGAACTCTAGTGAACGATACCTGTGTTGAAGCCTTTAGGGAAAGTAAACTTTGAAATGCATTTAAAAATAGATGGGGGTGCCTAGGTGGCTCAGTCAGTTAAGCAACCTTGATCTCAGCTCAAGTCTGTATCCTGGGGTCATGAGTTTGGGCCCTGTGTTGGGGCCCAGCGTGGAGCCACTTAAAAAAAAAATATGTGACTCGATGGATAGAGGGACAGATAGGATGAAGCGAGCAAACTGTTAACAGTAGGATCTAGGTGGTGAGTATACAGGTACTCACTATTAACTGTGCTTATGTCTGAATGTTTTCCATAATAAAATATTGGGGGAGAAAGTCAACATGATAGCAGAAATGCCTAGCAATCTCTATATATCACATCTTAAAAGAGGTGACTCACCAGACAAAAGAAAAGGGGATGGAAATTTTCTGTTTTTCCTTTCCCTTGTCTCTGTGATGGCCCCAAGCCACTGAAATGCAAACCTCCAATCCACCCTTCTTGCCAACCATCAGCTTGATAATAAACCCTCCAACCGAAGCAGGGAGCATCTTAAGGCTGCCAGGTCTCATTTAAGATCAGTACGATATAGTATCACATTCCTGATGATGTCACCTACTCAAAGCTATCTAAACAGCTCATCTATGGATGGAACTGGGGGAGCAGCAAGGGTGGGGAACAGAATAATGAGCACCTCCAAACATACACCGAAGTGTTCTACAGTATTTGGGAAACACAAATATACTTAAGTTGGTCTTTTTAACATTTTGCTTCTCTTAATGCTAGTGATGTTCTCCTGAATACTCATATTCAGTAAAACACTGGAATCTTAAGGACACAGGTTTGATGAATTTTAATAAATACATGCAGCCAGATAGCTATCACCTAGATAAGATTATAAAGTGTCCTCTAACCCTTCCAACCAACGGCCTTCCTCCCGAATCTGAGGGAACCGCTACTCTGATTTCTATCACCATAGATGGTGACAGTACATGGTATCATGTGCTGTATGATTTTCTCCTCTGGTTTCTTTTGCTTAACATAATTTTTTCAGATTCACCCAGGCTGGATGGATCAATTGTTTTTGTTGCTGTTGAGCAGTAACCCATTATATGAACATATCCCTTTTGTTTATATATCCCTATCTTGATGGATACTTGAGTTGTTTCCAGTCTTTGGCTATTATAAACAAGGCTGTTATGAACATTCTTATACAAGAAAGTCCACCCTTTGGGGTATATATCCAGGAGTGGGATGGCTGTGTCATACAGCAGGGATATGTTTAAGCTTATTATAAAGTGCCAAAAAGTTTCCCAGAGTTGATTATACACTTCACATTCAGCCCAGCAATAGGAGTTTCAGTCACTCCACTTCCTCACCAACACGTGGTACTGTCAACCCCATTCCAGTGGGTGTAAACCAATGTCTTGTCGTTTTAATTTCTATTTTCCAAGGGACAATGATGTTGCACACCTATTCATATGCTTATTGGTCATTTGGATATCTTTTTTTTTTTTAAGATTATGTACTTATTTGAGAGACAGAGAGAGAACGCATGCGAGCAGGGCTCGGGTGAGGCAGAGGGAGACAGAATCTCAGGGAGACTCCCCACTGAGCAGGGAGCCCGTGGAGCTTGAGCCCAGGACCCTGAGATCATGACCCGAACCGAAGTCAGATGTCTTAACTGAGGACCCCAGGATATCTTCTTTTTTGAAGGGCCTGTCCAAGTGTTTTGCTTATTTTACTTTTTAATCTGAACTGGGTTTTTTGTTTTTGGTTTTTTGTTTTTTTATTTAGCAGAGAAAGCACAAGCAGGGGGAGTGGCAGGCAAAGGGAGAGGGAGAAGTAGGCTCCCCACTGCGCAGGGAGCCCAATGTGGGGCTCGATCCCAGGACCCTGGGATCATGACCTGAGCCGAAGGCAGATGCTTAACCGACTGAGCCACCCAGGCGCCCCTAATCTGAACTGATCTTGAAGGTAACTTTAACTGGATCTCTCTAGAGCCATAGGCTTACTTCAAAGCAGCATCACGTAAGTTCGCCATGTTTAGCTGCACTAGAATATAGGTTTCCCAAGGGTGGGGATTTGGGTCTGTTTTGTGTGTTAATAATCCCCAGAGCCCAGAACAGCTCTTGGCACATTGTGGGTGTTCAATAAATATTTGTAGAACAAATATGCGTGCATCTTCAATTTGGAAGTAATGGGAAACAAAGGAGAAAACAATTTACTTTCTTAGCGTTGTTACTGAAAGACTGTCAGTGTCTTCTGTCACACCCTTCCTCTATGTCTGGGAAACCTTTTCTCCAAGAACTGGGGCCTGGCTGTTAAGAGAAAGGCCTCTAGAGCCAATGACCAAGGGTCTTCACACAATATGAATGCTGATTTTTCTGGATTAAAATAAAAAGAAAATGAAAAAGAAGGAAAGGATTCCCAGGAAGGTAGACAAGGAACAAAAAGGGCAAATAAGGTGGGTGAGATGGATTCTTCCTGGGACTTTCTTTTCTGGAGTCTCTCAGGGCTTCCAACCAGAGGCTGTTTACATCTGGAAACAGATCAGTATCCTGTCAGCCTGTTTATAGGGAGACCTCACCAACTGAAGAGTTCAGTCACTGAGCTGTGAAAACCACAAGAACTGGCAATGAAGATCCTTGGTGGGGAAATACTATTATGGCTACAGGGTAAGTCTGCCTCACAACAGTGGAGGAAGATGCCAATTTCACATATCAGTTTGCCAGAAATCTAAGGAAGAACAATCATTGGCCCAAAACTACGCAAGAGAAGCAGGTGAAGGCAAAGACAGCTACTTGCCCAGTTCCCCCATGGACATCCACGTTACCTGTAAAGTCCGGCGCTTGTTATCCTCTGTGTGGATCCAGGCTCGAAGAGTCAACTCTGTGATAAAAATCTGGGCTGCCTTGGCAAAGAGCACAGGGGCTTCTGCACTGATCATCTGCAACAGACGTAGGCCCTCCCTGTCAATCACCAGCATGTCATTCAAACCAGTTTTGTCCCTTGCCTCATGTCCTGCCATGGACAATGAGGCAAGGTCTGGAAAATGAGAAGGTGACAGCCTCAAGAAATTCTAAGGTAAAACAAATCCACAAGCAGGGACAAAGCAGATAGCTGGTAGAAGAAAGGAAGAGGGAAGAATACTTACTTTTCTAGGACCTACCATGCACTTTCTTATTTTCGTAACAGACTTTCAAAGAAACTAGGGTTTAGGAGAGAAGTGACTTGCCCATGGCCACAGAGCCAGTAAGTGGCAGGGTTTAGGTTCTAATCTAAGGAGAGACAATGTGGGGAAAGATAGTAAGTTTGAGAGCCAATGGATTCAGATAAAATTTCAGGCTTCCCATCCTACTGGGCTTCATTTTTCACATACTGAAAAAGAAGACAACCTTCCCACAACCTTCCTGTGTTGCTGCGGGCATCAAATGAGGTGATACATGTAAAAGCACCCAGCACAGGGCCTGGCATTTAGTAAGTGCTCAAGTAATGTAAGCTGTCTTCTCATGTCTGACTTCGAAGTTCAAGCTCTTGGTCAAACAAGACTCCTTGTTTGAACACTTGAACCCTTGGTGAGGTGGTCTGTGCAGGACAGAGCCATGGGAAGAGGTCTGGAGTTAAGGAAGCAGGAGGTAAGAACTGGGATCTTGGTTCTTTTACTCTGGGTGAGTCACTTTTAACCCCTTTGTGTCTATTTCCATATCTTTATGATGGCACTACATAATTCTTATCCTATCGAATCTCACAGGGTTACCATGAGAAGGAATGAGAGCTAATAAAAGGGGAAATTACTGTGAACTGTTAGCTTAGCTTTCTATACAAACCCAGGGGACTGTTAGTTTTGAGTGACAAGGAGAGAGCGTTACTTTCTCTCCGGGAGTTGATATGGGAGGTGGGCTCTTAGGTATACAAAAATAGTCACTTGCAAGGAAATCTTTTCATAGGCGTTAAGTCACATAAAACAACTCACAGACAGAAAAGTTAGAACGGAAGCAGTATCATTCCTAAACATTTCTTAGAGCTCACACTGACAAGTAGAGACAGCAATAAGATGCTAATTGAGAAGATGCACTGTCCTGCTGATTTGACGATTTGTGTTCACCCTGCACAGTGAAAAGATGGGTGACTCAAAAAGCAAACCCTCAGTATATTATCAACATCTGGAAAACAGGATATCCCTAATTTCCAGAGAAGCACTATATAATAATTAAAACTGTTCAACTTCAGCTCACTTAACAATTTTAGACAGGAACCAAATAAAACAAGCAAGAGACAATAACGATATTTTCATTCTGTTTAATTAAACTTTGAGCACTACAAAAAGGAGCGACAATCTACCCACCATCATAGCTTCAATATGAATAATAAAAACGAATATGAATTCACCTTCACATCTTCATCCAGTTTCATAATCTTCTTAATACGAGCCAGTGGGAGTTCCTGTACTCGGAAATCTTTCTGAAATGAGTAACAAAAGGCACATAAATGGTGGGGACAACCAGCAGGGCACGACAGGCACCATGAAACACTGTGACTGGCCTAGTTCCTCCTTTTTGGAAAAACGGTAGGAGAGGAGGTACAGATTAAAAGAAGAGAATCCAAGTCCCGGAGCAAAATTCTTCTTAGTCCATGCAGAGCTTCAAACAATTAAAGGGTTTCAGGATAAATTTATTATGCCATCTACCAGCACCCTCATGAAAAGTAGACCCAAACAGTACCAGACTCTTTGCTGGCACAATATAGAGATGCATTATGAGCGTTTCCTCTGTACCTCCCCCCCAAAGCTTACCAGTCTGCAATATGCAGGTTAAAATGAGATTTTTGCCTCAGGGGCATTCCTTTAAGTTGCCAGGTCTTTCTTCTATTCTGGGACTACAAGGGCAAGGTGCAGCACCAGACCACAGTGACCCACAGCTGCCTTCAGCCAGTACTGGCTGGCACTGGCTACTTCTGACCTTTACACTAAGCTAACACCAGAAATCAGGGAGGAGGGCCTTTCCCACCCCAGCAGCAAAGGCCTTGTCTCCAAAGTTTGCTTGGGGTTGTGGGTAGGAGTGGAAGAGCATGGGGAAAAAGGGGTGAATTTATTAACTGCCTTTTAGGAACAGCCCTAGCACTTTTTCCTTTAACCAACAAGACTGGGCTGGGAGGAAACCACATGACTTTAATGTGGATAGGATTTAGGAAAGGGCTTTTTGACCGGCACTACTTCAATTATTTGTGATTTAAGCCATTTTTTATTCTGATACTACTGGTACTCAAACACATGCCCAGTGATGGATGCAATTCTAGAAATAAAAATCAATTCTAGGTTTCAAAGCTGCAGTGAAGAGAAAGGTGCAAAGGCAGAGATTGGCTAAAATCAGCAAAACCTCTATTGGGTCCAGGTGTCAAGCTCCAGATTCTGTAAGTGGTCTGAAATGTGACTCACCAAGCCCAAGGTGCTCACTGGGGAATTTGCACCATCACATTATGGAAGGAGCAGCTATTAGCTGAAATTTGGTATACTGAACATGCGTAAGTGAACTTTCTTTTCCAAGACCAACAACAGAAACCCTCAACTATATGCCAAAGAAGGCAGTGGGGCCTTTTGGGAAAAGGTCACCAGCCTCCCCAGAATCCATTTTTATAACTACAGAAGGAAGAGCTTTATTATGATAGAATGTACACTGAAACACTGGATTTCTCCTCATAAGCCCAACCAGCAGCTTGGGACCACTCACCTCTATAAACCTCCAACACCAATTTTTTATCTTTTCCCTTCCCAGCTTAGGTAAAACATTTTCCATAAAGCCTCTACTAGAACTAACCCTGGACTGGAGGAGCTTCACAAGTCCAAATTATTAAAATCTCGCCCTAAAAAGACAGCAGGATATATTTACTGTTCTCATTTCTCATTCATGCAACTCAACTAAGAGTGATTATATGGTACCTACCACTGCGTAAAAGATGCAAATCTACTCTTACCTTTAACAGATTATAGTTTAATTGTTAGAGACTGCCACAGAAAAATATTATAACCCCCTACGCTATAGTAGGGTCCCACAGGGACAAGAAAGGAAATAACCCGCTGGGGGTGAGGGCAGGGGAGGGGCTGGAATGAACAAGAAGACTGGCAAATGCTCCGCAGAAGGGCTGACATCTGAACTGTGTCTAAGGGATGTTACAGAATTTGCCTGTTGGAAAAGTAGGAGAATGTCATTCAGACAGAAGCAGAAGGACAGCAACACAAAAAACATGGCCATTTAAGTTTCAGATGTATGATCTTAGTACAGACAGAAGCAGCGGGAAAGAGAATGCTGGCTTGGGGCCAGACCCTAAAGGGATTTAAAAAAACATTTATCACCGAAAACAATCACTGGTCTTCCTTCTTGTGTGGCAGATCACACAAAACGATGATGCTAAACAGAAATGCCAAGAGAATGTTGGGGATAATTCCTCTGGAAGACCTCCCAGGATGATACGCATAGCACAAGATTATGGCCACAAGGCCCAATAACTCGCTTGCACGTGCACGCTCACCCAGCTTGCTTATTTATGTATTTCCACACGACTGCTCTAAGATTTCTTCCTTTCTTTTTTTTTAATAAGTCAGTCACAGAACGACAAATACTATTACGATTTCATTCATACATAGAACTTTTTTAACAATATATTTTAAGATTTTTGAGATTTTTTTTTTATTGATTTGAGGGAGAACACAAGAGGGGAGCAGGTCAGAAGGAGCAGCAGACTTCCCGATGAGTGGGGAGCCTAATCTGGGGCTCGATCCCGGGGCCTCTGGGATCATGACCTGAGCTAAAGGCAGACACTTAACCGACTGAGCCACGCAGGCACCCCAGCTTTAAAGTTTCTTAACCAAAGCCCAAAGGTGATAGAAGACCTCCTTCCCCAACCTAAAAGAGAAAAATATTACTTTTAGAATTTGTATGAGACTGTTTTTCAATCAAAAGCAACAATAAAAGTTCCCACCTCACAGAGGTATAAACTGAGACAGAAATTTACCAAAGACAAAACAAAAGACAAAAAAGAAAAAAAAAAAAAACAACAACAAAAAACCTTGCTCTAAGTCTCCCCCTCAAAAACCTTTTCTTTCAGGAAAACTTTCTCACTATCCCCAAACCCTGAGATCTCAAGGGGCAGTGTGAGAAAAGTGGATCTTTAGATATGTATGTGTGGTTCATTACTGCTGACAACAGCCCAGGCTTCTATAATCTCATCCGAGCTTTCCAGTCACGTGTAAGGGTTTACAGCAAGCTTACTGGAGAGGGCAGTGCTCTCACCAGCCATAGGTTGAGGTCCACTTAATTGCCTTTCAATTCAGTGACCCTTGTCATTGGCAACCATGCAAATGATGTGAATACCATTTAACTTCTGATGCTGATCCAAGTGGAAGAACAACTGACACATGCTTTTTTCCCCTACCCTTGGGAGTGGTATCAGCAAGGTGGAAGAACAGATTTTCTCTCAGAAAATTCTCATGCTCCTGACCGCAACCAAAGAACTACATTAAAAATGCGGCCATCTGAAACTGCCGAGTTTCAAGAAGTCTGAATTCACTCAATGAGAATCTGGAGCCAAGGAAAAGTCAATGGGGTCTCAGGCTGCTCTAAAGAATATCCGGAGTTTCAAATAATGATGAGAAATCTTTTCCAGGCCTACCCAGTCAGGCACTCCAGCAAAGTCAAGATTCTGATCTCTCCAAAGCAGTGATTCTCAACCTTGGCTGTCTGTGAGAAACACCTGGGGAGCTTTTAAAAGGCAAGAGGACTGGGCTCTACCCCAGAGTAACTGAAACAGAAATTCTAGAGAGTGGAGTCCAGGCATCATGTGTTTTGAAAACTCTCCTGATGACTATGACCTACAGTGAGGACTGTTAAAGCCTTGCTACTCAAAGTGAGGTCCTTCCTTAGACCACCAATGCCATCACCTGGAAACTGAAAAGAAATCCAGAATTTCAGGTTCCACTCCAAATGTACTAAATCAGAATCTGTACTCTAACAAGATCCCCGTGTGATTTGCACAGACAATAAACTTTAAGCAGCACGGCTCTACAGGAAGGGCTCAAACAGCACAAGACCTCTTTTCTCAAAGTCCACCAACTTTCACCTCCAAGGTCTTGTTTAAATAGTTATCTGGTTTGACTGCAATGTTAGAAATGTCCGTGTCCAATCTGAAGGCACCAAAGAATGAAAAGATGTACCTAGCAATTAAAAGAAAGTGGCCTATGCATCAAATTACAGCTAAGTGAGTGCTGAAAGGGATGGAGGGAATATGGGGTGGATGAGATTTTTTTCCACGACTCAGCACTGTCACCTCCCCACCTGCCCCCAAAAATACAGTTAGCTTTTTCTTCCCTGCTTTCAAAGAGGTCTTCGGAGGAGTTAAACTCAATGCCAAGAAGTCTGTTAATTATTGTTCCCAGAGCTCTGCTGAGCAGGAATACAGTATTTTGCACAATTATCCTAGTATACAATCATTTTGGTATGATTTTTAACCAACTTCAATCCCAGCTGAACGTCACCTGGATTTACAGATAATTACAACGCCTTTTAAGAGTGAGAAGAACATAATGGCCAAGTGGAGATGAAAGATAAATTGCTTTTGCAAACTGATTACAAAATGATTGAGGTCAGAGTTCCCAACACATCAAGAGATAGATCATCTAGCAAACTTCAGTTTGTTTCTTGGACAATCTTTGTCCCAGTCTTAGGGAGACCACAATACCTTATGGATAGTCTCAGAAGTTTTATTTACGTTTGGACAGTCTGAACATATGAATTTTTTAAAAATCTGTTAGACATTTTGAGATGTCAACCTAAGAGGCTCTGACATATCTGAGGAAGTCTGGTTGTAAGTGCTGCTGAGTTCTGGAAAGGCACAGAATAAACGCTCAAATATCTGGCCACGTTACACAGGCCCGAGGGGCAGTCAGAGAAACAGAGGCCTTTATAAGCCACAGGCAGAGGGAAAAACAAGAGTGTTACAAAGGGAAAGAGCACCCCAACTTTCCTAGACAGCATTCTCACTCAAATTTGCCACTGATGTTGCTTCACACTAAAGCTGAGATGGAGGAGTCTGGTTCATTCAAATATTTATCGTGCACCTATTACATGCCAACCTTTGTTCTAAGCATCTGACGTAAGAGACCCCATGGTAGTGGTCTACGAGTCTTCGTCAAAGGGAGAAAACTGTGGTCATCAACAGAAGAATCATTAAAGACAACTGTCCTCCTTGCGGGCCTTTCTCTTCATTCATAAAATCTGAACTAAAACTGAATCCCTCAAAATAACCCACTTGGAATGTCTGGTGGACTAGCTAGCTATCTAAATAATAAAAATTGGTTAACACCACAGTCTGGTTTTTTGGTGATCAAACCTGAACATTAAACCAAGTCGAATAAAAATCAGAGCCCAGAATGTCAAAGAGATATCTGAATATCTACATGCATAAGGGGGAAGCAACCCAAATGCCCAGTGACAGATGAATGGCTAAACCAAATGTGGTACACCCACACAGACAGGGAATACTAGCCAGCTTCAGAAGGGAGAGAAATCCTGCCATACACTACAACATGGGTGAGCCCTGAAGACATTATGCTAAGTGAAATTAAGACCGTCACAAAAGACAAATATTGTGTGATTCCACTTATGTGAGGTACTCAGAGAGGCCAAATTCAGAAACAGAAAGTAGTTACCAAGGGCTGGGGAGACAGAGAAAGGGTACTTGCTGTTTCAGAGGTATAGTGTTTCAGTTCTGCAAGATGAAAAAGTCCTAGGATTGGTTTCACAAGAACGTGAATATACCTGACACTACTGAACTGTACATTTTAATTAAAATTGTTGAGATGGTACATTTGTTATATGTTTTTTACCAATCAAAACTTAAAATACAGAAAAGTTAAATGCTGAGCTGGAACCCCAAGACTTTATCTGGGCACTTGCCTGATCCTGGATTTTTACTTCTACACTCAAGCTGGAGTACAGACCTGCGGCACGGGCCTACCACTACCACAGCCCAGGAGGGCACTAGCTTTACGCCAGTCCAACTCCTGCACTAAAACCTCAGCAGCTTAACTGTGAGATCATCCACTCAAAATATGAACAAAATACCCTACTTTTCACTTAATGATTTCTTTTGCTCCTCTCTCTTACGTCTGAGGCAGTATAGAGAACCACCACCTTCACACTACAGAAACAATGACTTCTCAGTGGAAATTCATCTGTGAACACAAGCCAAGTTCCGTTGCTGAAAATACCCCATATAAACAAACATGACCCACAAGTACATCAAAATATGAGTCTGTTTTGTTTTTAATCCCTGCAGTCACTGGGGGCATTTACCATAATGAGAAGTTGTTTTATTTTATTTACTCATTACTTGTTTCTAGTTTATCTCCCCCACAGGAATGCACGTTCTTCGAGTGCAATGATCTTGTCCGTACAGCTTGCTACTGGATCCACAGTATCCAGCACAGCCACAGCAGGTGGATAGTAAGTATTTGTTGAGTAAACAAACTGACCTCCTATGTCTGAGGTTTAAAGGCCACTAGCTTTAAGAAAGTGCAACGTTAGTGCTACATTAAGGAGTCCAGTGTCTGCTCTACCAGGATGCCTAATGCCTTCAGGGCAGGAATGACACATCTAAAACAGACAGATCCTTTGGTATTTGCTAAAATGACACCAAATGAAACATTCTTCATTAAGGAAATAACATTACACTTTGAAAATATTCTAATTTTAATGCATCACCTCCTGCTACCACTGCCGTACCACTCTACTCCTACCTTCACTGCTCTACCCATATAGTAATCCCCAGCTACTATGAACTTCTTGCTAGTCCTAAATCGTAAGACCCTCCCCTCTGGGCCTCCAGGCCTTTAATGAATGTCATACTCTCTGCCTAAGATATACTTGCCTATCTTTCCATCTGGTGAATGCTTCTCTATTTCAAGATCTAGAAAAATGTCCCTTTACTTAAAGCCTCCCTAACTCAACCAGGGAGAATTAAGTACTATGTCCTCTGTAATCCCAGAGCACTTTGACTTTTTAGTGCTTCAGACTCATCACTGTGCCTGACTCAGTAAGTATTTAATAAATATTCATTGAATAAATGACTCTAATTGTAATTACTAGACTGCAAGCTCTGCAAGGGCCAGGGTAATATTTGATTCTTCTAAGTCAGTGGCTCTCAATGAGATGATTTTAGCCCCCAGGAGACATCTGCAATGTCCGGAGGTATTTTTGGTTGTCACAATTGGAGGAGGATTACTACTACCATCTAATGAGTAGAGGCCAGAGATGCTGCTAAACATCCTACAGTGCACAGGACAGACCCTCACAACAAAGAATTATCCAGCCTAAAATGCCAATAAAGCTGCTGTTGAGAAACGGTCATCTACATGTATCCTTTAACACCGAGAAAGAGTGCCTGCTTGCAATAGATTTGTTGTTGAATAAACTGTCCAACAGTGTTTACCAGATTCTAGAAATTTGGCAGAGCCACTGAATTAGGACTGAGAAATGAGCTATAGCTGGTGAAGGAAGGTGAGAGCTCTGCTTTGCTGCATCTCTAAAAGATATGCCTCACATTAAGCTACTACCTCTGAGTCAAAGCATCCACTATCCACCCACATGCCTAAGGAAAGCCACTAAGATATAAAAAAAATCCTTGTAGTCACCTCACCTAAGGTAAATTATATTTTCATGTTCCCACCCAGAGGTCAGGAATGAACTGTGCTTATGTGCTTGAGATTAAAAATGTTTTACTCTAAGTACTGGGTTATGCATTTCACAGCCCTTTACACTCTGCAAGTTTCTCATTGTTTCTCACCACTGTTAAATTCCGGATTTCTTCCATGACACGAGGCCAGAAGGACTGTAGGCTTTGCTGGGCATCACTGCTGCTAGTACCACCAAATCCTCCTTCTGTGGACATTTTGACAACTGAAAACAAACACACACATAAGATAAATTAGAAGTAATAAAGACAGACTTTCTGTCCAGGTTATTTATATCCTTCCTTATGGCTGTTTTCACTAATTCATTTAATTTTTCAATCTGAGAAGGTATATAATTGTGCTGAAGAGGTTTTTTAACACAGACTTAAATGTTAGCAAAAACATATGGAAAAAGTTTCCCCTTCTATCCAACTGATACTACCACAGAGACTATCAAGGAGCTCTAACTAGAAAACCTAAAATTACTAGAAATTTAAACTGAAATCTTAATGTGAATCAAGACCTTTTAATGTCTTGTCTTAGGAGGAGACAAAAAGGGTACTTGGTTGGTGCTCTATCTGGTCCACAATTTTCAATGCCATTCCTTCCAATGTTTTTTTCAAGTTCACCATGGTTTCTCACACTCCACGCCGTAACTTAAGGGTCCCAATGACTAATACTATAGAGAAATGTAAACCCAAGTCTTAAAGGAGCCCATTTTATTCTTTTGTTTTAGATACTGTGGTCCCATTTCTTTAAGGCTACTGTGGATTATTATTTCTTCCATCTCAAGCTAATCTCAGAGGGCACAGAAGCACTGAAGCTTTGGCCTATAATTGAGTGGGTAGCACCAAGTCTCTGAACTGAAACTACTTCCCAATTCTTTCCTTACCTGAACTTTTCTATCAGGAACAAAGTCAAACCATCAACGGGAAGCTTTAAAGGTGGTTGAAAAACACTGGGGAAGATGAATAAGGATCCCTGTACCAGTTTTAACTGAAGATAATATTGTAGTTTTATAAGATTTACAGGGGAAAGTAAAAACTCCAGATGGCTGAAATGCTTATCCGACAAATACTTAAATGGAAGAAAACAGTTTAATTAAACACAAAGAATAAGAAACTTAGTGATGTCTTAAGAATTTCTATTCTGGGAAATTATTTAAAAAGGTAACAGGGGCACCTGGGTGGCTCAGTGGGTTAAAGCCTCTGCCTTCGGCTCAGGTTATGATCCCAGGGTCCTGGGATCGAGCCCCGCATCGGGCTCTCTGCTCAGCAGGGAGCCTGCTTCCCCCCCCCACCTCTGCCTGCCTCTCTGCCTACTTGTGATTTCTGTCAAAGAAATAAATACATAACATCTTTAAAATAAATAAATAAATAAATAAAAATAAAAATAAAAAGGTAACTAACTAAATAAATAAATAAATATAAAAAGGTTTAACATGCCAGTGACAAGATGCTGGCAGAGAACTATGTAAATCATTAAGAACCAATTCTGAAGGGCTGGGAGAAAAGCACCAAAGTCCGGAGTCACATGACTAAACGTGTTGCTTTCCAGACCCCATGGTGGGCAGATCCCTCTCCGTAAGCAGAGTGGAATGAAGACTGATAAATCTAGGTTTAGACTGAAAATACTTGATTCCCTCTTAAATGTTTGCCTGGGACTGTCCAAGAGGGCTCTATTTTTTTTTTTTCTTTTCTTTTTCCTTCTAAAGGAAATGAGGAGAGGAAGAGATGGAAGGAAAACAAGAGTACAACCTTCAAAGCAGATTTCACCCTGGTGTAATGACATTAGCGGGTGATGATGTAATGGGAAAAGATTTGGAGCCAATTTCTGGTGCTGGAGGCCAACCAGCAGCTCTATACATCAACAGGAACTCTTAAGTACTAGGAAGCAATATGATCTTGGAGTTTCTGGAGGGAATTAAAGTGAAGAATGTTGAAGCACAGTTGAAATGACTAGATAAAATCTTCAGTCCTCAATAACCAAGTATGGTCCTCTCAACTCAGCTCCCATGACATTTTCATTCATCACTGTATGCAAAGGGCCTATACACTATTCTCTTAGACACACTGAGAACAAAGTAATCTTTGAAATCTAAAATCAAAGTAATCTAAAGAAGTTTATTTTTAATAGATACTTACAAGGTACTGATGACAACGAAGAGAGACTCTGACCTTTTATTTTTATTTTTTTTAATATTTTATCTATTTATTTGAGAGAAAGAACATAAGCTGGGTGAGGGGCGGAAGGAAAAGTAGACTTTCCACTGAGCAGGGAGCCAATGCAGGGCTCGATCTCGGGACTCAGGGATCATACATGATCTAAGTTGAAGGCAGATGCTTAACCAACTGAGCCACCCAGGCTCCCCTAGACTCTAACCTTTTAAAATGGAGCAAACAAAACACTTTTTCTAGAGATATAAATAAATATCAAAAACTTAAAAAAGGAATTTAACTTTTTATTGTAAGGATCCATGGACAGGCCTAATCTTAGCAAAATTTGCCACACAAGCTGCTACAGTCAAGGGAGGAAGATGCACACCGCGCCATGGCCAGTGTGGGATCTTTGTATGCTTGCTAATGATGGACAGGTTCAGTCTGAATGAGATTTAGAAAGCTGGTAGCAAGCTTTGGCTGTCCTCTAATCTGTTCCCACAAAATTACGAAGGCACACAATTCAAGAAGCTCCTTTAAATTTTATCCGTGGACAGTCTGCTTTTAAATTTTGAGCTATCTCAACTAAGGCTGTGTTGGTGTGATCAGTTCCCAAATGTCTGTGCAGTCATTAGATCATGAATCAATCTGGCTGGTGCAGAGCTACACACTGTTGGGAATGAGGGTTAGGTACAAAAGAGAAGTTAGTAAGTCTTTCTTTCTGGAACTGAGAAATGTATTAAAGTTTAAATTTCTAACTTTAAATTTCTAGTTTAAATTTTAGAGGCCCATCTGCGTTAGAAAATCACAAATGGATAACAGCAAAATATACAAGTCAATAATAATGTCCTTTGTATTTTATTACATCATTAAAGTTTAGGACTTAAAAAAAAGACATCAAGAGCCACGGAGGCTCACCCCTCTAAAAACATGCTCACAGCTCTATTCCAACCACTGCCAACCCCCACAATCCCATCCCAAGTGGTCATTCAGCTTCAATATGAGCATCTCCCTCCCCGGTTCTGGGAAACTGGCTTACTGGTAAGGTGCTCTTTTCCATCTTTGGACAGCTCTGACTGTTCTTTATATTAAGTTATATTTGCTAAGTTCCATTTGAGCTCTGGATTTAGAGTTACAGCCCTTATGATTTTTCCATACAGAAACCTCTTTTTATAAATTCCTGACTTAAAAAACAAAGGTATCCTCATCAGAAACAGAGGATCTTCTCACAAGGAACATGATTTCTAGCATCTTTGCATAGAGATGATTAGTAGGTAATTCTTTTAATACCTCTTAAAAGAATGTAAATTGTTACTATAAATTCCTAGAAAAGGTTAACTACTTTTATTCAAAAGGTTTTCCTTGGGGCACCTAGGTGGCTCACGTCATGATCTCATGGTTGTGGGATTGAGCCCCACTTTGCGCTCTGCACTTAGTGGGGAGTCTGCTTGTGGATTCTCTCTCTCCTTCTCCCTCTGCCCCTCACCCAGCTCTCTCTCTCTAAAATAAACAAATCTTTAAAAAAATTTTTTTTCCTCAAAGCAGATTCAGTTATTACATGGGGCTTTTAAAAATTAGACCAAATCTCAAGCAAAAGATTTTATAAAAACCAATTGGTGTTCTCAATATTTTCTGGGGCACAGGATTTAAATAACAAAACCTAATCAGCAAACAAATTTTGCTCACTAAACAACCCAACAAGCAAAAAAATATAAACCAACCTTAGTTAATCTTATCACTTCTTACTTTAGTAATTAAATACATTAATTATAACTAAGTTGATTTTGCTACAGAAACAGCCTATTCATAACATCTACAGCCTGTGGAAAATGTGCCAGATCCATTTTCTAGGGTAACGAGAAGGTATGTATTTAAAAGTAAGAAAGACTAATATTTCTGGATCCCTTTTTTGGGGGGAGGGGGGAGCGCACGTTCACAAGCATGAGTAGGGGGAGGGGCCGAGGGAGAGGGAAAAGCAGACTCCAGGACAAGCCCAGGGCTCGACGCTGGCGCTCAATCCCAGGACCCTAAGATCATGACCTGAGCCAAAGTCTGATGCTCAACCAAATGAACCAGCCAGGCACCTCCGGGATCATTTTCACTCCATGTTAAATCTCTATCTCTACCACAGGACAAAGCTATTTATATACAGTTGAAAACAAAACTGCCTTAAGACCAAGCGCATTGCTTTAGATCACTCAGGAAACATGCAGCAGAGGAGCACCTGGATGGCTTAGTCAGTTAAGCATCCTACTCTTGATCTCAGCTCAGGTCTTGATCTCAAGATTCTAAGTTCAAGCCCGCACTGGGCAAGGAGCCTACTTTAAACAAACACAATGACGACGACAAAAACAGGTGACTTTGGGGGCGCCTGAGTGGCACAGTTGGTTAAGCATCTGACACTTGGTTTCAGTTCAGGCCGTGATTTCAGGGTTGTGAGACAGAGCTCTGTGTCAGCCTCCGTGGTCAGCAGAGTTTGCTTGAGATTCTCCCACCCTCTCCCTCTCCCCTCCATCCCCGCTCGTGCTCTCTCTCTAAATAAGCAAATAAGCAAAAGAAAAAAAAAAAACAAACACGTAGCATAGAATTTCCCACATTTCATTCATTATTAATATTAGATTTATCATTCATGTTCATTAATTATTTCATAATACTTCAGTAAGATGTCTGTTTAACTCTTTAATAAAGATGTAAGGATCAGATGTAGTATCGAATGATTATTGCCAGAAATAATCTCAACTCCCAATATTTATTAATTTATCTGCTTTTAAAAACAGTTTGCTTTCCAAAACCAGAAGGGAAGAATCAAAGTCCATCACAAAAAGGCTGTTTCTCCAATGCTCAACTCAACTGCCATCTGTCTAAAAGTCTTCTCTAAACATCCCCATCCAAACATGATCGCTCCTTCGTATGAACCTTCAGAGCCCTTGATCTGCTCTGTCCTCACCATATTATCTTGTATGATCATTATTTTTGTGCATGTCTTACCATATTTCTCCTTCTGGTTTATAAGCTCCTTGTGGGTAGGACCTGAGTATGATTCATCTCTGGATTTCTCACAGCATCTAGCACACAGTCTGACTGACTACTCGTGAATGAACGGGCAACAGAGTTGCTGGGTATGGCCTTTCTGAGAAAAAGAGGTCTCTTGGAAAGGCTGGCACAGACTTAATGGGATTGCCTGAACAACCAAAGGAAGTGGTTATACAAGCTATTCTGGGAAGCTCAGAATAAATGAGGTTCTCTCTGGGCCTTTAAAATAAGAGGGACAGGGGCACCTGGGTGTGGCTCAGTGAGTTAAGCTCTGCCTTCAGCTCAGGTCATGATCTCAGGGTCCTGGGGTCGAACCCCGCACTGGGCTCTCTGCTCAGTGGAGAGCCTGCTTCCCCCTCTTTCTCTGCCTGCCTCTCTGCCTACTTGTGATCTCTGTCAAATAAATTTTTAAAAAATAAAATAAGAAGGACAAAAAGCAGAAATCCACCTGAAACTGACCTATTGAAGTGAATTTAAGAAAAAAGTACAGGACAGGAAGGCCACAATGCCACTAACCCCCCAACCTACCCCAATACACACACACACACACACACACACACACACACACACACACACACACTCACGGGCACGTGCGCATGCACACGCCCTCAAGTTGCAAGGCATACTGGAAGCCTGGAAACACGGGTGCATACAACTCCTGAGTATAAAACTTTTGAAAGATAGCATATTCTCAGAAAGGTGACCAGGACAGATTAGTAAAGTTTGAAATATTAATAACTATAGGTAAGCAGAAGGAGGGCAAACACCTCTGTTTGGCCATTCATTAGCAGGAAGGCAAGGAGAAAATCATTGAGGAGATAAGATGATTCAATTCAATCATTCAAGAATGGAAAAATCTAGCTGTCACTCTAATATCCAGCTATTCTTTATCACTGATGAAGAAAGAAAAAGACCTAAACAGTTTTCAAAACATCTCAGAAGCAGAATACTCCTCTTTTTAAGATCTTGGAAATCTTCAAGCTCTTGCTCTTGACCAGGTACCATAGCTCACCAAACCCTCCTTCAGTGATACAATCAGAATGAAAGAGGATCTATCAAAGTGATCAACCTCATAAAATACAAAAAAATAAGGTTTTACTGCAATATCCCCTGGTTTCTAAAACTCTGTACCTCTAGACTTTAGCTCTCTTTTCTTGGCATATACCTCATTCTCCTATGAAAGTCCTTTATAATATGCCTAAACCCAATATATAGTCTTTGAAATAACTAAAACCAAATACATGATTGTTGAGATAGAATACCTAAAACCCTAACATAAGAACTGTTCAAGGAAAAAAGATCAAAGAAAGCTCCCCTGAAATGAAACCCAATCTTTGACCAACACTGCTTCCTTTAAAGTACTAGAGATGACCCACTCCAGGCAGTCAGGTTTCACCTAAAAACACTCTGTTGTCAAATGCAAGCAAATATATTCTAGCCCAGTTTCCACTGAAAAAGCTAAACACTGGTAACCATGTTTCCTTTTAATGGCCACCCCCCGCAGAATCCAACTTGCAGCCTTTAGGCCACAGACAACCCCAATCATTCCTGTGCATCTCCCTATGTTCAAAGTACTGATCTTCTTCACTCCCTTTGTGACCTGCATTTTGATAATGTCCTCCTCTGTCATTAGATAACACGCATTTTATTTTGCCCAACTGGCAGCACTTTCACATCCATTTTATTATGTTCCAATACTGTTCAAGTATTTATTGAAGTTAGTTCCAGGTTTATTTGAATTAGCCCAAACTGTTGGGATGTTATATTTCAAATGGAAAGTAAGAAATACAGAGAAAGAATATTAACACGAGTAACTAGATGGGTAAGAAGGGGATAGGATTTAAGTTTATTTGCACTTGCTATTTTAGATATTCTTCCACACTACAAAGAAAAGTGTAAATAAAATTTAAGAACTAAGACTTCTGAAACAACAATTTAGTTTTAATGTTTGTACAGATGGACCTAAAGACATACACCATTATCAATCATGCTAAAGAGCATTTCAAGCCTTAAGGAGGCCTACATTCGCTACAATAAAACCAATCTCAAATCAGCAGTTTCAGGAGAAAAATAGCACTACTCTGGACACTGAAAGACCTGTGTTTGTGAACTGGCCTGCTGCCTACTAACTGGCAGCCTTGGGCCAGTCATTCCACTAAGCCACTCCAGGAGCAACGTATACTCAACATATATGCCAAAGAGGTGGTCTGATATGGAAGACCTTCACCCAACCACTTGAGGATGCAATAAATGGGTGAATACAAAAGAAGGCAGGGTGATTAGGGAGAAAAGAGGGGTCAACAGTCTTTAAGCTCATCTAAGGTTTCTACTAAATCACGCAAGAAAGCAACAAGCTTAGTACCAGAAACCTAACTACTTAAGTTCTAAACCCTTACGTAACTGGACACCAGCTAGTCAAACTTACCAGCAGGTTATTACACAGTACCTACCACTACAAGAATGAATAATGTAGCCTGACTTGAGACCCCTTTCCCCAACCCTGATCACTGTCAAATTCAATGTTTGAGGGTATGTCTGTTTCTAGCTCCGAGAAGCTAAGTATGAAGCTGTTTTTCATACTCCCTACTGGAAGAACCATGCTTCCCAAGACTAAGGGTTGGAACTAGCTGCACATTATTCTCCCTAAAGATCTGTTCACAAGGACACATTTTTAAATTGGCAGCAGAAACACTTTTCCTTCAAAAACAAAAACATGTTTCTGTTTGCTATCTACTACAACATAATCTTTTAAACAAGGGCCAGAGCACAGTACAGTTATAACTGGAAAAAAACTGAAGGCATAGCAACTGGTATACGCATAATGAAATTGATAGGAAGGCATGAACAGAACACTTTAAGATCTGTTTCTGTGGAAGAGAAAATGATATGTAAACATCTTACTTCACATAACTTTCTTCATCATTTGTTCATTAATGTTCAACTTAAACCATCCCTGTATATGACAGCAATAACACTATTTTGTATGACAGAGGGAAAAATAAAATATTTCAGTGGAGGACTCTAAAGCAAGGGTCTGGGAAGGAGAGCCGACGGACCGGAATCGGGCCTGCAGCCTGTTCTCCTAAATTAAGTTCTGTTGGAAGACTTCACTCTCATTCACTGATACTGCTGAAGGCTGCTCTCACGCTACAACAGTAGAGTTGAAGAGTTACAACATGAACTGTATGACTTGCAAGGTAAAAATATTACCTGGCCCTTTACAAAAAAAGGATCAGGTAACATTTAGAAGCCAGTTCTAAACTGTTAAGTGTTTTCTTTCACTGAATCCTTCCATGACAGAAGTAGTGCTGTCCCTCACTGACTGACCGGGTAGCTCAGTGGTGGGGGCTGAGAAGCTTGCCCTACAGCACAGCTGTTACACAGCTCCCTCACCTGGTCAGCCTCCCTGAGGAGCACAGAGCTCCCTGTCCTGGTATCCACTAGGAGCAAGCTGGGTGGGCCCCCTATGCCCCAAAGGAATATTTGTTAATCTCTCTGACTCTCCAACCTAATCAGAGTAAATAAATTCTTTCAGGAAGAATGGTGAGTTACTGGTTTTTCAGGCTCTGAGCCTGAAAGAGAATTCTGACAGGAGCTGGAGACAGAAATAGTGCCAAGAGCCTGAATTAAATTGTATCCTAAAACAAAGAGGCATTTTGCCTACCAGATCCCTTCTCAGATTTAGAAATCCTGAAAACCACCTCTTCCTGCTTCTGGCAGGATCCGGTATTTGTGTTTGCCCAGGAGAGGTGAGAAGTGTGATTCTGAAGAATGTTGCAATGCCAACTTAAGAGCTGCAGAGTTCACAAACTACTTGTCCGGTACGCTACCCTCAATTGATATTCACTCAGCCAAATGATAAAGATAACAATACTGTCCCAATTTTACAAGTAAGAAAGCAAAGGATTAGTTAAGTTACTTGCTCAAGGACACAATACAGCAAATGGTAGAGTTGGAAACACAAAGCCTCTACAATTCTGTTCTTGTGTTGTTATAGCTTGTTCCTCCTTCCTTTTTGCACTGTTTTAAGGTTTGTGTGTATTCAAATTGTTCAGAGAGACAAGCAGTCCTGCTGGGACCAATGACTCAAATCCATAACCCAAAAGATCAGTTTTATCCACTTGGTCCCGTCATCTCTGTGCCAATAATAGAAAATGCTATTGGCACTCCTATCTACTATCATATAAACATCCTTTTCTTATTTCTGTTGTCTCTTTCCAAGTTCTGTCACTTTTTTCTTTCCTATTTTATCCTTAGCCTTTGCATGTTTCCAGGTCAGTCAGTAGCACCTATGAATACTCAAATGTGAACAGTGGGGGGCAGTAAAGTACAGGGAAATACATAAAGAAAATGGCCTGGACCTGGACGTTCTGGCTCTCTGGCTGCTAACTCGTTATGTTTATATTCCTGGGCAAGTCAGTTAACTTCTTGGGGCCTCTGTTCATCTGTAGGAGCACCTCACAGGGCAGCTGCAGCACACAAATGGGAAGATGCATGCTAGAAAGCCTCGAAAAATACCAAGCATTATACAAGTGCCAGCTGGTATATCATCTTCACTGCTAAGACTAGGCTGACACCTACTCCTGATCTGAATGGTCTCAAGCAGAGCACCTAGCCCAAAGACCGATCTCCCTGAGGTAGTGTAGAAAGTAACCCAACTTATTTCTTCCTCTAATTTAGACTTACTTTGTTGTTAACACAATTTCCAGGATTCCAGCTTCAGATGCAAATACATAGAAACATACACAAATACATAGAAACCTTTTCCCATCTCTCTTATAAACGGGATATAAACTGCAAAGCCCTTTACACTGCTAAATTTAGAATGAGTGTACTCTTCCAAATAAGCAAAGAATTAAAAAGGAAATGACTAGGAATGCTCCAAATTTTAATCCCCAGGAATGTCAACGACAATAGCTATGCAGGTTTTCCCAGACTAACCCAAAAACATTTAAATTCTTAAACTATGTCTCCTTGGACATGTCACACTTCTGCAAGCTAGGAGTGTGTGTGGCTGCTTTGTCCTTCAAAAGAAAATCTTGTCTGTTACATTATGGGGCAGAAGAGACCTGGAGTCTAGGTAGCATCCATCCTACCTGGCCCCACCACCCAAGAAGAAGATTCTGTTTTGAGCTCTGGCTCCATCTAAAATCCTGGAGCACAGCAAACATGTTCTGAAAGCAGGCACTGCTGAGACTACTTCATGGAACGAAACCAACCTTGTTAAGGTTTTTTGGGAATAGCTCTGTCAAGAAGCCTGCTTTTTACAGTACAACTACAACAAACTAAATATACACATTCACTAATTAGTGGCCACGAAATTTTTCTTCTCCCCAAAAAACCGTTCTCAGCACCCAATAAAATCTAATCCCACAGTTAACATATTCTCTTTCTTTGGACTTGCGTGACATACTATTATTTGGCACATTGTTTCTTAAGCCTAAAATTTCCCTGCTCCTATGTTCTCCCCAGTTCTTATGTAATGGTCTTTGTTTCTGGAACATCCTCAAGGGAAACATTCCTTGCTCATAGTGGGAATTCAACACAAATCTATGGAACAAACACAAGCTCCTCAAGAACTATTTTAAGACCCCAAGTACCTATGGCCTTACCCTGGGTTTTCTTTGAAATGTTCATAAGGGGAAATCCCTTCTGCAGTCCCTGCACCCAGCTGTGCAGTAACCTTTGTGCAGTAATCCAACAGAAGAGTCAAAGAAGAGTAGGGAAGCAGAGAAACCTGTTCTTCAGAAAATGCACCACGAATGTTGATAATTATCCAAATCATAGACTCCACTGGAAAATGGGAGATTGTACTGGTGAGTTAATCCATCTAAAAACTGTCGGGTGGGGGGCAAAGAATTCTCAATTAAAAACCTGCAGGTGTTGTAAGAATGTCAATATGAGCTTGGTTGTATTGACTTGGCTGTATGGATTCTGCTGATTCACAGACACACTGAATTCTGCCCTCTGCGTAGTGTCTTTTATGGTTGCCTTAGATGTTGAAAGGAAGGAAGGAAATGAGAAGAAACAAATCCTCCAAGTCAAACAAGCACTGCACCTCCTACCTCCACGTCTACAGCTGTTAGGAGCTGAGAGTGTAAAGACTACTTCAAAGAGGGCAAAGCAACTGAGATGGTTATGCTAATCCTTTACACCTGTACATGCTTTACACTTTGTACAAGAGCTCTCTTTCCACCATCTCATTTGTTTTTCACTACACACATAACACAGGGACTAATACTCCCATCTGTCAAAGAGAGTTCATCCACACGGACTGAGGGACTTTGAGGTCACAGGACAAGCACATGCCAGAGCTGGAATGAAACCCCACATGCCCTGATTCTCTGTTCTGCAGTCCTCCACTTAGTAACTCAACAGAGGACCCAAAACTTAAGAAAATATGGCTCTTCAAAGCCTGCAACATTAAGTCCATCAAGCCTTTTTACCTTTAGTTTTCCTGGTCATTCTCCTGGAAAAACTACTACTCCAAAAGGCCAAGATGCCAGATTCTCATACATTTCAAAGTGGGAAGTTTAAGGTTTTCAAGCTTGTTAAAGCTATAGTTGACCAAAAGACTGGGAGTCAGAGTTATCTAGTCACCAACCAAGAGTGAGGATGAAAAGGTTTGGTAGATCAAGTTCACTCTTTGGGGACCTGGTGATGGGAAGTCACTCTATCTTTTCCTTTTGGTTCAGAGGAATAGCCTTAGCCTAGCCCCCTTGTCAGAGATGTTTCCAAAGGTGCACGCTCACAGGAGGAATCTGGCTCAATACTATGCAGTGTTTCAAAACTACAGCTATTGCCACACTGTGAATATGGTGACAATGTTATTTTAATTATGCAATCATTGCTCCAAGATTATCAGCATTCCATTATTCTAACTACCTCACTAGAGGTAAAGGAAGTATTATAAATCACAGCTAGGAAATATAAAGCAAATGATTATTTAAGAACATCATGACTCATCTAAAAATACCAATCTCTACAGTTCCAGATAGGAGCACAAATTCTAGGAGGTGCCCACTACGTACCATAATGTGTGCATCTGCACAACTAAGGAACACCAAAGGACACCTAACACAACTCTAACCTCCTCTCTATGTGGGAAAAGTTCTTCACCTATTTACTTGACCTCAGTGAACTTAGGATTCAGGAAAGATCATTTCCCACCACACTCACTGGTGGTACTCATTTAGTACCTATTTCCACTATGCTTTGTTCTGAAAAGAAAGATGGCTGTGTTTGACAAAAAACTTAAATATAATTCAGTCTGACTATATATTTGCTCCTTTTATGATCAACCTGTTTAGTCACTTCATGTAAGATTATGTGTGAACTCTGGGAGAAAAAAAAATGTATGTCTTCCTTTTGGGGAAGAGCAGCACACACAGGCAAAGGGGAGGCAGAAGGAAGAATTACTCCTATTAGATAGACACAGGTATAGCTTGCATTTTTCATAGGCAGTAGTAACAAGGCACAGTGCAAAGAACACAGGGCTTATGTCACTAGGCTCTGCCTCTGATTTCCTCACCCACAAAATGGGGTTAATAATCTTCTGTCCTACCTTCAGTAAATACTAAGTGAGAGAATAAATATAAACTCATTCCATTAACTGTACAGTACTTTTTTTTTTTTTTTAGATTTTATTTATTTGACAGACAGATCACAAGTAGGCAGAGAGGCAGGCAAAGAGAGAAGGGAGGAAGCAGGCTCCCTGCTGAGCAGAGAGCCCGATGCGGGGCTCGATCCCAGGACACTGGGATCATGACCTGAGCTGAAGGCAGCGGTTTTAACCCACTGAGCCACCCAGGTGCCCCTGTAAAGTACTATTTTCTATAAACATTACATACTATTACATTGCTTAACTACCTTTAAGGGTAGCTTCATAGGTATTTGGCCAGTTAATTAGCAGGAGAGAATAATCATGGAATTCAGGATATAAATAAATAATCAGGCAGAGTGGCTGGAAATTTACCACTCTTTCTCTAGTGAAAAGTTTCTCATTACCTTTTTTTTTTTTTTTTAAAGATTTTATTTATTTATTTCACAGACAGAGATTACAAGTAGGCAGAGAGGCAGGCAGAGAGAGAGAGAGGAAGCAGGCTCCCGTCTGAGCAGAGAGCCCGACTCGGGGCTCGATCCCAGGACCCTGGGATCATGACCTGAGCAGAAGGCAGAGGCTTTAAGCCACTGGGCCACCCAGGCGCCCCATCATTACCTTTATTTTAGATTGAGGATAGTTACAACATACCTAGTCTAGAAACTAAATAGACATATCTTATATTAAAAGTTCTGCTAAATCCTACAGACGAGGTTATTCTATTTTTGGTTATTTATATTGTATGCTGCTCATCCATGTTATCATGATCATGTGGCTATATATTACTTGCTAAGCAAATGCTGCCAAATTCCTACACATGTATTTATGGTTCATGCAGAAGCTGCCATTTGAGACTTTATAAAGCTAACACCAGTAAAGATTAAGCCCAACGCAACTCAGAAAAAAACCCCTAGCTTTTGCACTGGATGGAGGTGTGTGTGTATATACTTAAAACTTAAATAAGAAAGCTTAAGACTATACACACACACATATACAAAAAATATATATATAACTAATCTCAAGGAACTACTAGGTCACATTTCAAGGAAATATTTGTACATTTTCAGAACAAATGAAGGCCACCAGATTTTAGGGCAGTATTTCTAATCTTCTACCTATCAAGGCACACACTGAAAATGTTAATATTAGTTTTCTGAATGCTTAACCTATGGGCTAATACCAACGCCCTCATTCCATTTAACTTGTCACAAGATCATGTATCACGCATGGTGTTCTAAGTATTCTGAGAAAAATGTGGGCTAACAGTGATACCTTACTTTGTTATGTAGGCCTGAATTAGGGAAGTTATAGATATTCTGCAGTTTTAACTAAACTAACATTCAAAAAATGAGTAATTTTAGAGTAAAGAATACTCTAGGGATGCCTGGGTGGCTCAGTTGGTTAAGCTGCTGCCTTCGGCTCAGGTCATGATCCCAGTGTCCTGGGATCAAGTCCCACATGGGGCTCCTTGCTCAGTGGGGAGTCTGCTACTCTCTCTGCCTCTGCCTGCCACTCTGCCTGCTTGTGCTCTCTCTGACAAATAAATAAATAAAATCTTAAAAAAAAAATACTCTATACGGGAGCTGCACACTCAAATAGAGGTACACAATCAAAAAAGTTTACAGAACATTGACCTAGGGGCACCTGGGTGGCTCAGCAAGTTAAGTGTCTGCCTTCGGCTCAGGTCATGATCCCAGGGTCCTGGGATCAAGACCCACAGCAGGCTCCCCACTCAAAAAGGAAGCCTGCTTCTCTCTCTGCCTCTGCCTGCCACTCCCCCTGCTTGTGCTGTCAAATAAATAAAATCTTTAAAAAAGAAAAAAAGAACACTGACCTGGAGGACTCCACCATGTTCATTTCTACATGTCTCAATCTGAGGGCCCAACCTTTTTTGTGTTTCCAACTTTGACACGAAGTTTTATTCTTCTGGTCCTTCTGTCCATTCTCTCTCCCTCGATTCCCTCCCATTTATTCCCCAGGTTCAGCTATAATCTCTGTAGCCTAAATTCCGAATATACATTACCAATTCTGCTACTTCTCCAGTCCTGCAAACTGGACATCTCCAACTGGAAAGCAACCCGGAACTCAAACAAGCTCCATGTGTCCCAAATCTTCTTTCCCTAAATCTTCTCCTTCTAACTTTTCATTTTCTATCCTCCAGTCACCTAGGCGTAAAACCTCAGAGTCGTCCTAGACTCTGTCCAATTCTAACCAACTTCCAGAATCTATAGTAACAGTGCCCAACAGTGTCCATCTCCTGATCTTTCTTCATACAGTCACTATCTCTGTTCAGGGCCTCATCATCTCCATATAACAACAAAAATGCTGCTGCTGCTGTTGACAGCTAATACGTGTTTAATGCTGGGTACCAGGTACAGTTCTAAGCTCTTGCTCTTCTTTTTCACCCTCATTAACAATCCAGTAAGGGTTGTGAACCTAGTATGTGAACTCACTGCACTGTTCACTGTTTCTGGAGTCTTCTCAAATTCTGCTTATCTCTACATAATGATGCTTACGAAGTCTTATAAAAGCACACCTCTGATAATGCCACATCAACCTATTACCCAAAATCTTCACTAGCTCACCAATGTCAACAGAGACAGTTCAAATTTCTTAACCTGGTGGTCACAGCTGACCCCAACTTACTTCTCCAAACTTTGTTATTCCACCCTCCTGTCCCTAACTCATCTCCTTATATGCTTGCTCTGAGCAGTCTGGGCCATTTACTTACTGCTCTCCTTCAGTACATGCTTTATGTTTTGAATCATGACCTTGTTCCTCCTTTCTCTGTCTCTAGAGTGCCCTTGTCCCTACCTCGCTGAGTCCAGCACCAGTTAAACTGCCTGCCTTCATTCCTAAGTCAGATGTAAAGGTCTCCCTTCCTCTTAATTCTGTGTCCTTTGGTTGTACTTTCCGTATCAGTTTCAAATACTTGCTATACATCCTGTTTCCCCTACCTGTTAGATCCTGGAGTAAAATTTTATTTGTACACATTTTTAAAGTCTCAATACATAAGACATGCATGTGTGATGAATTAGTTTAAGGAAACATAAAGCATCCACCTTCCGTATTTTCTCCTAGGTAAGAACTACACAGCTTAGGGAGATCAAGGAAAAATTCGTTTTATCTGGGTATTTCCAATCAAGCAGGTCTTGCTCTAGTTTTCTATGTAAATGAAATGATGAAGACAGACCAAATGATAAACTTCCAAGAAAAAAAGGTAACCAAGTGAATCAGCACTGCTATTTGCTGTGGTTTGTCTCCTTTCTTCCTTTGAACTAAGGAACACAAGGTCACCAGCTTTGTTAAACATTTACGACATGGCTTTTTTTTTTTTTTTTTAGTTCTGCCTTTACACTGGAATTTACCTTCATTTCTTATCCTTCAACTGCCCTTTTTCACTACAGAGTGCAGCACTGTAACTTAATTTATAGTAAACGCTCTAAACAGAGGAAAACTTTTGGTCACGTTTTTGAACAGTGGGTATGGCTTTGGGATGCGGAGGGGAGAGACAGCAAGACAAGGGTGACAATACAAACAGAATGTGACCAAGTTTTAAAGGTCCAGGCCCAATACTGAGACAGCAGAGAGAAGAGGTTAAAAAAAAAACGAAGCTTCTGAGAGATGAGACGCAAGAAGATACTATCCAGCTGTGTCTACTCTACTTTGCAGACACGGCATGCCTTAGCACCTACACATCACATAAGATGTGCATCGTTCAAGCTCTCACTCTTTCAGTATATTGTAACCTTAGTTCAAATACATGGTGGCGAAAAGAAATCCAAGTACAAAAGAAAAAACTTTAAAAGGTTCAAGTAGATTATGGTCTCTCAGAGAATATGCAAATGAGAACAAGACCAAACCCACAACTACCCAAAAACACACAATTCTACTTTGTTGGTGGTAAAGATTAAAGTCAACATAGTTTAAATATTACTTGGGGAGTATATAGACAATGATTTCTATTTCAGTCTTGTCAAATGCTTAAAATGATCCTGGGATCTTTGTTTATGAAATACCAGTTGGCTTTAGGACTCACTTGAAGAACCAGGCCCAAACTTGTTTGGGAGTTGTTAGCTTGTTCCTGAGGTGTATTAACAACCACCACCACCAAAAAAACAAAACAAAACGAAACAAAAGCGCAACTGGCATGCAGGTGTTGTGTCTGTATACCTTAGTTTACTTCTTTGTAATGTATAAAAGTAACCCAGCTCTCTGGGACACCTCAGCCAGGTGGGCACTATTAGCTTCCTAGCTAATTCTCTGCTTTCTGAATAAGCCAGTTGGCTGAGGCAAGAAATCTTCAGATCCCAAAAGGGACTGTAAGTCTGCTGCCACAGCAGACTTTCTAACCAACAGACTCCACAAGGAGACTTTTAAACCACTTCCACAGCCCATTTTCTCTGTTCCTTCTGTGTTCAAATAGCAAACCTGTATGGGTATACCAAAAGGAAGAGAAATATGAAGAATAAAAAGTAAAAACAACTTAGGGGGATAAAAGAAACCTGGCATGAACTAAGTAGGAGTTGAATTTCTGATTTGCAGAGGCCAGCCATTAAAAAGCTGAAGACTGGGGCACCTAACCTCTCTGGGCCTCAACCTCCCCACTTTACAAGGGAAGTAGACTAGATCCCTAGATGATTTCCATCAGTCAAACTTAAGAGTATAAAAGCTCTGAATGCATATATTATTGGGGCCCGGAATAGGCAAAAATAACTCCATTCGTGAAGAAGATCATGTGTAAATGATTAGCTTTAAGAATATTTTGGGGGTTACTGAAGCCTCCATGAAAGTATATAGCTTCTCTAAAAGACCTTATCTTGTTTTAGGAACAAAAAGCCCACAGTGACCATGACTGCTGTTTTCAAACATACATATCCCAGGAAGTGGACTTTTATTTGGAGAGGCCAATTCCAAACTTGCCAAAACTTATTCTGTGTGAATGATTCTTTCAATGCATAGAAAGGAGGCAGACATCAATGCTGCCTGACCACGCCTGATAGGAAGTGACTTAATAGGACAGGAAATCAAACAGATCACAAAATAGCCATCCCCCACCCGAGGAAGAAAAAGAGTCCTAAAAATAGATGACATCAGGCATGTAAAATGGGTGAGAAAGAAATCCCTATGAGTTTCCACCATTTACCTTGGAAACGTATCTCACAATATATATCAACTATGTGGAATTCATGCTAGTGTTTATATTTTGATGAGAGACCAATTTTTTTTTCAAGTCTTTACCCCAACATTTACTTGCTTGCTACCTACTCTGCAAGATATAACTACTTCCCAGTTTGAAAACTGACCAAAAAAATATGACCACAAAGCAAACCAAAAAATGGCTCCAGTTTACTTATATTTGTTCCATAAACTAAAAATGTAACCTCTGCCTAGTAAGTATCTGCAACTATTAGAACTTACCTGCATTATAACACAGATCTCAGTATCCAATCAGAACAGGTTCCCAGTTTTTATTCTGAGAGGCTCCTAAATCTAGTAAGGGCTTTTTAAAAAATCAGCACTCCCATTTCATCTTATTCTGAGACACTCTTAATTTTTGACAAAGGGATTAAAATTCTTTCATAGGAATTCTGGTAAGGGAAGGTTTGACGGTCTCAACAAATGAATTATACAGGGTCAATTACATAGGGTCAGCGCAAATGGGAATATGCATGTGAAGGCATGTGGAACCATGTTTAAAAAGAGATGTGTCGTGTTTAAGCAAACCCCCTGGTAAACATATTAAAACACTGGCATTTCTTTTCTTTGATGCCCCACCTATCTTCCTAAGTTTTTAACCCCCACCCCCCAACAGTCCGGATTAATAGCAGCTAATATTTATGTAGCAATTCACAACTTATGAAGCACCCTGACATACATGATCTCATTTGAGACTCACCACTAAATAGGAAGGTGCTATTTTTAGGTCCCATTTTTACATGTGAGGAAGCCGACACTAAATGGCTGACTTGCCCAAGCTCACAAAGCTGGTGACAGCTGAATGGAACCTGAACACAGGTCTCCTGACGTTTAATGGCCTGCTTTTGCTACCGCACCATACTGCCGCAAATACTGTAATCAGAGTATAAATAAATGCCCAAATCTAAGACCCTGTCTAAGTTGCCCCCACCCACACACACCCACCCCTAGTCTAAGTTCTAGTTAGCTGTGGAAGGTCTATTCTCCTGATGGAAGTTCAGTTTTCTTCATTTTTCTGGAAAACATTTATCTGGCTAATGTGTTAAATAACGAGATCACATAAACACCATTCTGCCTATACTAGAAGACACCTTAGTCACCAGGGGTTCTGCACAGGCACGCCTACGTACATTTTTCCAGATAGTGGGTCAGATTCTCCAGAGTCCATGACTCTGAAAAGGTTAAGAACCCAAGCTAGAGGCAATGGGTAGATATCTTTCCAAGAAGCAAAATCCACAAAGTTCTCAAAATAAAGAGTTTTAATCAAGGCCTCATACTGTGCCCCACTTACCTTCTGCCTTCCCTGCTCCAGGCCTTCTCCCAGGCTAAGAGAGTCATTTTGTAATCTACGTCTGTTTTTTAAAGCATACATAAAACCTGGAGCAACTGATAACATATAAATCAACGTCTTATAAAAAATAAATTTAAATTAATTATCTATTAAAATGTAATCCTTAACACATACTCCTTTCTCTTATGATTTAACTTCCCAGAATGACAGTTTTCTTACCACAAGCATTCCAATTCCCTCAAAGAAGTTTTACAAACATAACTGCTTTGAACTCCTGAAATGCCATTCTTCACTAAGAACCCTCTAGATTACACAGAAGACAAGGTAGCGTGCAAGGAATTCTGAATCTGTTAGGCAGTTCACTCAACTATCATACCAAAAGGATTTAGAATTTTTTTTGCTGGGGGAAGGAACAGAGAAGAGTGGGAGACAGAATGAATGCAGCCCTATTGTCTTACTGCTTGAAAACTCCTAATCTGAATCTATAACATATTCCTACTAACCACTCGACTTGAACATCAGAAGTACAGTCTCTTTTCATCTTAAATAGAGCTTTTCAGTCTAAACCTGTATAAACAAACTTTGTCCTTCAATCTTTCAACTCCTCGGCAGTTTTTCAAGGTCACTTTTGCAAGCAACGACAGAGGCCTGCATCGAGCAACTTTGACTGCTACACCACTCCAATTCCAAGAGCCCCAAATCTAAACCCCTATCGATCCTCTCAGATAAATCCTTTACAGGAGGGGAAGCGGGGGAGGGCAAATCAACACCTCCAAACTTCTCCTCTACTAGGGCCTGCTCCTTTTTCCTACCCAGAGACTGAGTACTGCTGGCTCACTGCTCCACGCTGAGTCTGCTGCAGAAATGTTCCAATGACCTTCATTCCATATTTGCAAATAAGAAAACAAAGAAGTGGTTTTTAAAATCAAGTGTATTATAGGTGTTAGTACATGGGACAGAAGAGTTCACTATTCACAAAAACTGGCTAGTTACTGATTAGCAACCAGCATTAGCTTCGGATCCCTAAGAGGGGGAAAAAATAATCAAGGGCAAAAGATAGGGTGCCTGTACTCTTAACTTTCCTATTCACAATCTGCAGGTAAATTAGGATTCAAAATATTTCATACAAAAAATGAAAAGCACTTTGCTCACATCATTTTTAAAGAACCAAACCAATGCCTGACAAAATGTGTGAAATTGGTAGAAAAAGACTTGCTTGCTCTTGTCACTGCCAATACAGTGGAAAAGTATGTTTCTTTCCAACATTCTAAGCTAGAATGTGTATTTTAAAACAAAGATTGTTACTTAATTACTGGTCCGTATTAGAACAGAAGCAGACAGGTAAATCAAGAAAGTTACGGGAGAATTTCACACTGGCATGTGGGCCTTCACCATTACAACCTGCATCCGTGCAAACCATATTTTCACACAAATTTAGAACAGCAATAGTGTTGCTTCCATCTCTGAAAACACAGATGTCAACAAAGTGCATGGAAACAGAGAAAGTCTTACAACAACTCAGCTTATTCTGTAGGAAAGCTTCAGTGCACTTGAACAAAGGAAAATTATTTGGAAAACAGTTAAGTTTACCCAATGCAAAGAGAAAGTGCTTTGCTTCTGTGTGCCCCTGAAAAATGATTAGCCTTTCTTCATGTACCTGATCTTGTCAATACTCAACTAGGAAAAGAAATCCTAGGTGAAGGGCATGCAAAATCTAAACAGAGCCAAGGTATTCTAGGTGCACCCAAAGGTATGCATGGAATGTAAAGTGGCCATTTTCTGAAACAGTGCAACTTGTCTACACTCTCTGAAGCTAAACAGTTTCTACCATTTTAACACAAAACAAAGAATTAAACTTACCGAGAACTGCATTAATTTTACATGTAGTTATTTATATCTCCTCGGACAGGGAGAATTTAAGTCACTCCTAGCCCTCCCCCCCAAAAGGACGGAGGAAACAAAAGGCAGCAGGAGATGCAGAAACCTGAGTCTGGAATGTCCACTCCAGTGAAAACCCGAACAGCTGTCCCCCCACCCCCCAGCAAACTATTCGCCATTTTTCTTTGTCTTTCAGCTGACCCCTGCCTCAGTGAAAAACTCCGAGGCTCCAATGAAGCCCTGCAGCCTCCTTCCACTTTAACAGTCAAAGGCATTCAATCTAGCATGCTATTTGACACCAAACCTTGCCTCCAGAGTGGTCCCATTGGCTGAGCTGCTTTATCAGCTAAGAACACAAAGCCATGATTGGCTGTTCACGTCATCAGTTACCTCCTTTGTACACTTCCTGTTTTAAAGTTACCTTGAGAAGCAGAACAGGGGTCAGATTCAGACTTCAAACTACGGGGAACTTAAGGCTTGGAAATGCCTGGCAAATGCACACAGCAGATGCACTAGGGCCTCTTGTGTTTCCAACAAGAAGAAAATGCAAATTTACAATGTTCTTAAAATCACACGAAAGGGCTGTTACAGTTCCCACCCAAAGGATTTCTTATTGGCTGTCAGAGTTCCATTTAAAAAATTTAAGGTAATTTAACTGCTTCTGATTGGCCATCAAAGATGTCTGTAAGATATTGCTACAGTATCCTATGGCAGTAAACCAGAGAAGCAATGTGCACAAGATCGGAAAGTTGTGACTTAACTATCTTCAGTTTTCTCTTGAGCATTAACAGAAGAAGAAAAAGAAAACGGAGTGGGCTCATCCAACAGCTCCAAAGAAAATGTGACCTCAGTAACAAAGAGTGATATCAGTGGCTATACAACAGTTTGTAGGATTTCTAAAAAGGCATCTGTCATTATGTCCCTGGTAATTTTAAAAGCACATATTAGTACTAGGATAAATCACCTTATTTTGAAACACAAACTAATCTAAATAGGAAAATTCTGGAGTAATATAAGAAGGCAGTGGCAGAGACGGTGGCATTTCCAAAACGTCTACCCGGAACCAGAGAGAGAAATACAATGATAAAGGGGGGATGGGAGGGAGGGGACTGGCAGAGAGAAAACACCAGTGACTATTGTTTAAAGTTCACTACAGTTTGATGGATTAACTTATTTAGGATGGTCATAAAAAATGTTGATTAGCTTTGAATATTACAGTTTTGATATCACAGATAATAAACTCTTCTACCACGTTTTCAAGAATAAGTAGCAGGGATGATCTCAGGAGAGAGAGTGTAAGTACTACAGTTACTGAAGACATTCTGGGATACTGAAGTTTACCGCAGTTGTAAAGATTTAAGGATTTGGGCCCAACTGTTGAAAAGGAGCTTCCTAATATGGTGAAAATGAATTAACATGTCTTTTTTCTTTTCTTTTTACAAAATATTCAATAGAAACACTGCATTATTACCAAAGGTCTTTAACAATCTCCTTAGATCTGCTTCCTCCCTGGAAAGCTAAGTATCCCAGGACTGAACAACACAACTGTTTTGCCAGGTAAAGGAGACCTTCTCTAGAAATACCTTGGCTGACATTACATGTGAGGTCATCATGGGCATATGCAGAGATCTGGCAGCGCCCTGAAACAGAAGCAAGGTGGTCCTTCCAATCACTTTGCCATATTTTCTCTAAACACATTCCACTCATTTCTCACATTGGAATGAATTAATTTCTAAACACCACCAATTAGTGCCAGGTTCTATGTTAGGTACGTTACAGACTTTCCACCTCTAATCCTCACTATCCCCTTTAAATGTGAGAAAGAGTGAAAGAGAAGTTTGACAACTGGCCCCTAACCATACATTGAGGAGGCAAACTCAGGTCGCACCTAGGGTGCTATTCTTTCTATTGTACCACAATACTGACACGGAGACATAAGGCACCTCAGGGCACAGCCAAGGAAATTCTTAGGCTAAATTCTTAGTCACATATATGTAGATGTGGCATAAACTATTACATCCAACTTCATTAATTTAAAAATCAGAAATCTGACTGACGTTGAGCTTGATCTCTTGATTAGAGACCTAGCTATGAATGTGACAAAACAGCACCCTCTCCTTAAGGACCCAAAGCTACTAGAAGGGACTGTCTACAGCATACCCTGCAACCCTGCAGAAAGCAACTCCTGAGCCATAAAGGGCAGTGTGGGAGGACTACCAGCTGCTACAAAAAATCTTCCCCATGCCTTTTACCACCAGTCCAGGCTGAAATTTGGTTCTTGTCCCAAATGCCCAGCCCTACTCTGTGTCTGATGTACTGAATTACACCAAACATGTCCCTTAATACTCTGTGAAGGTCTCTGGCATAGTTTTATTAGTTCCTGGAAAGTTTGCAAGAAAAACACTTCAACCCCTATATCTTTTTCTTTTTTAAAGATTTATTTATTTGAGAGAGAGAGAGAGCGCATAGGGAAGGGTAAGAGGGAGAGAGAAACTTAAGCAGACTCTGCACTGACTGCGGAGACCTAATTGGGACTTTATCTCACAACGCTGAGGTCACAACCTAAGCTGAAACTAAAAATCAGACACTTAACCAATGTGCCACCCAGGCACCCCTCAACCCCTATTTCTCATCAACAGCCACCTTACTATAATTCAAGCTAGTGGGAAGAGAACTGAAATTATCCTAAAATTTCCATCTGGCAACCTGACCCATTCAACTTACTGCTGCTTTTTCCTCTCTAGCCTATTGTGACTGTGGAATAAGAGCCTTATGGGATCTCTGGGATTCCAACTCACATTCTTCCCTGGTCCTGGATCTCAGTAGCTCTCCAAACCAGACAACTGCATCGTCTTGCCCTAAAAAACACCCAGATCACTGTGAGGCAAAACGAAGGCCTCTGATTAAGTGGTTCAAGCTTAAATGCTCTCAAAGTAGTTATGGTGGGACCTGATGCTTTTGGTCAGAAAATTCTATGACCCTGGCCAAGTTACTTAACCATCTCTGAGCTCACTTCTTCATGTATAAAACAGAAAAAATAACACCAACCCATGGGGATGTTGAGGCTTAAATGACAGGGTAAAGTATTCAGCATTAATACCTAGCAAGGGGTAGGTACTCAATTAATAAATATATACTTGACTATAGCACTTATCACACATTATAATTATTTTCAACCATGTCTCTATTACCAGAGGAGGGCTTCCTGAAGATGTCAGTGTTTTATTTATATCCACATATAGCACCATTGCTCAGTACAGAGGTATACATCAAATGCAACCTTAGCCATGGTGTCAACAAAATAACAAGGAGCAGTGGGGACTGAGGGAAACTGGAGAGTGCATGTCCCACCTAAAGGGGCAGCCACTGTTCAGCTCCAATTGAGAAAGGCCATGGAGGAAGATTAGTCCACTGCAGCAAGAGTTTCAGAATCAATAAAAGAAGCAAAAGCTAGATCCCGAACACAAAAAGTTGATGCCAAAACAGCTCTTGATCGGCATCCTGAGGAATGACTGAAGGACCAGAGTTATGGTAGAAGTTGGCTGTAACCACCATGACAATTCTTGCCAAGGACAGAGCCTTACTCAGTCCCCCAGATAACCTAATCTTGCAGGTTATACTGTATCACATCAGAAGCACAACTAGCAGCAAAGATACTGGACTCTTCAGTGCCCTGAACAAACACTTCACTGATGGTACCCCTAACTGATTCCTTTGGACTCAGAGAAGTAAGTGAACCTGGAAGCCCCAAGAAATATCAGAGAACCTCTAAAGAAAAATGAACTTTTCACCTGTTGTGATATGAAGACAAAGCCATTTTCATTTGAATATTAAATACATTGTGTGACTTCTTATATACTAAGCTGATGAGAGATGTATATAGCAGTTTTGTACTGACGTGATAGGCTAAGGGAATGGGGTATTTTTTTTTTTTTAAGAATACCTTTAATGCAACTACTCAGAATCAAACACTGTATTTTGCTTATATAAATGAGAAATAAGGGTGTTAATCTCCCAATATTAGATAATACTATACAAACTGTTTTGTAATCTTTTTCACTTAAAAAATGTCAACCTTCCATATCAAATATATATCATTTATAGTTGGGTTATATTCCATTAAATGGATGTACCATAATTTTCGATGAGTTTTATATTAATAACTTCAGTGTTTTCAGTTTATTTTTTTTCTTCTTGAATTTTTTTAATATAGCTGATACAATGTTACGACAGTTTCAGGTTTATAACACAGTGATTCACCTTCTCTATGTTATGTTATGCTCACAAGTGTAGCTGCCATCTGTCACCATACAACACTATTAAAGTGTCATTGACTATACTCCCGATGCTGTGCCTTTCATTCCTGTGGTTTATTCATTCCATAACTGGAAGCCTGTATCTCCCCCCTCCATTTCAGCCATTCCATGCCTTCCCTGGCAACCATCAGTATGTTCTCTGTATTTATATTCTGATTATGCTTTTCTGTTGTTCATTTGTTTTGTTTTTTAGATTCCACACATGAGTAAAATCATACAGTATCTGTCTTTCTCAGTCTGACTTACTTCATTTAGCATAATATCCTCTAGGTCCATCCATGTTGTCACAAATGGCATAATCTCATTCTTTCATATGACTATGTAATATTCCACTGTCTGTGTATGTGTGTGTGTGTGTGTGTGTGTGTGTGTGTGTGTGTACCACATCTTCCTAACCACTCGTCTATTGATGGACATTAGGTTGCTTTCACATCTTGGCTACTGTAAATAATGCCAAGGCTTCAATGAACAGAGCGCTACACATATCTTTTTGAATTAGTGTTTTCATTTTCTTTGGGTAGATATCCAATAATGGAATTACTGGATCGTATGATATTTCTGTTTTTAATTTTTTGAGCAATCTCCATACTGTTTTCCACAGTGGCTGTACCAATTTATATTCCCACCAACAGCAAAAAAAGGTTCCTTTTTCTCCACATCCTTGGCAACACTTATTTCCTGTCTTTTTAATTTTAGCCTTTCTGACAGGTGTAAGGTGATGTATCACTGTGGTTCTGATTTGCATTTTCCTGACGATTACTGATATTGAGCACCTTTTCATGTGTCTGTTGGCCATCTGTATGTCTTCTTTGGAAAAATGTATTTTCAGGTCTTTTCGGGTCCTCTGCCTATTTTTTCACTGGATTTTTTGGTGGGGCTGCTGAAATGTTTAAGGTCTTCATATATTTCAGATATTAATCCTTCATTCAGTGTCTTCAATTTTAAAATACTGTAAATAGGGGCGCCTGGGTTGCTCAGTGGATTAAAGCCTCTGCCTTTGGCTCAGGTCATGATCTCAGGATCCTGGGATTGAGCCCCGCATTGGGCTCTCTGCTCAGCAAGGAGCCTGCTTCCCCCATGCCTGCCTCTCTGCCTACTTGTGATCTCTGTCTACCAAATAAATAAATCTTTTAATAAATAAAATACTGTAAATAGTATCACAGAGAACATCCATTATGCCCATTCCTTGTACCCTCATTATCCCTTCCAGAACCACTGCAATGGCTTCATAAATATCATTTTTGTCTGGTTTAAAAAAAAAACAGGGTCAGTGGGGAGGGATAGGGTAGTTAGGTTATGGACACTGAGGAAGGTATGTACTATGGTAAGTGCTGTGATTTGTGTAAGACTGATGATTCACAGACCTGTACCCCTAAGCAAATAATAGATTATAGGTTAATAAAAAAACAAAACAAAAAACAAGATCAAGAACAAAACAAAACAAAAAAAACCACGAAAGCCAGATTTTTCTAATGTTAAATCTTTCCATTTTCAATTTTGGTTTGAAATTTTTTTAAATTATAAGCAGAAAATTAAGGACTGCCAGATTGTTGCTTCTGACCCAAATCTTTCACCTCTCTTGGTCGTGAACAACTATAAGTTATTTCCCAAACCAAATCCACCTTCAAAGTTTAAAACTTTGTGTCAACAAATTTTCAAAAGAATCTGACAGAAGTTCTAAAGATAATCTCCAAAGAAGTCCCAGAAACATTTTGTTTGTTTTGTTTTGAGCAATGACAGTATCATTAGAAAAAGGAACACAGTGTTTGCTGGTACCCAGTAAATGGCTGCTCAATAAGTTAATGAAGTAAACCAATAAATGAGATGGTAAGTGGATCATAAATTATGAATTATTTGTTTTTAAAAAATAAATTGTATTCTCCAAAGCATAAATTAAAACCAATGGATGGAAAGCTATTCCAGAAAACTATTCTCTTCTCTCAGAGCTGTCCAAAGATGGCACAAGCTGCCTCAGAAGCTATGGATTGGGTTGTTGGCACAGGCTGTTTGAACACTTGACAGGAATATGTAAAGACAAGATGAAAAAGAGCAGCCATGTGGAGAAGCAGAGGGAAAAAAGCCCAGTCTCTGCAGCTAGACAGATTTAGATTCTAATTCTAATCCCTCATCACCTCATTTTAGCTGAGTAACCTCAAACTAGTTACTTAACCCCACTGAGGCCAATCTCCTAAACTATAAACCATCTTGCAAGGCTGTAAGATCAGGGATATTTTCATTCACTCAGTAAATACTTACGTGTAAGTATTGTGCTAAGATCTGGGGATCCTAAACAATACATAGGCCTGTCCTCGAGGATACTAAAGTCTATTATAACAGAGAAGAATATTAAAATAGGCTATCACAGTGCTGTGTGTTAAAGAGTTCCCACAGGCATAGTATAAGACCTAAGCAGAACCCCTAACCCAGGGCCTAACTAAATTTCAGGCTGGTCAAAGACGGCTTCTTGGGAGATTTAAAATTGTAAGAAGAATAGGAACCTACTGAGACAGACAAGCAAACTACATGTGCAAAGTCCTGGAGCTGACAGAAAGCATTACATTCCTGGAATGGCTATAGTTTGATACGGCAGCAGCCCAGAGACAAGAGGCTAGAAGTTAACCTAGAAAAGTGAACAGGGCTGGACTAGACTAAGATACTAGAACTTTATTCTGAGGACAACAGCGAGCCACTGAAGAGCTTTATGCATGGGACTGGCACAATCAGAATTACCCTTTTAAAAGATCATTTCAGGTACAGTATGGAGAAACAGACAGGGTGGGAGCATGACAACTCCACACAGACAGCAGGGGAAACAAAGACCCTGTGTCATCTAGTTACTGGAAAATGTGGTAGTGCAGATGTTGAATAGATAAATGGGAAATATTAAGAAGATAAAAAATCATTAAGACCAGTGGTTAACAATCCCTGTAGAATAACAACACTGTGACTGATAAACGGCAAGTGCTCTAAAAAAATGGTAGCTGCTAGTATCATTGTTGATATTGGCAACTGGGTTAGATGACCTTTTGAAATCACTTTCATCCCAAAGAGTCTATGTGACTTTGGAGACATATGTTGTACATTCCCAGACAAATCCTTTCCCATTATTGGCCAAGCTGTCTTATACAAAAAGATTTGTTTTTTACTCATAAACTCTCTACACCAGAACTGTTCAACTGGGCCCCACTATGTACTAGTCATAATATGAAATGCTTATTAGATGTTCTCACAAACAGGGTTTCGTGGCCAAGTAAGTTCAAGAAACACCACATTATGCATCCTCTCTCTTGAAGGGTCATAAAGCACATCAACAAGCAGGCTCTGAATACTAATTCTGCAGTATAGAAATACATTTCATTTTATCGTCAAGGATCCTTTTTCCAACTCCAGAGAACATTTATTACATTGTATAAGAACTCATGTTCAGGGGCGCCTGGGTGGCTCAGTGGGTTAAGCCTCTGCCTTCCGCTCAGGTCATGATCTCAGGGTCCTAGGATCAAGCCCGTATCGGGCTCTCTGCTCAGCAGGGAGCCTGCTTCCCTTCCTCTCTCTCTGCCTGCTGCTCTGCCTACTTGTAATCTCTGTCAAAAAAAATAAATAAAATCTTAAAAAAAAAAAAAAGAACTCATGTTCAATGAAACAGCTTAGGAAATGCTGTTCTAAAGTGCCTTACAGATTTTAGTGGAATGAAAAGATTATAGGCAACTCTATTCTGACCACCTTCCAAAATGGCTGGAGTTTTACACACAGTATGGCATTTCCCTTTTAATTTAGTCCTACTGAAAATGACATTAAATATCACCATAAATAGCAATCCTCTGGCTCCCAAATTATCGCCAACCAAGTGTGCTTTGCTTTTTTAAAAGGCCACAACTTTGTCTGATGATAATGAGCAAATTCTAAGCTACTTACCCTTCGGGGTACAGTAATAATTTTTAAGACAGTTAAAAATGACAAAGATGTTCAACTGCTCAGATTGCATGTAGTTCATTTTCCTCTTTTCTATGAACGATCATGCCACTAGTGAGGAGTATAGTTTCTTAACACTGGGCGAAGAATCTTACTTCATACAGATCCCTAGACAATGTGCAGCTTCTGAGGGCAGGGGTAACAATAACAGAAATTGTGAAAACCTTCAGTACAGTAGTCTCCCCTTATCTAGAGGTGATACAGTCCATGACCCCCCACCCACCCACCCAGTGGATGCCTGAAACTGCGGGTAGTACAGAACCCTATATACATTATGTTTCTTCCTACACTACATATCCGTGATGGAAGTTTAATTTATAAATTAAGCACAGTAAAGAGATCAATAACTAGTAATAAAATAGAAAAATTAAAATCATATACTGTTATGTGAATGTGGTCTCTCTCAAAATCTCTTACTGTTCTGCACTCACCCTTCTTGTGATGATGTGAGATGATAAAAGGCCGGTGTGATCAGATGAAGTGAGGGGAATGACCGGCATTTTGATGTGGCGTTAGGCTACTACCAATCTTCTGACAATAATCAGAAGGATTATCTGCTTCTGGACCACGGATGACCGCAGTAACTGAAACCATGGAAAGTGAAACTGCGGAGAAAGGGTGGGACTGCTGTAACTCTAATAGATTTAAGCCAATGACATCACACAAACTATTCTATACTCCAATATCATTTCCTATGAGTCACTGAAGCATTTATTGAAAGATTGCTCAAGATAACTATTTATAGCTCATTCCCATGAATTTAAGATTAATTCTTTTTTTTTTTTTTAAGATTTTATTTATTTGACAGAGAGAGACACAGAGAGGGAACACAAGCAGGGGGAGTGAGAGAGGGAGAAGCAGGCTTCCCGCTGAGCAGGGAGCCCGATGTGGGGCTCGAACCCAGGACCCTGGGATCATGACCCAAGCCGAAGGCAGACGCTTAACGACTGAGACAAGATTAATTCTTGAATCTGACCTAGCAATATACTGTTGATTTTAAATGGAGAGTATTCATCTAAATAAGACACTTTATATATCTTGGACATGAAGATTTGAACCTGAGTTAAACCTATTCTAATGGAAACATTCAAATACAAAGGTTAGCCTAGTCCCTCTCTCTGAACTGCACCTGAAGTTTATCCATTAGAAAGGTCTCATTATATAAATGTACACTGAATTTAGAAGTAATCTGTCTGCAGACAAGTAAGACTTTTTTTTTTTTTTTAAGATTTTCTTTTAAAGCAATCTCCACACTCAGTGTGGGGCTCAAACCCACAACCCTGAGATCAAGAGTCACACACTTCACCGACTAAGCCAGTTTGGCACTCCCAAACAAATAAGGACTTGAACCAAAATAGAAAATACAACTTCCATGCCGAAAATGAGCACAGATGTTGCCTCACTGTTATCAGGTACATCACTGCTAAAACATGGAGAAGTGTGGGAAGGGTGCAGCAAATTTTGCAACCTGGCAAAAATTTCTGCAGGCAAAGAAATTTTTTTCCTGAACCATCCCACAACGTTGTCTTCTGCTTACTTCAAAGAAAATGTTACCCAGGTGACTAGAAACCAAACTGACAGTCTTACTTCAACTGACAATTTCTACAATTAGAAAATTTTTTAAATGACTATAATGCAAATCTCTTTCTGGATTGAAGGATAAAACTGGTTGTTCTGATTCCAATAAATTATTGCTATTTGGCAAATACAGAAAAGTTCTCATCTCATCAAAATCACTACCACTCAGCACCTGAGGATTAACAGAGCAATCAGGAGACAACCTAACCCTGAAATAAATGATCCTACTACTTCATACATTCATAAACATAGACTAGTAATAATATAGATCCTCTGTAAATCAGCTCCTAAGCCACAACAACATAACTAAATTAGGTTATTTCTTTCATGCCCAGTGGTTGCTCCCTCATGCAGAAATCTTATCATACATAAAAGAGTAGGTAATTACAAAAGGCTCCTCATTAGGGCAGCTCTAAGAGGCTGAAAGGACAGATTTTATGCTGTTTTAAAAAGAAGATGATGTGTCCTCTCACTTACTAAGGTCTGCTTGGTGACAGGCACCTACCATATGCTACTGTATTCATTTTTCATAACTACTCTGTAAGATAGGTGTCACTACCACTACTCTACACAGGAAGAAACTAAGGCTCAAACCGGTTAAGAAACTGACCCCCAGCTCAAACAGAGGGTAACCGCATTGCAGAAGAATTCTTTCCCAGGTCTGACTCCAGCGTCAGCAACTACACTACCCCCTCCCATCAGCACTTTTTGGCCAAAGTATTTTAAATCCATTTCCTCCAACAATTAATCTACTTAAATTATGTTAGGTGCTTTCGGTCTCTGGGAAAATACTAAAATGACCTTGTAGTCTTCCTAACTAGTCACAGCACATGCATGAAAAACTGAATAAACAAAATGAAAAGAGAGCCTGGAATACATCAGATAACTCACAGTCTGCTTTGAGCACAAGAAACTGAATGGAAAAGAACAACTTGCTGGCTAAGGAATGTTCCTCCTAGGTTGTATGCCTGAGGCTGGAAAGAACCTCAAGAAGGTCATCTGTGACCTTAATAACGTCCTCTGCCATTCTCCCTCCTATGAATGAGGCAAACTTGTCAAAACAAAGGTGCCTTAGAATCATCACCATCATCAAGTCAATGTTTCCATAGAAGAGCCAATGCTGCCCAGTGGAATGAGCACAGAACTAGGAAACCCGGGTTTCCCAGGTAATCCTGGGTAATCTGGGTTAGACTTGACTCTCCCCTTGCAGAGCCAAGTGACCTTGTCAAGGTCATCACACTCTTTAGGGCCTCTGTACAAAGCACTTGCCTAAAAGAAATCAAAAAAGCCACTTTCTGATCCAAGATGCAAGTATTTTTCTTTTCTCCTATTTTTTTTTTTTTTTGAAAAGAGAGAGACATAGAGGGAGAGGAACACAAGCAGAGGGGGTGGGAGAGGGAGAATATGCTTCCCATGGAGCAGGGAGCCCTTTGCAGGGCTCAATCCCAGGACCCTGGGATCATGACCTGAGCCGAAGGCAGACGCTTAACTACTGAGCCACCCAGGCACCCCTCTCCTAATGTTTTATGGTGTCTAGAGAACACAGTGTTTGGGGCACCTGGGTGACTCAGTCAATTAAGTATCCAACTCTTGATTTAAGCTCAGGCCATGACCTCAGGGTGGTCAGATTGAGCCCCATATTGGGCTCCACGCTGAGCATGGGGCGCCTATCTAAGATTCATCTCTCTGAGTGTCTGACTCTAGATGTTGGCTCAGATCGTGGTCTCAGGGTGATGGGACTGAGCCTCATGTCATCTCCACACTCAGCCTAGAGTCTGCTTGAGAGTCTCACTCTCCTTTTCCCTCTGCCCCATCACCCCTGCTTTCATGCTCTCTCTCTAAATAAATAAAATCTTAAAAAAAAAATTCTCTCCCTCTCCCCTCCCCCTTCATGCATTTGTACTCTCTCTCAAAAAAGAAGAACAAACGAACGAAAGAACGAACAAACCCAGAGTGCCTGGGTGGCTCAGTGGGTTAAAGCCTCTGCTTTCCGCTCAGGTCATGATCCCAGGGTCCTGGGTTCAAGCTCTGCATTGGGCTCTCTGCTCCATGGGGAGCCTGCTTCCCTTCCCCCTCTTCTCTCTCTGCCTGCCTCTCTGCCTACTTGTGATCTCTGTCAAATAAATAAATAAAATCTATTAAAAATTTTTTTAAAAAAACAAAAAACAAAAAACGAACGAACCCAGTATTTAAGATTATGGATTCCACAAATTTTCTAAGAATTCAGACTGTAATGGAGTTATAGACTGATGCTTGAATCTGGGCTCTGTCACCTTATGTGACCTTGAGCAAATTACTTAACTTCTCAATTTCTTCACACCTAAAAATGCAGGTGGTAATAGGATCTACCACATAGCACGTGTGAATTATACGCATAATACATTTATACCCTAGCTGGTACAATGTAATCACTCAATAAAAAGTAGCAACTATAATATCATTCCTGAGTTTGATTCATAGATTTTTAGTAGTTCATTACCTCTGAACTAAGAGATGTGAATTTCAAAATTGCCTCAAAAAGACAACTAGCACCAGCTCCTCAATTCACTTTACCTCTACTTTTCTGTAAGTGGGGTAAGAAACCCCGCATCTTTTCTAGTACAATGAATCAATTTTGACCAAATGGAAAATATATACATGTAAATGAGATAACAGAATTGTTATAAGGATTTAGATAACAAAACATGGACACAGTCTATTAAGTATTAAACATTAGTATGAGTCTACTTAGAAGGCAAAGTTGATGTTCTCAAGTTACGATGTTAAACATAAACTCAGACCTACTCAGACCTCCTAGGAGTTCGAGATTTCTAGGGTGGTTAATTCCTGGTGATAAAAGGCCCAGAACTGGCCATGGATGTAAGGAGCTAATGGGAATGAAGATGATCTCAGTGGTGTTGAAGAACAGATAGTTAAGAAATGTTTGCTGAATAAAAAACGATTATGTGCATGCTTGTTTTTGCAAACTTGTCTAGATTTACTAAAAAAGAAACTAAGTTATGGATGTCATAATATTCTTCATATTCGGCTAACTTAATAATTGAGTGAAACAAAGTTAGATGACCCATGTACAAAATGCATGGCAAGCCCTATTTCCCCTTGTTCTTTTCACTCTTATCTTCCACACTGCAATGTAATTGCAAATAAAAAGGAGGAGACCCTCACCTAATTGTATCAAATCACAAAGCAACTCAGACTTCCAGTTCACTAGTCTCCTCTTGCAACCTAAGTTATTTAAAGATTTCCATGCAAATGCTAGAACTGCAAATAATTTTTTGCATCCAGTTTTAATTTTACATGTAATTTAGGATAAGCATCTACTAGATTAACTATCCCACGTTTTGAAGAAGGCACCAGGCTTCCAGACAGGTCCCAGTGTTTGGAGACAAACATCTTAAAGAAGTAGTGATATCTGAAAAAGCTCCCAAATGAGTTCTTTATACACTTGGTAGTTCCTCACTCCTTGGCATTAATCATTTCCATATACAGAGAGACTATGTCATCAGTTTTCTTAAGTTTGATTTTAAAGAATGAGATTCTTAAACTTTCTGTACGTGTTTTTCCCTATTATCTACCTGGCTTCAGAAAAAAACCAACAGTTTACTTCGTAAATCTTTCTCTATACAATAGAAATCAACAGATATGATTTAAATACCTAGCTGAAGAACCTGTATTTTATACAGTTCCTATTCTGTGGTCTGAAATCTTTAAAACAGTACAACAAATTCTTGCTAATTATATTTTCCCCACTCAATACACTCCTAACACCCAGCAACCAAAGAAAGATGACCCATTTCGAAATATTAACACTATCTGGAAGCTTGACTAGTCATGTTTATACCGATAGCATGACATAGCAGTTAAAACTTCAGGCTTTGGCATCAGACAACTTTGATTCGAACCCCAGTTCAACACTGGACAAGCTACATAACCTCTGTGATCCTCAATTTTCTCATCTCCAACATGGGAATGACAAAGCCTACCTAACAGGAATGGGGTGGTAAGTGTACCCCAAAATGTCAACTCCCTTTCTCTACTACTTTCCCTTTCTCTCTTGAAAATTTTGTTGCATTCACATAAAACGGACCAAATTTGAAAACCAGAGAAGTTTGTTTTGTTTTGTTTTAAGATTTTTATTTTTTACTTGACAGGCAAAGATCACAAGTAGGCAGAGAGGCAGGTAGAGAGAGAGGGGGAAGCAGGCTCCTGGCCAAGCAGAGAGCCCGATGTGGGGCTCCATCCCAGGATCCTGGGATCATGACCTGAGCTAAAGGCAGAGGCTTTAACCCACTGAGCCCCCCAGAGAAGTTTCTTGAAATTGGTATGAATACAGATGTATAACACCTATCTAAAGCTAGAAAGGAGCACCTAACATATACAAGGAAACACAAATTAGGAAGCAAGGAGGTTTAACACAAATATGCTTCCATGAATCCCAAACCTTGGGAAGAGCAAATGTAGAACAATTCATTACAATAAAATGGAAAGTGATAAAATACCCCCAAGCTGACTCTAACAACTCTTGACTAAAGTTTTGAAATACAAACCAGAAAGTGCTGATAAGTTCTGTAACTCATGACAAAATGCAAGAAACTATGCACTAGTTTATTCTCCTTCCAAGCTGCTTATTTAAAAAAAAAAAAAAAAATTAAGTGCACATGAGGGTGGGTCTACTTTTTAGGCATATATAAAAGAAAACAAGTAAGCCAGGTCCAGGATTTCTGTTAAGCTCTGTCTTTGACTAAAGAGGAACCTAACAGTATCTATTCAACAAATAAATGCCAAGTATCTAATATCTGCTAGAAAATGTAGCCTTTAGAAACTCAGCCCTCACATGTATCCTTCCTAATGCAGAAAAACTTCATATACAATATCTCAAAACTAGCTGCATAGTCCTGTGACCCAATAATCTATAATTGCTCCCTTACTATAATTCCCAAGTCTGAAAGTGTTCTCCATTTCAGATGGGGAAATGTTTCACACTTCCTCATTCCTACAGATCTGTCACTACTTAATGCTGTGCCTTTTAAGCTTGGTACTCAGTTTTTAACACCCGGCACACTGGTCCAATAAGGGTCCCTCTCCCAGGCTGGTTCTGTTTTCTCCTCATATCACATATCAGACCTGGTAACTGATACCTCGGTTTCAATGCTGGCATTCTCCAGCAAAATCCCGATCTGATCCCATAGCTTAGATATAGGTCCCTAATGTCCTGACGCCCCTTCCTCCTATACCATGCCCCTCAGACCTGGCATCCGTGGACATCGAGGTCACTGACAAACTGTATTAAACTCCAGTCTACCTTAACTATAGAAAACAAACTGACGATTATTAGAGAGGAGGCAGGTCAGGGGATGGCTGAAATACGTGATGGGGATTAAGGAATACAGTCACTACATTATACACCTGAAACTAAAGTAACACCATATGTATGTTAACTATGCCGGATAAAAGGCAACAAAACAAAACGGCCCTCCAAGTCTAGCTCTCTTGGCTCTCGAAGCCCCTCTCAGCCCCTAACTCAGGTTTCAGGGTTTCCAAGCCTGGCACCCTTGGAGCTTATACGCCCTTATACTAGGCCACGAGGGTACCTCTGGATTGGGAGTGCCACCCACTCCGGGCCGTGCGCAGGCTATCCTCGAAGTACCTGCCAGACCATAGACCCGTCTTCCTCCTTAAGGTCTCTAAGCTCGCCCCCAACCTCCACCCTATGCCTGCACCGAAGGGGGTCACCACCCTGCTTGCCCAAGCCCGAGACGCGCGCATCCCTGCAGCCTCGGATTCCTTCATCACCCCCAAGGCCGGAGCCAGCGCGACCAATAAGGTGCCAGGTCCGCGGCCTCCCCGCCACCGACCAATCACGAGCGAGCCCCCCCGCAGTCGCCTTCCGCCAATGGGAGAAAGCCCGCGGGCCGGGCCGACGAGGCGCACGGACCCCAGGAGCGCGACGGCGGCGACAGCGGCGGGCCCGGCGAGACCACAACATGGCGGCGGGCAGGCCGGACCGAACTACAGCAGCGGCCGCGAGAGGGAAGTGAGGTCTCCGCCGAAGGCGGGAAGCGCTGCCCCTCCCCCCGCCGCTGCCGCTCGCTTCTCACCCTCCCTCCCACAGACGCTCCCGCACACTCACACGCGTCTGCTCAGGAGTCCAGGGAAGAGCAGGAGCCGCCCCCACGCTCCTGCGGAGTCAGGCAGTGCAGAGGCCTGGGCACGGCGGAGGGGAGGGGGAAGCGTGCGTCACGGAGAACGGAGCGCGCGCGAAGCGGGGGCACAAACAAGATGGCGGCCACGCCGTTTGCACCGTCTCCCCCCTTCCCCTCCCCCTCCTTGGCGCCTTGACTCCCTGTATCTTGTAATGCGCAGAAGCTGAGTTGGTTGAAGTCTCGCGAGAATTAGGAAGGGCGACGACCTGGGGAGATGGAATGAGATCAGAGAGCCTTCTGACCCCACCCCTTTCTAGGGGATCCGGAGGCGTTGCCTGGTGACCTCCACCGGGCGTTCTACGCTTGTGGGCCTTTGATGTGGTACGCACACTTGAATGTTAAATACGTCTTTTGGGTTTTGGATTTGGGGTTTGTTTGTTTTTTTAATTTGGGACGAAAGAGAGCAGTCGGACGAAGGACGACATGGGGATCCCAGATTATGGGTGCCGCTAAAGAAAATATCTACCAGTACCATAAAAGGGGATTTAACACCAAAACTGTAAAATGATAAACTCCAAGGTAAAGAACAGCACCTCCTATGAATTAGTAGCGTGTAATCTTACGTCGACATAGACACTGCTTTTCTCCTTTGAATGCAGTTTAAAACTTCCGTCAAGACAATTGAAAACCCCATGAGTATTACCTTATCTCTTTAATCTCTACAACCAGTAGTATTTCTGTTTTGCAGATAAAGCTGATGCTCAAAAGGATTAAATAACTTGGTCAAACTTCCATAAGTGTCAAAACTCAATATGAGTAGTTCCAAAACCTGTGGATGAATTATCTACTTTGAGCCAATAGGTTAGGTGTAAGCACTGAGAGAAATGAAACTGCTCTTGCTGCTGGTTACTTTTAATTTTTTAAATGACCTTGGAGACTTTTTGAGACTTGGGTTGCAGGAGTCTTCAACAATATAATAAACACTATTATCATTTCTTTCCTTTGAGTGTATGACTGTGATGATAAAGGTGTTAAGAATACTGGAATAGCCCTCAACATGAATTCAGGAAAACTGTTTCCAAATCCAACCTGAATAAATCTCACTTCAGGCACTCAATAAATATTTGATGAATGAATGAACAAAACCTGACTAGCTATAAGACAACCTGACTTCGCTGAGTCTCGATTTCTTCATCTGTAAAATGATCTAATTCCTACCTCCTAGGAGTGTTGGGGAGATTGAATGAAATAGTGTAAAGGAGAGTGCTTTGGAAATTGCAGAAGTGTCAGGGAAGTTAGTGTTAATGATGACATTTTCATACATGAGAAATGGCATAAAAAAGTCAAAACAGACTCAAAATAAATAGTGTATTAAAATAGATGAGCTAGCTAATGGGGAAAAGCTAAGTGAGTCTCTAAAATAGTTAATTATTGCATATATTTTGTTACAAAAGATGTAAAAATGTGTAGGAATCAGCATGAATTAGTATTATTAGATTTTACTGTTACAGTTGTCAACGGCACATAGGGGCTGCAGTCAGTTTCCCTCTAAGAGCCTGGAAATCAGGTTGCCCTCAGAATTAAACTAATAAGAATTTACGAAGATAAAATCAGCCAAAGGTGATCACAAACATATTTAACAAGTAGTGGTCAAGCGTTTATCTAACACATTCGAGGTCCATAAAGTTGTGGGGATACCTTTCTGTGCTAGGTATTAACCCTTTAGTTGCTAATGTGTGAAGAGTAGGTCCCAAGGGCTCCGGGGGAGGGGAGTTGTCAGGAGACTTGGGATAGCAGGTGTTATCAGCTAGTATGAAACTATTTTCAGTATTTTAATAGTTAATATTATAATGTGCCAGCCATGCTAGTATACACAGACTGGATATTAGTCCTTATAGACTATTATCAATATTCTCTGCCCCTGCCTTTTAAAACCCTGCCTGTCTAGTCTGTCCCTAGGAGATTATAATTCTCACTCTAGTGTCATGAAGCTTGGCATTGTTTTAGTCAATGAAATGTGAGTAGAAATGGCATGAGCCACTTCTGAGCAGAAATGTATGGGCTGTCCATATTTTCCATGAGAGCAGCATGTCCCAAATAGAAACGCTTCTCCAGTGTTGGTCCCAGAATGAAGATATGCAGAGCCACAGCTGATAACATGTAATACAAGGTGAATCAGAAATGAACATTTTTTTATTGTAAGCCACTGAAATTGGTTGGCTGTTACTTCCCTATAACCTAGCTAGCCTAAGCTAATACAACCTTAAAATTAGCTCTCCATGGTGGTAAGCCTAGAGTTTATCTACAAGCATGATCAAAAAACAAACCAAACTCCGATCCAGGCATACAAGAGAAATCTCAAGAAAGCAGAGTGATCGTAATTTAATAAATGGATGCCTGATCAGTCTTATCAACCAGTCATTCTGTGTTTTATTCGGAGAGAGATTGTGAACCAAAGGGTTTAATCAGCCATGACAGCCCAAACAGGGCAGTCACAGAGACAAGCATTAACATTGCCTTTCTAAGTCCTGCTGCAGTCAAACTGACCTGAGCATTGGTATTTCCTTGTCCATGTCATCCCTACAGTGGGTGAGAATATCTCAGGCTGCCTCAGCTAAGAAATGCTTTTTAAGAGCAACGTGCTTACCTGGTGTGATTCTATAGTCACCCAGCAAATGACTTAACTATGGGGACAGAATTTAGTGATCTGCCACCTAGAGATTCCCAGTTCTTTTGATAACTACATTTTTCATTATAAATCAACCTATTGGATTCTGGCTTATATAACCATCAGTTTCTGTGAACTTAATGGATACAAGACTGCCCCCTGGGAGATGGTTCCACTCTGCTCACTATTACAATCAGGCTTCTGAACTTGCAAGGCTATAAAGACCAGTTCTGGGATGTTGGTAAATTCCTTAATGTTATAATACTCTAGTAGAGGGCTGACTAGACTACCCCCAGCCACACCTCTCTATCTCATTGTGTACCTTCTTTGATCTAAAAGAAAAGCAGTAAGTGTTAAAGACAGACAATTCACAAGCTGTGGGAGTTCAAAAAGGAGAGCAATTACTTCCACTTAGTATGGAATAGTGGGAGGAGAAAGATTGTTAAGGATGTGACCTTTGGGTCTTGAAAAAAAAATGAGTAGAGCTAGGGAAAGAGCATGCTTTGTGTAGGTAGCCAGTGGAGCAGATATAGGAAGCAGGAGATCAGTTGAGGAAATACAGAGTAACAGGAAAAGGAAGGAGAATCATCTGGAAAGTTACATATGGTGAGATTAAGGCTCTTGGGTTTTATTTTCTGCTAAGGAGAGTCAGTATGGAAGTTTTTTTGGGTTTTGTTTGTTTTACCATTTTAGCCATTTTTAAATATATGGTTTGTTAGCATTAAGTACATTCACATTGTTGTGTAAATATCAGCACGCTCCATCTCCAGAATTGTTTCATCTGCCTCTGCTGAAACTCTCTACTCATTAAACAATAATTCTCTGTCCTCCCCTCCCCCAGCTCCTGGTAACAACTGTTCTGTTTTCTGTCTCTTTTGAAATTTGACTATTCTAGGTATCTCATATAAGTGGAATCATTTAATATTTGTCCTTTTGTATCTGGCTCATTTCACTTAGCATAATATAGTCAAGGTTCATCCACGTTGATACCAAAATTTCACTTATGTTTGTGGCTGAATATTAATATTTCATTTTGTGTATATAACACATTTTGTTTATCCATTTATCCATCAATGCACATTTGGGTTTTTTCCATCCTTTGAGTACTGTGAATAATGCTGGCTATGAATATTAGTGTACAAATATCTGCGTCCCTGCTTTCAGTTCTTTGTGGTATATACCCAGAAGTGAAATTGCTGGATCATATGGGAATTCTATGTTTAATTTTTTGAGGAATCGCCATATTGTTTCCCACCATGGCTACACCATTTTACATTCCTAGTGATAGAAGTTTTTATGAAGGGATTGACATGGTGAAAATTGTGGTTAAAGACAATATGGCAGAGATGATAAGATGGAATGGGACTGCAAAAGGACCACTGGAGACTTCCACAGTAGTTCAGGCAAGGTACAATGAGCTCCTGAACACATCAGCAATGAGAGTGGAGGAAAGATGTACCAATGCAGAGGTGATATTGCCAAGGTAGGATTGGAAGGACTTGACTATTGGTTGGCTATTTCGAGGGCAGGGAGAGAAAGGATCAAGAGGTGTTTAATATAACTTTCAGTTTTCACAGTAGGAAGGATGGTAGTCTCCAGATGAAGACTTCAGAACTTTTCCAGAGCACGGAGAAGTCATGAGTTCAGGTTGGAACATGCAGAGTTTTAATTACAAATGAAAAATTGTAAGCTGTGAGGTGGACATTGTTGTCTTGCCTGCTCAACACCTTTGTCCCTTCAAATGGTAGTAACACTCTACTTTTTTCTTCTTCTTTTAGATTGTAGAACCATCCTTCTTCATCTGCATGTAGTGCTGGGCTGAGAAGGTATGTGGCCATGAGAATGCACTTTTCAGATCTCCAGCTGGGAGAAGCGTAATTCATCAGCAGCACAGGTGCTGAGCTCTGAAGTCCATCACCCCTTACCCAGGCCTCCCCTCTGGTCCTGGCCACTGACAGCCCTGCAGGAATTTTAGGACAGGCTTTTTGCCGGGATAAATTATACTCTTCTGATGGGCCACTTTGGCTCAAGGACTTTCAATGGCCTTGCTAAACTTTCCTTAGAACTATACTGCAGTCTAAGACCCTTCCACCTAGAACTCCTTCCTTCTCTCTCCTTCCCTTGGGGTCAGATCTGCATCATTGTCTGATGGTCCTCAGTCTCTTAGCCCCTGTCCCATTTTCTCTCACAGGTGTTTTCCATAATAAATTCCTTGCATTTAATCCTGTCTTGGTATCTGATTTTCTGAGGATCTGAACTGGCATGAGGGGAAGGAGGATGGGCTATTTCCTTCCACAGCATACCTTCCATAGCCCATCAGCTGTAGCGGTAGGCATATGACCCAGTCTGACTGACCATAATGATCCCCACATCATGGCCCAATGCCTCATCACAGTCTCTCAGTGTCATTTCACTCTTAGACCACTAGTTATTTGGTCCACCTCACCCTCAGGTATGGCTGGCCAACTCTGAGTGAGGCCTTACAGTTCTGCCTGAGGCCAACTAATCGCAAATGTGGATTCTAAGACTTCTGCAACTTCCAGACCCTGATGACACACATCACAGAACATGAGCTCTGGCTTCCTGAGCTGCTGCTGAAGGGCTCAGCAACCTAAATGAAGCAATCTAAAAGTACGGGAGATTTAACTACCCATAGGTCAAAGTAATCAATGGGAGACAGGAGACAGGAAGCAGCAGGATAGAACAATCCAGTCTCTTTTCCTTCCTCTGATGGACTGTTTTAAGATACAGTTTCTCTATACAACCTATCTAGAGACATTCCACATGGCCAAGTGGGTGGACCTGGCAAGAGACTACTGTGTCTCTTCACAGCTCATCGTGAAGAAGTAGCAAACATTTCCTTGCATGCATTGCTTTCCACCTTTTCCTGCTTCCCCTATCCCTTCATTCTCACTGCCCTAGAAATGTGCATCCCACAAAATCTCTAGCACTTAATCCCTTCTTCAGACTTTGTTTTCTAGGAACCCTTGCTAAGACAGGTCACAGTTTCTGAACAAATGACCCAACACATGACCCAACCTCAGCTAAGCAAAGCCCTTGGGAAGATGTGAAATATAGATCCAGGGAAGATAGGACTTTTCTTCTGGAGGTCTTGAGCCATATGGATCTGGGGGTGGCCATCGTTTCTGCTTCATGAAGAGAGCCTGCCCGCGCATGAAGGCATCGCAGGGGAAGACAGAGCTCAGAGAGAGAGAAGAACCCTAACATCCTTTGAGCTCCTAGATCCAACTCTCCCCAATATGTGTAACTGTTTTGTCATTTCTTGATCTCTCTGAAGACCAGTTTTCCCAATCCAGATCAAAACATGGTCACCAGTAGATCCCAAGTCACCTCCATTCAAGAGATCAGCCAGGAGACTAGACTTTTAGGTTCCACTTTGAATTTCTTGGAGAAGAACTACTGCTCGGGCTAGCTTTGGCCAGATGTCCACCCCTGAAGCAATCAACATTGTGGAGTGCGGTGCAAGGTCACAAATAAACATGGTGTATTCGTTGTGACCCTGTGGATAATGGTGTGATTGCAAGGTGTAGGATAGAATAATACTTCCCAGGGGCGCCTGGGTGGCTCAGTGGGTTAAAGCCTCTGCCTTCGGCTCGGGTCATGGTCCCAGGGTCCTGGGATCGAGCCCCGCGTCGGGGTCTCTGCTCAGCAGGGAGCCTGCTTCCCTTCCTCTCTCTTTCTCTCTGCCCACCTCTCTGCCTACTTGAGATCTCTGCCTGTCAAATAAATAAATAAAATCTTAAAAAAAAAAAAAAAAGAATAATACTTCCCAGAAAAGTGGGAGGAGAGAGTTGGGCTGATGAAAGAAAGGCTGCCTACTCCCTGAGAATGAATAAATGAGACAGAGGGTAAAAAGAAGAAGTCAGAGGGCAGAATGCAATCCAACCCAATGCTATCCTACACTTTTTCTAAACACTATTCCACAGAACTTTCTACAATGATGGAAATTTTTTTTTAAATTTATTTATTTTAGAGCACGTGTGAGTGGGGGGAGGGGCAAAGGGAGAGAGAGAATCTCAAGCAGACTCCCTGCTGATTGCAGAGCCAAATGAGGGGCTCAATCTCACAACCCCAAGATCATGACCTGAGCTGAAATCACGAGTTGGACACTTAACTGACTGAGCCACCCAGGCAACCTGGATATGTTTTATATTTATGATGTTCAGTATAGTAGGCACCAGTCACATGTAGCTGTTCAACACTTGAAGATGGGTAGTGCAACTAAGAAACTGAATTCTTATTTCACTTTATTTTAATTTCAATTTAAGCAACTGTATACATTTAATGACTACATATTGAACAGCACAGACTACTGGTCTGCTTGGGAAGGCAGTATGGAATGTTGGCTAAAGCATGTGCTTTGGGGTCAGCCTACTCTGGGTTCAAGTCCCAACTCTACTTTTTGGTGGTATAAATTGAATAGGTTACTTAACCTCTCTGAGCTGTAGAGGAGAAAGATACAAAGAACAGTAAATGATATGTGTACCAGAAAAAGAGAAAGGGACAAAAGATCTGCAAAGGCACAAAGAGTCAGTTGAATTTGGCAATCAGGAGACAGAGTGGTTTAAGACAGAAAATTGTTTAAAGTGTGATGGGATGAAACCACACCAGCAATGTACCTGTCTTGTGCACATCTGTTATTTTTCTTTCCTCTGGAGGGGGATCCCAGGCAGGGAGAGATAAGGAACACAAACCTTTTCTCTTAATCCTGGTGGTTTATGGGGAGCTGACAACTGAAAGGCATGTCCTGAAAGTAGGGCTCCAAAGTCAAGCCAGAAAAACAGAATCAAACACTCTCAGTCATTAGGTCTGGAGCCAAAGATGGGGTTGCCTACACCAAGGAAGCCACAGGGAATGAACATCTCATATACATCCCCTCATTACATAACACTTACTGTGTGATTAAATTGTGAGTCCTTCAAGGTTCAGGGCCTTGTTCATCTTGGTATCTCCAATACCTAGTAATTCCTGGCACCATAGTTAGTGCTTAACTAACATCTATCAAGTGAATGAATGCAAGTAAGTTCACTCCCCTCCCTGATGCATAGTGGACACTCTATAAATATTAATTACATTATTAGAGAAAACTACACTAAGAAGGTGCCAGGGAATCCTTCTCAGCTTGGAAACTACTGGTAAGGTCCTTAGAATATTGCCTGGCACAGAGGAATTTCTCAACAAGTGTCCCTGTGGTAATTATTATTAGTGGGTGGGGGAAGGTAAGGCTTTGTATAAGGATGGGAGAAGGCCTTAATAAGAGCTAAAATGTATTGATCTCATTTAATCCTTAAGCCAGCTTGATAAGGTAGGTTTTATTAGACTAATTTTACAGATGAGAAACTTAGAGATGTAATTTATCCAAAATTAGCCAGCTCAGAAATGGCAGAGCTGGTATTGAACCTGAGCTTATGTGACTCCAGACTCCAGGCTCTACCACAAGGGAGCCAGGGAGCAGGAGTCTCAAAAAAGGAGATTAAGGAAGGCAGTTCTTGGTCAAAATTCACTTCTGATTTCTATCTGTTCATATAAGTTGCGATGCATTTTTCTCCCTTCCACATCCACTACTTGCCTTCTTGACAGGGTCCTCATCCCTTCTACTGAGTTTACCTCTTAGCCACCCTTCTAATTCCTATCCCATTCAACCATATCTACTCTGGGTTGACTTAAAGTAGTGGCAGTTGAAATGAGGTCAAAGGGAGCTTTTTTATTTATTGGTTTGGTTTTGATTTTAAGAAGAGAGACTCAAGGGCACCTGGGTGGCTCAGTCAGTTGGGCGTCTGCCTTGGGCTCAGGTCATGATCCCAGGGTCCTGGGATGGAGTCCCTCATCAGAATCCTTGCTCTGCAGGGGAACCTGCCTTTGCCTCTGCCTCTCTCTGTCTCTCAGGAATAAATAAATTTTTTTAAAAAAATCTTTTAAAAAAGGAAGAAAAACTCGAGCAATTTTATAAACTAAACTTTCCAGTAGACAGGCAAAAATCAGCAATGCAAAAGAGAGTATCTACAGAGTTAAGTTCTTGGTATCCTTTCTTTTTTTTTTTTTTTAAGATTTTATTTATTTATTTGTCAGAGAGAGTGAGCACAGGCAGACAGAGTGGCAGGCAGAGGCAGAGGGAGAAGCAGGCTCCCTGCCGATGTGGGACTCGATCCCAGTACCCCGGGATCATGACCTGAGCCGAAGGCAGCCGCCTAACCAACTGAGCCACCCAGGTGTCCCTCTTGGTATCCTTTCATTAGGTTGGGGAGAGGCTGGCCTCTGAGACCTAGGGAACTGTGACTTTCCTTCATAGCAAAGGAAGGCATCCCTGCATCCTACAAAAGGCATCCTACAAAAGCAGGAAAGTTAGTAAAAGTTAGGGTTTGTTTTTTTTTAATCAAGAGTTAAGTTTTACAATAATTGATGATGACATAGTATAGGGCAATGTTTTTCAAATTGGAGGTCATAACCCATTATTAGGTCATGAAATCATTTAAAAGTTTATGACCAGCTTTATTTAAAAATAGAATAGAGGGCACCTGGGTGGCTCAGTGGGTTAAGGCCTCTGCCTTCAGCTTGGGTCTTGATCTCAGGGTCCTGGGATGGAGTCCCGAGTTGGACTCTCTGTTCGGCGGGGAGCCTGTTTCCCTCTCTCTCTCTGCCTGCCTCTCTGCCTGCTTGTGATCTCTCTGTCTTTCAAATAAATAAATAGAATCTTTAAAAAATAAAAATAAAAATAGAATAGAGGGGCACCTGGATGACTCAATTGGTCAAGCATCTGCCTTCGGCTCAGGTCATGATCTCAAGGTCTGTTTCTGCGTCCCTCTGCCCCTCCACCTGCTTGTGGCCTCTCTTCTTCTCCTCTCTCTCAAATAAGTAAATAAAATCAAGTTTACTAAGTGAAGGCACAGAAAAAGCTCTCAAGAGTGAGAGGGGTCCCAACAGTGTTGCCCAATAAAATCTTTTAAAAAGTAGAATAGAATAGAATTGAACATTTGAATTAATTACACTTTTGCAGGGTAAATACTATGGAAACTGTGGTGAAACTTTATTTCAGTTATTTGTACAGCCACATGTGTACTAGTCACACTGTACAACTGATTTCTTATTGAGGACACAATAAAAAATGCTTAAAAACCACTGGTCCAAGATGTGACCATGGGAAAAGTGGCTGATTCCTAGAACTTTCTTTCTCTTCCAGATTTTTCCATGATACTCATAAATTGGCCTTGCTTTATGGCTGATAATAGGCACCATAAAGGGCGTGAGACCGATCAACTATGCCACAGCTTCCTAAGTAGTGAACACAGCATGTGGGTTACATATGTGCCCCCAAATTAATCTGCTAGTCATCAGGGCTACTCTTTCTGCTGCTCTCATATTGCCCCAGGATGACTGCCAACATCTTCCAACGCCTGCCTGCTTCCTCATTCGTGGTTAGCAAGGAAGAGATACTCTGTGTACCAGACTTCTCAGCAAAAATCCTGAGATTCCCTGATATGAGGAAGTTGAGAGGCAACATGGGGGGTTTGAGGGGTAGGAAAGGAATAAAAGAAACAAGATGGGATCAGGAGGGAGACAAACCATAAGAGACTCTTAATCTCACAAAACAAACTGAGGGTTGCCAGGGGAGGGGGTAATGGAGAGGGTGGTTGGGTTGTGGACATTGGGGAAGGTATGTGCTATGGTGAGTGCTGTGAAGCGTGTAAACCTGGTGATTCACAGACCTGTACCCCTGGGGCTAATAAGACATTATAAGTCAATTAAAAAAAAATTTTTTTTAAATCCCAAGATTCCCTCTGATTGGACTGGCTAATTCATATGACCATTCTGAACCAATCATTCTCGCCATTGACTGGCTCAGCCCTGCTCTATTCCCATGGAGTTGACTTCCTAGAAACACATGGTTCCTGGAAAGTAATGAGGTAATCAACTAATGTCCAATACTATGGACCCTAACGTGCCAAAATAATCTGTACATTTCAGTATCATTTATGCTGGTCATTTGCCTATTTCTCTAGCCTTTCCAGGCTCTGTTTTATACTGGAGAGTGCTGGGCCCTGAAAACTACATTTCCCAGACTCCCTCTGCCAGCTGGCTTCCTGTCAGATTTGGTGAATGGGAAGTACAGGTGAGAAATTGCAAGCTGGAGATGGCATAGTAACAGGACAGGCAAAATCATTGTCTCTCTGCATCCACTGGAGACTTTGGCAGCAGCTGGTGGTGACAGGCTCAGAGATGCTCAGCATTTCCAGCAATGGTGGGTCACTGCCACAGGCGCCTGCAGGGGTTGGTGGTACTGAAGGGGCAGCAGTGGGTACCTGCAGGCTCCAACAACCTCTGGCAGTTCTGTTAGCAGCATCATTTCAAAAACTAAGCTCCTAGGAGGGCCTGGGTGGCTCAGTGAGTTAAGTGTCTGCCTCCGGCTCCGGTCCTGATCTCAGGGTCCTGAGATCAAGCCCTGCATTGGGCTCCCTGCTTAGTGGAGAGTCTGCTTCTCCTTCTCCCTCTGCTTCTCCTCCTTGTTTGGTTCATTCTCTCTCTTCTCCCAAATAAATTAATAAATCTTTAAAGAAAAAAACAAAAATAAACCTAAGCTCCCATACTGTCAGCAGCAAGTACACACTCGTCCATTTGATCTTCTTCCAAGCCTAAGAGTGGTAGAAGCTTCCTGCCAGTGTTAATCTCAAGTCTACCTCACCTTACCCTTCTGCTCCTTCGAGCCAACAGGTTTCTAACCAGTTCTCTGGAATAAATTCCCTCTGTTTCAAATTCCAAGCACATTTTCTGGTTTCTTGTCTTCACCTCAGCTGACATATTGTTGTTCAGGCCATTGGATAGGCCAACTTCCTTGGCTAATTTCCCAGTTGGGCTGTTTGGAGTTGCTGGGCTGGGTGATTGCCACGAGAAAATCACACTATGCTCTCCAGGGGGCACTGAAGAAGGAGTAAGGGCAGATTCCTTAGAAGCCCGGGTGAAGCTTTCTACTCCCATTTCTTCCTCACCTATCCCTAAATATTAGAACTAACTACCGTGTCCCAGGACAACTTGAGTCCATGTTGCGATTAGAAGGAATGGGCTCATCTTGATCAGGTAGGAGTGCAGCAATGAATGCATTTGGCAAGTGGCCCAAAACAGGGGGCCCAAAACAGAGTAAGGACAGGGTGTCCTTGTTGCAGAGTAAGGTTTGGGAAGGCGGGATGGGCAGGAATAATTATCTCTGCTTCCTCTTTCCCAAAGGTGCTGGCAGAAGGGTGGACCTATGGTTCTCAACCTTTCCTGTCTTACCCTCCATGAAGAGCTCTGTAATCACATCAAGAAAACTGACTCTCACTAGCATTCACTTTTGCCAGTACATAAGGCACTGCTACTCAATGCTTACATCTAACCTTCTGTGGATTCCTGGTGCTGCCCAAGCCACGTGGGGTAGCCAAGTCTCTGTAGAGACTGGAGGGGTAAGATTTGTGAATGATTCCTGGAGGACACAAAAGGGTAGCAGTGCCAAGACCACCACTTCTCTCAGGGGTCCCTTCCTATGGCCAGCAGGGTTTTGCAAGGCAGTGTTAGGTAGGCAAGTCCTGCTTAAGCATGATCTGCGATTGCGAACTTTCTAGATCTAGCTCAGCCATCTACCTGCTCTGTGATCTTGGGCAAGTCCGTTAATCAAGCTTGGTCTCAATATTTTCATCTATTATAAGTTCTTTTAAAATAAATAGTTTTAAGGGGGTAGATGGGATGGGAGATAAATATTATCCTCTACACTCCCCTTCTTCCTCATCCTCCCTGGGTTTCCGTGAGTATCACATAAGACAAGCATAAAAATGCTCTGAAAAATACAAAGCACCCTACAAAGGCAAGGAAGCATTATTATCAACATAGCTGTTAGCTTAAAAAGATGGGGGCGGGGCCAAGGCTGAGAGCCAAACAGCTGGAAGGCAGGAAATCTTAACACCAAAGAAGGAAACTTTCTTTGTTCAAAATCTTCCTGGAGTGGCACTTTCTTTGGAGCAGACCTGGCACTGGACTCCTCGGAAATGCTGAAGTGGGTCCAGGAAAGTGTTAAGGGGGTAGGTAGGGCATTTAGTGGCCAAAGACACTGGAGAAACACCAGCTCTGGTTTCTCAGTTCCTTTATGATCCAACAAAGGATGCGATGGACTGGGGGGGAGAGCAGTGTGGAGGCAGACTGTATCAGCTGGACTCAGGTTCAAAGTCAGATGTGTGTTGGATCCTTCCATAGGCTCGTTAACCAGGTACCAAGCTATTTTGGGAGCCAGGATGTAATGGCATTCTCTAATACTGAACTCAGCTGCCAGCAACCTAAAACCCATTCTCTCTACATGGTGTTCAAAGCAAACATTGTTCTGGAGAGGATCATAGAGATGGTCTGGTCAAACTGAGGTGCAGAGAGGGGCAGAGACTGACCAAGACAAGTAGAATCAGGCTTATTGGGCTACAAGGTAGAGAAATCAACCCAAACTAGCTCAGATATAAAGGATTTTCTTGTAAGGACTGGAACTGAAATGCCAGCAGGAACAAGGCGGCTCTAGGACTCACTGTTCTATTCATTCTCTTGCTCCTGACACCCTCCCCCAACTCTGCACAGGGCTGCTCCTTTTGCCTCTACCCACTAACTGGTTTCTGCTGCTTCTTGGTCTGTGCTCCCTCCTATCTTGGCTTGTACGTACCTCTACTGGCCAAGGCTTGCTTGTCTCTGACCTCCCTACTCTAACTCCCTCTGCTGCCTGTTTCTTGCTGTTCCTTGGTTCAAGAGAGCCTCTCTAATCGGCCTGTCTCAGACTGTTGTGGTAGACCATTAGTTAAAGGTATAGGAAACAGTAACCCTTGGCTCTGGTGCTGGCCCCATTTGTTCAAGTCTAGAAGCTGAAGGGGCCAAGTGGTCTAAAGTAGGAGCTCAATAGAGTTTGTGGTCTGGGCAACTCTTCTTCCAAGTGAATGTAAGTTGGGTAGGCACTGTGCCATCACTGGGACCATGTGACTAGAGCCCAAGGCTCCAGATTTCCTGCCCAGAACTTTTTCCATAAAACTTGTCATTTCTTTCCTTTATTTATGCAGCAGACATATCTTAGTGCTCGTTCAATGTCATTCATAAAGCTCTCCCTCTTCCTTCTCCTCCTCCTCTCTACTCAAGGAACTTATGGTATAGTGAAGATAAAAGCAGGAGAATAATTAGAATACATGAGTGTTTTAGAAGAAGTATAAACAAACTAATAATACCTACCACTTACCGAATACCCGGTACCAATCACTGCTGATCACTTTACATACATTTTCTCATTTAATCTTTACAACTCCCCTGTGAAGTCAGCACCACATTTTACACAAATGGAAACTGTCTCAGAGAGCAGTTCACAGATGATAAATAGCACAGCAGGGCTCTGATGCTGAAGTCTGGTCTGCGCTATGCAGCCATTACCATGCTGTTAGAGTGCAGAGGACCACCCTGACCATGGGAGGAGGCAGGGGTGGGTGGTGAGAGCAGTCGACTTCCAGGAGGAGCTGAGCCTTAGAGCAAGAGTGAGCTTTCACCAAGCCAATGAGGGTGAGGGAAGGTCTTTGTAAACAGAGCCATGTGTATAGACAGCAAGATGTGAGCACCAGAAGGGCTGGAGTGGGGTGTGTGAGCAGGGAGCAGGGCCAGGAGCATGTTGCAGATCCCTGAGATTGAGTACCTCCCTAAATGTGTGCCCTGGGTGCCTCTCTTGCCCTGCCTTCATCCAAGCTGTGGCAAAGCATATGGAGTTGAGGCCACATGGAGCATTGAGGAGAAGACAAATTCAACACAGTCTATGAAAGGCAACTACCAGTATCTGGGCCTTTGTACCTGAAATAGACTCTCAGGGCACATGGATAGAGTCCTGAGCAAAAAATTCAAGGTTGAAAAATCTTTTAAAAATAACTACATAAACAATTTTCTCCAGGGGCGCCTGGATGGCTCAGTCAGTTGAGCGTCTGACTCTTGGTTTTTGCTCAGGTCATGATCTCGGGGTTGTGAGATCAAGCCCTGCGGCAGGTTCTGCACTGGGCATGGAGCCTACTTGGGATTTTTCTCTCTCCCTCCCTCTATCCCTCTGTCCCTTCCTCTCCTCTGAAAACAAACAAACAAAAACCCTAAAAAACCCAATCTTCTCCAGCCCAGATTCCCCATACAGTTTTCTTCTTCTGCCTGACTTTCAGGTCTTGTCTTGGATGTCAGTTTCCTCAGAAGCATTCTTGGTCGTCCCCCAAGCTTGCTTTTAGGCTCTTAGGTTACTTTTTTTTTTTTTTTTTGCTTTGTGAGTCTCTGCCCCAGACTGAATTCCCTGAGGGCAAGGGCTGGGTCTTATTCACCCTTCCATCCACGGTAGAGCCTTTGGCTCTTAGTAGCTGCTCAGTAAAAGATAAAAGAATAACAACCTCCAAGGAGCCTCAGCCAAATCTTTGAGGCCACATGGATGTTTTTCTCCCTGACTCGGCGGGCCTATCATCCTCAACAATTGGTATGTTACACATGTAGGAGAAACCTTAAAAATCATCTAGCTATCTCCTTCCTCCCACCTTTTTACAGATGGGATGATTGAGGCCCAATTATCAGGTATTTGCCAACAATCTCGATTTTATGTCTTCGGCCACAATTTCTCCCCTGAACTCCAGACCCAAGCAGCTGCTTCTGCATCCCCATATCCAGAACTCCTCGCAGTGCCCATGCCTGAACAGGTCCACAGATGGCCTGAGCACTGCTGCCAGGCCCGGTCCTCCTCCAGGCTTCCCAAACCTGGTGAAGAACATCAATGCTGGGGCCAAGATGTTGGGAGGTCCCCCCATCCCCGCCACCTCCCACAGCCTCCCACCACCAATCAAACACGTTTCGCCCACCAAAATCACAAAATGTCTCCAAATGCTCTCCCACCTCCTTGGTTTAAATGCCCCACAGTTCTCAATGAGCTCCTGCAAAGGGGGCCCATTAATTCATTCATTCATTCATTCATTAATAAATTAAATCATTAATTCCCTGGATCTGCTCTTTCCTTGTTCCAAACCACGCTCCTCACTGCAGCAAGAGTGATATTTAAAAAATGTTTCTTGGTAGGGCACGTGGGTGGCTCAGTCAGTTGAGCGTCCAACTCTTGACCTCAGCTCAGGTCTTGATCTCAGGGTCTTGATCTCAGAGCTGTGAGTTCAGGCCCTGCCTTGGGCTCCACACTGGGTGTGGAGCTTACTTTAAAAAAAAAAAAAAAAGCTTCTTACAGAAACACCTTCAATGGCTCTCTACTTTATTATTTTTTTAAGATTTTATTTATTTATTTGGCATAGAGAGAGAGATCACAAGTAGACAGAGAGGCAGGCAGAGGGGGGGGGGAAGCAGGCTCCCCGCTGAGCAGAGAGCCCGATACGGGGCTCGATCCCAGGACCCCGAGATCATGACCTGAGCCGAAGGCAGAGGCTTAACCCACTGAGCCACCCAGGCGCCCCTGGCTCTCTACTTTAAAGAAAATTAATAATTATTGTTATTATAGCTAACACTTATGGAAAATTTATTATGTCCCAAGACCCATTCTTTTTTTTTTTTTCCCCAAAGATTTTATTCATTCACTTGACAGACAGAGATCACAAGTAGGCAGAGAGGCAGGCAGAGGCGGGGGGAGGGGAAAGCAGGCTCCCCGCAGAGCAGAGAGCCCGATGCGGGGCTTGATCCCAGGACTCTGAGATCATGACCCGAGCCGAAGGCAGAGGCTTCAACACACTGAGCCACCCAGGCGCCCCCCAAGACCCATTCTAAGGACTTCATATACATTAACTCATTTAATCTTCACAACTATAAATATCCCCATGAGAAAACTGAGACTCAGAAGCACCTTTGGGGCTTTTTTGCATAAGCTTTTACCCTATCCTTGCTCTGATCTGGTTGATGGCTATTCAAACTTCAGATGAGGTGACTTGAGGAACATTCTAGCAGGCCCTCCTATGGCACATTTTCCCGTTTGTAATTATGTATTACATACATTTGATTGATGTCTGCCATCCCAGTAGACTCTATTTATTTAAAGAGGGAGTGGGGGGAGGGGCAGAGGAAGAGAGAGAGAGAGAATCAATCTTAAGCATGCTCCCACCCAGTTCTGAGCCCAACATGGGGTTCAATCTCACAACCCTGATATCATGACTTGAGCTGAAAATCAAGGGTCAGATGCTTACCTGACTGAGCCACCCAGGCGCCCCCCCCAACAGACTTTAAATTCTGTTTTGCTCATTGTTGTGTCCTCAGTATTTTTACACATAACAAACACTTGCTCAATATTTGTTGAATGGATCAGTGAGAAGGGTTTTCAGTAGGAAAGTAGATGTAGGAAGATTCATTTTAGAAGGATTTCTCTGGTGTGAAAGTTTGGACATGTCCAGCCCTCCAGACCAAGTCACTGGTGGATTCAGCAGTGAGAGGAAGGCAGTGTGGACGAGGGTGGTGGCCATGGGGATGTGATACCAGTAAATGAACCTGGGGAATATTTAAGAGGTAGATTGGGCAGGCCCTGATAATTAACTAGATGGAGGTGAGGACAAGGGAGGAGTCCAAGGTGATTCTGAGGTTTCTGGCTTCAGCAACTGATAGCTTGAACACAGGTGAGGATCATCTGGGAGGAAAGAAGCAGGTTGGTTTGGCAGAGAAGGTGGCGGCTAGACCAAGTCAACTGAACCATGGAAAAGTTCTCAAAATCTTTGTGCCCAAACTCCTCTGTGCCCAAACTCTACCTTGACTCTGGGTTAGTTGTCCCGCATCACCTCTAACAAACCCCAGACTCAGGACAGGCAGACCACTGCTCCTCCCCCAAGCTCCATTCTTCCTCACCCAGACTTGTAAGTGTTACCCCACTCCTTCACCCCTCCCTTAAACTCCACAAGACTCATTTCAAAGACTTCTCCTTCTGCACCCCTCCTCTCTCCCTACACTCCTTCTTGTGGTTAACCTGTCCTTGGCTGTTTCCAGGATTCACTGTGTCAGAAATGTTCCTCTCCTGTCTGCCCCAATGACTGTTTTTCTCACTTCTGAATCCCCAGCATCTGGGACAAAGCCTGGATGAAAGTTAACTTCAAAAAACTTTGTTTTATTGAATTCTTCCTAGAGCTTGGCTTTCTTATATCAAGAGTGGGGAGCCAGGAGTCAGACTTTGAATCCTGATCATGCCACTTAGAACTTGGCCAAGTTACTTCTCTCTAACCCTGTTTCCTCTAACGCCAAATGGAGCTGATAATAAAGTAGACCTATCCAGAAGAGTGACCTTGAGCATTAAATGAAATGCTGTATGTTTAAATGTTTAGACAGTGCCTGGAACATTGTTAGCTCCTTCCAAAATTTAGCTGCTATTTATTTTAAGAAAAAAATTCACATGAGGCGCCTGGCTGGCTCAGTCCGTGGAGCGGGCGACTCTTGATCTCGGGGTTGTAGTTTCCAGCCCCACGTGGGTGTAGAGATACTTAAAAATAAAATCTTAAAAAAAAAAAAAAAATCCCGTCTTAAGATCGGAGAGCGGCAGGACCTGGAACCGAGGATTACAGTTCCCAGGATGGCCATACGAGGGAAGTGGTGAGCAGCCTCAGGGCGGACTCTGGCTCTGCTGTGCTGAGGCACCTGCTGGGGACCCAGATGGCTGGGCTGGGATTTCCGGGGCTTCCCGGCCCCTGAACAGGTGGGCGCTGGCCGGGGCGCTGTGGGAGGAGCCTCCACGGTATGCTCTGCCCTCTCACAGCCAATGCCAGTCCCTCCTGCTCGCCCCTTTCACCGCTTGAGGGGCCGGTAAGCTAGAAGGGGCAGGAGATGAGGACAGCTGGGATTCATCGTTTCCAGCGTGTCATATGTCTTTCAAACTTGAGTACGATAATTTCTTCTCTATATAAGTTTTTGCAGTCAAATTTATCGATGTTTTTCCTTTGGCTTCTTGGTTTCATCATGCCTAGGTAAGCCTTTCCATCTCCAGGATCATTAAAACATTCCCTCATGCTTTCTTCTGGTACGTAAAGTATATAAATATGCTTGTCACCTGGAATTTATTTTGGGGTAAGGACACAGTTTTCTCTCATTTCCTCAAATGATTTGCCAGTTATCTCACCCATTTACCTGAAGTGCCATCTTCATCATACGCCGAATTCCTTTGTGTGGTTGGATCCAGCTCTCTTTTCCAATTTGTTCCACTGATTCATGTAGTTCTGCTTCAATACCATGCTGCTTTAAATACATTGGCTTTATGTTTTCATATCAGGTAAGGCAGAATCTCTTTCCATTCCTTTTTCTCTAGACTTTTTTTTATTCCTGCATGTATATTCTTCTATATACACTTAAGAATCAACTGTCCATCCAATCCTTTGTCCCTGGAGTCCCTGAAATTATATGCAAAGTGTACATTTGCACATTTGTCCGGAAGGAAGGCCCAAGTTTTCACCAAATCTGCAAAGGGACCATGATTCTAAAGGGAGCCCCTGGTGTCCATGTCTCTGTGATAGGGTGCATGGGAAGAGCACAAGGGAATCTTGATTCCTCCCTCCTTTCCCACATCCTCACAGGCTCTGCTCTCCCCATCTTTCACCTCCATCGTTCCAGCGATTTCCCTGCCCCCTATCTTGTCCTTCTAATTGAATCCCCCTTGCAGCCAGAGCAATCATCCTATGACACAGGCCTAGTTCTAGGCCTGATGTAGATTAGATGATAACAAACGTTTAATTAACAGTTGAATAAAATGGAGTCCTGGCTTCACCTCTGGCCAGCTGTGGGACCCAGCTTCAGGGTCTCCACATTCTAGGATCTCATAAAGTCTTTTTCTTCAAAGCAGGAACTTGGGCAAGTGTTTTCTTCTCTCTCGGCATCAATTTTCCCACCTGTAAATTGAATTTGAGTTTGTAAGTCATTTCCCCTATCTCCCACCATTTGATTTTCTTGGATCTGGTCCAGGATGGAGTACCTGGTGCCAGTGATGTCCTGCGAGGTGCCCCTAAGAGGAGGAAGGATGAAAAAGTACAGATAAAAATGGTAGCGGAGGGGGAAGCAGCCATGAGGCAAGAGTGTCCTAGGGACGTGGAGAGGCTTGAGGCGTCCTCTAGACCCCAACCCTTCAGAGTCTTGTTAGCCTGGGTCCCCTACAACCAGGCAAACCCAGACTCTCCCCATTCTCCTAGGTCCGCCCATCACCAGAGGCCCTGCCTCCAGTGGCCCCGCCCCTCCAGTGGCCCCACCCGCCTGGCCGAGGCCCCGCCCCCACCAGGCCCCGCCTCCCTCTTCGCCTCCCGCCGGCTGGGGCTTGGGCTTTGCACCCGGCGGCGGCTGAGAACCGTGGCGGCTGCGGAGCCGGCAGCGCAGCCGGGCGGAGCGGAGCTGCCCGGCCCGGTGGCAGGCGATGCCCCCGTGAGCCTCTTTCGCCGCCCCTCCCCGCCCCGCGCCCCTACCCCCTCGGAGTCCGCCGCCCGCCTGGGACCGGGCCGCGCCCACCGCCGGGTCCGCGGGGCGGGGTCCCGGGGCAGCACCTGCCCCGCCTTGTGGAGCCGCCTCGCCCAGCGGAGACCCCTCCTTGTCTGGACCCTGGCCCCACCTCCCGGTAAGTCAGTAGGCCTCGCTCGCCTGGGAGTGGACGTGGGGAGGGGGCTGCGGAGGTCTGGGGGACCACCGGGGGGGAGGGGGTTCCGGCCGTGAGGCGCCACGTAGGGATGTGAGTGTGCAAGGTTGGAGAGGGTGGGGGCTCAGAGGATGAGCAGAGTGTATGTGATGGCTCAGGGTTGGGGGCTAAGGTATGAGAGGGGAACGTGGGGTGTTTGCGGAAGACTGGAAAATGGGGTAGGGGACCCCAGAGTCTTGAGTTCTTTGCTGATTCTCAGAGCACCTGGGGCCCTGGTCTTCAACAGCATTGCCTCGCATGGCATTTTTGGAAAGTGCTTAAAATCTCTCCTGGAAAGGGAGCTGGAAGGCAGCCTGCTTTCTCCCTCCTGCCTGTGCCCTGGTTGAGAAGCAGGCACTCTTTCCTCCCAATGAAACACCATTATGATGCCCAGAGGACACCCCCCTGCCAAGCCCATGAAATAAAAGGGGAGGTACTCACTCTAGTCCTAGGGTAGGCAGAAGGGGCTTTCAGAAAGCTGGGAAAGGCAACTGGTCAATCCACGGTGGGGAGTCCAGGGTTCATGGAGGCTTGGCAGGACTCTTACTGGGGAACCTGGACACCCTTTCATTCAAGGGGAGTGTAGCTTTACTGGCTGACCTCCATGCTGCCTGGGCCCATGCCCACATCACCTTCTCTGGACAACCCAGCCCAGAGGAGTGGGTTTCTTCCCAGTATCCTGGGCCTGTAAACCCAGGGAAAGCCCATAGCTCCTGTGGTCTTGAATGGAGTAGGCAATGCCATATCCAATGCCAGAGAACAAGGGGTGCTGGCTGGCACTGCCTCTTTGGGTCTGGGGAGCCTGGGTGAATGTCGGTGTCCACCCCCAGCCCCAAGGGTCTTGTCTGGGTGTGGAGAGGAAGACTGATGCCCCTTTGGTCCTGTCCTCTGCCTATGATGCCTTTTTAAGTCTAGGGTCCTTGGGTTTGGGGCCTGAAGTGGTAGGGAGAGGGCCCTTCTGGGCTAGGCCTGGTTATCAAGGGGTTAACTAGCTAGCACCCCCCCCCCAGTTGCTGCCAGCCACCAATTAGTCTGTAATCAGGCAGCTGCCAACTGTCCCTGGGGGCATGCGGGCAGCCTAATGGGACATTCTCTGGTTGGGGGTGTGGAGGCTGGAATTGGGGAAGAGGTCCATGAAATCTGTGCTTAAACCAAGCACTGTGCCCCTCTGAACCTGTTTAGGGCCCAAAGAACCCCCTCCTGCCCTCAGCACTGTGGCTGCCAGGCTTAGGGACCTCCAGCCCTGGGGTTCAACACCTACTCAACGCTCTGCAGGGAATGAAGCCCAGAGTCAGGCAAACTTGACTTCAAACCCAGGCTCTGCCACTTTCTGGGTGTGTTCTATTGAGGGAATCACTTCCCCTCTAGGAGCCTCCTTCAGTAAAATAGACCCACCTTCCAGTTCTGCGGGGAGGAGTGATTGAAATGGTGGATCTGAGCTGCTTTGCACAGCGCCTGGCACTGCTGAACTCACCAGCAGCCCCCCTGCCAAGGACTTGACGGGACAGGCAGGCAGAAGCCAGGTGCTGAGGACACAGCCAGGGACCAGGTTCCCTTCCCTGGGGGCATGTGGTTGTGGGCCAGGCACAGTCTCTGCCTTAACTCTCCTGTCTCCCTCCCTCCTTGCTCAGACATTTCTGGTCTCGGACATTAATTGGATTTTCCTTTGCAGAGCCTGGGGCCAAGCTGCTACTTTCTGGGCTCCCCCTATCCCTAACCAGGTGCTAAGCTCTGTGGGGTCTCTCAGGGGTCTGGGTGACATCCACAGCTGCCACAGCAGCTGGCCCTTTAAGGAGGGAAGAAAACAATTATCTGGCCTGGGCATTGCATCAGCTGGAGCCTGGAGGGTCCCTGGGGAAGGGGGGGGCAGGCTGGTGGTTGATTTCATTAGTGCCATGTGAGAACTCTCACCCGAGTCTGCTGGCTCCCCAGCTGCAGCCTCCTCCCCCAGGCAGCAGCAGCTCTAGCCCCATTGCTTCCCCCTACCCCACCCCAAGAGCTCTACCTTGGCGGACTCTGCGTACCCCAGCCCACGTCTTGGGCCCTGGGCAGAGAGGGGTGGGGAAGTGTCTCTTGCACTGGCTTTTTGCTGACTTGGGGTGCAGCACTTTGCTGACAATGGGGGTGTCTCCCCGTAGTGTTTGGCTGACCAGGGCTTGGGTGGGGGGGTCTGTATTTCTCCGATGCTGGCATTTTGTTGACGCAGGGGAGGGGTGCTTTCTACACGGGCCTCTCACTGACCACAGGGCTGCCTTCTGCACTAGGGTTTTGCTGACCTGACAGAGGAGCTCAGCTGCTCTGGGTGTGTGTGAACTGAAGGCACAGGTGAGAAACGATTGCTCCCTGGCCGGAAGTGAGCCGGCTGGGAACAGTTACAGGGGCAGAGAGGACACCGGGTATGTGAGCATCAGACAGACCTGGGTTCAAATCCTGAATTCTCCACTTCCAGGCTCTGGTGCCACTTCAGGCAACTGGTCTCAGACTCCTCTGGAAAACGGGCATAATTTACACTCCTACTGCTCCACCCCCATCAGGAAGGTACTGGGGGATTAGATGCAGTGACTGGATGTACACTGCCACCCTCCCCCATCTCTTCCCTTTGCAAGTTTGGGCTTCTCCCACCTTGGGCTCAAGGTACCTGAACAAGAAAAAGAGGATGAGGGGGGAATGGAGAGAAGGGGAGAAGGAGTGCAGGACCCTCCTGCCTCTGTTGCAAGGGGGATGCCTTCAGACACCCAGATGCACCAAGCTCTGTGAGCCACATGGCCCTGGCCCGATGGAACCTGCATTCCCGCCCCATTCTAGCCTGGGATGGCCCAGGGCAGCTAATGACACCAGTGTCACTGTGCTGAAAGGAAGGATTCAAGGAGCCTAGAGTTGAGGAGGCAAAGAAGCAGGGATTAGGAGAGGGAGCAGTGTGTGCTCAGGCCTGGGTGATGGGGGGGTGGGCAGCAGTGGAGGAGAGAGGGTAGAGAGTGTGCAGTGGCAGAGGCCAGACCTTCCTGGTCAGTAGGGTACTAAAGGCTTAGGAGTTCTCCTGAGGCCAAAGGCAGCCCCTAAAGGGCTTTAAGCCGAGAAGGCAGGGTTTCATTTCTGGAGAGCAGAGGCTCTGGATCTATGGTCCTGGCAGAGCCTTCTTGGGAGTGACCTTTTGCCCTTTCACGCCCCCTTCCCTGGGTAGCAGCCCTGGTGCCCAGGGAGCTGGTTGTTTATGTGGCTTGCCCCAGGAGGGCGGGGCCAGGTCCCTCCAGCTCCCTCTCTCTGGGTCTTGTTGACAAAGTTCACCCCTTGGGTCCAGATTCTCCCTACCTCCCCAGGGAGCCAGAGGGCAAGAGGCAGTGGTTTGGCACCAGGCTGGCCTATGTTCACATCCCAGCTCTGTAGTTCTCGAGGCAGGTGACTTCTGGCAAGGCCCACCCCATCTCTAGACCTCAGTGTCATCAACTGTAAAACGGAGTTGGTCTTATTTCTAAGAGAAGGACAAAATGAAATTCCAGATGGAAATTACAAAACCCTATCTTGATGTCTGTTGGCATTTCTGCTCTGTCGCCTGGGGCTGACACCTCCTCCAGGCCAGGCCCGAGGGCTGGGTGGGGGCGGGGACAGGGCTGGTGTCACCAGTCCATGGCTGCAGGAGCCCTGTGTTAGCAGGACCTCACGCTCCCTTTAGTGTTCTGCTGTCACCATCTTGAAATTCCTCATTTTGAACAAGGGCCCCACATTTTCATTTAGCACTGGGCCCTGCATATTATGTAGCCCCACAAATTGGGTAGGGGTAGGAAGAGGCAGGGAGAGACACAGACCTGCAAATAGTTCCCAAGTGGAGGAGGTACAAGGTGGAGGGCATGACTAACTGTCCCAAGGTGGGCGGGATGTTAATAATAGTAACATTTATTTAGTGCTTACTGTGTGCTAGGTTCTCCGCGAAGTACTTTACATACTCACCGTCCAACAGATCCTAGGAGGTAGGTACTATTATTATTTCCGTTATATAGATGAGAGAAGTGAGGTTAAATTTCTTGGCCCAAGTCACACAGCCCTCAAGTAGCAGAACGGGGATTCAGACCCAGGTTGTTGGACAGCAGAGTGCATGCTGGGACTTGGGGAAGTCTCCCCTAGGAGGAGGGGCTCCCTGAGCTGTATCTTCGGAGTAGGAAGAGGTGCTGGGGGAGAGGGAGGGAAAGTGTCTGTGCTGAGGCCGGAGGCTTGGCCAGGAGAGGTGGAGCCAAAGTCTGAGGCCTCCTGGGGCTGAGGGAATAAACCTTTGGGTTCCCTGGTTCTAATTGCTCAAGTTCAGAGCTTCTGGTCACTCTGCCTCCAGGCCCTGCTGCCACCAGGATTCCCCCCTCCCAGTTGGTCCCCTCCCCCATCCTCTCTTTAAACTGCCCACTCTTCCTCCACTGCCAGGTAATCTCATTATTCTCTGGACCCGAGTAGTCTCTGTCTCTCCTGGGCTCAGACCCTGCAGGTCTAACTGCTTCCTGGGCCACATTCAGATGTCTCACAATCTGGGGTCCAAACCCAGGTCCCCAGGTCCCCAGCTCCGCCTGCCGGCACCTGCTCTGCCTCCAGCATCTCCAGCTCTTCTCTGCTGCCACCATCCACCCACTTGCTCAAGCTGGAAAGCTGGAAGTTCTCCTGGACACCTCCCTCTCCCTCACCCCCACATCCCACAGCCATCCTCAGCAAGTCGTGTTAGCTCTCTGTATCTGTCTCCCTGCCCTCCGCCCCTTTCCAGGCCGCCGTCGGCTCCCAGCCTGGACCACAGGGACAGCCTCCTGGAGTCGGCTCTTCCTGTTTCTGTTCTTGCCCTGCATTATTTCATTTTTTACACCACAGCCAGCGCGATCTTTGAAAGATAAACGTTTGATTGTATCATCTCCCTGTGTAAGACCCTTCCAAGTCTTCTTGGAACCAAAGCCAGACTCTGACGCAGTCTCCAAGGCCCTGTGTGATCTGGTCCTTGCCTACCTTTTTCTCTCATCTGGTACCGTTCTCCCTCTCCCTCAGCAGCAGGACTTTCGCACATGTCCCTCCATCCCGGAATGCACTCCTCCTCCTGTGCCTTGTTAACTCCTACTTAGCTTTCAGAGAGATACTGGCTCTAGCATCATTTCCCCAGTGAAGCCTAAAAACCAGAAACTAAACGCTGCCCCCCCCCACCGCCCCCAGCTCCATAGGACCTCATTAGTCTTCATGACACTCATCGTATTTGAATTGCTTCTTCCTTGTTTCTCTTTCTTGCTGGCCTGTGAACCCCGTGGGGTCAGGAATGCTGTTTCGCCTAGCCCCAGCACACAGTAGGTACACAGTGAGCTGGTCAGTGGATGAAAGGAACAGATGACTCATTGCTGCAGCCTCTTAACCAGCCTCCCTGCCTTCAGGCCTGCCTTCTCCAGTCCTTTCTTCGTATGGCCCCAGAGCCATCTTTCTAAAGCACAGAACTGACCCTGTCACCCCCCACTACTTAAAATACTTCAATAGCTCCCTATTGCTGACAAGAAAGGCCTCAGCTTCTTAGCATGGAATTCAAAGCCTTTGTGATCTTCACCGGACGCCTCTCCAGCTTCATCTTCCCTGCTCTCCCTGCCTCCCCCACGCCTCTCCAGCTTCATCTTCCCTGCTCTCCCTGCCTCCCCCCACCCCCCCACCCCCCCATTTTGAACTTCTGGCAGTTCCTCTAACACGTCAGGCGGTTTTGTGCCTCTGTGCCTCTGCACTTGCTGTTCCCGCCGCTTGTAAGGCTTCCCCCACCCCTGCTTCGTCTCCCTGGAAAATGTCCTTCACTTTTCCAAACCGGCTCAGCTACCACCTTTGCTGCGAGGCCTCTGAGGACCCTTCCGGCCCTTCCTGGACAGGGATAATTTGCCCTTCTTTGGCCACATCTGTACGGAGTCTACATCTCCACTTCCTTATCTCCTGTTAGCGGAGCTCATCCAGTGCAGACACACTGATTTTTTTTTTCCTCCCAAGATTGTTCCTCTTTACGCCTCTAGTTCCCAGCTTCTCCCCTTTCTTAATTAGGTCTTTGCTTGTATATAGAAACCCACTCCAGCCAGCTTCAGTAATAAAGAAGGGTTCAGGGGCGTCTGGGTGGCTCAGTGGGTTAGAGCCTCTGCCTTCAGCTCAGGTCATGATCCCAGGGTCCTGGTATCGAGCCCCACATCAGGCTCTCTGCTCAGTGGGGGGCCTGCTTCCTTCTCTCTCTTTCTCTGCCTGCCTCTCTGCCTACTTGTGATCTCTGTCTGTCAAATAAATAAATAAAATCTTTAAAAAAAAAAAAAAAAAGAAGGGTTTATTACCAGGACACAAGAGATTCCTGAGAACGGAGGGGCAGAAAAATCGTTAGCTTCTAGGAGGCGGGACCTGTAGGTCAGGAGAAATGGAAGCGGCCGTTCTCTGTACCTTGCTAGCTGCCTTTATCTTTCTTTCTCCGCAGGCTGGGTTTTCTCTGCTTTACCAGACCCTGGGCACCCTACAGTTGCTGAACGGTATCCTTCCTTCTGGGCCACATTCAGAGAACCCGGGGTTTGGCGGATGCAAGTCCAAACTTGTATGAGAGGATCTGATTGGCTCTGAGTGGGTCAGGTGCCCGCCCAGGTTCAATCAACTGCAGCCTGCTGGGAAGGCTCTCAAAGTCAGACAGCCAGATGTTGCTCTTGACCGGGTTGGAGAAAGGTGGTGGTGGGGAGCATCTTTGTTGTCTGAGCAAGTACATTAGAAGACATCTGCTAGAATCCTTAGAGTGCTGGGGTGGACCCAGCCCCCAACCTTCCATCTGGATAGCACCTGGAGAAAAGAGCCTGGGCATTGTGACTTAAAGGGGAGTCTTTTCCTGAACCAGCAAGGCCCAGGGCAGACTCTGAAGAGCCTACCAGTTGTCGCTCAAAACCCAGAGCAGAAAGGTAGGAAGATGAGACCCTAAATTTTCTCACTTCTCTTTGGAGTGGGCAGAGAAGGAAGAGGAGGGCATGAGCAGACAGGATAGTTCTCCCTACCAAAATCAAATTCATTCTCTAAGATGGAACTCATTTCCTCTCTTCAGTGAAGAACACTGTCATGCCTGCCCACCCCCCAGCAGCCTCTTTTTTTTTTTTTAACCTGAATTAATTCTATTCATTTTACTTCCCTAGTAATAAACATTTTTCAGTCCTCACTTTGTGCCAGACTCTATGCGCAAGCATTATTTCATTGAATCCTGACGCCCTGTAAGATAGGTACTATTATTATCCCCATTTTACAGACAAGGAAACTGAGGTTCAGAGAAGTGCCATTATTCGGCTAGGGACCCACAGCAGTGTGACTCCAGAATAAAACTCTACTTACTCACTTGCCTGTTTGCCTTCGGGATTGTGAGGGCCTCATAGGCAGATGCGAGGTTACCATTCTCCCTCTACTCCTCCCTGCCCAGGAAGGGGTCAGCCTAGAATAAGGGCTCCCAATGATGGGACAGATGGAGGCAGGGAGAGTGGAAAAGGGGGCGGGGTGGGAGTTGAGGATCTACCCTGTGTGGCTATGTGACTCAGAACAAATGTCTTAATCTTTCAGAGCCTCTGTTTTCTCATTCAGAAATGGGGATGATAATTCCTGCTGTGTAGCTCATACTAGAGTGGCTGTAGGGACAATTTGTAAGTAGGAGAGAATTGAGCAATTTCTAAGGATTGTTATTATCAGAATGGATCGTGGTACCGAGGCTCGAGCTAGCCACTGTGTCCAAGCTCCTACAGGAGGCGGGCAAGCCTAGAGCTTCCCACAGTGAGAAGTAGCACTTTCAGCAGGACCTGAGGTGACTTTCAGTGGGTCGTGGACCTGTCATTATATAGCACAGGCTCACGTAGTGAGAAAGTCGGTTCCCTTTCAACTCCGTCAAGTCCAAGGTTGTCCCAGGGAGAAAGTGCCAGTGTATCTTTAACAACTTTCTAACACTGCTGCCCTTCCCTTTTTAACAAAGAGGTCTTGATTGGCAACTCCATGTAGCTAAAATTTAATAATACAGTTTGCTTTTACTGTATTTATTTTACCATCATTTTCTATTTATTAAAAACAATAACAGCCTTTGCATTTATAGTAGTAACACAAAGTTTCTATTTACAGTAAATGCATGTAAGTTAAAAGTGTCAATTTTAAGACCATAGGTAAGGAACTGTACAGGAGTATGGAGATTTGGCAGAAATTGTTGAGGGGGCACACAGTGTCATGTGGATAATGCAAAATTAGGAAGTGGTATGGGGACGTCAGAGACATGGCCTATTGGCCTAAGTAACCTTGAAGCTCCCTTCCACCTGCCTGGAAAATCTGGGGTCTCTTCCCGCTCTGCCAGCCTGCTTCCCTCTCCTCACCTCATGCCCTGTCTTGGGTTTCTTTCAGAAAATCCTGCCATGATTATTCTGCAGAAAGGAGAATTTGTGCTGCCCCTCCCTCCCCTGCTAGAAAGGGAGGCTCTTGGAGCTGGGGTGTCTGGATGGGGATAGCATGTCCCTTCATCTCTGAGGCAGCACTTGGGCACTCCTGGGGGAAGCTGGAGCTGCAGACTCCTCAGTTCTCTTGGTTCCCATGCACAACACAAACCTCAGGCCTCCCAGAGGGTGGAAGTCCCAGGGAGCCTAGAGGCTGTGGGAGCTGCAGGTGAGGGCAAGGCCATCCCAGGGGCTGCAGGCCCCAGAGCTTGGGGCCTGGGGACAGCAAAGCTGGAGAGGCTTTGAGGTCTCAAAGGTCCCCCTTCCCCGGCTTCCCCCCTCTCACCTTTTTGAGCTGCTGTCTGTCTGCCCTGGGGTACTGGGCCACAACCCCCACCCTGCCCCCAGAGGCCTCAGAGTACACACAGAATGTATACACAGGAATCAACACCAGGGCCAGGCAGGAGGGATGGAAGTCCTGCCTGTCTCTTCCTCAATCCCATGTCCACAGCAGGAGGGCAGGCCCAGGCCCCAGGAGGGTGTGGGTCCTGGGTAGTGTGAGGCATGTGCTTCTGTATCCCTAGTGAATGTCTGAGGGTCTCTGTGAAGGCATACCGTGTGTGTGTGTGTGAGAGAGAGAGAGAGAGAGAGAGAAAGTTTGTGTGTGTGTGTGATGAAGTAGCTCTGGGCGATATGTCTGAAGGACTCTGTGAAGGCATGCTGCGTGTGTGCGCACACACAGTATGTGTTATGTGTGTCTGAGCTTCTCTGTGAGGGAGTTTTTGTGCAGCAGGTGAGTTTGTGTATGCGTGCCAGGATGTCTGTGTGAGGTGCGAGGGGGTCTGCAGTGCACTCCTCTCCATGCGGTGTGTGTCTGTGAGACATATTGTGTGTGTGCTGTGTGTCTAGGCGGCTTGCTGCTGGGTGTGGTGTGTGCCTGTTGTTTTGTGTAGTCGCCGTCTTTGTACAGCACGCGTCTGGCTGCGTGGTGTGTCTGAGTGGCCACGGGAAGCTGTGTGGCGTGTGCGTGGGTCTTTGTGCCCTGGGAAGGGTCGGCGGGCAGAGCGGGAGTGCGCCTCAGGGCGGTGTCTGTCTCAGCCCGGGCGGTGGGTGTGCTGGGTTCCTGGGGAAGGTCCCCAGGATGGGGTGGGGGGGAAGGGGCGGGAGCAGGCGGTGCCTTCCGGCTAGGCGCGGGGCTGGTAACCCGAGCCCCTTCCCCCATGAAATATTGATCGAGCCTCACCGCTGCTGAGGCAGGGGCCAGGGGATGCAGAACGGGCTGGGTCGGTCGCTGTCCATGGTGCTGCTGAGAGGGGGGGAGCCGATCTCCCCATCCACCAACATCCTGGGGGGGGCGGTGTCAGGGGGGAGGGTCGGGGGCTGCCTCGGAGTATGAGGTTGCCTGTTCCTACCGCCTATGGCTCAATTCTGCCACCCCATCTAGAAAGGGGGAACGGGAGCAAACGGACATTTTGGAGGGGATCAGTATCCCCCAGGACCAGGGTAACGACGGGGCTGGGTTTGCCTGGGACCGTCTTAATGCACACCTGTGGTGTGATTGTTGGTAGCGTCTCTGCTCACTCTCAAGAGTCGTAGTTGGATGATAAATTATGTGCTTCCCGGTCATAAGGTGTTGCTCCAAAGACCTCTTCTCCCTGCTTCTCTGCTCTGCCCTGGGGGTTTGGTAGGTTCTGGGGTGTGCACATGTCAGGTGTGTGTGTTTGTAGGTTAAGCCATCGGACTTCCTGTGCTAGGGCTGATCTGGAATAAGTGCTTGGGAACTAAGCTCGTTGGGATCCTGCTGAAGCCCAGACCTACTCCTGGGAATCCAGCCCTCTTTGCCACCAATTCAAATCCTGCTTTCCATGCAAGCAGTGCTCTTTTTCAAGCCTGGGCTTCCCTTGCCATTCTACAGCCTTGGCTGGGCAGGCCTTTCCTTGGTTTTGATGTCACAATACGGTAGGGCCTCCAGGTTGGCCATCTGTATACTCACGGTGTCTTCTCTGACCTTCCTGCTGATTCTCCCTCCTTTAGGGGATCCTATTTTCCTCCTGCCCTTAGCTGTGGGCATTACCTCTCACCCTTTGCTCACTCTGTACTCCCCTCTGGGTATTCTCTTTCTTTTCTGCACCTCACTTTTCCCTTCAGGGTACACATCCAAATCCCGCCCACTCACATCGCTCTCCTGGGCTCCACTGAATCTGCTTACCTGCCCAGTGCCTCTATGTGGGAGTTGCAACATTATGTCAGATTCATCACATCTAAGATGGGACTCATCTTCCCCTTAAGCCAATGTTTTCCTCTGGGACCTCAAGCTTTGCTGATGGTGCTTCTCAGTCTCCACCCTTCCTGTAAATTACTTTGGATTCTGTTTTTTTCTTCTTCCCAACAGTGTCCCATCTAGGCAACCCCCAAGCCTTCGCATGACTCCTGGACACCCCTTTCCTTTTCCCGTCTGCATTATCTGAAGCAGTGCAGCCTTCTTATCTGCCTTTTGACTCTCCTTCCTTCTGTCAGACCTTCTTCTGAGTCTGCACTCAGTGTCAGATTGATCTCTGTAAAACAGACATCTAAGTCATGTCAGATTTCACTCCCTATGGGATTAAAGCCAAGCTTCTTAAGAAGCCCTGTATTCAGAGCCCTTCATTGGCTGTTTCCAGCCTACCTTTCTAGCCCTCCCTCCCACAATTTTATTTAAGTCCTGTTCCAGGTGCACTGCTCTCTATTCACCACCCTACAAACATAGCACTTTCTCTCTGGACCTTCCCAGGTAGTTCCCACCTCCTTTCTCCCAGCTCTACCTCTCCAAATCCCACCTGTGTTTTGAGATACTCTGCAATGCACTTCCCAGTGTGCCATTTCTGGTCTCCCTATCCCGGAGCTTTCACTCTTGCAGAATAACCAGAATATTTAATCTTTAACTTTCAGTGCCTTGGGTGGCCCACAGACCAGCAATGTGGGTTATCACCTTAGACCTTGTTAGAAATGCAGACTTTCAGGTCCCCCCGGGATGTATGGGATTGAGGTCTGCATTTCAACAAGATCCCCGAGTGATTTGTGTGAATATTCAAGTTTGAGGGTACACTCATGAAGGGTAGGATTTTGCTTCTGTTTGAGAATGGCCTTCAGCCAGGGCTGGTGGTGTTCACAAGTGCCAAGTCTGGCAGCCCCCACCAGGTGACAGGTGCCACATCTGGCCAGATCCCATGAGCTATGAGAAGGGGTGGAGGGTTGAGAAGCAGGCGTACTTTGCCTGGACCCCTCCCACCGGGAATCTATTCCTCCCAAGACCCCCAGAGCTCAAGCTCTGTAAATCTGACTCCAGAAAATGCTCTAGCAAGACAAGGAGGAATCACTTAGTCAAGAAAAAGTAGTTATCAAGCAGATAGCAGAACTTCTTCCTCTTCATAAAACACATATTGGTGGAAATGACTGTTGTTTTAATGTATGTTTTGAAAAGAAAAATAAGTATTTTAGTTTTTCTTTGTGATAACATCAATATAGTCTCTCAAGTGGGAACTTAGAAAAACACAGTATGTCATATGAAGAAAATAAAATGACTCACAATTCTACTATCCAACTGCAAATACTGTTAATTTAATATTTGTTTGAGATCATGATTCATTCATTCAACACATTTTTACAGAGCCCCACTGTGGGCCAGACCTATGCCAGGCCCTAGAGTTTCATGGTGAAGAAGACATGGTATCTATTTTTAGGCAGCTCACAGCCAGAGGCTGGGGTGTGGGAGACAGGCACTGAACAAATTAGGAATAGCAACATATGAGTTTCCTAGGGCAGCTGTAACAAAGTACCACAAACTGGCTTGCCTAAAACAACAGAAACTTAATTCTCTCATAGTTCTGGAGGCTAAAGGTCCAAGGTCGAGGTGTTGGCAGGATCGGTTCCTTCTGAGGGAGATGCTCTTCAATGGCTCTCTCCTCACTTCTGGTGACAGCTGCTAATCCCCGGCATTCTTTAATCTGTTGCTGCTCACTCCAGACTCTGTCTCCGTCGTCCCATGGCGTTCTCCCCGTGTGTCTCTGTCTTCACATAGCTGTATTCTTTTAAAGACACCAGTCATCTTGGATTAGGGCCCAACCTACTCCCGCATGACTTCAACTTCACTGATCACATCTGCAATGACCTTCTTCCAGACAAGGTCATATTCTACGATCCTGGGGTTTCTACCTCAACATATCTTTCTTTGGAGGCGGGGGGACACAGTTCACATAATAGGCAGGGCCAGTGCAGAGTCTGGGAGAGCATGACAGGGGGACTCACTTCGGCTGGGAAGATTCCTAGAAAATGACATTGCATCTGGGACTGAGCAAAGAGTAGGGATTGGCCAGGCAAAGGGGGTACGGCGGACAAATGCAGGGTAGGAAGGTAGAGAAGAGCATTCCAGGCAGACGAGAGACACAGCACTTTTGAAGAACGGGAACGAGGCAAGCGCAGCTGAAATGCAGATGAGGGGCAAGAGCAGGGGATGAGCTGGGCCACTGGGCTTACGGGCCTCGGTGTGAGGGGTTTTTACTTTATCCTGAGGGAAATGGGGAGCTACAGGAAGCTGTCGTGCAGGAGCGATTCATTCTGCTTTGTGACTGATCTCACAAAACTGAGCTGTCCGAAGGCTGTGTGGTTCCTCTCTATCTCCAGTTCTGAAGGAAAGACACATGGCCGTGTCCTCAGGAGCACCCTGGCTGAGAGAAGACACATGGCAGCCCAGGCTGAGGAATGAAGGCATGGCCCTGCCTCCAGCAGCCCCTAGTCCATGTGGGGAGGACAAGCCCTGCCCTCTGCAACTTTGGTCTGAGCAGGACACAGGGTTCAACCAGCTCTGGGTCTCTCTTGCCATTCAGTGTCCTGAGTCCTTGGAGTTGGGGACACAGATTTGGGCTTGCCTGCCCCACCTCTGCCCTGGCATGAGGCCTGTGTCTGAGAATGTGTCCAGGGCAAGCACGTGGCCCGTGGAGGGTCCCTGAGGCCAGAGGTGCAGATGCCGAGGGAGGCCACGTGCTAGGTTTAGCGGGGGTCATCTTCTGAGTACATTGCTCCCTTCGAAGAATGTCTGGCTATTGGCCTTTCTATGCAGGAACTAGTCTGGTGCTCACCCCATCCCTTACCACACTCTCAGAGGGCCACCTCTTTACCATGTGTGTTGGGGAGGGTCCCCCTGTCCAAAGCTGCTTGTCCTCCCTTGCCTGGGCTGGGTGGGCCAGGCTGGGTGGAGGAGAAGTGGGTCAGCCCCGTAGCCATGGTGACAGCAGCTGCTCCCTGCCAGCCTTCTCATCTCCTCACCACAAACCTCACCGAGGAGCTCTTTTGTCCGACCTGCAGGGATGGGGGCCAGGAGAGTGGTACCGGGGGCTGGAGCAGGGATGAGTGTGTGTGTATTCAAGCTCACACAAGCTCCTGCCCAGAGCCGGTATGCGTGCCTCAGCCACAGGAACCCAAGACCCAGGTAAGACACTTCCCACTCCCCTGCCCACTGAAGGTTGGGCTCTTCCCGCCTCTCTGGGCTGGGCAGGGGCCAAGGAGGGCTGTGTGTGTGAGTGTGCATGGGTGTCTACACATATGTGAATCCGCAGATGCCTGTGGCGTCAGTGTGGCGGCTTCTGTGTGCCTTTGTCTCGGGGGTGCGTGTGCTTCTCTGTGGACGCATGTGATTATGTCTTTAACTGTATATCATCTGTCTGGGTCTGTAGGGTGTGTGATTACACATTTGAAATGGAGTGCCTTCTGTCTCTCCCTGTGTGTGTATAGCGTTGTGTGTGGGAGTCCGGCTGGGGGGAGACAAAGGTCACATAATCAGGAGGGGAGCTGGTATGGTCCTCCCTGTGCAAGCTGGGTGTGCTCCCTCAGCCCAACTTACCTCTCCCATCATGTGCCTGCCCTGTCACCTGCCCGTCTTTTCCTGAGCGAGGGGAAGGAGAGGCTAGGAAAAAAGAGAACCCCTCCCCCTTCTGTGGAGGTAGACACTGGCCTCTGACATGGGCATAGATTGGGATGGGAAATATGGTGGGCAGCCCTGTGCTGGGTCCAAGTTGAGTCAGGGGTCTCCAATGCCAGACCCAGCATTCAGTGGGAGCCCGGGAGCTGAGATGCTGGCAGAGAAGAGCACAGCATCACATGCCAGCTCCCACCTCAACTGAGAGGCGCAGGGACCCAGAACCCATGCTGTTCGGGGATCTGGGTAGAAGCAGCCTGGGCCGGATGGAGGGGTGATCCTGTTGGTCTCTGAGCCGTCCCATGAAGTGGTTGCATCTGGTGTGCTATCCAGACCAATAAGCATTGACACCTGTGTACCTTCCCTGTTTACAAAGGCACCATTAGGAGTAGTAACAGTATAGTTGCCCAGCTGAGCATTTAGCTCTGTTACCAGTCCTTATTTTGCAATATTTCATCTAATAATCCTAAAGCAAGCATTCTTATCCCACGGCCAAGAGATGAGGAGCAGTAGGCTGGGGTCGGGGGGCTGGTTAAGGAATTGCCCTGCATCCTACAGCTTGTAAGTGACAGATTTTAGGTTTTGAACCAAGTACGTCTGTCTCCAAAGCCTGTGTGTGTGTGTATATGTGTGTGTTTAAAGATTTTATTGATTTACTTGAATCAGAGTGAGAGCCAGAGCAAGAGAGAGGGAGAAGCAGACCCCTTGCTGAGCAGAGAGTCCAACATAGGGCTCAATCTTAGGACGCTGAGATCATGACGGGAGCCAACCAGGCACCCCTAAAGCCTGTGTTTTTAATCAGTGTTTTCTTGCTCCTCGTTATACCCATCTGACACCCAGTCCAGCCTGGAGAGTGGGACTGGGTCCAGGTGGCAAGTAGACTCATCACATAGAAGAAGAGATGGGAGATGCCTGGGTAGCAAGTTGGTTAAGCTTTTGTCTGCCTTCAGCTCAGGTCATGATCCCAGCGTCCTGGGATCGAGTTCCACATCGCCCCTGCTCTGCGGGGAGCCTGCTTCCCCCCTCTGCCTCTCTCCCTGCTCGTGCTCCCTTGCATGCACATTCTCTCTCTCTCTCTCTCTCCCCCTCTCTATCTTTAAAAAAAGGAGAAGAAAAAAAAAAAAAAAGAAGAAGAAGAGATGGAAGTTCAGAGAAGCTGAATGACTTGCTCAGGGTGACAGGCTGGGGGTGGAGCCAGGAGCGCCCCCCCCCCCCCCCCCCCGCGCCCAACCCCACTGCGCCTGTCAGTCTGGGGAAGGACGCAAACCCTATCAGTCAGGGGGAGGACTGAGGAAGGAAGAATAGGGTGTTGAGCTCCTCAGCATTTGGACTTCCAAGTGTCTCTTATCTGTTAAGTTTTAAAGTTGTGGGTGGGGCTTCAGCAACAGTAGTCTGACAATAAAGTGCCAAAAGGCAGGTTAGGGGACCCAGGAGTTGGGATGGTTTTACAGAGTAGGAAACAGAATCAGAAAGTTTAAATGATTAGCTCAACATCACAGAGCTATCTCCAAAGTCTGTCTTTTTATGCCACCAACTACTGGAAGCTCTCACGGATAGCTGTTTTTGCTAGCCCTTCCTCTAAACTTCCCTCTTTCTTTCCAGACTTTTATCACATCACCTCCTCGTGGGAGCTACTGTGACTGCCTTCACCGCCTTCCTGAAAACTGGTGTCTGGGCGGAAGTTAACTGCAGCCTCTGTAAATGCCCTAGGGGTGTGCTTCTGGGTGGGGCACAGCCCCCTGTGATGTGGAGCCCTGTGCTCAGACTCATCAGTTCGGTGAGTTTGGCTTTTCTTCCAAGTGGAGAGGAAGCACCTCCCAGGTGACGTGGGACCTGGGAATTAGGAGACTCGAGTTGGAGCTCCGGTTTTGTCACCAGCATTCTATGTGACCCTGGGTGTGTCTCTTTCCCATCCTGGACCTTGAGGTCCCACTCTACTAGATGAAAGACTCAGGCTGTAATAGGGATGGCGATTCTATTTCAAATCATGAGCCAGTTCTCACCAGTTGGTTGAGAGAGATTCTGAGGTTAAATCTGGCCTTGATGGGAAAGATCTGGATTAGTGATTGTTGTGGGTGGACCTACCCACCCGTCCCCTTGTGACAGATTCCTTGCTTTCTCCTGTTGAAAGGGTGGGTAGCTGGGTTTGTCTTGAGCTTTCCGATGGCCTCATTGACTCTTGGGAAAGACTCATGAGCTGGTTAGACACATGGTCAAAGGGACCAAGGAGCCCAGGTAGCCTGGCAGAGCTGAGACCCCTATTGTCAGGATTTAAGAGATGGTTTGGAGAGCCCTTAGGGTACTGAGACTCCAGGGTAAAGGCCACGAACCCACAGCTGGAAAAAAAACACTAGATGCTTTCCTTGAGGAGCTTGGAAGGTCTCGGCTGGCATGGAGCTCTGGCAGGAGTGGGAGCAGTAGTCCTTGTCCCTGGATGGGAAACCCGAGCCACAGTGGTAGATGCTGCTGTGACAGTAGATGGGAGGCAGCAGAGAGAGCTGGAGTGACCTGGTGAGGGAGGGCTCCCTTCATTGGGGAGCCATGAACTTGGCTGGGAAAGGGACAGTCATACTCAGAGGCAGGGATTGTTGAAGACTTTTATAGGAAGGATGGAGTTCATTTAGCAGTCTGTCAGAACTATCAGGACACGGGGCGCCTGGGTGGCTCAGTAGGTCAAAGCCTCTGCCTTCGGCTCAGGTCATGATCTCAGGATCTTGGGATCGAGCCCTGCATTGGGCTCTCTGCTCAGCAGAGAGCCTGCTTCCTCCTCTCTTTCTCTGCCTGCCTCTCTGCCTACTTGTGATCTCTGTCTGCCAAATAAATAAATAACATCTTTAAAAAAAAAAAAAAAAGAACTACCAGGATGCCCTGTAGTGTCCCTGGGAGGAGGCCCTCCTCCTCATAGGGGCCAGGTGGCCGGTTCTGTCACTTTGTCTCACTCCTCTTGAGCTAGACCAGCTGTCAGAGAAGCACCTGGAGCCCCAGTTCTGAGCCTGCCAATGCAGTGTGTCCACAGGCTCTGCTCTCTAGTTAAAAGGGCTTCTAGAGATCACCTAAGGCAATCACTTTATTTTACATACAGATGAGGACGCCAAGACCCCAAGGCCCAGAGAAAGTGACACGAGTCTATATACGTTCTAATCCCACTTCCTCATTCTTATTTCTCCCAGGCTGCCCAACCCAGGGGTCAGGTCCCAAGACCTTGGGTCCTGTGCTTGGGGTTTGGCTCCTCCTTTTCCTTGGAGGGTGGCCCGTGTGGTGGGGCTCTGAAGCATTCATCAGCTCTCCAGGCCCCCTGGGTGATCCCTGGGTGGCTAAAGATGAGAAGGCTCTGGATGGGGCCTGAGTCCTGGATGTCAAACCATCTGCTTGTCAATGTCATTCATTATTCATGAGGCAACATGAGCCCCTGGGTTGGCGGGGTCAGGAATTTTGTCCCATACCTTCCTCCCTTCTCAGCCCCTGGGAGTGGTACTCGAGCTTCCTGTAGGCTGTGCCTGGGGAGCTCTTGCTCTGTGCTCTGGGTGGGGTTTCTCTTGGCCCTCACATACTGCTCATGCTGGCTATGAAAACCTGGGCCACAAAGGTTTTTCCTCATCAGAGATTTTTTTTTTTTTTTTTTTTTTTTTTTTGCAGTGTTTTCAAAGAGTCAGAGACCCAGGGCAAAGGCTGAAGGGGAGAGATGGGCCCACACCTTTGGGTGAGCTCTGGCTGGGAGGAGCAGGAGCTGCTGAGTGTGCCTGCATCTTTTTTTTTTTTTTTTGAAGACTTTATTTATTTATTTTGAGAGCGAGCACGAGTGGGGAGAGGGGCAGAGGCAGAGAGAGACTCTCAAGCAGACTCCCTGCTGTGGAGCCCGAGGACAGGGGCGCTCCATCCCACCACCCTGAGATCATGATCTGAGGCAAAACCCGGAGTAGGATGCTTAACCGGCTGAGCCACCCAGGCGCCCCATGTGTCTTCACCTTTGTGGGAAAGGGAGACCCGGGTTCGAGTCCAGGTGTTGCCATTTCTTGGCTGTGTAGGATGGGCAATGCCTTGACTTCTCAGAGACTCTAGGTTCTCACCTGGGACATGGAGACTACCGCACACCTAACAGAAATTCTTTAAAGAGTAAGTTAGGCTTCTCCCACTATCCACCAAGAGACCATGCAGATACCCAGAAAAACACACAAACTGGCACTAGAATTGGAAACTAAAGAGAAGAGATCATCATAGGCCCAAGTCCAGGGGGACTTTCCATTAGCTGCAAGGTTAATGGGGGATGGCTGGAGAAATGTAATCCGGGACTCTGCCCGTATCACAGGGTGAGCAAAAATGGCCCAGACAACCACAAAGGAGGGAGAACACAGCTTTGACTCATCCCCACTGTCAGCCCCAATTTGCCTGGTTGGCAGGAGTCGCGCTGACCAGGAGGCCAAGCGGCCACCATTCGCAGCTATCTGAGGACAGAATCCTCTAGAGTGGCCCTTCCCTTCTCCCTCATTCTCACACACCCCCTTCAGCTCTGTCCTTTTGAAAAGTCAGATTCCCTCAGGGTGAGGGGCCTGAGGGCAGAGGGTCAAGCAGAGTGACCTTAGGCCCGGGATGGGGAGCTGTCCTGGGAAGAGCTCTGTAGCCCGGGACAGAGCTGGGAAGAGCTGGAGGCAGAGCTTGCCGGAGCAGCCACTTTTCGGGTACTCTGAGTGGAGCGCACTCCGAGCGGAGCGCGCTCCCTGCTGCATTGGACTTTTGGCCAAGCCGTAGAGGCCAGACAGCTGGAGATCCCATCTCTGTACAAAACCGAGCCATAGACGCCTGTTGCCCCACTCCCTCGCTCCCCCAGAGTAGCTCCCAGTGCCCTCTGTCTTCCTTCAGATTTAATATTTAATTACCTAATCAGTGACTTACTGTCTGTCTCTTCTCCTGGACTGGTGGCTCTGGGAGGGCAGGACCATGTCGGCCTGGCTCACTGTCATATCCTTGGCACTCAGCCTAGACCTTGGAGTTTTAGGGGCTTAAATATTTGTTGAAGGCAGCTTTGGAAAGGAATTTGGCAATATTTTCTAAGAATCAAAGAAATGTTTATGTCCTCGGTGTCAGGTGGGATGCTTTTGGGTGGGACAGAGAACACTGATTCAAACTGGCGTAAGCACATTATCTCCCATAACTGGCTAGACCAGAGAAAGGCTGGCTCCCGGGGTGGCCCGAGGTCCTTTCCTTTGCTCTGGGGCCCTCAGCGACACTGGCTTCCTCCTGGGACTGGGCCCTCTCTAGGGGGAAGGGTCTTGAGGGAAGAATCGGGGAGGGAGACCCCACCTTTCCCATAAGCATGGAATCCAAATTTTCCCCTTAAGTCAGATCGGGCCAACTGAGTCACAGGCCTGCCCTCAGGACCAGTACTAGTTACCCAGGTGAGCGCCATTCACTGAGTGACTTGAACTAATCAGGATCTGCCTCAAAATGGGATGGGTGGTACCTGACAAAAGCAGCAGTCTGCCAGGAAGCAGGAAGGGAGAATGGGCATTGGGGAGGCTCCAGCAGTTTCTACACCCAGCCCAGTCACTCTGTTTCTGGGAATCAATCCTCAGGAAAGAAGAAGATCAAAGCAGTGTAGAAAGAGATTTGTTGCGGTGTTGTTTAAAAGGCAGGGGAGAGGGAAAGAAGTCAGGCCTGACCTAAGAGGTCACTGTATTGAAATAGTTAAGTCAATGCTACCACCACACAATGGACTATTATGGTGGTATTAAAACACGTGTGCCGTATATTACAACATAATAATGACATTGAGAGATGCTCATGATCAGAGGTTAAATGAAAAATACCAGGATGCAAAATTGTATGTGCGGTATGAGTTCAGTTTATTTTTAAAATGCATAAGAAAGACCCTGGGATTCGGGTTAAAACACCTCCAGTGGCTGCCGCTCTGCGGTGTGCTTAAGGGTGACTCGTGCCTGCTCCTTTATACTTCTCTGTGCTGTCCCCTTTAGCAGGAGGTCCCCTTCCATTGTCTCCCCAGCCTGGGGCCACTGTTGCTCTCCCTGTTCTTATTATTGGCTGTGAAAGTAATCACACCTCCTAAATATTTACTCCATGCCTGACACTGTTCTAGGCGCCTTCACATGCTCTAATTTAATCCTTACAACAACCCTGTGAGGTAAGTGCTTGTATTTCCTGTTTTGCTGAGGTGTTCACTGAAACCCCAAGGTGCTTGGTCACAAGATCACACAGCCAGTGTGTAGAGGCCTTAGGAATTCAAGAGTGGGCCGAATGACTCCGCAGCCTCTGCCTTTACTGCCAAACCAGGTCACTTGCCAGGACCACCATGTGCTCCTAAGAATGGTACCATTTAATGAGCTGGACCCTGGGTATACTCTGCCTTTATTTATTCATTTAATCCTCACGAGCTCAGAGAGGCTAAGTGACTGATCCAAAGTCACACAGCTAGGAAGCAGTGGGCTACAGCAGAGTGGCTCGGGGGCCTGATGTGGGACCCCTTTTTCTTCTGCCCTCCCTCACAGGGTTGCCTGAGGCCTTGCCACCCCTTGGACCATGTTTAACGGGGAGCCGGGTCCGGCCTCGGCCGCGGCCTCCAGGAACGTGGTTCGGAGCTCCAGTATCAGCGGTGAGATCTGCGGCTCCCAGCAGGCTGGGGGTGGGGCTGGGACCACCACAGCCAAGAAGCGGCGCAGCAGCCTCGGGGCCAAGATGGTGGCCATCGTGGGCCTGACCCAGTGGAGCAAGAGCACGCTGCAGCTGCCCCAGTCTGGTGAGCGGGCGCAGGACACGGGGGGGCTGGGTTGGGGACGCCTTGCAATGATGGGGCACCCAGGGAGGGACCTCACACCCACAGGTACTTCTATAGCACGTCCCATGTACAATGTGCTGTTCTGGGTCCGGTCCCTGTACTACCTCGCAGAATCCCCGCCCACTCCACAAAGCACAGAGAAGGGGCAGGAAGATGCCCCAAACTACATAGCTAGTGAATTCAGAGCTCAGCAGCCGGGCTTCTGGGTTCGTGCTCCTAAACTCTACGCCCACCACCCCCCATGCACAGACTGACACACTCCTCATCCATTCTTTATGAACCGGCCCTTGTATTCCTGGCCCTGTGCCAAGGGACACACCTTCTCAGACCCATGTCTGCAGGATTCGGTCTCGCCTGTGTTCTCTGAGTCTCCCAAGCGCCAACAGGCGCGTGAATGTAGTTAGTTATGCCTCTGCATTCCAAGTCCCCGGAGAGACACACACGCCGTGTGTGGTCACATGGGGTGAGCCACCCCTGCTGCCGGGAGAGCATATCACAGCCATTCATACTGTTTGTGGTCATGATAAAGCCAGTTGTGCGAATCTCCAAGTACTAATGCAGAGACCCGGATGCCAGAAGCATAGTGACACATGCGCGCACACACAATGGCCCGTGGCCACAGAAGCACGTTGCCCTCCTACACGCACATATCTCGTGAGTCCAGAGTCACACACCCCTTACCAGCTGCATCTGGGAAAATGTATTTTCTCAAACACTTAGTTTTGGAATGCCAGTTCTGCTCAGACCAGTGGGCGACCCACTTTGTCACACACACAGTCAGCTGAACCCCACGTCACAGAGGAGCCAGCCTGCTCCCCCCCGAAGACCTCCTCACTTTGAAGCATCAGCCCAGACACCAGCTGGTTTTGTTTTAAAATCTCTTCCTGCTTGTTTTGTTCAGAGTAACAACTTCCCCAGGAAACCTTCAAATAGGGCAGCTGGATGGGGGCGGTGAGGGGGCGGGGGACCCGGAGGATCCAGAGAGAATGCTCGTCAAGACTCCCGGTTGGGGCTGAGGGTGGGAGACTTTTCCAGGCCTTAAAATAGATTTTTACAAAGCCCTTCGCAGGAGCACGTGGGATGGTCTTTTCCAGCAATCGAGCTGCGATGCGGTTTCTGGCGCAGGGAAATGCTGGATGGGGAGGGGGCTGGAGGTTATCAGTACCCCAGGATGGGCATAGCCTCTGTAAGCAATTTAGGCCCAGTACCAGGGAGTCAAGGAGATAGGGATTCAGGAATTGGGTTGGTACAGGACCAAGGAGTGGGATTAAGTTTAAGGGATTAAGATTAATTTGAGGAGGTATTGGGCCCCAGGAATGCGGCTTCAGGAGACCTAGCCCTACTGATCTCCAGCTGAATCCACCTGATTCAGCTTTATAACCAAAGTCTTCTTCATGCCCAAGTGATCTGGACAGTCTTCCAAAGCCAGGGCTGGGGCCTGAGTAACTGGGAGATATTCCAGTGGTCGGCCTGGGGCTGTCCACCTACCCAGACTCCACAGTCAGCAGGCAGGGATTGGAGTAGACACCAAGAAGACCTCAAATCTCAAAGGGAGGTGAATGATGACAGGGCTTCAGGATCACTTGTGTCCGTAGTATGCAAGGGTACAGCTGAAGGCCTGGGGCTGGAGGCAGATGAATGGCCCAGATGCACTTTTAACTGAGTCTCTTTGAATCACCCAGTCTCTGATTGTGAGAGTAGGGAGGGCCCCTCGGGATCATCTAGTCCAACATGCTCATTTTATCGATGAGGCATGTGAGCCTGGAGAGGAGAGGCACTTTCCTAGAGAACAACTTCAAGTTGGCCTTTTGAGCCACACCCTGTCATTTGCTAGCTGGGTGACTCAGGAGTGTTATTTCACTTCTCTGAGTCTGCTTCCTTGACTGTGGAATAAGGACAATGACCCTTGCCTTGCAGAGTTGTCCAGGAAACTGCATGAGATAGGATAAGCAAAGGTACTCAGCCTCATGCCTGGCACATAGTAGATACTTGGTAAATTGTCAGTGTTATTATTGGCCATGATCACAGAGTAGGGCCAAGTAAGAAGTGACTTCTCTAGCCCCCACAGCTCTGCCCCCTGTGTGTAGCATGCTCCTCTCCCCAGCCTTGAGGTTGCCAGTGTCTCAGTTTGGAGCCCCATCCTGAGTAGGAGAGTCTGGCCCCATGGGGATGTATGGGCTGACTCACCATGGGCACTGGGCTGGGAAACTCTGTTCTGGAAAAAGATCCTAGCGGGGTGTTCCTGCTATCCCCAGATGGGATGGCTCAGTTCCTTGCTAGGATCCCTGCAGGGCCGGGCTATGTGAAGTGGGGACACAATCTTCTGAGCTCTAGGTCTGCCCCTCTAGGGGCTTCCCTCCTCCTGGTCTGTCTATACTGACTCAGCTACGGCCCCACCCATCTCCTCCTCTTTGTTTCAAAGCCTCAGTCCTAGTTCAGGCCCTGTGATACTTAGCCTGGACTATTACCTCAGCTAGTTCCCCTGCCTCACGCCTGCCCCTTCCAGTTTATTCCTCACATTTAACTCAGAAAATCACCCTGAAACTTTAGAGTTTAGTCCTGGCTCTGTAACTACCCTTGGGACCTTGAGAAACTCAGATTCCCACTGGGTCTCAATTTCCTCTTCTGTTAAAATAAAGACCGTCTCCCAGTTTCTTTCTAGATCTAACATTCTCTGAGTTGTGGGAGCAATGATGAGGGTAGGGTCAGAGCTCTGGTGTCCCAGAACATCGGTGGGTTCTGGCTGGGCCTTAGGCTGGACCTTTCCAGCCTTTGATCAAAAGGAGCTCTTCTTTTCAGTACCAGGGACAGCAGCCCTTCCTACCTGGGCTTTGGGCTCTGTGGGGGAGAGGGCTCAGGACTGGTCCAGAGATGCCGTGGAGAGAGCTGCTGAAGGCTCTGCCTCTCCCTTATATGTGGTGGAACAGATGGGATGGTTCCTGGAGTCTTTCAGTCTCCAGGCACCACAGAATTATTGTAAGCAACTTGGCCCAGTTTTCTAGAGAGAGAGAGCCCACATAAAGTTACTCCCAGATCGACAGAGTTCAGACCAGACAAGCATAAAACCAGCAGATGAATTTTCTCTGAGGCTGCAAGAACTTTCTCCCCACCCAGGAGATGTGGAACTTAACCTCTGCTGAATCACCTCTCAAACCTATATGGACTTGATGGAGAGGAGTGAAAAGGAGGCTGTCGGTAGACCAGGAGAGTGTGGGCCTGGGGTCTGGCCCCAGCCCTGTGAGCATGTGGCCCTCAGGCTCCCCATCTGTGAAATGGCAGTCGGGGGCTAGCAAGGTGTCTCTAATACTTCAGGATTCTGTGACACCCCTACCCAGGGGCTCACAGTGGGTTGAGGTAAATTTTCTCCCAAGTGGGTCTAGAAGAGGAGGGTTGGGGCCATGGGGTGGAGGGGCTCTGGCTTCAGCTGAGGGTGTGTGGTTTGGGGGGGATATGGAGGAGGGTAAAGTGCAGCTCCCACAGACCCATCTGTCTCCTAAGTGGTTAGAGGGGATATGGCAGTTAGGAACCATGGACAGAGCAACACCCCTACATCCACCATCATTGCCTAGTCCTCTGTGTGTTAGGTTACACACCATTTGTGAGCTTGTATCTCTGTGTGTGACCGACTGGAGGGGTTCAATCAGGTGTTATGGTGTGAGGGTCACGTGTGTGTGGCAGAGTATGACTAAGACCTTGTAGGACTGTTAGTGATTGTGTGCCCATCATATGAGTGTATATGACCTGGTGTGGGAGATCACTGTACTCATACATGTGATTGTTAGCACTCATGTGTATCTGCTTATGCCCATGTGAAAGAAATACGTGTCGGCTCAAGTGACTGTGTATGTGTGTGTGTGTGTGAGAGAGAGAGAGAGAGAGGGAGGGAGAAAGACAGACTGACGGACACAGCAGTGGTCTCATTGACTTGTGGACAGTAGCTATTCCAATATCGCAGCAGCTGGGCTGGTTTCCAAGAAGACATTCCTCCTCACCACTGGCCCAGCCTCACTCCCAGTCTCCCCATCCCATCCACGGGGGATCCTGGCCCTCTTAGCCTCCCCCCACCCTGCAGTGGCACTTCCTGAAATATAAGTGGGATGAAGAAGGAAAACTAAAGTCTTCCTTTTCTCAGGCTGGCATTTTGAACAACCCCTCCCCAACCCACCACTGGGTGTGGCCCAGAGAGGGGCTGGCCAGCATAATCAGCTCCCCCCTCCCCACAGCTTTTGGAGGCTGTGTTGCCGGGCCCCACTCCTGGCCTCCCCAGCCCTGCTGGCAAGTCCACTCTTAATTTGCCCAGGTGTCTAACCAGTGGCTCCTTCGGCACAATCCTTATGTGATGCCACTTTCCTCCCTATCAAGCTCTTCAGGCAGTGAAGCTTCAGCAGGGGCAGGCCCTACAAACCTTCAGTTCAACCGGTCTAATGCTCCCCCCCACCCCAGGAGGAGAGGGTGTCTAGGGGGACCTTGCTGCAATGCTGAGGAGGTTGCCATGGAAACCCAGGCAGGATGGTGTGCTGCTGGGAGAGGCAAAGTGCCCCATGTTCCCTGCAAGGCTCAAGGTGGAGGTTGGGGTGAGGGTAGAGGGCCCTCCAGACAAGAGGTACAGAGGTATGGAGTGAGCTCTCACCACATGGCTTCTAGGGTTCTTCTGCAGACCTCTTTCTCAAAGCCAAGGTCAGTTCAGGTCAACCTAGTGGTCCCTCTCAGTCTCGTTTCCCTAATGGCCTCTGCACCCCTCCACACACATACCCCTCCACATTCAGACCCACCTTGAGAATGCGGGTTGGTTTGAGTGTGGCCAGGCTTCCCATGGTTTTTTTTTTTTTTTTTTTTAAATTAGGTCTATGTAGGTATCACAGAGGTGGAGGGTGAGGTCCGGGTGTGATAGGGTTCATGAGGGTACCTGGAAGAGGGAAAGCAAATCTAGGAATGCCAGAGAAAGCAACCTTTCCAGAAGAGAAAGGAACACTTACCCATGTGGGGCAAGGGCTGGAATTGAGTTGGGAAGGCGGCCTTCAGGGAGCCTGGCAGGGATAAGGATGAGGGCTGCAGGGCTGGGTTCCACCGGCCGACTCCCCGCCCCACAGCCCCATCATCCTGACTCTGCCTCCAGTCATCATTCTGGTCTTTGTGCGTATCACTGCGCAGATTAGCTCAGCAGCGCCCCTGCCTCCAGCCAGAGCCCAAGAAGTGACCTTGGCAGCATTCCCACAGAAGCCTCACCCATGATCTGACCTTGTTCCCTTTCTATGTTTTTGGGGGTCCCAGAAGGTGCTACCAAGAAGCTGCGCAGCACCATCCGACGGAGCACGGAGACGGGCATCGCTGTGGAGATGCGGAGTCGGGTCACACGCCAGGGCAGCCGGGAGTCCACGGATGGGAGCACCAACAGCAACAGCTCCGAGGGCACGTGCGTGCAGCCCATGCCCACTGTGGTCCCCCCCTTCCCACATGGTCCTCTAGTCTCAGAACCGGAGGCAGGGTTGGGTGGGGAAATCTTCTGGCTGGTTTTCGGGTCCAGATGTGTGGGTTCCTCTGCGTCCCCGCCTTCCGTGGACATCCGCTGCCTGTGCCCCGGTCTTCCTCTTGCTCTGGGCTGTGTTTCCCCATCCAAATAGCCCAGCGCCCCTGGGGTGGTACATCCCATCTGTGTGATTCATGTTGCCCACCCCCTAGCACCTACACTGCCCTGCTCCAGAGGAAAGTATGAACCCCAAATCCTTTTCAATCTGAAACCACTGTTACAGCTCAGGTATGAATGGAGTTCTCATGAGTGGTCTTGCATGGAGGTTAGAGAAGGAGGTAGGAGTGGGTCAGTGTTTTTCAGACCGTGGTTAGTCACTCAGGCGGAAGTAAAATCAGTTTAGTGGGTCAAAACTGGCATTAGGGAAAGGAATAGAAATTTCAGACATATCCTGTGGTGTGAGGATGAATTAATTACCTTGCGAACTTTTGTTTTGGTTTTTTAATATAGGGGTGCACAGAGTCTTATGATGTTAAATGGATTTTTTCCATTGCATGGGGGTTGCAGTCAAAAATTCGGAAGTCACTGGGTTAGCAATTCCCTCAGTCCCTCCCAAATCTGTGAAGAAGCTGGTTATACGAATAAGATTTTCTGGTTCGGCCTCATCAAGGCCCATGGATTGTAGGGCCCTGAGGCTCTATTATTTAGGATTCTGTGATCTTGCGTCTCCTGATTGTGCCCACTCCCATGAACGGAAGTGGCATTTACTGCATCCCACCGTATGCAGGGTGTCACTGGGCACTTCAGATGGCTGCTTCTTATTCTGGGATCTACCGGCCACCATCAGACCAAAACCGGTATCTCATTTAACAATGAGGGATGTCGCACTGATCTCCATGCTCCTTGTGGAGAGACTGAGGCATGGGAGGAGGGTGAGGTACCCTACCCAAGGTCACAGCTGGCCAGTGGTGGCGGAGTCAGGATTTGAATTAAGGCCACTTTACTCTTCAACCTTTGTCCACAGCCTTTACGTTCTCTAGACCAAGCTCCTAAAATTCTGTGACCTTGAGAGTCCATGACCTCATTTAACCTCCTCAGATCCTGTTTTCCTCCGAGTGCGGTCTGGGGCCACTGCTGATGGCCAGTTAACAGTGGGTGGGCCTCGAAGCCCCTTCCTGTGGAGTGGAGGCTGGCCTAGCTGGAGAAATTCAGGCCCTCTTCCAAAAGTGTATGCAACCTTTCTCCGTGTCTGTTGCTGGCCAAGGAGGACTCAAGACCAAACCTTCCAACTGGGGAGTCATTCTGAGACAGTCTGATCTCTCAGACCAGACACCCCAGCCATCCTAGGAGGTCTCAGAACTTTGGTCCATTGTAGCCGCTGAGCACACCCGGGCCTGTCCTCCCCTATCGGTCCTTTCTCTACTGGCCACCCCCAGAACATGTGGCCTTGAACACATGAGGAGGGGCCCCTTCCCTCGATGTTCCCAGCAACAACATCATAACGGCCATTTTACTGTTTCCTGCTTGTCTGGAACCTTTCCCGCACCAGCTGCGCCAGTCCCGACCGTAGCTCTGCGAGGTGGGCTTCATCTCTGTTTTGCAGTCAAAGCAAGTCTCCTACTTCTTAGAGCCTCTGTGTTCTCATCTGTCAAACAGGCATAGCTCCCGCCGCACAGAATGGCGGGAACGAACACGACCCATGCCTAGCATTTAGTGGGCCCTGGGCGCCCGGCCAGCTTTGAATCACCATCAGTGTTGCTCGCTACTATTTCCAGGCCCCACAACCAGGGACCACCCACCACCGCTCGCCTTTTCTCTCAACCCTATAATTGTGTTATTTTGGTCTCTGTTGCTGTTTTGGGCACCACCTCACGTTATTGATTTGGATTTCAAACATATGGTCAACTAAACCTCAGTTCTTGGAACTTGCTCCAGGTGCTGAAATTTCTGGCCTGTGTTTCCGGTTCTTGGCATTCATATCCCCTGGGGAGGACACAGGCGTCTAGCAAGCCCTACCTTCTAAGGGTCACCTTAGAAAACCCTGGTGCTTGAGGATTAGATAACATTATTATGTTATGTTTATTATTTCTCAAGGGACATCAGAGCATTTTTCTTTAACGGGAAGAGATGAAAAGTTCTGTTTGTCCCTAGCTAAAGCAGGGAACTCGCGCTATGGAGAGGGGAAACTGAGGCACAGAGGGGCATGACCACTGCTTCTCACCATCCAGGCCACCTCATGTACCCCTCTGCATCTTCCTCCAGGTTCATTTTCCCCACCACCCGGCTTGGGGCTGAAAGCCAGTTCAGTGATTTCCTGGATGGGCTGGGACCAGCCCAGATTGTGGGGCGACAGACATTGGCGACACCACCGATGGGTGAGTCCTCCTGAGGGCCGAGTGAGTGGGGTGATGGCGGCCATGGCGTGGAAGGGGTGGGCTCCGTGGGGGCCCCCGTGTGACATAGTGCTAGCTGCGGAGAGGAGCCCTCACTCTGGATTTTGCACCAGTGAAAAGGAGTCGGCCAGGCCCTCCATGGTCCCTCCCTCTACCGAGAAGGCAGGGGTTCCGGCTCGGCTCTGCTGGCTGCCCCGCAGCGGTTTATAGCACGTTCCTGCCCTTGCTATGCATGCACGCATGCGCACACGAACACACACACACACACACACACACACACACACACACACACACACAGTCTCCCATGGCCAGCCCCGCGGCCGGACTGCTCGATGTAAGGTGGTGAACTAGAGGTGTCACAGCATTGATGTTCCCCGGGTCTGTGCTACCCCTGACACTCCATGTGACCTTGGGCAAGTCACTCCCCTTATTTGAGCCTCGGCTTCCTATCTGTAAAATGGGACTAAGAATCCCTGCCCTAGTTCCACAACCTAGCAACAATTCATCAAGTTCCTATTCGATGCTTTGAATGAAGTGTTTCATTTACTCCTGAGAACTGTGTCTTTTTGGACTTGTTGCTTCTAACTGCCCGGCACCTAAAAGCCTTTTCAATAATTTTCTCAGCCCCCTCCCCTGCCACTGGGACCTATTTCCCAGAGTCTCTACTTGGTCCTCTTAGCTGCACTTCTGGCCCCCTCCCTCCTCCCTCCCTCTCTCCTTCTCGACTCTCTCTCCCCCTCTGTCTTAGATACTGGCCCTTTTGGCTTTAGGGGGCTCCTCCCAGGAACTCGTTTCCCCAGAGATGCCCCCTTGCCTCTCCCCATTCCCCATCAGTCCGACCTGAGCAGTCTGCCTAAGCGTCCAGATTCAGTCCTCATTGGAACAGTGTTCGACCTTTGACCTCACAGCACCCTAGGAAGCCGGGCTCAGGCTCCGGCAGTGGCTTGCTGTGAGCCATGCAGTGGAGCTGGGTTTCTGTCCCAGGCCAGTTCTCATCCCACTGCACTGCTCCCTTGTCCTCAGATGTGCTTTCACAGGAGCCTTTGTCCACGGGGACCCTCAGAGGGTGAGCACCAGCTCTCCTCTGGCTCTAGGGTAGGATTTGGCTAATTCCCAGCCCTTGCTCACAGGCTTTTAAGGGCCTGGGCATCTACTTTTCCTAGCCCTAGGCCCAGCCAGGGGCTGGGAGGCAGTGAGAGGAGCCACCCACCTCCACAAGCCTTTTGTGCCTTCCCAGCCTGGAACACTTGCATGTGATGCCTCCTGGTGTCTAGAACTGGGAAGGACAGGCTTGCCTTTGCTTGTCTCCTCTCCTTAGGAATGTTACAGGGAGACCTCCCCCTTCCCTCAAGCATGGGGAGGTCAGAAATAGCTAGAAGGGAGGGTGATGGCATCTAGGATGTTCCTGAAAGTAATAAATCCCCATCCTCCCAAGTATGCAAATATAAACAATTCCATGATAGCTCAGAGTATCTAAAATGGGTGGCTGAACCCAAAGTCTGGCCAATTCTAATTTCTCTGCATCAGGCTTATGATTCTGCATTCCTTTGAAGGATGCTCCAAGTGACTAATGCATAATTTCAAATTCCGCTAACCGATGTTGAACAAAGCTGAGAGTTCTAGAAATAACTTGACATGACTTCATACAGAACTTGCCTCAGCGAGGTAATCGTTTGTGGGAGCGCAGTGAGGACTTCCCAGTTCTCTGTTCCCAGGAAATCTGGGCTTCCCTGCATCCTTCGGGCAGGGTGTGAACAGGCCCGTGTTCCCAGGCAGTGCCTCCTGTCCCGCACAGGCTCCTATCTCAGCATGTCTTCGAACTGATAGTCTGTAAATATTTGGGGAGTGGCCGAGGGCCGCTGTTCTGCTGAGTCAGAGAGGAGCCCCCCAGTTAACTAGACTTAAACCTGGGAGTTTGGCAGCCATCCACTGCTACCCAAGCATGCCCTCTGAGGGTCATGCCCCCGCCCTTGCCCCAGGGTACCTATCAAAGGATTTCTCAGCTTTCAAGTGGCCTCTGGAGAGCAATTCTGGCGCAAGCAATGTTCGCTTGTTGTGCCCTTTCCAACAGCGTAGCGCCCTCTGCAGACTGCTCTCGGCACAGCAGCTGGCCGGCCCGCCCCGGCTCTGCCTCTGCCTGGACTGTCCCTCTTCTCCCTTGCAGGGGACGTGCACATTGCCATCATGGACCGGAGTGGCCAACTGGAGGTGGAAGTGATTGAGGCTCGGGGCCTGACCCCCAAACCAGGCTCCAAATCCCTCCCAGGTGAGGCTGAGCAGCAGGGAGAGGGGTTTCGGATATGTGGGTCCTGCCAGGCAGGGGTATGCAACTGAGCTCTGGGTCTAGCACGTCCTTGGCTGCCCCTTGGCCTAGATCAGTATCCTTGACCCTGGAGTCATGGCTTACCTGGAAGGCCAGCAGACAGAGTTGCGGGGGTGGGGGTTGGGCAGCGGGGAGGATGGATGAGTCAGTGTTTTGAGTCCGTCTTTTCTACTGCTGTCCGCTCGGCTCATCCCACACAGCTCGCTCACCTCCAGGAGCAGCTGGATATTAGGGGATGGAGTAGACCATAGCAGTCTCTCCTGGACCCCTCCCCAGCATGCTTTCTCCCATCCCTTAGCCACCTATATCAAGGTTTACCTGCTTGAAAACGGGGCCTGCTTGGCCAAAAAGAAGACAAAGATGGCCAAGAAGACCTGTGACCCCCTGTACCGGCAGGCTCTGCTCTTCGATGAGGGGCCCCAGGGCAAGGTGCTGCAGGTGAGTTCTACGGGGGCCCCTGGGACAGGGCTACTCCCCAGGGCTGCAAGTTATAATTTAAAATCTCTTTTGTGTAGGATGTGTCCTGGGTCAGGCACCGTACCAGGTGCATCAATGCACATGACCTGTTTGTTTTCACAGCCCGGTGAGGGGTCTTTGCCCCTGGTTGACTCGCAGGGAAACTGGAGTTCAGGGGGACAAGTCTGCTGCTCCCCCACCCCACCCCCAGGGTGCTCAGTGGGTAGGTAGAAGCAGCATTTGACCACCGCTCTTTCTGCCTGGTGTTTATTGCGTATAAGCTCCGTGCCAGGCTCTGGGTGAAGGGCTTTTTAATCCTGACCTCCTTGCGTCCTCTACATGATGCTGTGATGTAGGTATGATTCTCCCCATCTTGCAGTCTCAGGGGAAGTGACTCGTTGGAGGTTTCACTGAGTGACATACAAAGACAAGGAGACCTTGGCCAAGGTGATGCCACCCCAACTCTGAGAGAGGGCGGTGGCCTTTGCGATGGTCCAGGGAGGGAGGGATCATCATGCCCATTCACAGATGAAGCAGCTGAGGGGCTTAGTCAGAGGCTAAGTGGGGGCTGGTGTCTGGGTTCAGTCCCGGGTTCAAGGTTCGGCTCCATCGAGGTCTGTGGATGGTATAGTATGAAGTGTAAATGAGAGACACACGTGGAGGGCCTCACTGAGTACCTGGCCCGCAAACAGTGGCTCTTTGGGTTTTAGCCGGTGGTAGTGGCTGGTGGCCTCACCTGAGGACACATGGGGGACAGAGGAGAGGCCTGAGCCGGGGCTGTCTGGGCTGTGTGGCTGCTCATCCAGGGCTGTTCCTCTGGGCTGGGGTCCTTGTGTGGCAAGGGCCCTTGGGGTCCCAAATGGCCAGGACTGCAGAACCCTAGGGTTCTGTGGGGCAGGGAGGATCCTGGGTGTCTGTTTTTCCTGTATATGTATATTGTGATTCCATTTTGAGAAAAGGATCCACCGACAAAAATACAAGTTTGAAAATCACCGAGCTAATCTCTTCTCCTCTTCCAGTTTTCTGGATGGGAACACTGAGGTCCAGTGAGGGCCAGGGGTCTCCCCCAGCTCCACTGTGCGCCAGCAGCAGACCAGGAGCTGTGATTCAGGTCCCGGACTCTCAGTCTGCTCCTAAATGGGGAAGGCTGTCATCTGAGATGCTGGGAGGCTTTGGAAGTCAGGCCCAGGTTCCAATCCCAACTCTGCCACCAATTACTGTGTATCTTTGGGTTAGTTAATTAACCTCTCTGAGTGGTCATTTCCTCTTTGTTGAAATAATGATACACAGCACCTTTACCTAGATGGCTGTAACAGTTGAGATAATGGAGAGGAGTCCATATGTTGGAGCCTGGCACACCTTAAGTGCTCAGTAAGCTGTTGCCCCCAAATCAGTCTTAGTTCCGGCTCTCTCTGCCTCATCTGTGCTCCGGTGAGATTTGCAGGTTCCTGGGCCCACTACTGAGCCCTGGAGTCAGGGAGTTGACTCAGCGCCCCCCCCCCATCTCCTGCCCCTCCCTCCCCGGCAGGTGATCGTCTGGGGAGACTACGGCCGCATGGACCACAAATGCTTCATGGGCATGGCCCAGATCATGCTGGACGAGCTGGACCTGACCGCCGCGGTCACCGGCTGGTACAAACTCTTCCCCACATCCTCAGTGGCAGACTCTACGCTTGGATCCCTCACCAGGCGCCTGTCCCAGTCCTCCCTGGAGAGTGCCACCAGCCCCTCGTGCTCCTAAGGACCTCCGAAGAGGCCGGGATATAGTGTGGGAAGGGGTGCCTCACGGCACTCCCCTCCCCTGTACATAGTCTTTGTGTCTTTCTGGACCCTTGCCCTGCTGCATGCCTTTTGGCTACTGGGCCCGTCCCAGCTGGCAGTGGAGACCGTAGTGTGTGTGCGCGTGTGTGTGCGTGTTTGTATGTGTGTGTGTCTATGTGTCCATGTCTGTGTGCGACCACGTTTTATCCGTTCACCTGTTTGGGTACAGTTAGTCCTGGTGACTACATGAGCTAAAATCCACATCTTTCTGTGTCTCGTTGAAAAGAAACCCAAAGGAGTGTTGTGTGGGCGTGGATCCCTGAGTCCAGGGGCAGGAGTGGGGGATGTGGCCGCCGATTCCTCCTGCCTGGTCCTGTGCCCAGGGTGAAGTCCACGTGTCCCTGTCGGGGCTGCCTCTTGGTGGTCCCTGTTTTGTTCTCTGCCTTGTCCTGTGTCCCACCTGTGCTTCTCTCAGCACCGAGGCTCTTTTTTGAGGAATGTAGTACCCACTGCAGCTGGCCACACTGAGGCCCCTCGGGGACCCTCCTCCCTGCCCAGCGCTCTGGCAGCTCTTCCCACCGAATGCACCTGCAGCCTGGAGCATGCTTACCTAGGGCCTTGGCTGGGGGCCGGGCCAGCAGACCGTGCCTGGGCAGCTGCAGGCTTGGAGATCGCCTCCTCGCTTCGGCAGCACACCACTAGGAAGACTTAATTCCCAGGGCAGCTGGCCAGGCCCCTTAGAGGGAAGTGCAGGCACCTCCCTTTTGCATCGTTCTCCACCTCCTGCCTTCCTCTGAACCTCCTTGCTTCCAACATGCCAAAGGAGCTCTCCCAGTGGATCCCAGGAGGTGTGGACTTGGAGGGTCTTGACACCCCGGAGGCTGGCCTCAGGGGGAAGGTTCTCTGCCAAAGCAGATGGTTCCTGGAGGTTCCTGTGTGTTCTCCAGGCCCTGGGGGTGGCCTTGCCCCCCTCGGGGTGCATCCTGGTGGGGCCTGGCTTGTGGAGGAAGGGCTGGGGGTGGGGCTGTTACTGGGATGAGGAGGGCTGGGGCTCACCTTGTCTGTGCCACTGTTGAGACTCCTGTCTGATCTTTGGGGATTAGCTGCATGAGGCTGACCATTTGGGTCTCTCTTTGTTTGCTCATTTCCAGACCAGGGTCCCTGTCTGGGAGCTCAGACTCACCTGGGCTCCAGCTTCGCAGCCTCACGGACAGCCTGGCTCTGGACTCAGCTAGCCTGCCACAGTCACCAGCTCTGTACAAGCAATACTTTCCCCTCTCGGCCTCCCCGCCTCCTTGCGCCCCGCAGCTGCCCTCTGGAGAGTGGCCTGGCCTGCTCTCTGCACCTCACCTGCCTCTGCTTTCTTTCTGCCCTTGTCTGGTTGGAGCCTCCCAAAGTCCCTCAAACCTTGACTTCATAGGACAGCTGGGCCCTGTGTGGGGGAGGCTCCCAGGGCCTGGACCCATGAGATGTCTGCTGGGAATGCCCAGATCTGTCCTCTCCCTCCTCAGGTCTGGGGCAAAAGGCGAGAGGTTGCCCAGGGGGTACACACGGTCGCCCTTGGGTCCGTGTCTGGTGGGGAGGAAAAAGGTGGCAGGAGGGCATCAGGGTATGGAGAAGACTGTCCCTCTGCCTCTTCCCCAAATGTCGGCCCCAAGTGCTGCATGACTCTGACCCACATGCCCAAGGTGGAGGGGAGCTACCCAGCTGAGCAGTGGGGTGGTCTCGGGACCTGAGTGCTTGGACTCCATTCATAACCAAAGCTGGACAGATGGGTCTAGAGGCAGATTCTGAGCGCAGATGGAGGAGGTTCTCAGGAGATAAAGGCGTCTCCACCCAAAGGGCCTCCTTTCCTAGTAGGGACCCACATCAGGTCGAAGCCAGAGCCTGGTAACGTCCCTCCCAGGAAAACCCCATTGGTCCTGCCCACTGATGGAAAGTGGGTAAGGGCAGTAAGAAATGAACCAAATGGGCTCCTGGCTTCTGCCAGAGCCTCCATTCTTATCTTATCACAGATGAGGACTGTTGTGGGCGTAGGGAGAGGGAGGAGGCAGCTGGGTTGGCTTTTCTCTTTAGGCAGAAATTCTCTCCCGTGTCGGGATTGGGTAATGCGTGCAGATCTCATGTTTCTAAAAATAAGGCAAAGGGCTCTGTACTCTTTGACCCTAGGGTGGGGAGAGGGAGGAAACTCGCTCACAAAAGGGTATTTTATGTCCTGTCTGTGAGGTATTCACCTCTCCCGAACAGTCACCCTCAGGATGGCGTGAACATAGTCTACACTTTTGGAATGGTGGGATTAGTAAAGACTCCTAGGACCGCGTGGACACCTGCTAATGCAGCCCCCAGTGGCACTACCGAGACCGTGCAGCCACCCCCCACTCCCAGCAGGGAATGGGGGCTATAAGGGAGGGAGATCACCCTCCTTCCTTTAGGGGTCCAGGGAGACAGAGAAGGTGGACGGCTTCCAGCGAAGAGCCGCTTCTGGGTGGCTGTAGGCCACGGTCCCCTCGCCTTGGGGGGCAGGTTAGTACGCAGAAGGTCCAGCCGGAGCTGAGGCCTGACCTGTTGGTAACTTGCGCTGACCTGGCTGCAGTCCCTAGCTGCCAGACCTGCCCAGGAGCTGGGCTGCTCCTATCCCACCTCTCCTGTGGAAAGTAATTCCCCCCAGGTTGACCTTAGGGAATTACCCTCTTTAACCCTCTGCACCAATCAGTTACGAATCCCCACCTGGATCCCCCCCATGATGGTGAGATCACGTGAGGCTGACGCGCGTGTGACTGTGAGTGGCTGGGTTTCAGGGTCTGTTCCTTGCCCTCCTCGATTCAGGAGCTTGTCTGAGAAGCCGTTTGGGAGCTAGCCTGTCCCGGGACAGGCAGGGGCACAGTGTGCCGCCTGGCCTTCCCTGGGGCGGGGAGCATCTTTGAAGAGGGGATGGTGGGGGAAGGAGGGAACACGGTTCCCCCCAGAGTGCTCCCTCACCTGGGAACCCTGCTTGGCCAGGCACAGCTGGTCCTGGCTCTGCAGGCCCGCTTCCCCCAGCTGAGACCCAGAGCTGAGGACAGGACAGGGCTCTTTGCCATGCCCTGTCCTCTGCCTGGGCAGGTTCGTGGAGGATGCGGCGGAGATGGGGGCGGCCCTGCAGCAGTGTTGGGCTTGTGGGCAGGAACCGGGAGGGATGATTCAGAGCATCTGTCTTCACGTTTCTGCTGCTCAGCGCGTCCCACTTCCCTCACAGACTCCTTCCCTACGGGGATGTCTGAGGGCCTTTGCTATGAATCAGCCTCCGGTAAATGGGGCCAAGTCTAGGTTGGACAAGAGGGATTTGATCCTTCAGGGAAAAACCAGCTCCGAAACTACCCCCTATCCCATCTCTTCCACCTCCCAGTTCTCCCCCCAAAAGGAGCCGAGCCTCCCTGGGAGGCTCTCCCCCGCATGCCAGCATTCCAGGGGGACGGGGTGAGGCAGAGCCCAGGGGCTCCAGAAAGAGGGGCACCCGGGGAGCTCCTCTCTCATGAGATCACTGGTTCTCCCAGGGGCATGACCCCCACCAGGGCAAGCATGCCCGAGCTCTTTACTGCCAGCCTAGAGGAGAGCGGCCCCCTCCCCCCTTAGAGACAATAGAGACCCCCAAGGGTACGTCTCTGGAAACGAAATGTAGCACAATCTTCGACTGTGGGACCAGGAACCCTGACATGCCACCAGGGTTCTCGAGCTGCGTCCTGCTGCCCCGGAGGCTCCCCGATGCCTCCGGTTCCCTTCCCTCCTTGGCCCAGAAAGCAGCAGAGCTTCACGAAGGCCGCTCTTCTGTTTCTCTGATTGCTTCCTGCACTGTGCAAACCCTGTTCGAGAAACGGCTGCCTTTGCTTGATGAAGTCGACGAGGCGCCCCTGCCTGACTGGAGGGAGAGCGCGCCCCGTCCAGGCCCCGGTGGGCCCGGGGCATTGATGGAAAAGAAGAGGCCTGCCTCCCTTGCCGGCTCCTCCCTCCGTGCTCCTCTCCTCCCAGGCAGTTTTCTTCTCCCCGATCCTGACACTGACACGGAAAGAGGCTCGCGAACACGCTGCTTCCCGTCCTGGATTCTCTTTCATCGCACGAAGAGGGAAGAGATGGGCGTGTCTCCCCTGCCTCCCTCCTCCGGTCTGCTTTTCACTCAGGTCAGAAGAGGATGGGGCAAAACCAAACACTCCTGACGGAAGGCAGGGGAGCCCCGCCCAGTCAGGGGAGGCCTGGTGGCGCCTGGCGGGGCCTGGTCTGGCTGGGAACGGCTGATTTTGAGAGTGCCTGAGCATCTCAGAGCAATGTCGGTGATGCCAAAGAGAGCAACTTGGTCTCCCCAGGCGCCAGCTCTGCTGGTAAGGTCGCACAGATGCGGCCTCGGGTGTTGTTGGCATGCCTGATGGTGGGACCTTGTTCTCTGACAAAGGGCTTAATCTTTCCATGTAGCAAAGCAACTCCTTCTCCCCCCAACCCTGAGCTCGGGCTTTTATGGGCCCAGCCTGGCTGTGCCTGTGAGGAAAACCACACCAGTAAGAGAAACTGAAATCTGTCAGGGGCCTAGATTAGCTTGGGGCGAGGGCTTGTTGAGAAAAGTGCATTACTGCTCTGGAGGAACCTTCCAGGGCTCTAGTTGGAAACTTAGCCAGTAAGGCCCAGGGGCCAGAGTTCACACCGACGTCAGGAAGGGTCTCTGGGACTGGGTTCCAGAGATTGGCTAAAGAAATGGGCCCTGGGAATCCAAGGGCCACAGAGCATCTGTCCCCCGCCCCGCCCCCCCTGCGTGGATGGCCTGGACAGCTGGTTACAGGGCATCAAACAAAGCTGTTCTATATGGTTTTGTCCCAAATCGTGACCTTGTACAAGACTCCTCACTTGTCTGGGCCTCAGCTTCCTCATCTGCAAAGTCAGCATTTGCTAGTGGTTCCATGGTTCCCTCCAGGCTTTAAAGTCTGATCTGGAGCCGAGGAGGGTTTCCAGCCTGGTATGCCTGGGTCCAAGGGCTGGTTTCTTCCGGCCCCTGGTACCCCGACCGGGTGTAGGTCCTCATCCGTCCATGCCCAGATGCTGCCTCTGACAGGAACTTGGAATCCTAACAGACTCTGCTTCCGCCTCTTTGTGGTTTGCTCTCCCTCCTTTCTTCTTGTGTAACGACTGGAAATACTTAAGGGTTGTCTACAATGGACACTTTTCCAGGGGCTGGTGTGATGTGACCACCTCAGCCGCAGCCTGAGCAGGTCAGTACCCCCACCGGCAGATGAGACTGGGTCCATCCTCCTCTCTGCTTCTAGAATGACATCCGTGGGAGAGTCGAACACCTGAGAATGTTAAAGGCAATGCTCTCTGATGGGAGGAGAGAGGGCACTCATTCCCCATCAAAGTATTTTGCTTCTCGAAACCACTCCTCTCTCCAGCATCTCTCAGCAGACCTCACCTCAGGCAGAGTGGCTGCCTCCTTAGGAAAAGTTGGCCTGATTATTCTATCCCCTCCTTTAGTATGTAAACTCACAGGAGGCAGGAACCCCCTTTTTAGAATTTCCAAATGCATCCTGCAAAGAAAAAGATAGCTGATAGGGACTGACAAGCACACTGTTTAGATAAGAAGCAATTAGCCTTTTATATCTGTGCTCTCTACATTTTCTATGTGCAGCATCTTTCCAAACTTGCTGTGGCTCCTAGGTGGCAGGTGGACGGCTGGGGAGGACTGCCGGCTGTTTCCGACAACATTCTTGCCAATTCCCTCGAGGAGAAAATTCTTCACATGGCTTCTGCATGTACAATATTTGGGCAGCAAAAAAAAAAAAAAAAAAAAGATTAAAGTCAGTTTGAAAATGGTTTCTTGTGTTGCTTTCTGAAGATGGTTCTTAATTCTGAGGAGAGAGAAAACAGGGTTCCGGGAGACTAAAACCAGGAGGAGGAGGAGGACGCCAAGGCACAAAGGCAGGAAAGGGCAGGACATCTCAGGAAAAGGCCTCAGAAAGGTCTGACCAGGGCCTCCGGGTCCTGCGTGGGGACTCTGTTGCCACACTGATGTGCATGGGCCGTGGAATCTGATGGGGCCAGGTGGCTTCCCAGCTGTCCCACAGTTCTGCTTATAGGCCCTCGAAGCCTTCTATTCCCGCAGACTCCACAAGGGACGCCCAGTGTCAAACAGAAGGGAAGGTATGATGGAGCTAAGGCCACTGCTTTTGATCCCTCATGCGTTTCTTCCGGAGAGCTCAGGTCCAGGAGCTCTCGGGCAGTCTTGTTTACATTCAGCCACACCTGATACAAACAGTAAACACGCAGCTGACCTCCGGTGCTGTGAACTCCAGCAGTCCTCGTCCGCTGGGGCACTTCTTCCTCTCCCTGTCTCAGGGAGGGACTGAAAGGTGTGTTAACATTTAATCACTTCTGGGCAGTGCTCTTGTCCTAAGTCTGGGTCTGCAGGGACAGAAGATAGATAAAGGAAGTGTCCCAATGTCACATGCTTGCCAGGGGAAGACTGGCATCCTCTTCCTCAAGGGTCCCCCAGTGCTTGGGCTCTACCTCTTGGCCTTTCAGTGCCGGGGGCACCCTCTCTTGAGAGAGGCTTATGAAACCAGGCTCACTCTGTGAGCTCTAATGTTTCCCAGGTTTCTGTCGTTTACTTTCCCACTTGCTCTCTGGATTATCTGGGCGGGCCCAGTCAAATCACTTGGGTCTTTAAAAGTGGAAAAGTTTTCTTGGCTCTTGTCAAAGCGAGATACGATTGCAGAAGAATGGCCAGAGAGATGCAGAGTGAGAGAAGTTAAAGACTAAATATATGGAGGTAAATCATACCATGTTCATGGATTGAAAGACACAATATTGTGAAGATGTCAATTCTCCCCACATTTATTGCTAGACTCATTGCACATTTGGTAAAAACCCCAACAGGCTTTCTGGAGAAATTGACATGCTGATGCTAAAATTTATTGGAAATGCAAAAGACCTTGCATAGCTAAAGCAATTCTGAAAAAGAAGAGCCAAGTTGGAAGAGATATGTTACCTGACTGTAAGACTTACTATGAAGTAACAGCGGTATTGGCGTAAGGACGGACCCATAGACCAGTGGAACAGAACAGTGTACAAAAACAGACTTATGCACGGCCAACTGACTTTTGACAAAGGTGCCTGAGTGATTAAAAAATCTTTTGGGGGCGCCTGGGTGGCTCAGTGGGTTAAAGCCTCTGCCTTCAGCTCAGGTCCTGATCTCAGGATCCTGGGCTAGAGCCCCACATCAGGCTCTCTGCTTGGTGGGGAGCCTGCTTCCTCCTCTCTCTCTGCCTGCCTCTCTGCCTACTTGTGATCTCTGCCTGTCAAATAAATAAATAAAATCTTAAAAAAAAATCTTTTCAACAAAACGGTGCTTCAACAACTGGATATTTGAATGGAAAAATACAAACCTTGACCCTTACTTCTCACTATACACATTATACACAAAACTAACTCAAAGTGGGTCATAGACCTAAATATAAAAGTTAAAATTATAAAACTCCTAGAAGAAAATGTAGGGAAAAAAGTCTTCACAACTTTATGGTAAGCCGTGGTTTCTTAGAACATGAAAAGCACTAACGTTGAAATAAAAAGATAAATTGGACCTCATCCAAACTGAAACCTCTTGGAAAGATACCATTAAGGGGCCAGTGGGTGGCTTAGTGGGTCGGGCCTCTGCCTTCAGCTCAGGTCATGATCTCAGGGTCCTGGGATGGAGCCCCGCTTCAGACTCTCTGCTCTGCAGGGAGCCTGCTTCCCCCCCCACCTCCCATCTGCCTCTCTGGCTACTAGTGATCTCTCTCTCTGTCAAATAAATAAAATCTTAAAAAAAAAAAAGATACCATTAAGACTCCTAATAAGATGACAACTTGGTAAGAGAACCAGAGGAAAAATGAGCAAAAGGTTGGAACAGATGCATCACAAAAGAAGATACACAGATTGCCAACTGGCATATGAAAAGACATTCACTCATCACCATAATTCATCAGGGAGCTGAACACCCAGTAGAACAGCTCAGATTAAAGACTGACAGTGTCAAGTGCTGGCAGGGTGGGGAGCAGCATCTTGGCTGGAAATGCAAAATGGTACAACCAGTCTGGAAAATGGTTTGGCAATTTCTTCTGAATTTCTTACACGCTCACCACGTCGCCCAGCAATTCCACTTCTAGGTGTTTATCAGGAAAAATGACAACATATGGCCATCGAAAGACAAAAATGTTCATGGCAGCTTTATTCATAATACCCAAAACACTGAAACAATACAAAGGTATTGAGGCACATCTGAATATGGAAACCACATGGTCAAGCGAACAAGGAAAATTTAATTTTAAAAACTATCTCAGCAGTTGGAGTAACCCTAGAGAGCTCTACAGAGTATATTCCAAGGCAGAAGAAGAGTATCCAAGGAGGAAACAAATTGGAAGGGGCCCTCTCCCTCAAGCTGGTATTCAAACCTTGTTGAAAAATGTGTCATGCATGGCCCTTGGTCTCCAGGTCAGTAGCAGACATCCCTCTGGGGCACTGGCGGCAGAGACTAGCAGCGACTGTGCCCTGGGGGAGTCCGAGTTGGGAACCTACTGGCAGACAGAGTGGTGAAGGCCTGGGATGCATGGACCCGTGTCTGGAGGACCACCAGCAACACAGGGACTCAGTGTCCTGCTCACCAGCAGGGCGTGTGAGGCTGGAGGTTTGCAGGGTCCATGATGGGAGGGTGTAGCAAGGTGAGCACTGGGCTAGACCGGAGGCTGTGGGCTTACAGGCATTGTGTGCTCTGGATGCAGAGCTGGGGCCGTGCAGTGGAGGTCCCCATGCATTCCTCTCTGCAGCAGTCTCAGAGCAGAAGCGAACAGAAGCGAACAGAAGCGCCGGGGGCCAGGGAAGGCGGCTTCCTCCTGTGGTGTCCCTCCAGCGCCATCTACTGATACAATTTGGTATCGCTCTCGCTGCCAAGGAGAATTGCTTCAAGGGGCTAGCCCGCTATTCCAGAGCAGGTAATGACGGGCTGGTGTGGAGTTGTGAGGCAGCAGACTGAAAACGGTCAGACCTAGCAACGAATGCAATGGAAAAACAATTTGGTTTATTAATATAATGGGATCCCACTCAGCACTAAATAGAACGAACTACTGATACAAAACAACATGGACGGGTGGTGGAAACAACATCCTGAAAGAAAGAAACCAGACATGGAAGGGTAAATGCTGTTATATGAAATTCTAGCCCACACAAGAACAGCCTATAAGGACAAAAAGGCAATCGGCGTTTCCTGAGGATTTGGGGTGGGTGGTATTGACTGCAAAGGATCACAGAGAAATTTGGGGTGATAATGAAGCGCTCTACATCTGGATGTGGTCGTGGTTACATCGGCATATATATATAGCAATGCTACTTTGCAAATTCCAGAGTAAGAGCCATCTGAGAAGACCACAGCTTCCCTCCTCTGGCAAGAGGTGCATTCTCAGGGTGGGAAGGCCTTTGTGGTCAGAGAGGATTATTCTGGGTGTTGCTGGGATACAGATGAGAAGGCGCACCTGGAAGGAAGTTACCCAGGAAACTCCAGCCATGGTCTCTCTGAGGGTAGGCGCCCGCATTCTTCTCCAGCTCGGCCATCACCAGTCCTGCATTTCACGGTTTGGCCATAGATCCAGGTAGCATAAGAGGATAATTACAAAGGGGGGAGGTGCCCTTCAAGACTGGCCAACCAATGAGACAGGGATAAGGGACACAGGAAAAGCAACCTGCCCAAGAAAAAAGGAACTTAACTAAAGATCTCAGTAGCTTCTGAAAGTGTGAGGCTTTATGGTCTAGAACAGTAACTACTGAAATTGGTAATACTAACAATTAGAAGAACAGATTGTAAAGAGGTTGCAGAAGATGTCCAATGTGCAGCCCCTTTATAAATAAAGCCTGACAGTAGATGCTGACCCATTCGCTAGCATTGGCTGGTGCTGGTGGTCAAGAAGAGAGTCTACAGCCTTGGGTAATAGGTGTGTGTACTTGCCTCAAAACTCCAGATACCGATAAAGAACCACCACTGAGATCCAGGAAAATTTGTAAAACATAGGCTGGTTATAAAAGGCCAAAATTATCTTGTAGGGTTTTTTTTTTTTTTAATTCATTTGAGAGAGAGAGAGAGAGAGAGGCAGAGAGAGCACAAGCAGGGGGAGAGGGAGAGGCAGATTCCCCGCTGAGCAGGGATCCTGATGCAGGGCTCGATCCCAGGACCTGGAGATCATGACCTGAGCCAAAAGCAGATGCTTAACCATCTGAGACACTCAGGCGCCCCTATCTTGCAGGTTTGCTAAAACTATTTTACTTCCTAGGTCTTGGGCATAGAATGGCCCAGAGGGAGCTGCTGAACTCACCTTAAGGACATATTTAATGAACAATTTCTCTTCCCAACAAGAACACTTGCATGTGAATAATGGAAGATTAGACCCTTTAACTCAGTGCTCCCAGTGCTGAGCACCTGTCCCCAAGAACTCTCCCATAGCGTCACAGGTGGGCAGGGAGCCAGATGTTTGGTTTGGAAGTGTCCCTTGTAGTGGAGAGCCAGAGCGCCTAGGTGTGTGGCTGTCCCTGGGGAAATGGAAGAAACACTCGGCAGGACACGGTGTGGCAGTTAGAGGTGACACACACATGGAGGCACATCTTGAAAAGAGAGAGCTGGGTGAAAGTCCACAGAATGGAGTCTAGCGCATAAGCACGTAAGAAAATTAAAAATACGGCTCACAAAATAACACCACAGATTTTGTGAGAATGCATACACATACATGTCAAAATATTTTGAGTAGTGTTTTCCTCAGGAGAGGAGAAGTGAAAAATGAAAGTGGATAAATAGAACAAAAGAGAGGCCTCGCTCAGGCCAATGATAAAAGCATGATTAACCCAGTCCTCTGATCCTGATGTTAAAAAAATAAAAGGCTCCTCATTCCAGGGGAAATGTGTTCTATGGCCACGTAGACCTCAGCTGATCAACGTGATACAGAAACGAACTGAGAGTTCAGGACCAAGTTTTTCAGAAGGTTTTTATAAGGGCTGGGAAGCAGAACGTCTCAGAACGTTCCATTGATACCACATCAGGCCAAAGCCACCTCGTACTTCCTCCGGATCTCTGCGCAGGGTTATGGTGACCTGGGCCTGCCAGTGCACACAGCGTGTGTCCGTGTGTGTCGGTGTCCCTGACTTACATGCTGAGATGGACAAATCATCAGGATTCAGGAATCTGCCCCAAGCTTTACTCCCTGTGGAATGTCATTACGTACAATAATAAGATCCCCATTTATCTATGATCTAGGGAGTGGAAACGGAGGCATGTGCTATTCTCAGGCAGCAAGATAACCAGGACACGGGGATAGCTGAGCCCCCCCCGTCTTGGGAAAGAAACCCTTACCCGAGGGAGGTGGCCGTCCTGGTTGTAGGCTTGCTGGTCACCACCCAGAGTCCCCCATGTCTACTGGGTCACCAGGATGCTGGGTACTGCTTTCCTAGGAGTTCTAGGCTGGGCCAGGGGCCCCACTGGGAGGGACACGAGGCCTCCACAATGGCGTGTGGGAATCTACAGGCCCGGTGAGGGCTGGTTGGGGTAGATGTCCTAGCAGGAGTGGTGGGGGGCTATCTGGGCCCAAGGCCCATGCAGGTGGGAGAAGAAGCAGGATGCGGAGGAGGGGCTGGGGTAGTAAAGGGAGGGGTGTGGGAGAAGCGCAGGGCAAGTCGGAAGGGGTGGCGGATGCAAGGGAGATGGCAAGGGGGAAGAGGAGCAGGGGGGCAGGCAAGGGTGGAGGGGCCCCAGGCAGGGAGGTGAGAAGAGTTGGAACCGGTAAGAGGAGGCACGCGGTCTGGGCATGAGGTGGGAAGAACACCAGGTTGGTTTGAGTAACTGGTGACCCAGGCCCAGGGCGGAGAGATGGGGAAGTCAAGGGGACAAGAGGCAGGACGGGAGGCAGGGAGGGGACCGAAAGCCCAGCTGGGGCTGGAGAAGTGGGGTGAAGAGGACGTTGAGCGGGAGCGAGGCCAGGCAGCCACTTCTGCATGGCTCTCAGTTGAGAAATGAGGGTCTGTGTGATGGGTTCCCTGTTCTGCATTCTCTCTCTCTGCTTGATTCCATTATGACTCAGATTCCATTACAAGAGAGTCCAAGGTTCTACAACATTTTGACTCAGAGGATACTTCTGAGAGCCTCGAGTACAGCTTTCTCCATCTTATAAAGATGGAGAAGAAACAAAGATAAAGATAAAGAAGAAACAAAGGCCCAGAGGGTTGTTCAAAACCACCCAACAGTCAGTCAATGACACGGTTTGGACAGAAACCAATCCAGAGCTCCTAAAAACAATCCCAGGGGCACCCAGGTTAGCCCTCCGGCTTTTGGTTTTGACTCACTGGGCAACAGCTGAGCTCACCCCCAGGCCTGGGTATGGGGGTGGAGGAGGCCGGGGGAGGAAGGCTCTGGAGCAGCAGTCGAGGAGAGTTTAGAACTTCCCTCTGGTGCTTGCTTTATATGTTCCCACACCTGTCTCACTCCATCCCATTAGAAATTCACAGGCCAGGGGTGTTAGCTCCATTTTAAGGAAGAAGAAACTATACATCCAGACAGGGGTAGACAGTTGCCCAGGGCCATACAGCCTTGGAACAATCCAGACCCAGAAACCAGGCAGCTGGTTCTGTGCTCTTTTCATTAAATGACTACATCGGGAAAGGGGACGGGCATGTAAGGGGACATGGGTGTAATGACAGCCGCCACAAACACCCCTTCTGTCTCTGTTATGACTCTTTCATGATTTTAGAATTCCTCCAATGTTGGGGATTCTCACATACTCACTGGTCACTGATGTGTCCCCATGAGCTGATCTACTTCTGGCTTTTGGTGATTCCTAGTCATTTTTGGTCTGCGAAGGAAATCCTTTCCTGGTTCCCAGTATTAAAATGGATTTATTAAAATATACATATATTTTCATTTCTCTGATTCAGCACAGAAGCAGAATCTTATAGGGTTACTAAGCCTCCCACCTTGGATGGGAACCTCTGCTTTACCAGTGAATCCTGTCCTGTTACCGTATGTTTGCATGTGCACGTGTCCCTTCCATGAACTTTTTTTTTTTTAAAGACTTATTTATTTTTAGAGAGAGAGAGAGAGAGTGAGAACATGGGGGCTGGAGGGGCGAAGGGAGAGAATCTTCAAGCAGACTCCCGGCTGAGTGAGGAGCCCACCTCGGGGCTCCATCCCGCTACCCATGAGAGCATAACCTGAGCTGAAACCAAGGGTCAGACACTTGACCCGCAGAGCCACCAAAGCACCCCCTTCCCTGAACTCTTCAAACACTGTCTTAGTCATGGTTCTCCAGAGAAACAGAACCAATAGGACAACAGTCCCCTGTTGTCACAAAATGGCTGCCATCAGACCGTGTGACAAGTGGGGCTGGGGGAGACCTAGGGTGTGGTGGAAGCTCACTGGAGGGCGCTGAGCCAGGCTGGGTGGCTCAAGAGAGAGACGGAGACTGCTCAGGGGATACCTGGAAGGAGAGTGGGAGCTCGGGGCACATGGCTGGGGCGCAGCCCGCGGAGCAGCCAGAGCCCAGCTGGAGGCCGCACCCAGGCCCCAAAAGTAAGAGGGTGCTCAGTAGGGCAGAGAATTAGCAGAGCTAAAGGGGTGGGGTTGCTACAGCAGCAGCGTCCAGGGAAAAGAAAGAACATCGCAGAAGAGCCTTTCGGGGCATTTCTGCAAGAGTGACACCGAAGAGCTGAGCTGGAAGGGCTTTGTAAGCTACCTTCAAGAGAATGGACTTTACCCTATGAAAGGTAGGGGGCTCTGAAAACTTTTGAGAAGGAGAAAGACACGGTTGGAATCATGTTTTAGAAACACTCCTCGGATCGCGTGCGTGGGCTCTACGGAAGGAGGCAGCGAGGCGTTAGGGACCTAGTGTACTGAATCTGGAGACGGAAGGTGGGGAGCGGCCTCCACCGGGCTGGGGCGCGCAGAGGGAGGGGGCCATCTGAGAGAGATTAAGGAGGCAGAATGGGCAGGACTTCCTGACTTCGTTGGGAGTGAGATACCAGGAGAAGTCAGCTTAGCACTCAGGGTTCTGACTTAGGAAACAGGGTGCATGGGGGAATATTAGAAGAGTGGGTTTGTCTGATGGGAGAAAGCATGGGAAGGTGATGGGTCCTGGTTTTGACCTATTGAGAATCAATACTGAGAATTGAGGACATCAGCCGGCCTTTGCGTTGTCTGCCGGCAGCTCCAGAGAGAGATCTGAGCAAGGATCCATTTGAGAGGCCGCTGCAGAAACACGCTCTTCCAGCGCTGTATAAAGGGAGAAGCGACAGCACCCGGGACCAAGGAACACCACTTATGGCCCCAGACAGTCGGGGGAACCACCTACAAACTGGACTGGAAAAGAGCAGCCCCCCAGGGGACAGGAGGAAACCTGGGAGTGTGGGGTGTCATGGAACCCCAGGCAAGAGAGTGTTTTAAGATGAAGGGAATAATCCGAGAGGTAAAACAAGGACTTTTGGCATTGACACGGAGGACGGCGAGCAGCCTCAGCATGTGGTGTTAAGTGGCTGGTCAGGGGTCAGGAGTGACATGCCTAATAACGCCTCAGAGGACCCGCATCTCCTGGACTTACTAAGGGCTTTCGGCTTGAACCCACCTTACACTGAACACTTAAAGAAAATTAGCTCAGTGGATCAAAGAGCCCACGGAGCTGCCGCCCTCACAGTGATTCTGTAGGGGCCTTCACTCATGATTGAGTGAAGGTGATCGAATTGCCAGGCAAGCGGGAACCCAGCCCCACCAATGAACTCGCTCAAGGTGGCAAGAAGTACAGCTGTATCCAACAGAGCGCGTCCTGACTTTAGGGAGGAGGCCTGGGGAGGGGTAGTTCCTGCTCAGCTGAGACCACCCTGCCTGCGAGCCCCAGAGCTTTCGGCATGCTGTCTGCCCTGGCTGGTGGTGAGTGTTGGCCTGGGGAAAGGGCCTTCCCTTCCCTCCTTCTTTTTGTAGAATTACACTCAGTCTGCATGCATTGCTCTTTGCCTTGGACATGAGAGGGCACCCAGAGAGCTTATCTTAAGAAGGAGAATTTCTCAGCTCCTTCTGGTTTGAATGGATTTGGATGTGAATTGAATTGAATTGGAAGGTTTCTCCACTAAAGCCTAAAAAAAACGGCAAGTTGCAGGTGTTGGAGCTGGTGGGGGTGGGGTTGTTCCTCCATCGGCTTTAGGAGCCTCGAGGCAGGATTGCTTTGCACCCCAAAATATAGGCCTGGAACCTGCTCACCTTGGGAGCCTTGGTACCTCTGCCAACGGCTGGGGTTGAGGGCAAAGCACCCCAGGTCCCAGAGACTCTCTCCCCATGCTTGGGGCTAGGATGGCAGGGAGGGCAGCCTCAACCCAGAAGGAAGACTTGTCCCCAAGCCAAGGCCCACTGCACTCCTACTTTGTGCTGAAGTGTTTTCTCCTTGTCAGGGCAGAGAGAGTGGCAGACACATTCATGGGGAAAAAAAATACTAAGACGAAGAGCGTGAGTTAATTAAAACTTGGCAGTTGGCAGGCAGAAGACGGTAGTGACTGATTGATCAAGTGGGAATAGGCTATAACATAGGGAAATATTGAAGTGAGTTACATGAATTGTATCTCAAGTTTGGATCCCAAAATGTTTAATTGTTGCCTAAAATGTCTTTCGAAGAGCTTCTACTCTGGCAGCAAGCCCTGAAATGAAAATTGTTGCCACATCGATAGCAACAAGAATACTAACAGCTAACATTTCTGCCCGTGCTGTCCTCAGTGTGCAGCACTTGGCATGGTTTATGAGCTCATTCTCTCGGGGTCCCTGCGAGGGAGGTGGTGGGGGTCTCTCTTCTGTTTCCCTGCCCCATTCTGCTGAGGCTGAAGGGGACTCAGGGTCGGGGAAGGGTTTGGGTTTTTTGTGTGTTTGTTTGCTCTTTTTCTTTAAGTTCTCTGCATGCTATCAGCGGGGGAAGTCAGTGACACTGGAAAGGGGGGAAGTCCAGTCCCTGGACGGAGATGGGGTGGGGTCTTGAGCACCGGTTGGGGGGCGGGGGATTTGGCAAGGCTGTTTAACAGGCAGAGGACAGAAAGAGCAGCCATCCGCACAGATGCAGGCATGCTGGTAGATTTGGGGGCAAGAGGAGGAAGGCTTCCTTTTCTGGTTGCTTTATTCTTTCAGTAAAATGAGGGAAGCCACCCCGAGACGGGGCTGAGCTGCAGCTGGCTGGTGGAGAGAGGAGAGAGTAGTAACAGCGGATGCGTACTTAGGGCTCCCCAGACTTCAGGTGCTCGTCTCAGCCCGGGCCGGCATCTGCGCGTTCAGTCCTCATTACCTCCCCAAGAAGTATGGACCATTGTGAACCCATTCTGCAGAGGAGGAAACAAGACGCAGAGAAGCTAAACAGCTTGCCTGAGGTTACCCAGCTACTCAGCGGGCAGAGAGAGCCCCGCACCTTCAGACACCACTGCCCTGACTTAGAGTTGTCTCAGAAAGCCCGCAGCACCCTCCTCGGTGAGCTGCAGAATCCCCGGGCTGGTACTGAGTTCTCTTCAAAGTGAACCAAGTTGTTGGAATCGGCAACAAGGTCCAATCGATGTGAAATGAGCTGCAAAGCATGTGAGATCCCAGAGGGAGGGCCCGCATCACCCGTTGGGGACCTGCATGGAAGATGTCCTAAGGATCTCTCCTGGAACTCCACAAACCTTCTGCCGGCGGAAGGAGGCCGGGAGGAGAGGAGGGAAGGGCCTTCCCTGGGGCAGCGTTGGGGCCCCCAGGCTGAGGGTCCTCCCTCTACTTTGGCGCTGGGGCGGGAGGATGCTACGCTGGTACCTCAGCCTCGTGCAGGGGACTTCCGGGGGCCAAGCAGAACAGCTGAGAATTGTGTTCCCGAGCTGGGAGCAAAGAGGCTGAGGATGATGCTTGGGAGCGCGGCAGCGGCCGTGGGCATCGGGAGGGCTGGAGGAAGTCCGTCTGATGGCGTTGGTCAGGGCGTCCAGCCACACTGGTCAGATCTCGTGCCTGAATGTGTCCTGGCGAGGGGATGCAACTGTTTCCTGTGCGCCAGAAACTGGAGAGGAGCTGGCAGCATTGTCTTGGGTCCCAACAGGGCTGTCTGGAGGGTTGAGGAGACCTTGGCCGACAGAGGCTGACAAGTGGTGCTGGATGCCAGGGCTAAGGAAGGAGTCCTCAGCAGCCTCCTTGAACAGAGGGGCAGTCTTCTGAGTCCAAATCACCCAAGGAGAGAGGTGTCTGGGGCTTCGAAACCTCAGAATAACTATCAAAGCACCATGAGAGCATTGGCTTTCTTCATCTACCAGACCCAACCAGAGAGCAGGCTTGCACCCAAGACCTTGAGAGCAGATTTCAAGAGCTCCAGTTCACATACAATTATTCCTCCTCCTCCTCTGTCCTTATACCCTGATGGGTCCCCAACAATGGTTAACGAGTAGGGGCAGGGGTGAGTGGGAAGAGAGGAGGGAGTGTAGTGACAAAGCCCCTTTCCCACTGCGAGCTTCCTACCAAACGCTCCAGGTGGGAAGCCCCAATGCTAAGTCTCATCCAGACATTCTGGTCACTGCCTCTAGAATGGGTTTGGGACCAAAAGTGATTGTAGGACTGTCTGTTTGCTAAGAGAAGAAAAGTTACAGGTCTGCTGGACTGTCTTCCAGGGAAGGAGATGACTCTCCACCAAGTAAGTATTAAAGGGATGGTAAGAGACCAGTCCATCTGATTATGTCATGAGCCGTCCTTCCTCACCATATCTGTCGGTAGCCGGGGAGGGGGGGAGGTACGCTGAAGGCAGTCAGTGTTGTGTGGTCTTTCTCCTGCGATGATCAGCTGCCTGAGTACCAGCCCAGATGTCACACTTGGGATTATTGAGGGTTGGGAGTTTCCTAGATTAGTAGAGGGGTGAGAGGGATGAACTTGTTTTGAAAGATCCAAAATGAGGGGCGCCTGGGTGGCTCAATGGGTTAAAGCCTCTGCCTTTGGCTCCGGTCATGATCTCGGGGTCCTGGGATCGAGACCCACGTCGGGCTCTCTGCTCGGCCGGTAGCCTGCTTCCTCCTCTCTCTCTCTGCCTGCCTCTCTGCCTACTTGTGATTTCTGTCTGTCAAATAAATAAATAAAAAGTCTTAAAAAAAATCCAAAATGATAGCCCATGGAATCTATGCCAGGAAAGGTGGAAAGTGGAGACAGGAGGGGAAGGGTAATTAGTGAAAAGTCATGGGCATGCAGTCCTGGAGGTCCCAGTGAGGCTGAAGAATTATGAGAATGTGGAAACCAGAGAACCTGAACTGAAAGACAGGACGTGGTGGTGGTCAGTGATGTTTAATAACTTCTGTGAAGTCCTAGAGCCACCAAGAGAGGGAGTCGGTAGCCTGATAGCAGATGGGGGGTTCCAAACTCCAGGTCATTGTCTCTGTCCTATTTAGAACCCTTGGAATAAATCTGACCTTCCCATCTCTATAGCATTCTCTCCTAGAAGCCAGGGTCAGCCCTAATAAATACTGTATTTTCTACCACAAATGTTCTTCTTGTTTTCTGCAGTTTTTTTTTTTTTATGAGCATTTACTCCTGTCACACTTTTTTTTTTAATTTAAATTTTGTTAGTTAACCTATAATGCGATATTGGTTTCTGGAGTAAAGTTTGGTGATTCATCACTTACTACACCCAGGGCTCAGCACAAGTGTCCTCTTCATACCCATCCCCCATCTGGCCCATCCCCCATCTGCCCATCCCCCACCCACCTCCCTCCATCAACCCTCAGTTTGTTCTCTATCATTAAGAGTCTTTAAGGGTTTGTTTCCCTCTTTCCTTTCTTTTCCCCCTCCCCGTGTGTTCATCTGTTTTCTTTCTCAAATTCCACATATGAGTGAGATCCTGTGGTAACTGTCTTTCTTTGACTGACTTATTTCATTTAGCAAAATAAACTCTTTCGGGTTTTCCATATAAAGAATCATGTCATCTGCGAAGAGAGAGAGTTTGACTTCTTCCTTGCCAATTTGGATACCTTTTATTTCTCTTTGTTGTCTGATTGCTGTTGCTAGGACTTCTAATACTATGTTGAACAAGAGTGGTGAGAGTGGGCATCCTTGTCGTGTTCCTGATCTCAACGGGAAGGCTGCAAGCTTTTTCCCATTGAGGATGATATTTACTGTGGGTCTTTCATAGATAGATTTGATGAAGTTCAGGAATGTTCCCTCTATCCCTATACTTTGAAGCGTTTTAATCAGGAACGGATGCTGGATTTTGTCAAATGCTTTTTCTGCATCAATTGAGAGGATCATGTGGTTCTTCTCTCTTCTCTTATTGATTTGTTCTATCACATTGATTAATTTGCGAATGTTGAACCATCCTTGTAACCCAGGGATGAATCTCACCTGGTCATGGTGGATAATATTTTTAATGTGCTGTTGGATCCTGTTTGCTAGGATCTTGTTGAGAATCTCAGCATCCATATTCATCAGTGATATTGGTCTGAAATTCTCCTTTTTGGTAGGGTCTTTGCCTGGTTTGGGGATCAGGGTAATGCTGGCTTCATAAAAAGAATCTGGAAGTTTTCCTTCTGCTTCAATTTTTTGAAACAGCTTCAGGAGAATAGGTATTATTTCTTCTTTGAAAGTTTGATAGAATTCCCCAGGGAATCCATCAGGTCCTGGGCTCTTGTTTTTTGGGAGGCTTTTGATCACTGCTTCAGGGTCCTGGGATCGAGCCCCACATCAGGCTCTCTGCTCAGCGGGGAGCCTGCTCCCCCCCCCCACCTGCCTCCCTGCCTACTTGTGATCTCTGTCAAATAAATAAATAAAATCTTTAAAAAAAAAAAAACAACCTCTAACTCCATCAACAATAGCCAAACGGTGGAGAGACCCCAAGTGTCCATCAACTGAAGAATGGAAAAAGAAGGTGTGGTGTGTATACACAATGTGTGTGTATACAATGGGATGTTATTTAGCCATAAAAAAGAATGACATCTTGCCATTTGCACCACATGGATAGAACCAGAGTGTCACATACTTTCTAAGTAATCACAATGTCTCTGCCCAATTTCCTACTCGAAACATCCGATTGTTTTTATTCCACACCTGGCGTAAAAACCTTAAGTGATTCCTTATTCACTGCTTTAAGTCACAGACCTCAACCTAATTTTCTAGGCCATCCATGCTTTTTCCTGCTCTCCCGGGAGGCTTCCATGAAGTCTGGGCTGCAGTGAGTCACAAAAGATGAATCAAAGGAATCCTGCTTTAAGTGATCTCATTGATAGCTGCAAAAATGACAATTCCTATTGAAATTCCAGAATGTTCCAAGTGACCTACATTGTACTGGCCAACCTTTGCTAACTCACAGAGAGGACCAGCATTTCCAGACCACACAGAAGGGCTCGCGGAGGAGGGATGAGTAGGCTGGTCTTTACACATCGGATTGCCTGCCGCAGGACAGGCACTCAGTGGATGCCTCTTAAATGAGTGAATGGCTTTCAATGCAGGAACATTTACTAAATATATCCATCCAATTAGACGGTCAAGGACAATTCATGGTTGAATGTAAGTCAATTTGAGTGGGTAACTGAAGCTCTGGAAATTTTAAGAGCAAGTGAGGAAAGTAGCTCCAAGGACTTTATGGCTGGAAGGTTAACAATATTTGGAATTAAATGAATATCAGGATTATACAAATTCATTCTGAAGGTTGCAATTCATTTAGCTAGAGTAATATGACTAAATTAAGCAAAGCTTGGCTCAGTATCCCAATTGTAGAGATGTGATAAAATTGTTTTCAGAACTGGTGGAGAGGGAGATGGAGAGGCTGGGAGAGAAGGCCAGCTTCCCGACGCTACCAAAGCTGACTTCTGTGTACCATTTCCTTCCACTGATACCATTTAAAAAATGAACTTTTTCAATGCTCATTATTATTCCACTGAGAGTGTCTGAAATAAGCCATGGTTGTCCTTGAGGTCCAAGTGAAGGAGCTTGCAATCAGAATTCTGGATGGTGAAGGGACCAGAAGCTCACCAAGGATTGCCAGGAGCTACATACTTAGAAACTACTGAGGAACAGGATACTCCTGGCCTGAGATACGTTATTCATTCCCCATTCTGAAGATCCACGTGCAGGCAAAGAGCGGGTGAGAAAGAGACCAAAAGTAAAGATAACAGTCATAGTCACCGGAGGGTAATGTTTCCAAGATTTAGGAAGTAGGGACAGAGGAGACAAGTCACTCTCTGATGGCTGAGAGCCACTCCTGGGTTTAGGCACTCATTTGACGTGGTTTCATACAAACGAAGATTTTAAAAATAACAAAAATAACTTTCCCATTGAGGAGGAAATTTTAAGTTGGGAGGACATCTTGATAAAGTTGCCTCAGCTCTTATGGGCAAGTTTGCCAAGTGGGCTTTGGTTCTCCAGATGGCCCAGATTAGCAGGAAGAATCAGAAAAGGGTTTGTCTGTCCTTCCTGGTCCTAAGGAATAGTCATCCTTATCCTCCATAACCTGATCAATTTAGTTGCTTCCTAGTAGACTTTTAAAATAAAGGCTTATTTTTGGTGATCTGTGGACTTTCCAAAATGGTGATGCCTTTAACCTCACCCCCAAATTTCCCACCCTTAGTCTCAGACAAGTATGTTGGTAAAGCCCTTGATGAGAGGCCTCTCCTGACTCTGGCTTGTCTCCTGAAGGGACATCACCCCTCCCTCTTTGCTGGTTTTAGAGAAGCCAAGTTGTGAAATGTCTTCAAGTGCCATCAAGGCAGGATGGACATCACAGTTGCCCTGCTTTTTGATGACGGCTTAATCACTGTGATCTCTCTGCCTCTCCACAGCCTGTTCTCAGAAGCAGACACCTGCTTCTTCTCAAGCTCTATTGAGTGTCTTTGAAAAAGTACCAGAGCTCCATCTTAAGTCTTCCATAACAGGGCTGGAGGAGTGCTTGGAGTCCATTGGTTCACTCATCCTCTGGCACCATGTCAAAAAACAGGCCTTATGCATCCCAGGACTGGCACTTCTTACTTGGAGAGCAAAATGTTCCAGGACCAGAAATCCTTTTCAGGGAGGAATTGCTGACAAGTGTACAATTATTTTTATATTCTTTAAACAGTGCTTGAGGAACACATCTGTGGGCCCTGCGGTGGGGTGACAGGAGATTGCACGAACAACTCAGCTTGGGGTTGCCTGCCTTGTTCACAGGTGGAAGCCTTCTTCTCTTCTTGTGCTTTACTTCCCTTAATTACCACCCCGGCCGACTCTGCAAGCATCAGTACCTTGACACGATGTGCTGGGCCCCATCTTAGTTGCCAGGACCAAGATTCTGAATGACCAAGCTCTAGGAAGCCCCGATTCCATTTAGAAGAGGAGTATAAAGCAGGGGCTCCCCAACCTGGAACTGAGATGCTTATGGAGACCTTCTCATAGAAGTGCTATATCCTGGCCTCCTGGGGCGGGACCCTAGATAAACTACATATATATATACATATGTATACATATATGTATACACATACATATGTATACACATATATATGTGTGTATATATATGTATACATATATATGTGTATACATATGTATATATATTTGATTTTTTGGGATAAACTATATTTTTTCAAAGATTTATTTATTTGACAGACAGAGATCACAAGTAGGCAGAGAGAGAGAGAGGAGGAGGAAGCAGGCTCCCTGCTGAGCAGAGAGCCCGATGTGGGGCTCAATCCTAGGACCCTGGGATCATGACCTGAGCCGAAGGCAGAGGCTTTAACCCACTGAGCCACCCAGGCACCGCAGGATAAACTATATTGTTAACAAGCTATAAAGTTGATTCCAATGCCCAGTCACATCTGGGAGCCTCAGATACAGATTCAGATAAGGGTACAAATTACATATTGATGCCATTCCATAGGACTATTTGCAGTCACTGGGCTGATGCCAGAGACGGCAGATTATTTCAGTTACAGATTCGATTTATGCTGAGGTTTCTAATTTAATCATTGCTGCACTAAGGATGATTTCACCATTATCCCACTCTACTACAGGAATTTCTCCATCTGGCTTTTATTTCTCATATATAAGAGACTCCTACCAGATCCGCCTTATCAAGCTGTACATTCCCACACCAAAGTATGTTTAACATTGTTTGAGCCTTTAGAAATAACATCTGCTTATGCCCGTGTGCTCTTTCTCTCAAGAAGGAAGGAAAGAAGGAGGGATGGACTTCATTTAAAAGACGATTTGTGACATATTGTCCCCATTAACTTTCATTCGTGGGGATGTCACCTTTCCTTGGGCTAGTTGGTGTGCATTCTCCAGTCTCCTGAATTTTACTTCCCGATTTCAATCAACCCACTAATAAAAATTTCAGTATCTAGTAGATTTAGCACAAAAGTGCTGCCCAAGATTTTGTTTCTTAACCTTATCCAAATGTTCCAAAGTACAGCGATTCTCCAACTTTGGTGGACATGATAACCAAACTTGAGGGCAAGGGGAGATTTTACAGATGCAAATCCTTGGTCACCACACCTACAGACTGGTTAAGTGGGTATGGGGTGGGTGAGGCCCAGGAATCTGAATTTTTACAAGACTCCTGAATAATTATGTATACTGATGTTTTGTGCACTGAATACTAAAGTATTATTTACACTCTGGGACTTTCCTTGAGTAGTTCTGATATAGGTGATCTCCAAACTACATTTTGAGAAACAAGAATACTCATATAAGAGATGTTAAAGTGGAAAATTTCACATATCTCAAGACAAGATTTTATGCAATGGGTAGGACATCATTACTTGAGAGTAGCATTGTAGATCTACCTTTGTGATCTCATACCTTCTTGGTGGAATCTCATATGACAGGATGGGCCATGGCCTGAACCCAACTCTTCATGAAGTGGGTATCCCATAGTGATCATTCTTTTTTTTTTTTTTTTAAGTTTCATTGGCATACAAAGTCATATTAATTGCAGGTGTTCAACATAGTGATTCAATCCCTCTCTACGTTACTCAGTGCTCACCACAACAAGTGTAGTCACCATATAATTTTATTATAATATTATTGACCATATTCCCTATGCTTTACTTTTCATCTTTATGGCTTATTTATTTTATAACTGGCAGTTTGAATCTTTTCATTCCCTTCACCAATTTACCCATCTTCCCGCCCACCTCTCCTCTGGCAACCCCCAGTTTGTTCTCCGTATTTTAGGAGTCTTTGGGGTTTTTTGTTGTTGTTATTTGCTTTATTCTTCAGATTCCACATATAAGTGAAATCATAGGCCTTTGTCTTTCTCTTATTTCATTTAGCGTAATACCATCTAAGTCCATTCATGTTGCTGATGGCAAGATTTTATTCTATTTTATGGCTGAATAATATTCCAGTGTGTGTGTGTGTGTGTGTGTGTGTGTGTGTGTGTGTGTGTGTACCACAGCTTTATCTGCTCACCTAACCATGGACACTTGGGTTGTTTTCATGTCTTGACTTATTGTAAATAATGCCGCAATAAACATGGGGATGCATATATCTTTTTGAATTACCGTTTTTGTTTTCTTTGGGTAAGTACACAGTAGTGAAATTGCTGGATCATATGGTATTTCTATTTTTAATTTCTTTGAGGACCGCCATGCTGTTTTCCATAGTGGTTGCACCAAAATACATTCTCACGAACAACATATGAAGATTCTCTTTTCTCCACATCCTCGACAACACTTGTTATTTCTTATCTGTTTGATGCTAGCCATTCTGACTGGTGTGAGGTGATGTCTTATCACCTTGGTTTTGATTTGCTCTTCCTTGATGCTGAGTGATGTTGAGCATCTTTTCATGTGTCTGTTGGCCATCTGGATGTCTTCTTTGGAAAAATACCTATTCAGGTCCTCTGTCCATTTTAAACTGGAATATTTGTTTTATTGGTGTTGAGTGGCATAAGTTTTATATATGTTTTCCTAAGCAAAAGATTTCATTTTGGCATCATCCCAATAGTTCATTTTTTCTTTAGTTTCCCTTGTCCACAGAAACATATTCATAAATATGCTGCTAAGGCTGATGTCTAAGAGAGTTTCCAGGTATTTTAAAAATTTTTTCTCTTTGAAAAAAAATTTTTTCTCTTTGATTTCTTTATTGACCCACTGATTGTTTAGTGGCATGTTATCTAGCTTCCACGTGTTTGTGTTTTTCCAGTTCTTTTCTTGTAATTGTTTTTTAGTTTCATATCATTATCAGAAGAGATGCTTCATACGTTTTCAAGCTTCTTTAAATTTATTGAGACTTATCTTGTGGCCCAACATGTGATCTATCCTGGAGAATGTTCCATGTGTGCTTGAAAAGAACACACTGCTGTTTTAGATGGAATGTTCTGTATATATCTGTTAGGTCTTACTTGGTCTAATGTGTCTTCCAAAGCCACTGTTTCCTTAGTGATTTTCTGTCTGAATGATATACCAGTTGATGTAAATGGGGTGTTAAAGTCCCCTACTATTACTGTATTACTGTCCACTTCTCCCTTTATGCCTGTTAATATTCACTTTATGTATTTAGGTATTCCTGTATTGGGCTATTTTCAATTGTTGTATATTCTTGTTCAATTGTTCCCTTTATTATTAAGTAATGCCTTTATTTGTCTCTTGATACAGTCTTTAAAATCTATTTTGTCTGGGATGCCTGAGTGGCTCAGTCGTTAAGCATCTATATTTGGCCCAGATTATGATCTCAGGGTTCTGGGATCGAGTCCTGCTCAATATGGAACCCGCTTCTCTCTATCTTCCCCGGCTTGTGTTCCCTCTCTGTCAAATAAATAAAATCTTAAATAAATAAAATAAAATCTATTTTGTCTGATGAGAGTATTGCTACCCTGGCTTCCCATCCCTGCCATTTTGTATGGGATATCTTTTACCCCCCTTTCATTTTCAGTCTGTATGTGTTTTTAGGTCTGGAGTGAGTCTCTTGTAGGCAGCATATATAGGGGTCATATATGCTTATATTCTTTCAGTTACCCTGTGTCTTTCGACTGGAACATTTGGTCCGTTTACATTTTAAAAAATGTGCTTAATGTGATTTAAAAAAATGTGTGTGTATAGTCCACTTACATTTAAAGTAATTATTGATAAGTATGTACTTACTGTAACTTTGTTAATTTTTTTTCTGGTTGTTTTTGTAGTTCTTCTCTGTTCCTTTCTTCTTCTCTTGCTCTCTTCCCTTGTGATTTGATAGCTTTCTTTAGTATTACACTTGGATTCCTTTCTCTTTATTTTTTTGTGTATGTATTTTAGGTTTTTGATAGGTGGTTACCATTGGGCTCATATATAACATCGTATGTATGTAGCAGTCTATATTAAATTGTTGGTCACTTAGGTTTGCACAACATCCTAAAAGCACAAATTTTTACTCACCTGTCCATATTTTATGTATATCATATTTTATATCTTTTTCATTTTGTGTATCCTCTTTGGCTAATTTTTATAAATGTAATTGATTTAGTACTTCGGTGTTTTAACCTTCATACTGGTTTTTAAGTGATGAATCTACTACCTTTAAAATATGTTTGCTTTTTCTCATGAAAGTTTTTCCTTTCATAATTTTTCTAGTTATGACTTTTTCTTTCCACTTAAGTCATGCCTTCAAAATTTCTTGTAAGGCTAGTTTGGCAGTGATTAACTCCTTTAACTTTTGTGTGGGGAAACTCTTTACCTATCTTTCAATTCTGAATGATAACCTTGTTGGGTAAAGTATTCTTGCTTGCAGATTTTTTCCTTTCAAGAACTTTACAGGCCAGAAGGGGTTGGTATGATATATTCAAAGTTTTTGGTGGAAAGTCAGCTGACAGCCTTATAGGGTTTCACTTATATGTAACTGTTTTATTTTTTCTTGCTGCTTTTAAGAATCTCTCTTCAGGGGCACCTGGGTGGCTCAGTCATTAAGGGTCTGCCTTCAGGTCATGACCCCAAGGTTCTGGGATCAAGCCCCACATTGGGCTCCCTGCTTTTGCCTGCTTTTGCCTCTCCATCTGATGCTTCCCCTGCTTGTGCTCTCTCTCTCTCGCTGTCTCTGTCAAATAAATACATAAATAAAATCTTTAAGAAAAAAAAATAATCTCTCTTCATCATTACTTTTTGCCATTTTAATCATTATGTGTCTTGCTTTGGACTTCCTAGGCTTTTTATTAGGGTCTCTCTGTGTTTCCTGGACCTGGATGTCTATTCCCTTCTCCATACAAGTGAAGTTTTCAGCTATTATTTCTCCAAATCTGCACCATTGTCTCTCTCTTCTCCTCCTGGGGTCTTTATATTGTGAATTTTATTATGCTTGATGATGTCAGAGTTCCCTTCACCTATTCTCATTATTTATTTTTTATTCTTGTTGTTTAGCTTTGTTGCTTTCCATTACCCTGTCTTCCAGACAGTGATCCATTGTGTATCCTTTAATCTGCTGTTGATTACCTCTCATGTTATTTTTCATTTCAGTTATTGTAATCTTCAGTTCTTTCTGGTTCTTTTTTATATTTTCTGTCTACTCTTTTCTCAACTTCAGTGAGTACCTTTGTGACCATTATTTTGAATTCTTTATCAGATATTTTATTGGTCTATTTCATTCGGCACTCTTTCTGTGATTTTAATCATGTTATTTCACTTGGAACCTATTCCTCTGTCTCCTCATTTTTTCTCACACTCTGTGTTTCTACATATCAGGTAGGTCAGCTATATCTCTTGGTTTCAAGAGCAATGCCTTTGTATAGAAAAGTTCCTTTGGTGCCCTGTAACATAAGCCCCTGGTCACCAGAACCAGGAACTCTAGGGGTGTGGCTTCTGCAGGCTGCATGCACCTTCCTATTGTGGCTGAGCCATGATTATCTTCAGCCTACCTGGTTACAATGACCAACTTTGTCTATTTTGAGTGTACTGAACAGGGTTTGCTCACCTTGCTATTGAAAGGCACGGCTGCTGCTACCATGGGCTCTTTGGTGGATGGGGTCAGCCCTCACCTAGCTGTCTGCAGTTAGCCTCTCTGCCACAGCTGAAGGTGCACAGAAAGGCAGGAACTACAGACACACTTGTGTAAGGGGTTGTCTCCCTCCTTCCCCAGAGCAGTGGTGCTGGTCCTGGCTAGGGATGCCTGCTAGATGTGCAAGAATGCTTGCTGCATTGGGCAGGTTGGGTCAGGAGGTTATGCAGGGGAATGCTAGGGCAGGGCAATCATTGCTAACAAGGTAGCAGTGAATGGAGAGTGTTAGACCTGATTTATGTAAGCATACATCTATCTAGGCTGGAGGAGAGCAGAAAAAACTGTAACTGTCAGCACTTTTGTTCCTGGAGAAATTTGCAGATCCTGACTCTGGCACATATTCTTTTTTTTTTTTTTTTTTTTTAAAGATTTTATTTATTTATTTGACAGAGAGAGATCACAAGTAGACAGAGAGGCAGGCAGAGAGAGAGGAGGAAGCAGGCTCCCCGCTGAGCAGAGAGCCCGATGCGGGGCTCGATCCCAGGACCCTGAGATCATGACCTGAGCCGAAGGCAGCAGCTTAACCCACTGAGCCACCCAGGCGCCCCCGGCACATATTCTAAGATGAGGCAAATGGCTCATGAGTCAAGCACTTCTCAAACCACTGCGTCTGTGCTCTCTCTCAGGCTGAGTTGTGTATCTTGATGGGTCTTTAAAGGTGGGGATGTTTTTTCCTGTTACCCTCCTGCTCTCCCGGAGTTAAGCCCCACTGATATCTAAAGCTCCTGGAGTTAAGTTCTGCTAATTTCCAAAGCCAGATGTTATGGGGATTCATCTCCATGTGGGTCCCCATGGCTAGGGCTTTCCAGTGTACAGTCTGATCCCCTTGTTCCTGTGTTTGTGATGTCATTCCCATTTACAGCTAGTTGTGCTGGGGGCTAGGTTCCCTACCTCATCTCTGCCCCTTCTGCCTTTTTTCACATGGCCCTCCGCTACAACTAGGTATGGAAAATCTGTCAGTCTTCAGGTCATTTACAGAGTTAGTTGCATAGGGGTAGGTGTTGCCTCGGTGTGTCTTCAGTACAAGGGGAGCTCAGGATCCTCCTATTCTGCCATTTTCCCTAGGGATCCAATGGTCACCTTCATGATTGCAAATATTTTGATGCTCTGACACCCACAATCCACTCATCACATTTGTAAGCCTCTTCTACTTTGTGAACTCCAAGATAAATTCTGCTGGAGTATTTAACACATTCTTTGCAAATATATAGTATCTCCCCTGTCTGGATTGTCTGATGGAATCAAAGATCCATATTCCAACTGAAGTCCTTACCACACTCAAACATTTTCAGTGTTTTTCTCATTTGTGGAGTGTCTGAATTTGAAGATATGTACTAAGGGACTCAGCTACATGCAAGCCATTCATTCATATATTTATAATTCATATAATTACATACAATTCATGTATATATAATTTCTCTGAATAATTTTATATCCTTCTAAGTTTGAGGTATTATAAAGGATTTTCCTGTGGCTATTACAAATTTACTCTTCTGAGTGAGTTCTTTGGCAACTATTTATGACAAATTATGATTTCAGTTATAAATGTTTTATACCTTTATACATAGAGTCTTATTGAGTCTTATTCTATATGTTCAGGTAACAGTTGACCTTGGAGCTTCCCTGAACAATGTTCTATGGGAGATGGTTCTTTACCCCCATTTTACTTCTTCAACACTTTTTCTGGGTCCCAAAGTAAACTTTGCTGCTTGGAGAGTAAATCTGTCTTCACTCACATAGGATTTTACACAAGACTGTGAGTGGGCTGATTTCTATTTTTCAAGGTAGATATTCTTGGTTTTCTAGGTTCTTGGAATCAGGCTCTTGAAGACTAACTTCGTGTTCTTGCATCTGTAAGTTCTCCTTAACATCTATTATGGGGGGCAAGATTTTGTTTTATGTTACTAAAATTGTCCCCCTTGAGGAGTCATAATGTAGTTGTGACTCTCAGTTTTTTTTTTAATATTTTATTTATTTATTTGACAGAGACAGAGATCACAAGTAGGCAAAGAGGCAGGCAGAGAGAGAGAGGGAGAAGCGGGCTCCCCACTGAGCAGAGAGCCTGATGCGGGGCTCGATCCCAGGACCCTGAGATCATGACCTGAGCCAAAGGCAGAGGCTTAACCCACTGAGCCACCCAGGCACCCCGACTCTCAGTTTTTTGATGATCACTTTTCCCTAGATTTGCTGGCAAGAGATCTCTATCTGTAAAATCTCCTAAACTTACTTTACTTGAAGATTTCCTAGACAGTGTTAATTCCAGTCTTATGTGAGACTCAATGAGGGTATGTAAGGTCCTGTCCTTACTCCCTTATCCCTTCATTCCCCAGAGTTTAGTATTTCAGAATAGGAAGACAGGACTCTTTTTAGATAGGCTTGGGTTCAAATTCTGAAACCATCACTTTTTACAGTATAACATGGAACATGGTATGAAATCTCTGTACCTTGGTTTTCTTTTTCATTAAAACAGGAATAGTAACCTGATTCCTTGACTAGAGCTATAATCAGGATGATACATGGTTTTCATTATAAAACATATTGCACAATCGCTGGTATATAAGAAATAACAACAATACCAATTTTTCTTTCACGTTCTTATACTGCAAAGGAAGTTTAGAAAAAGAATTAAGAACATGGTTCTGGAACCCAGTTTTCCTGATCTCAAATCCTCATTAGCTGTGTTACGTTGTATAACTTCTCTGTGCTTCAATTTCCTCATTCATAAAGTGGGGATAATAATGTTATCTGACTTTTGGGATTGTTGGGAGGATTAAATTAGTTTAACATAAACAAAGTACTTCAAATCATACCTAGTATGTAGTTAGCATGCAATCAATGCAACTATTATTCTCAACTTTTGACTATTGCTGTCTCCACCCTTTTCCCTTCTATGTCTATTACCCAAAACCCCCCATGTATTCACTTCTCAAATGTCTAGAATATATAAGTATTCCCCCAGTACAAAATCTCTAAGTACTTTAGGGGGGGCTTCTTATGTCATAAAGTTTGTATCTCACTGGACCTAGCAAATGTGTTCTGCTTCAGTCAAGTAGAACTGTCTATCTAGGATGTGCCACTGTCTGGGCAAATATTGTTTGTAGAGCCCTCATCTGTATAAGCAATTGATTTTAAAATACATTAAGAATTTCATGGGTTCATGTAAGGCATAGTGATCTATTGATGAAGATTTAGATCAGATAGGGAAGAGGTATTTATTTGTCTAGTCAATGCACATGAAAGTCTTTATAGTGTCCAGGTACCACTTCCCATTTCAGGTTCAAAAACCATTTCTATGCTTTTTATTGTTAAATATATTATTCCTGGCTAATTTGCATTCAGACTGCTTCCCACAGCCCTTAACCCTGGCAACCACCAATTTGTTCTCCATTTTTGCCTTTTCCAGAATGTCCTGTAAATGAAATTATACAGTATGTGACCTTTGGAGACTGAGTTCTTTCACTTAGCCCAATTCATTTTCAATTCATCCATGTTGTTGCATGCATCAAGAATTCATTCCCTTTTATTGATGGATAGTATCTATTTTGTGGATACCACAATTTGTTTATCCATTTGCCCATTGAGGGACATTTGGATTGGTTCCAACTTCGGGCAATTATAAATGCTGCTCTACACACTTGTGTACTTTTTGTGTGTGTGAATGTAAGCTTTCATTTTTCTAGGATAAATATCAAGAAGTGGAATTGCTGGGTCCCATTGTGTATGTTCAACATTTTAAGAAACTGCCAGTTTTCCAGAGATGCTGTTATTACTCTACATTCCCACCACAATCTATGAAAGCACTGTGCTTTTCACCCTTGTGAGTACTTATAATTGTCAGTATTTTAAAATTTAAGCTCATCTAAAAAGGGTGTGTGGAAGGAAGCTTCTGACATGGCTCCCATGGTGTTCATTGCTCCAGGTAATCACATTCTTGGATAATCCCTACCTCTTGAGTCTGGGTTGGACCTAATACCTTGCTTCTAACAGAATAAGAAATAGTAACAGTAGTAATTTCCCTTTCATTTTCTTAAACTGAAAGGATTATGGCAACAGTAATGGGGTGTTACTTCTGTGATTAGATTATAAGACTGATTTTTTTGTCTTTTTATTTATTTTTATTTCTTTTATTTTTTTTTCAATGTTCCAAGACTCATTGTTTATGCATCACACCCAGTGCTCCATGCAATATGTGCCCTCCTTAATACCCACCACCAGGCTCACCCATCCCCCATCCCCTTCCCCTCTAAAACCCTCAGTTTGTTTCTCAGAGCCCACAGTCTCTCATGGTTTGTCTCCCCCTCCCATTTCCCCCAACTTACTTCTCTCCAACTCCCAATGTTCTCCATGTTATTCCTTATGCTCCACAAGTAAGTGAAACCATATGATAATTGACTCTCTGTGCTTGACTTATTTCACTCAGCATAATCTCTTCCAGTGCCATCCATGTTGATATAAAAGTTGGGTATTCATCCTTTCTAATAGAGGCATAATATTCCATTGTATATATGGACCATATCTTCTTTATCCATTCATCTGTTGAAGAACATCTTGGCTCTATCCACAGTTTGGCGACTGTGGCCATTGCTGCTATGAACATTGGGGTACAGGTGGCCCTTCTTTTCACTACATCTGTATCCTTGGGGTAAAGTAATGCAATTGCAGGGTCATAGGGAAGCTCTATTTTTAATTTCTTAAGGAATCTCCACACTGTTTTCCAAAGTGGCTGCACCAACTTGCATTCCCACCAACAGTGTAAGAGGGTTCCCCTTTCTCCACATCCTCTCCAACACTTATTGTTTACTGAAAAGACTGACTTCTATCTTACTGGCTTTCTCTTCTGCCTTTTCTTGTGAGCTCACCTTGACGGAGAGAACCACTTGGCAAAGGATGAAGGCAGTCTTCAGCTAACATCCAGCAAGGACCTACGGCTCAAAGTCTAACAGCCCTCAAGTAACTGAATCCTGCTAATAACCATGCTTAGCATCAGGTCCTATCCCAGTGGAGCTTCCATTTGAGGTTACCCTGCCCCCCATCACCCAACACCTTGACTAAAACCTTATGAGAGACTTATGAGAGGCACACCATTGATGGTGTGCCTAAATCCATGACCCACAGAAACTGAGGTAATAAATGTACTTTGTTTTAAGATGCTAGATTTGGTGATAATTTGTTAGAGCAATAGATAACTAATATAGTATATAATAATACCTCATTGTGGTTTTAGTTGGCATTTCCCTAAGGACTAATGATGTTGAGCATCTTTTTTGGTTCTGATTTACCATTCTTATATTCTCTGGTGAACTGTCCATTTGTATTACTTCTTTTTTTAAATCGAGTTTTTTGGTTGAGTTTTAGGAGGTTTTTAAAAGATATCTTCTGGATATATTCCTTGGTTATATGTCACACAAATGTTTTTGCCCAGCTTGTGATTTGTCTTTTTATTCTCTTAACAGTGCCCTTCACAGTGCAAAAGTTTTAAATTTTGATGAAATTAAGTTTTTAAAAGCATAGATTATGCATTTGGTATCTTACCTAAGAACACTGTTAAACTAAAGGTCATGAAATTTTTCTCCTCTATTTCTAAGGGTTTTACCATCTTATGCTTTACAGTTATGTCTATGATCCATTTTTAAAAATATTTTATTTATTTATTTGAGAATGCACAAGCATTTGTGTGCAGAGAGAGGAGATGGGTAGAGGGTAAGGGAGAGAACCTCAAGCAGACTCTGTAGCGAGCATGGAGACCAATGTGGGGCTCAATTCCACAACCGTGAGATCACAGCCTGAGCCAAGACCAAGAGTCAGACACTTAACCAACTGAGCCACTAAGGCACCCCAGGCCTCTAATCCATTTTAAAAAATAGCTTTATTAAGGTATAACTTACTAACTTACATACCATACAACTCACCCATTTAACATGTAAATGCAGTGTTTTTTATTTTAATTTTATTTTAGCATATTCAAAGTTGTGTAATCATCACCATAATCTACTTTTAGAACATCTGCATCCCTACCTCAAGGAAACTCCATGCCCATTAGCAATCAGTCCCCTTCTCCACTTCCATCTTTAGCCCTAGCAACCACTAATCTACTTTCTGTCTCTATATATTTGCTTGTTCTAAGCATTTCATACAATTGGAATCATACAATATGTGACCTTTTGTGACTGACTTAGCATATTTTAAAGGTCCATCCATGTTGTAAGATGTATCAGTCCTTCATTTCTTTTTATGGTTGAATAATATTCCATTGTATAAATACTCTGTATTTTATCTATTCATCAATTGGACATTTTGCTTGTTTCAACAATTTAGCTATTATGCTGCTGCTATAAACATGTCCACACAAAAATTGTACACAAATATTTTCATTTCTCTTGGACAGACCTAGGAGTGGAGTTGCTGGGTCTTTTAGTAACTCCATTTAACTTTTCAAAGAACTGCTCAACTCTTATATGAAGTGGTTGCACCATTTGTCCATTCACCACTAATTTATGAGAGTTCCAACCACCAACACTTGTTAGTCTTTTTATTGCCCAGGCTAGCGGATGTAAAGTGGCATCTCACTGTGGTTTTGCTGTGATCCATTTTAATTTTTATATATTGTGTAAAGTGTAGATCAAGGTTCATATTTTTGTACATAGATGTCCAGTTCTAGCACCATGTCCTTTCTCTACTGAATTACTATTCTACCTTTGTCAAAAATCATTTAATCATATTTGTGTGTCTATTTCTGGATTTTTTATTCTGTTCCATTATTCTACATTATCCTTTTGCCCATATTACATTGTCTCATCTACTATAGATTTATAATGTGTTTTGAAATCATGTACAAGTCCTTCAACTTTGTTCTTTTTCAAAAATCATCTTGGCTAATCTAGTCCCCTTCACCTTTGTATATAGGTTTTTGTTTGGGATTGTATTAAATCTATAGACTAGTTTGGGAAGAACTGCCATCTTAACTATATCAAGTCTTCCCATCTGTGAACATGATAAGTCTCTTCATTTTTTTCCCATTTTCCCCCATCTCTTTCATTAGCACTCTATTTTTTTTAGCATGCAGAGCCTACACATGTATTTTTTTTAAAATAACATATAATGTATTATTTGTTTCAGGGGTACAGGTCTGTGAATCATTGATGTTACACAATTCACAGCACTCATCATAGCACATATCCTCCCCAATGTCCATGACCCAGCCACCCTATTCCACCCTCCGCCCCACACAGCAACCCTCAGTTTGTTTCTGGAGATTAAGAGTCTCTTATGGTTTGTCTCCCTCCCAGGTCCCACCTTGTTTCATCTTTTCCTCCCTTCCCCCACAAACCCTCCTCTACCTCTCAAATTCCTCGTATCAGAGAGATCATATGATAATTGTCTTTCTCTGATTGACTTATTTCACTCGCATAATACCCTCTAGTTCCATCCATGTTGTTGCAAATGGCAAGATCTTAGTTTTTGTTTTTGTTTTTGTTTTTGATGAGCCTACACATATTTTGTTGCATAAGTAATTCTCTTTCTCTTTTGGAGCTTTTACAAGTGGTAGTTTAAAGATTTTCAGTTTCTACCTGCTCATTAGTAATGTATATAAATACAATGGATTTTGTATATTGATCTTGTATCCTGCAACCTTGTTAAACTGATGAGTCCCAGGAGCTTTACAGGTTCCTTGGGATTTTCTACAGAGACCATCATATCAGCCGTGAATAGTTTTACTTCTTCCTTTTCAGCCAGAATGGCTTTTTTAAAAAAAATTGCATTTGCTAAGACTTCCAGAGCAATATTCAATAGTAACAATAGTAGACATTTTTGCCTTAGTTTCCAATCTTAGGAGGAAATCATTCCATCTTTCACCACTAAGTATAATGTTAGCTGTAGTATTTTGCAGATGATCTTTACCAGACTGAAGAAGTTCTCTTCTATTCTTAGTCTGCTGGATTTTTATTATGAATGATGTTAAATTTTGTCAAATGCTTCTTCTGTACCTATTGATATAATCAGGTAGGTTTTTGTTAAGTCTGTTAATGTGGAGAACTATATTCATTTTCAAGTGTGAACCAGTCTTGTATTCCTAGGATAAATACCATTTGTTTTGTGTTATCTTTTTACATATTGAATTTGATTTGCTAATATTGAGGAATTTTTGCATTTATATTAATGGGGGTATTGGTCTGCAGTTTTCTTGTATTCTTTGTCTGGTTTTGATATGAAGGTACTTTTAGCTTTATAAAATGAGCTAGGAAGTACTGCATCTTTATCTTCTGGAAGAGATTTTGAAGAATTGCTGATTATTCCTTGTACATTTGATAGAATTCACTAATGAAATCATCTGCACCTGGAATTTTTTTTAATCCATGAATTAATTTAATAGGTATAGTTCACCTTATTTCTCTTGAATGAGTTTTGGTCTGTCAAGGAACTGGTCCATTTCATTTAAGTTGTTGCATGGATGGGTAGAGTTGTTCAGAATTTCCTTATTCTTTTCATGTTTGTAGGGAGAATAGTCTTTCTTGTCAATAATTTTTTTCCCTTGGTCAGTCTAGATAGACATCTATGAACTTTTTATTTTTATTTTCTAAAGATGTTACTTATTTGACAGAGATAGAGACAGTAAGAGAGGGAATACAAGCAGGGAGAGTGAGAGGGAGAAGCAGCCTTCCTGCAGACCCTGGGATCATGACCCGAGCCGAGGGCAGATGCTTAAAGACTGAGCCCCTCAGGTGCCCCTCAACTCTTTTTAAAAAGAATCAACTTTTGGTTTCATTTATCTTCTATTAGCCAACATATAGTGCATCATTAGTTTTAGATGTAGAGCTCAGTAATTCATCAGTTGCATATATTTTCTTTTCCTGTTTTTAATTTCATTGATTTCTGCACTGTATTTCTTTCTGCTTGTTTTTGTTTTTTTAGGTTACTTAAGTGAATTACCCCATTTTTAAGACTGTAAGACAATAATAACAAATCCTGATTAAAATAAAACAAAAACTCAGACAAACCCCTAAAAGCAAAAATTCTGCATAAAATATTTTATTAAAAATAACATAAAATAGGGAAGTGAATATAATATCAATAAATGCTGAATGCCATTGGCTCTCACCCAGCATTGTTTTTAAAATAGCATGTTCAAATAAAAACTATATTTAAAAAATATAAAAAACAAAGTACAGAAAACCCTCACTCTGAGCCCTGCTCCCCCAGACAACAATTAGTCCCTTGTTTATCCTTTCAGTGTGACATTATGCAAGTATGAGCAAATATGGATATATATTTTCATTCTTCTTAATAAAATATATTATCTTTTATACAATATATTTTATATTTATATATACATGCATATAAACATACTATTCTCTACTTTGTATTTATTTAATAATACATCTTGGAGATATTTCCATTTCAATAATAAGAAAAATTTTTTCATTACAGCCGCACATTATTCCACTATAGATGTAGTCTATTAAACCAGTCCTCTATTGATGGACATTTGTGTTGTCTTCCATTTTTTACTACTGGAAACAATGCCAAATATTTTCAAGGCACACATGCAGATATATCTGTGGGATAGGTTCTCAGAAAGAGGATATTTGGGTCAAAAGGCAAATGTATCTTATAATTTTGGTAGACACTGTCGAATTCCTCTCCATAGAAGTTCTATTTTGTAAGCACCATAGCAATTTATGAGAATGCCTGCTTCTCTATAGCCTTGTTAAGAATGAATTTTTTAACTTTTCAGTTTTTTGCTAATCTGTTAAGTGAGAAATGGCATCTTAATACATTTTTTATTTGCATTTCTCATAGAAGAAACGTTTGACACCTCTCCATACATTTAAGGGTCATTTATATTATCTCTGAACAGCCTCTTCATATTTGTGAGTGTGTGTGTGTATGCTTTGCTCAATTTCTAAGAGCTCTTCATAAATAGAGAGGTGAATCTCTTTATGATATAGGTTGCAAATATTTTCACTAGTTTGTAATCTTTTGCCCAGTTTGTACTCTTCCTCAGGGAACTGGGGAGGAAGAAATTCTTCCTCTTTCTTAAAGCCCTCCCTTCCCCAGGGCCTCTCTTCCCCACTCAATATTTGTGCTTTTATTTATTCAACTGGTCAGTCAATCAGGGGAATTCAACAGAATAACTCATTTCATGATCTTATACCTATACCCCACTGAGTTGACACTCCATAATAAACCAGTTACACTTACTTTTGCTTCATAATATTGTTATATTTTACAACAGACATATGTCATTTTGTAATTAGAAGACTGGAAAGCACAAAATTAAAAAAAAATACCATCCATTTACACTGTTAACATATTAGTGTATTTTTTCAAATTTTTCCCTCTGTGTCTTTACATCTACCATATTGTGTGCATTTTTCTGAGTCATTAAAAATGACCCCAAATATTTTTCTTACTGCATTAGAAAAACTCTAGAAACTAATCCTTTCCTTTTAAAAAAATAGTAGAAATAGCATGGTAATGTATACCTTTTTATATATAATTCAACTGTTTATGTCCTTAATATAGATTCTTAGATGTGACATTTGAGTCACATGGTAGGAACCTTTTAAAGGCCTTTGATATAGACTGCCAAACTGTGTTCTGGAAAGGACGCTGCCAAAGTATTCACAGGAAATTTAATTCACTGAAATATAGAAGATAGAAAATAAGAAAAGGCTAAAAATAAGTAACTCAAGAAGCTAGAAAAATGACAAATCTAACAGAAGTACACACATACAATAAAGAATAAAAAATTAATAGAAAATAGCATGTAGAAGCATAATATGTCCTGATTGGAAAGAATATAGGTAAACCCACACCTAGATACATTTTATAAGACAGCACAACACTTTCCTACTTTTCAGGATTTTGCTAAACCTCTTTAAAGATAGAGAGGTAATCTGAACATCAACCAGAGAGGAAAGACACACTGTTGCAAAGAGAACAATAAATTGTCTAATTACAGACTTTACAAGTAGCACCAGAGGCTCAGAACTGCTGAGTAAAAATAAATGTCAATTTAGAATTCTATACCTAGCTAAGCTATAATTCAAGGGTAAGGGAGAAATAAAGAACTTACTACCCACAGACACACTTGCTGAAAAATGAGAAAAACCTGAGAGATTATTTATTTAAGGAACTCTTTTATAAGGCTTGCTACATGCCAGGCACTATTTTAACAATTCTACAAATATTAATTCATCTGATCCTTATAACAACCCCATGACATAGATACTATTATCACCCTGCTTTACAGATAGAGAAATTGAGATACAAGGAAATTCAGAAATCTGCTCAAGGTCACAGAGCTAGAGATCAATGACAGAACCACATATTAAACCCAGGCCACCTGGCTGCAGAGTTGGTGCTTTTTTTTTTTTTTTTTTAAGATTTTATTCATTCATTTGACAGAGAGCACAAGTAGGGGAGCAGCAGGCAGAGGGAGAGGGAGAAGCAGGCTCTCTTGCCGAGCAAGGAGCCCAATGTGGGGCTCGATCCCAGGATCCTAGGATCACGACCTGAGTGAAGGTAGATGCTTAACTAACTGAGCCACCCAGGTGCCCCAGTGTCAGTGCTTTGGACCACTGCACAAGCTGCCTCTGCTCTGGGAGCCTGAGAAATGGAATTCACAAGGAAGGAGGAAATACAAGAACCAGTGGTAAGAAACGGACAAATATGCAGGTTAATCCAAATTTGCATTGTCTACTTATAACAAAATAATAATGACAAATCTAGGGATGTGTTAAACAGTTTTGGGATGTCTGGGTGGTTCAGGCATTAAGCATCTGCCTTCGGCTCAGGTCATGATCTTAGGGTCCTGTGATTGAGCCCCGCATTGGGCTCCCTACTCAGCAGGAAGCCTGCTTCTCCCTCTCCCACTCCCCCTGCTTGTGTTCCCTCTGTCTCTCTCTGTCAAATAAATAAATATAATCTTTTAAAAAGAACTTGATGAAATAAAAATCATATACCACCGTAACATAACCTGGGAGAAGGAGAAGCACAGTTAGTGTTCTACTCTCTACTAATTAGGCATAATACAGACTTTATTAAGTTATGAATGTTAACAAATGTCAAAACACAAAGATAAAATTTACTGATCTGGTAGAGGAAAACAGAGAATAAAGAAAACATAATCCAATGGAAGGAATGAAAGAAAAAGAAACAAAACCCCCAAAATTACACCCCAACAAATTTTTCAAGGACTTTGACAAGGTGATTCTATAACTTACATGAAAGAAGAATAAAGGGCTTTAAATGGGACAATTTCCATAAAAGTTATAGCACTTGAAAATGTTTTGTTTTCACAGGGGTATACAAATAATCTATGGAAAATATTATCTGATAGAAGATGACAGGAGCTGAAATCCATTAATTCTAAAACATCAGCATAAAAAATCACAAAAATGTAATGTTTGGGGTATAAAGCAAATTGCAAATTATATTATCTATGTAAAAATATAAGATACCATGGACATATACATAATAAACTCAAAGCATACACAGAAATACACAGTAACTTATGCATAATTGTTACCTCTGAGCAGAGTGACACAGCATGAAGCTTTAGTTAAATCTTTTTTCCTTACTAAAAAAAAAAAAAGACCTGATGCTAATATGGCAAAAATTTTCATATACTATTACAGTCATGTTTTCTGAACTTTTCTGTATGCCTGATATATTTCATACTTAAAATATTTTTTAAATTTAAAAACAGAAAAAAAGAGGAAGAAGGAAAAGAAACATATAAAATGTGAGTTGTTAGAATTTTATTAATACCTTCATTCAGTGATATTTGAGTGCCTTTCAGACGCCAGTTGCCATTAAAGCCCTGGGGCATACCAAGCCCTTCTCCCAACACATGAGCTGATTGTCTCTGGACAGCTCAGCTGACAGTCCTCCTAGAGCCCCAAAGCCCTACTAATTGTAGATATCCTTCCCTTTGAAATGGCTGCTTAGGGGTCATACAGAACATACTGCTCCTAAGTGAAGGATTCAGACGAAGCATTTCTCTTCCCTACCCACAATTCAGTGATGAAACTGGGTCCTTGACCTCTTCCTAACCTCCAATGACCCAGGTATTCCCTCTTCATTGCCAGGCCCCCAGGCTCTGTCTCTGATTAATTTATGCCTCTTGAAAGGATCAAGAGTTGCCTTGATGGAGTTGCCTTCCAAGGCCCCTCCCAGCAGCTCTTCTATCTCTGGTCTCAACTGGCCCTAATGCTGATGGGGTCCAGATCTACACACTGTAGACCACTCTCTGCTCAGTTCAGACTTCCAGGGAAGGCCCTGTACTGGGGGTCACCACACTTGCTAGAGACTTTGGAGAAACCTCTGGGCTTTTCACCCCAACTATCCCACAAGCTCCCTCCTAGACACTGTTCTTTTCCTTCTCATCATTCCCTTTCAGACTTGTTTTCCTCTCCTCTAACTCCCTTCCATAAACCCTGATGCAGCCCCTTTCTTTAGCTGTCTCTTCTAGCAACATCTACCCTGAAGATGCCTTACCTGGAGATTTCTACAATCCATGGTGCAAGGCATCCAGCAGCCTGGAGACATGACAGATGGATAATTAGTCTCAGGAGGCTTTCATTCTAGAAAGGCCTTTGCCAGGTAAGGGGTGTCTTTCCCAGAAGAAGACCTTGTTTGTCACTGGTGCTGGGTAACTCCCGGGTTATGTCCAACATAATCCTCTTTGAGATGGAATCAACCCAACCTTCTGTGGAGATGGTCAGTCCAGAGCCTAACACACAATTTCATTTCATAGGATTTTTCCCTGAATAATACAACAGATACCCTTGTCAAAACTCATATGTTAAAACATTGATTTTTACAATTGATAGTTTAGGGATGAGAATTCTTATGTTGAAGGTAAATATTTTTTAATTTGTTACACTGATTTAACTTGAATATTTATCTCAAGTCCATTAGTATATTCATCAGGTTAACAGTACTTCTCTCTGGGGCACCTGGGTGACTCAGTGGGTTAAGCCTCTGCCTTCAGCTCGGGTCAAGATCTCAAGGTCCTGGGATCGAGCCCTGCATCAGGCTCTCTGCTCAGCAGGGAGCCTGCTTCCCCCTCTCTCTACCTGCCTCTCTGCCTGCTTGTGATCTCTCTCTCTGTCAAATAAATTAAAAAAAAAAAAACAGTACTTCTCTCTGACAGGGATTAACTAATGATAAAAACCATGATTTGACCAAAATCTTTGCCACACAGCATTTTTAAAAAAAGTTTCAAGGTGTGAACTTTGACGTCTTCACCACATATCACACAGGGGTTACTCCCATGTGGATTTGCATTCAAAAATACTTCATGAATGGCTACTTGTGCCAGGCTGTGTGCCAGGAACTGGGGACAAAATAGACAGCAAAGCATGCATAGTTGGACTTTCATGCTCATCAAATTGTTGCAGCTCATCAAATTGTTACAGAAAAAGGCTCTCTGGTAAAGGGGAAGAAATGCACTCTAGCAGAAGTTCTGACCAAATGTTCCATGTGTGTGGGGGGGATTTCTCCCACCTGGGATCTGAGGAATATGAAGACTTGAGCTCACTTCTCAGGTACACAAGGTTTCTACCCTTGTGAGACCCTGTGGTCCCTCTCATGAACATGAAATTTCATGTTGTAACTGAAACCCTTACCACATCTATCATATTTAATGGTTTCTCTGTGTGAATTCTTTGATAAACTTGGAGACTGATGCTCTGAATCACACACACTTGCAGAGTTTCTCTTGTGTGGAGTCTCTGATGCACTTGGAGATCTATGTTCTGACTGAAGCCCTTACCACACTTACCACATTTGTAGAGTTTCTCTCCAGTGTGGACTCTCTTATGGATGTAAAGATTAGCGCTCTGATAGAAGCCCTTGCCACACTCCCCACACTTAAAAGGTTTCTCTCCTGTGTGAACTCTCCGATGAACATGAAGATTTGTGTTGTAACTGAAGCTTTTGCCACATGTATCACATATGAAAGGTTTTTCTCCAGTGTGGACTCTCTGATGGATGTGAAGATTGGAGCTCTTAGTGAAGCCCTTGCCACACTCTTCACACTTAAAAGGTTTCCCTCCTGTGTGGACTCTCCAATTAACACAAAGTTTTGTGTTAGAACTGAAGCCTTTGTCACATGTATCACATATGAAAGGTTTCTCTCCGGTGTGAATTCTCTGATGATAGTGAAGATCTAGGCTCCGATGGATGCTCTTCCCATACTCAGCACAGTCGTAAAGTTTCTTGCCTGTGTGGGAAACGGGATGCTTTGAGAAGAAGAAAATGTTTACAATGGTGAAAAACAATATCAAGTTAAAAATCTTAATCAAGGCTGCAAGCAATAGGATATCAGACTAGAGAATGTGGAAAATTATAGTCAATTAAAAGACCAACTTGAAGAATTCTACTAGGACTCAGACAGAAAGGATTAAAAAAGTGTAATTATGAGAAAAATATTAAGTTGTGAAGGATAGCTCTAGAAGATCTATATGTATAAGAGATCCAGAAGGAACAAACAGAAGAATTAAAGAAAATTTACTTAATCTGAAAGAAAATTTGATCCTTTAGATTGAAAGTATCCCCCCCACTACCATGTGGGAATTTTGGGAAAAAAAAAAAAAAAAGACAAACTAAAATATACATATCTGGATGAATTTTTTTAATTTCAAGGATTAAGAAAACAAAAGCATATAAAACAGTAACAAAATAAAACAAGTTACTCCCTTGAAAAGAGAATAAGATTGGCAGAAGATAGTGACAATGTCTCCAGTGTCCTGAGGGAAAAAGACTATAGTCAATTCTAAACCTCAGCTGATGATTCCCTTACATAGGCAAAAGGAAGATACTCTCAAAAAAGCAAAGATGACCCAAACTAATCAAAATAAAAACTCATGAAAAGGGAAAACATGAAATATAAAAGGTAGAAATGAATAATGAAAACAAAAAAGCTTTTCTTACTTTTCACTCAACAAAATTCTCATGAAATAATATAGGAAAACTTCTCTGAGCTGAAGGATTCAGAGAGGAATGGGCTCAGTGACTGGCAAACGCAATTTTGGGGGGGGGGGGGAAAGGCTGCATACCTAGACATTCTGGGAAACTTCAAAATTCCAAGGAGAAACAGAAAAAAAACAAAGTTCTAAATGTTTTCAGAAGGGAAGGAAAAGAAAAAACATTAAATAAGAATAAGAGAAAATTACTAAATGAATATCAGATTGGAAGATACAAAATCAGGAGCTCAAAAACAGATATAAAATGGCTAAAACATTCTCAGGAAAAATGATTTTGAATCTAGAAGTCTCAACTCAGCCACAATAGTATTCAAGACAGGGGTGAATACAAATATTTTTATCAACACACAGAGATTCAAAAAGCTTGTTGGCAAGTAAAAATAGATTCAAGCAAAAAACAGATGTGGGATTTAAGAAGTCATGGAAAAAACAGCTGCCATAAAAATTAAGGCCACTTTAATCTGAGAAAATGAAGGTACAATGCAAAAAATTAACACAATTATATATGGTTTCAACAAAACACAGGACATGGGGAGAGGGCATATGAAAGCTAAGTAAAAGTTTGCTAATGCCCTTGTATTCTGGAGAGTGGAAGTTATAAATAACTTGCCACTGACAGAAATATAACTTTTGGAGAGGGAGGAGCAAGATGGTGGAGGAGTAGAAGACCTAAATATCATCAGGTCCCAGGAGTTCAGCTAGATAGTTATCAAACCATTATGAACACCTACAAACTCAACAGCAGATAGAAGAGAAGAAGAGCAGCAATTCTAGGAACAGAAAACCGACCACTTCCTGGAAGGTAGGACATGTAGAGAAGTGAATCCGAGGCAATATTCAGGAAGATAGATGGGGGGAGGGGCAAGTGATAGAGCAGCAGAGCATAGAATTGGAACTTTTAGAAGTCTGCTTCACTGAGGGACGTTGCTCCAGAGGTTAAGTGAGGGGTGGAGCCCTTGCGGGGAGAGTGTGGTCTCAGGACCCAGAGGGTCACAGAAAGACCTAGGGTGCCTGAGTGTGGCGCAGCTGCCAAGTATTGGAGTGGGGAAGCTCGCTGCAGAGACAGAGCCAAGGAGTGGGCTCTCAGCTCAGGGTTACCTTAAATCATGATCCAAGGCACAGTTGGGCCTCTTCTCTTTGAGCAGGAACCCCAAAAGTGGCAGATCTAGAGAGACCCCCTCCTTCCTCCTCTGGGAGGAGTGGCGTGGGAGTGCGCCGCAGGAATCTGCTGGGTTTGGAGACTCCAGACAGGGCTGTCACCAGAGATAGAAATGTTCAGTCACAGGCTGGGTGAGCACAGAGTGCAGCCAGAGACCAGAGAGATAGGAGGGATTGACTGCTTTTTTCTGAAGGTGTACTGAGTAGTGGGGCCCTGAGCTTTTGGCTCCTACAGGGCCAGAGATTGGGAGGCTGCCATTTTCATTCCTATCCTCCAAAGCAGTATGGAAAGTGTTGAGGGAACAAAAGTTACCAAGACCAAAACTGAGCAGATTACTAAGCCCAGCCCCGGCAAGGGCAGTGCAATTCCGCTTCGGGCAAAAACATTTGAGAATCATGGCAACAGACCCCTCCCCCAGAAGATCAGCAAAAACATCCAGCCAAGACCAAGGTCACCAATCAATTGAGAACTGTGGAACTCCAGAGCTAGTGGAAAGCAATACATAGAATTCATGGCTTTTTTCCCATGACCCTTTAGTCTTTCAAAGTTAAATTTTTTAAATTTTATTTTTTTCTTATTCTATTTTTAAATTTTTCCTCTTTCCTATTTTAATGTTTTTAAATTATTTTATCTTAACAACATCTTTTTAAAAATCTTAATTTTCATGGTTAGTCATATTTTATCCCTTTATTGTATTTAATCTTATTTTTTTGTATACATACAGCTTTTTTTTTTCTTTAAAATTTTGGATAAAATTTCTTCTAATAGATCAAAATATACCCAAAATCTAGTGCATTGCTTTGTTCTAGTCCCTAGCCTGATCACATTCTTTCCTCTTTTTTTTCTTTTTTCAACCATCTTCTTATCGATTCCTTTTTTAGAATCTTTTTAAATTTTCATCTTTACAGTCATATTCCATCCCTTCATTCTGTTTACCCTTATTTTTGTATATATATGTTTTTCTTTCTTTAAAACTTTAGGAGGTAGTTTCTTCTAACATACCAAAATACACCCAAAATCAAGTGTGTATCTCTGTTCTATTCACCAGTCTAATTTATACACACACACACACACACACACACACACACACACATTTTCTTTTCTCCCCCTTATTTCTCCCCCCAGGTTTGGATATCTTCAGCTTTGGTTAATATATATTTTTCTGGGGGCACCTGGGTGGCTCGTTGGTTAACCAACTGCCTTTGGCTCACATCATGATCCTAGAGTACTGGGATCGAGTCCCACATCAGACTCCCTGCTTATCAGGAAGTCTGCTTCTCCCTCTGACCCTCCCCCTTCTCACACACACTCTCTCTCTCATTCTCTCTCTCTCTCTCTCAAATAAATAAAATCTTTAATATATATATAAAAGATTTATATATATATATAAGAAAATATATATATATATATATATATATATATATATATATGGAATTAATATATATGGAATTAATCCCTGCCCTCGGGGTCATTGCTACCCTTTCAGTATTTTGTTCTCTCATTCATCTATTATTATCTGGATAAAATGACAAGGCAGAAAAACTCACCACAAAAAAAAGAACAAGAGGCAGTACCTACAGCTAGGGACCTAATCAATACAGACATTAGTAAAATGTCAAAACTAGAGTTCAGAATGATGATTATCAAGGTGCTAGCTGGGCTCAAAAAAAGCCTGGAAGGTATTAGAGAATCCCTTTCTGGGGAAATAAAATCCCTTTCTGGAGAAATAAAAGAACTAAAATCTAACCAAAGGTGAAATTAAAAAAGCTATTAATGAGGTACAATAAAAAATGGAGGCTCTTACTGCTAGGATAAATGAGGCTAAAGAGAGAATTAGTGATATAGAAGACCAAATGATGGAGAATAAAGAAGCTGAGAAAAAGAGAGACAAACAACTACTGCACCACGAGGGGAGAATTCAAGACATAAGTGATACCATAAGATGAAACAATATTAGAATAATCGGGATCCCAGAAGAAGAAGAAAGAGAGAGGGGGGCAGAAGGTATATTGGAGCAAATTATAGAAGAGAATTTCCCTAATCTGGCAAGAGGAACAAGTGTCAAAATCCAGGAGGCACAGAGAACTCCCCACAAAATCATCTATAAAAATAGGTCCACACCCTGTCATCTAATAGTAAAACTTACAAGTCTCAGTGACAAAGTCTCAGTGAGAATCCTGAAAGCAGCTCAGGACAAGAGGTCTGTAACATACAATGGTAGAAATATGAGATTGGCAGCAGACCGATCCACAGAGACCTGGCAGGCCAGAAAGGACTGGCACAATATATTCAGAGCACTAAATGAGAAAAATTTGCAGCCAAGAATACTATATCCAGCTAGGCGATCATTGAAAATAGAAGGAGAGATAAAAATCTTCCAGGACAAACAAAAACTAAACGAATTTGCAAACATCAAACCAGTTCTACAGGAAATATTGAAAGGGGTCCTCTAAGGGAAGAGAGAGCCTAAAAGTAACAGACCAGAAAGGAACAGAGACAATATACAGTAACAGTCACCTTATAGGCAATACAATGGCACTCAATTCATATCTTTCAACAGTTACCCTGAATGCAAATGGGCTAAATGTCCCAATGACAAAGCATATCAGAATAGATTTAAAAAAATAAGACCATTGATATGCTATCTACAAGAAACTCATTTTAGACCCAAAGACACCTCCAGACTTAAAGTGAGGGGGTGGAAAACAATTTACCATGCTGATGGACATCAAAAGAAAGCTGGGGTGGCAATCCTTATAACAATTAGATTTTAGATCTCATTGTTATTCTAATTTAGAAATTTAGATTTTATTCTAATTTAGAAATTAGATTTTAAGCCAAAGACTACTAAAAGATGAGGAAGGACACTGTATCATACTTAAAGGGTCTGTCCAACAAGAAGATCTAACAATTTTAAATATCTATACCCCAAACATGGGAGCAGTCAATTATATAAACCAATTAATAAAAAAATCAAAGAAACATATCAACAATAATACAATAATAGTAAGGGACTTTAACACCCCCTCATTGAAATGGACAGATCATCTAAGCAAAAGATCAACAAGGAAATAAAGGCTTTACATGACACACAGTCCCAGATGGACATCACAGATATATTTAGAATATTCCATCCCCTAACAACAGAATACACACTCTTCTCTAGTGCATATGGAACATTCTCCAGAATAGATCATGTCCTATGTCACAAATCAGGTCTCAACAGGTACCAAAAGATTGGGATGATTCCCTGCATATTTTCAAACCACAATGCTTTGAACCTAGAACTCAAACACAAGAGGAAAGTTGGAAAGAACTCAAATACATGCAGGCTAAAGAGCATCCTACTAAAGAATGAATGGGTCAACCAGGAAATTAAAGAATTAAAAAATTCGTGGAAACAAATGAAAATGAAAACACAACTGTTCAAAATCTTTGGGACACAGCAAAAGCGGTCCTGAGAGGAAAGTATATAGCAATACAAGCTTTTCTCAAGAAACAAGAAAGATCTCAAGTACATAACCTAACCCTACACCTAAATGAGCTGGAGAAAGAATAGCAAAGAAAGCCTAAACCCAGTAGAAGAGAAATAATAAAGACCAGAGCAGAAATTAATGAAACAGAAACCAAAAGAACAGTAGAACAAATCAACGAAACTAGGAGCTGATTCTTTGAAAGAATTAATAAGACTGATAACCCCCTGGCCAGACTTTGTAAAAAGGAAAGAGAAAGGAGGGATGCCTGGGTGGCTCAGTCAGTTAAGCCGCTGCCTTCGGCTCAGGTTATGATCCCAGGGTCCAGGGATAGAATCCTGCATCAGGCTCCTTGATCAGCAGGGAGCCTGCTTCTCTCTCCAACTCTGCCTACCACTCTGCCTGCTTGTGCACTCTCCCTCCCTCTGACAAATAAATAAATAAAATCTTTTTAGAAAAGGAAAAGAGAAAGGATCCAAATTAATAAAATCCCAAATGAAAGAGAAGAGATCACAACCAACACCAAACAAATACAATTATAAGAACATATTATGAGCAACTATAAACCAGCAAATTTGACAATCTGGAAGAAATGGATGCATTCCTAGAGACATATAAACTACCAAAACTGAACCAAGACTAAGTAGAAAACCTGAACAGATCCATAACCAGTAAGGAGATTGAAGCAGTCATTAAAAATCTCCCAAGAAACAAGAGCCCAGGGCCAGACAGCTTCCCAGGGGAATTCTACCAAACATTTAAAGAAGAAATAATACCTATTCTCCTGAAACTGTTCCAAGAAAATAGAATGGAAGGAAAACTCCCAAACTCATTTAATGAGGCCAGCATTACCTTGATCCCAAAACCAGACAAAGATCCCATCAAAAAGTAGAATTAAAGATCAATATCCTTGATGAACACGGATGCAAAAATACTAGCCAATAGGATCCAACAGTACATTAAAAGGATTATTCACCACAGCCAAGGGGGATTTATTCCTGGGCTGCAAGGTTGGTTCAACATCTTCAAATAACCAATATGATATAATACATTAATAAAAGAAAAAGCAAGAACCACATGATATCCTCAATAGATGCTAAAAAAGCATTTGACAAAGTACAGCATCCTTTCTTGATCAAAACTCTTCAAAGTGTAGGGAGGGGGGTACATACCTCAATATCATCAAAGCCATCTATGAAAAACCCACAGCAAATAAAAAATAAATAAAAAACTGAGAGCTTTCCCCCTAAGGTCAGGAACACAGCAGAGATGTCCACTATCACCACTGCTATTTAACATAGTCCTAGAAGTCCTAGCCTCAGCAATCAGACAACAAAAACAAATAAAAGGCATCTGAATTGGCAAAAAAGAAGTCAAACTCTCACTCTTTATGGTACTTTATGTGGAAAATCCAAAAGACTCCACTCCAAAACCGCTAGAACTCATATAGGAATTCAGTAAATTGTCAGGATATAAAATTAATGCATAGAAATCAGTTGCATTTCTATATACCAACAGCAAGACAGAAGAAAGAGAAATTAAGGAGTTGATCCCATTTACAATTGCACCCAAAGCCATAAGATACCTAGGAATAAACCTAACCAAAGAGGCAAAGAATCTATACTCAGAAAACTATAAAGTACTCATGAAAGAAATTGAGGAAGACACAAAGAAATGGAAAAACGTTGCATGCTCACGGATTGGAAGAACAAACATTGTGAAAATAATGTACCCTACCTGAAGCAATCTACACATTTAATGCAATCCCTATCAAAATCCCATCCATTTTTTCAAAGACATGGAACAAATAATCCTAAAATTTATATGCAACCAGAAAAGACCCTGAATAGCCAGAGGAATGTTGAAAAAGAAAGCCAAAGTTGGTGGCATCACAATCCCAGACTTCAAGCTCTATTACAAACCTGTAATCATCAAGACAGTATGGTACTGGCACAAAAACAGACATATAGATCAATGGAACAGAATAGAGAGTCCAGAAATGGACCCTTAACTCTATGGTCAACTAATCTTCGACAAAGCAGGAAAGAATGTCCAATGGAAAAAAGACAGTCTCTTCAACAAATGGTGTTGGGAAAATTGGACAGCCACATATAGAAGAATGATACTGGACCATTTCTTCAAACCACACATAAAAATAGACTCAAAATGGATGAAAGACCTCAGTTTGAGAAAGGAATCCATCAAAATCCTTGAAGAGAACACAGGCAGCAATCTCTTTGACCTCAGCCACAGCAACTTCTTCCTAGAAACATAGCCAAGGGCAAGGGAAGCAAGGGCAAAAATGAACTATTGGGGCTTCATCAAGATCAAAAGCTTTTGCACAGCAAAGGAAACAGTCAACAAAACCAAAAGACAACTGACAGAATGGGAGAAGATATTTGCAAATGACATATCAGATAAAGGGGTAGTATCCAAAATGTATAAAGAACTTATCAAACTCAACACCCAAAGAACAAATAATCCAATTAAGACATGGACAGAAGATCTGAACAGACATTTCTAAAAAGAAGACATCCAAATGGCCAATGGACACATGAAAAAGTGCTCAACATTACTTGGCATTGTGGAAATATAAATCAAAACCACAATGAGATACCACCTCACACCAGTCAGAATGGCTAAAATTAAGTCAGAAAACGACAGATGTTGGCGAAGATGTGAAGAAAGGGGAACACTCCTACACTGTTGGTGGGAATGCAAGCTGGTGCAGCCACTTTGAAAAACAGTGTGGAGATTCCTTAAGAATTTAAAAATTTCTTCAAAAAGTTGAAAGTTAAAAATTTAAAAAGTTGAAACTAGAGCTACCTTACGACCCAGCAATTGCATTACTGGGTATTTACCCTAAAGATACAGATGTAGTGATCTGAAGGGGCATGTGCACCTGGATGTTTATGGCAGCAATGTCCACAATAACCAAACTATGGAAAGAGCCTAGATGTCCATCAACAGATGAATGGATAAAGGAGATGTGAGAGATACACACACACACACACACACAGAAACAATGGAATACTATGCAGCCATCAAAACTCTGAAATCTTGCCATTTGCAGTGACGTGGGTGGAACTAGAGGGTATTACACTGAGTGAAATAAGTCAACCAGAGAAAGACAATTATCATATGCTCTCTCTGATATGAGGAATTTGAGAGGCAGAGCAGGAGGTCGTGGGGGGTAGGGAGGGAAAAAATGAAACAAGACGGGATGGGGAGGGAGACAAACCATAAAAGACTCTTAATCTTATGAAACAAACTGAGGGTTGCTGGGGGGTGGGAGGGTAGGGATAGGGTGGTTGAGTTATGGACATTGGGGAGGGTATGTGCTATGGTGAGTGCTGTGAAATGTGTAAGCCTGATGATTCACAGACCTGTACCCCTGGGGGCAAGTAATACATTATATGTTAATCAATTTTTAAAAATTTTAAAAAACAAAAAAAGAAAGAAATACAACTTTTAAAATATGTTATAATCTTGAAGATTATCTTGAAGGATAAAAATAACGAAGGGGAAAAATGAAAGAAATAAGAATTCATTTAGAATTCCCAAATAAGCGAAGGCGGTAAGGAATTAGAATGCATAAAATGTCAGGAATCAGACCTAATGTATTAATTTATCACAGTACATGTAAACAGACTAAATTCCCCTTAAAGTCTTAGAGACTCCAAGATTGGGTTTAAAAAATCCAGCCATATTCAGCTTGCAAGAGACAAATACATACCAGGCAAATGCTAACTAAAAGAGAACAGATGAACAATATAAATATCTGAAAAAGCAGAATTCAAGGCAAAACACACTAACTATAGGGGACTTCCAAGGAAGATGGTGGAATAGTAGGACCTTAAGTTCACTTCATCTATGGCTACAAGTAGATAACACTCAAAACACTATAAGTAACCCAGAAAACAACAAGAATGGCGGAACAAACTCTACAACTAAATTTCCACTACCATGGAAGAGGGTAGGAAGGATGGAGATACAGTGAGGAGCTAAACATACTGTGGGATATCATCTGGAGGGAGGGAGCCACAGGTGCAGAGAGGGGAGAGAAAAATATTTTCACACCAGAATAGATGAATACACAGAATAGATGAATCCCCATAGCATTTGGCTTTGGGTCAAATTTCATGAATTATTACAAGCAGCAGTACTTAAAGCCTGGAACTTCAAAAATCAGCAGGCTTGGCTCTGGGAGAGCCCAGAGGGCGAGAGGAATCACAGTCACTGCCATTAAAGAGATAGCATAATAAAGAGCCCATAGAGATACAGTATAGAAGTAGCAGTTTGAAAAATGCCTGGGGCATAGTGGAGGGAGAGCTATTTATTAATCATAAAGCGTGTCCTAGAGGGACAGATTTCACTGGGAGACTCCTGCAAGAGCAAAGGAGAGGGCAGGCACCATTTCCATCCCCTGCTCCCCACATAAATACATGGTCACTTGCAGGAACCAGTGTGGTGCAGGCATTCACTACCTAATTTCTTTACATTCTGCCCCATCCCCTCCAGCTGAGCCTGCCTCAGTCCCAGCACTGGGGGTCCTCACCCCCAGAAGACCACTGCAAACTTTGCCAACCAAGTGTCTCCCAACTGTGTGCTTTGTAGGGCTTCAGTCCTGGCAGCTGCAGTAGCTGGTTACCTCCTGTGGAGGATGTGCATACCTTGTTGAAACTGTCTGCTCCTCCCCTGCTTTATGCAGCAGCCCTAGCCACCCTAGTCTCTCAGTGGTGGCTGCATATCCCCTGTGGAACAGGACCAGCACCACCTTGTTAAAAGTACACAACCCACCCACCACTTTCAAGAGCAAGAGACAATAGTGGACTTCCCTCCTAACACAGAAAGAGACACAGAGTTAGACAAAACGGGGAAACAGGAATATGTCAAAAGTGAACAGGACAAAACCACAGCAAGAGATCTAAGTGAAAAGCTATAAACAATATGTCTGATAGAGAATTTAAAGTAATGATCATAAAGATACTCATTGGACTTGAGAAAAGAGTGGAGGACATCAGTAAGACCCTTAACAAAGAGGGAGAATCAGCAACAGGAGGACAGAGTAATGGAAAGTAATCAAGCTGAGCAGGTGAAAGAAAAAAAATCCGTGAAATGAGAATAGACTTAGGGAACTCAGTGATTCCATCACTGAGTGCAATAACATTTGCATTATAGGGATCCCAGAGAAAGAGAAAGAAAAGGGAGCAGAAAATTTATTTGAAGAAATAATAGCTAAAAACTGCCCTAATCTGGAGAATGAAAAAGATACCCAGATCCAGGAGGCACAGAGATTCCCCCCCAAAAAAATCAGCCCAAGGAGATCCACACCAAAACATATAGTAATTAAAATGGCAAAAAGGAGTAATAGAGAATTTTTAAAACAGCAAGAGAAAAGATGATAGTTACATACAAGGGAAACCCCATAAAGCTTTCAGTGGGTTTTTCAGCAGAAACTTTGTAGGCCAGAGGGAGTAGCATGATCTATTCAAAGTGCTGAAGGGGAAAAATCTGCAGCCAAAAATACTTTATCCAGCAAGGCTGTCATTCAGAATAGAAGAACAGATAGTTTCCAAGACAAACAGAAGCTAAAAGAGTTCATGACCACTAAACCAGACCTTCAAGAAATGTTAAAGGGGACTCTAAGTGAAAAGACTGTAAGTACGAGTGAGAAAATTATGGGGCATCTGGGTGGCTTAGTCAGTTAAACATCTGCCTTTGGCTCAGGTCACGATTTGGGGGTCCCAGGATCAAGTTCTGCATTAGGCTCCCTGCTCAGGAGGGATTCTGCTTCTCCCTCTGACCCTCCCCTCTCATGCTTTCTCTCTTCATTTTGTCTCAAATAAATAAAATCTCATTACTAACTAGGACAAAACGTATGATCCACTGGTAGAATACAAACATCAAATTGTCAAATCCAAAATCACTGTATAAATCTTTTTAAGACTTTATGTAGATACATACAGAAAAATGTTAATTACAGCATAATATGCCAAACTACAAATAGTCTGAATGTCCATCAAGAGACCAGTTAATTATGAATTACGGTGCTTCTACAAATGGAATACACCCCAGCTTTTAAAAAAGGATGAGGTAGAGATGCCCAGGTGGCTCAGTCGGTTAAGCTCAGGTCATGATCATAGGGTCCTGGGATCGAGTCTCTCATTGGGCTCCTTGCTCAGCAGAGAGCCTGCTTCTCACTCTCCCTGCCACTCCCCCTGCTTGTGCTCTCTTGCTCTTTCTCTCTGACAAATAAATAAAACCTTTAAAAAAAAAAAGGATGAGGTAGATAGAGATATACAGATATGGAATCATGTCTACGGTGAAGCAAAGATTAAAAATAAGGTTACAGAATGGATAGAAAAACAGAGATCTATGCCTCAGTTTCCTTGTCTATAAAATGGGGATGTCAATATCCATCTATCTCACAGGGTTACTGTGAAGATTAAATCAATTCCAACGAAGTGCTTTGAACAATGACTAGCATACAGATATTTCCATTGCATGTGTTTTGGGGAGGGGGAGCTGTTAAAAGTCTTAAAATACATACACTTTGACATAATTCTACTTCTACAAAGTTTTCTTAAGGAATTAACCAGACAAATGTACAATAATGTAGACTGAAGTACTAAGAGCAAAGTAAGTGGGAAAAAAGGCACATATTCATCATGCTCTGGTCTGAATGTTTATGTTCCCCCACCCCCAAATCTGTATGTTGATAACCTAATGCCCAAGGTGATGGTATTAAGAGGGGGGGGGTCTTTGGGAGGTGCTTTAGGTCATAGAATCAGAACTTTGGTGACTGGGATTGGTGCCCTTGTAAAAGAGGCCCTATAGAATTCACTAACCCTTCTACTGTGTGTGGATACACTTTGCCAAGAAGTCTACTGCTCTGAAGAGGACCTTCACTGACCACACTGGCACCGTGATCATGGACTTCCAGCCTCTAGAACTGTGAGACATAATTTCCATTATTTACAGGTTACTCGTTCTGTGGCATTTTGTTATAGCAGCCCAAACAGACTAAGACACAAAAATAGTGGATTCTTTATGGAATGTCACCTTATCAGAAAGTCCCTCCCTGGTCACACTTCTAGCTTACCATTTCCCCAATCTTCCCTATCCCACTTCAGAGCACTCATCATCATCTGAAACATACTCATTTATTACCTTTCTTTATTATCCACCTCATCCCTAAATGTAAGTGCCATGTGAGTGAGACTTTGTTCTGTTCACTGCTGTCACTCCAGTGTCTAGGACAGTGCCCACTATAAATATTTGATTCAATTAGTAAGTGTTTGGATAAATCAAGGTATTTTCCTACAATGGAATATTATGCAGCTATTAGAATGGATAGGGGTGTATGGATGGGTTGCAAGAGGGTAATGAAACTCCTGAAATGTATAAAAAACTTTTGTATGAATGTACTTCTGTTAACTTTCAGGGGTAAAGGTTTTCTGAAAGAGATTGCTGAGTCAGAAAAGATGAAAAGATAGAGGCTATCTAATAATGAGAGGGGGGAGGGTTGATTGGGATAACAGCAATGCAGGTGGTGAGGAGTGATAGGATTCTGGATATAATTTGAAAGTAGAACTGGAAGATTTGCCAATGGATGTATTTGGGGGTGAAAGGAGTCAGGAATGACTCCAGGCTTTTGGTCTACTCAACTAGAAGAGTAAAGTTTCCATTTTTCTGTGAAGAGGAGAAGATTGGAGGAAAAGCAGGTCTTGAAGGGAAGGGGGAAATCAAAAGATGATAACTGTTACTTTTCAGAGAGGCAAAAAAAGAGAGAGAGAGAGAGAGATTAGGAGCCACTGTGAGTGTGAAGAATGGGAATTCTCACGATGAGAATATAAATGGATTTGAACTTCTCAGGGGGCAATTTGACAGTAAATATACAGTCTCTGACCTACCAAATCTCCTAGAAATTCAATCTATAGAAATATTGGAACAAGTATCCAAAATACAAGTATAAGGACATGATTTTCAGCATTATTTATAATTGAGAAAAAATGGTATCTTAACTATCCATGAATAAAGCATGTATTTAAAAATTTCTGTACACTAATATTTCATACAATGGAATATGATACAGCCATCAAAAAGGCTGAAGTGGGTCTAAATATCTTGACATGCAAAGATATCTAACATCTATTATTAACTGAAAGGAAAGTTGCAGAATTTGTTCTTCAAAATAGATAAATACACAAAATAAATATGTGTTAGCTTATATACATGTACTGCTTATATGTAACTATAAATAGAAAATAGCCTGAAGGCACCTGGTTGACTCAGTTAAGTGTCTGACTCTTGACCTCAGCTCAGATCTTGATCTCAGGGTCATGAGTTCAACCCCCACATCAGGCTCCACGCTGGGCATGGAGCCTACTTAAGAAAAAAAAAGAAAAGAAAATAGCCTGTAAGATACTTTTTACTTTATGTGCATTATCTGTTAATATTTTCCTAATTAAAAAGTAATTATAGGAAGGAGGAATAAGGAGTGATGCTTAATGTGATGCTCTCTTTTAGGGAGATGCAAATACTTTAGTTAGTTTTGTGGGGTTTTTTTTTTGGTTTTTTGAGGGTTTTTTGTTGTTGTTGTTGACTCCTTATGACCTTTTTTTTTTTTTTAATTCAATTAGCCAACATGTAGTACATCACTAGCAAATATTTTAGAACTTGATAGAGGAGGTAGTTACAAAACACTGATGTACTAAATAAAAATGAACTGTACACTTTAAAAGGGTTAATTTTTTTTATTTAAAGATTTTATTTTATTTATTTGACAGAGAAAGAGACAGCAAGAGAGAAAACACAAGCAGCAGGAGAGGGAGAGGCAGAAGCAGACTCCCCACAGAGCAGGAAGCCCGTGACTCTGGGATCACGACCTGAGCCAAAGGCAGACGCTTAATGACTGAGCCACCCAGATGCCCTAAAAGGTTTAATTATGTGTTAAATGAAATTTACCTCAAAGTGAAAAGTAAGAAATATAAATGGGGCAGGGAAACTCATGTTTTTACTTAGGTAGCAACATTTTTCTTTCTTCAATAGTGATTTGAGAGGAAGGGTCCAAGGTGGTGATATAGAAAGACTCTGAATTCACCTAGATAGACACAGTGAATATATGCCTACCTACAGAGAAATTCCCCTGAAGGACAACTGAGGATGGACTGAACAGCTTCTGAACAACAAAGGATAGAGGGACCACACAGAGAATGGCAGGAGAGACAGAGACATGGTAACTTCCAGAATCTTACCCCAGATACTGCAAACCACAGTGAAATTAGGAGGGACGGTACTGAGGGACCAGGAGGGGATTCCTCTCTGGGGCACAGAAAAAAAGCCACAGTTTAAAAGGGTAACTAGAATTTAAAGGAACCATCCCTTGAGTATCTGCCGAATAGTGGGGGACCTGCAGAACACTCTCTGGGGTCAGAAGGGCAGGTGAGCACCATTGTTTACTTTCCTCCTAAACCTTGGTGGCAGAGAAAGGAGCACGGTCCAGGAACTATAGCTAGCATGACCACACTAGCCTTAGCCACCCTGAGGCATAGGGGGAAAAAAGCCATGGTTTAAAAAAATAACTGGAATATAAAGGAAGTGGCCCTAGAGGAGGCTTGGTAACTAACATTCTTTAGGGTTGGAGGGGCTGAGAAACATCATTGTTTATGCTTCCCCTCTACCTTGATAGCACAGATAGAAATAGGGTGTTGGTGCCCTGGCCATCTGGCTGCCTTAGTGAGTCCCAGCTGTGACACCAAGGTATCTCCCCTACCCCTGCCAGAACTCCAGTTGTCCCACCAGCAACCTCAGCATGGTGCACATTAGGACAACCTTGGACAGTACCCACTATAGCTCTTACCATCTCGCCAAGGCAACATGGCTGCAAAGCACCCCAGGACACAAAAAGCCCATACCTGCTTCAACTCCAGATGATGCATCAGGGCACCACCTGCATGGAACACAATGGGACTTCCCAGCCCACACTGACTTCAGCTCTAGCTGCCTGCTGGCTGCCTCTGCATGAAGCACCTAGAGACCTCTTGACCCCTGCATGCCTCAACTCCAGCTATCTCAATAAGGCATCCCTGGTGCATAGTGCTCTGGGAACCCCAACCCATGCCTGCTACATACAACTCTATGCAGCCAGCCCCAGGCAATCTACACAGGGAATGCTCCTACAGAAGGCCATTCCCTCAAGACTGGAGAAATAGCTGTTCCATCTAATTCACAGAAACAAACACAGAAAGTCAAATAAAATGAGGACAGGTGGAAATATTCTTCAAATGAAAGTAAAAGACAACCTTCAGAAAAAGAATTAACAAAATGGAAATAATCAGTCTACCTGATTCAAAATAATGGTCATAAAGTTGCTTACTGGACTTGGAGAAGCACATGAACTCAGAACTTTAACAAAGAGATAGAAAATAGTAAAAAGAACCAATCAGAGTGGAAAAATACACTAACAAGTGAAAAATACACAAGAAGGTATCAATAGCAGATCAGAGGTGCAGAATGGACTGGTGATCTGGAAGACAGGGTACTGGAGAGCACCCATGCTGAAAAGCAAAAAAAAAAAACAAAAAACAAAAAACAAAAAAAAAAAACCTAACTAAATAAAAAATAATAATAATAAATAATAATAATAATAAAATTGTGTGTGTGTGTGTGTGTGTGTGTGTGTGTGTGTGTGTGTGTTAAGGCATCTCCAGGTCAAATCAAGCATGCTATTCACATTATAGGGGTTCTAGAAGGAGAAAGGGAGAAAGGGGCAGAAAACTTCCCTAACATGGGGAAGAAAATGGATATACAGGTATCCAGGTCCAGGAATCACAGAGAGCCCCCAAACAAGATGAATCCAAAGAGGTCCATACCAAGACACATAATAATTAAAGATTAAAAATAGTGAGTCTTAAAAGCAGTAAGAGAAAAGCAACTAGTTACATACAAAGGAAACATCAACAGGCTATCAGCTGATTTTTTAGCAGAAACTTTGAAGGCCAAAGAGAAGGGCATTACATTTTCAGAGTACTGAAAGGAAAAAAACCTATGACCAATAATACTCTGCCCAGCAAGGTTACTATTCAGAACTAATGAAGAGATTTAAAAATTTCCCAGGCAAAAGTTAAAGGAGTTTACCACCACTAACTCAGTCTCACAAGAAATGTTAAAGGAATGTCTTTAAGCAAATAAGGTCTTAACTAGAAATGTGTCTGTGTGTGTGTGTGTGTGTGTGTGTGTGTGTGTGTGTGTGTGTGTGTGTTTATGGAAAAAATTTCATGAGTAAAAACAAAGATACAATAAAGGTTGTAGATCAGTCACTCATAAAGCTAATATGAAGGTTAAAAGACAAAAGTAGTAAAATTAATTACATATAAAAAATTAAGGGACTCACAAAATTAAAAGATGTAAAATATGACATATTATAAAATATGAAGGGGGAAGAAAAAATTTAATGCTTTTAGAATTCTGTTTGAACTTAAGTGACCATTGACTTAACATAGGCTGCTATCTACATAGGGTGTAGAAACCTAAAATAGATACACAAAAAATAAAGAGAAAAGAATCCAATTATAACACTAAAGAAAGCCATTAAGCCACAAAGGAAAAGAGCAAAAGAAGAGGAAAGGAACAGAGTAGAACTATAATAACCAGAAAAAAATTAACAAAATGGCAATAAGTGCATGCTTATCTTAATTACTTTATTTTTTTAAATTTTTAAAAAATATTCTATTTATTTATTTGACAGAGATCACAAGTAGACAGAGAGGTACACAGAGAGAGAGGGGGAAGCAGGCTCCCCACTGAGCAGAGAGCCCCATGCGGGGCTTGATTCCAGGACCCTGAGATCATGACCTGAGCCGAAGTCAGAGGCTTAACCCACTGAGCCACCCAAGTGCCCCTCTATAATTACTTTAAATACTAAAGCATAGGGATAGTCAGTAACATTGTAATAATACTTCATGGTGACAGATGGTAAGTACATTTATCATGGTGAGCATTGTGTAATGTATAGAATTATGAAATCACCATGTTGTATACCTGAAACTAATATAACATTTAATGTCAATTATACTTCAATAATCAAATTTTAAAAAAAAATAGTGACTTGGGGGCGCCTGGGGGCACCTGGGTGGCTCAGTGGATTAAAGCCTCTGCCTTTGGCTCAGGTCATGATCTCAGGGTCCTGGGATCGAGCCCCGCATCGGGCTCTCTGCTCAGCAGGGAGCCTGCTTCCCTTCCTCTCTCTCTCTCTGCCTACTTGTGATCTCTGTCAAATAAATAAATAACATCTTTTAAAAAAAAAAAGTAATGCGACTATAACTTTAAAAAAAAATACTGACTTGGACACTCTGATATTTGACTCTGAAGCCCTTGCTTAGTTAAATACTTGAAGAGCCCACAGGTTTTAACAACCAAGGAAACAAAAATCCTCCCAAGAGTAGTTGTCCTCACCCACTAAGACTAGGTTGCCATAGGGCTCCAGGATCATTTCTTTGTACAGGGCCCTTTTGTGTGGGGTCTAGTTGCCCCCTCCCCTCCTTGGTGAAGTCCATGGCCACATCCTTGAATATAACAGGTTCCTAAAACACCAATGAAGAGTAATTCCTCTTAATCATCTACACCAGTGTTTGTGGTACAAAGGGTAAATTTGGAAACACTGATAAAGGTAGACAGAATAGAGGACACTTCAGAGTTCTGGCCCAAGCTGTAAGAGTAATTAAAAAATTAAAATATTTTTAAAGATACATATTATCTTATGCAGAGGCTCACTAACCCTAATAATAGGAAGAGCTCTTCAAAGCATATGCAACTGATGAATCATTAAACACTACTTCAAAAACTAATGATGTACTATACGTTGGCTATTTGAACATAAGAAAATTAAATTTAAAAAAAGAAATTAGAAGATAAAGTCCTTGAGTTAAAAATGGACAAGTGAGGGGCACCTGGGTGGCTCAGTCAGTTGGGTGTCAGACTCTTGATTTTGCATCAGGTCATGATCTCAGGGTTGTGGGATTGAACTCCATGTCAGGCTCTGCACTCAGTGCTGAGTCTACTTGAGATTCTCTCTCTCCTTCTGCCCCTCTACTCACTCTCTAAATAAATAAATAAATAAATAAATAAATAAATTAATAAAGTCCTTTAAAAATGGACAAGTGAAAAATAATCTGAATGAATAATTCCTAGAAGAAAAATAAATGCCTCACAAATTAGCAAAGAAATGGGCATTCAGATAACAAGATAATATTTTCCCCTACCCATCATGTAAAGATTAAAACTTATAATACCCATTGCTGGTGAGAGTGTGAGGAAACAGGACCCTCCTATACTGATGGGAAGAGTATAAATTGGTAAAAACTTCTTTGGAGAACAATTTGGCAGTATTTATCAAACATCCTTTGATCTAATACTTCCAATTCTAGAAATTCATCCTCATTAAGGTAACTAATGACTTCCTTGCTGATAAATCCAATGGAAAGTTTTAAATCCTTTTTATGCTTGATTTCTTGGTATTATTTGGCCCCACTAACCACATGGTTTTCCTCAAAACTCTACTCCTAGAATCTGGATATCATAGTAACACAGTTTTTCCCTGCCTCACTGATCACTCTCAAGCTCCTTCTCTATTCATCAATGTTGGGGTTCCCTGGGTTGGCTCCCAGGCCCTCTTCTCACTCTCCTTTTGTGATCTCATCTACACTGATAGCCTCAAATGCCATCCAAATGCTGGTAACTCTTTTTTTTTTTTTTTTTAGGATTTTATTTATTTGTCAGAGAGAGAGTGTGTGCACATGCAGGGGGGAGTGGCAGGCAGAGGGAGAAGCAGGCTCCCCGCTGAGGAAGGAGCCAATATGGGATTTGATCCCAGAACCCTGGGATAATGACCCGAGCCAAAGGCAGACACTTAACTGACTGAGCCACCCTCACATCCCCATATGCTGGCAAGTCTTAAATGCACTTTGGCAGCCAAGACCTCTACCCAGACCTAGAGTTCTAGATCCCACTACCTACTTGATGAACATTCAGTATGAAGTAGGTCAAATGAAATAAAAATCCACTCAGATGTTTCAAGGCCATCTATACCAACCTTCTCAATTCTGACTCCCAATGTTCCCTAACTCAGGAAACCACACCTTCATCCACTCCGATGTTCAAGTCAGCAAAATAAGCATCATCATTTACTTTCTCTGTGTCATCTTTCATACCTGCTATATCACTAAGCCTTCCTAAAGATCTCTTTTCTCTCGGCTGCCACCACTATTCTGAGCCACTATCCCACCTCTGCCTCCTCATTGGTCTATACCATCTTGCCTTCCTGCAACATAACCTCTACTCTGGCTCCTCTTTTTGTGACCAGTCCTTAAATATCTGTGTTTCTCAAGGCTTTTCTCTAGTTACCTTCTTTTTCTTCTCATCACATATCAGCTGGATGATCTCAACCTAGCCCTTGACTTTAATGACCACATAGAAGGTGACAACTCATAAATCTGTATCTTTAACCTGGATCTGTCTCAGATCTTGATTTCTAACTTCCTTCCAGATTTCTTTCATTGGATGTCCCACAGGCACTTCAAAGTGTCTTCTAATTCCCCCTCCACAATCAGACACGTACACATCTCCATCTCCTCTGCTACTTATCTCAGTGAAGAGTATCACCATCATCCAGCTGCTTCAAACTTGTGTTTCAGCCTTAACTACTTCCCTTTCCCTCACTCCTATATACACTCCACTATACTCCAACTACCTCACTCCAACTATACACAGACCCATAGTGTTTTATGTGTTTTAGATATACACTTGGAGATGTCTGTTTTCTTTATATACTTATTTATCTACACAGCCAGGTTCCATTTCATTTCAAAGTTACAATTTAGCATTAAGTTCACTGAACTCTGCCTAATTAGACAGGCTAACAGATATCTTTATTATTAAACAAATCTAAATGTTCCTTGATCTATCATTCTTTTTGGCAACCCAGCAAATTTAAACACCCTATATCTAGGGAATTCTTCACCTTATGTGTCTGTGTGTCCTCAAGATACAAGGCAGAAACTCACTTGCCAGCGTCCCTTGGTTAGCCAACCAAGACGACGCACTTGCATAAGTCTTTAATTCGAAGATAATGGTTGGAAATGGTAAGGATGGCAGCAGAGGCATCCAGTACCAGAAGCAGTAGAAGCAAATGTTCTAGGGGTGGTGTCTGCAGCCCTGGGACAGCAGTGCAAACTGGGTGTCTGCCTCAGCAGCAGTGGTCTCTCCACTGGGATGGTCCAGCTGTGTGATTTGGGCATTGTTCCAAATTGTGTAGCTTCCAGGCTGTCTTTCTGGCCTCTGAGGAGATTCTGTGAGCTACCAAATATCCTTCAGTAAGTTTCTTTTAACTAAAGAGGATTTTGGTTATTTGAATAGCTGGCATTAGAAAATCTACTACTTCTGTAATCATAACAAGTGAAAGAGGAAAACCTATGTGATATCTCACAGGATGGCAAAATAACATTTAATAAAAGAAACTTCTGTGTCAACTATACTTCAATTAAAAGACAGAAACAAGAAATGTCTAATTTTAAAACCCATTTAAAGGACAGTGGTCTAGGTACTTGAGATGTTTCAGTGAAATAAACAGAGAAAATATAAACCAAAATAAGAATAACAGATATCAACATGCAATGATTATTTTTAAAAACAATAACCGTTTACTTGGGAGTTCAGAACCCTTCTGATCATATTATCAACCTTCTGACCCCATGTTCACAAAATGTAAAGTTTTCATTTGATTAGGAAGATATCATTCCTATTTTCAAGCAAACTTGTAGATTCTTGAACTATCTCACAGACTAACTACCAAAGGAAACAGATGCGTTCATGCCCAAACAGAGTGGCTAGGTCTTTTTTTTTTTCCTTTTTTTTTTTTTAAGTAGGCTCCTTGCTTAGCATGGAGCCCAATGCAGGGCTTGAACTCACGACTCTGAATTCAAGAACTGAGCTGAGATCAAGAGTTGGACGCCTAACTGACTGAGCCAACCAGGTGTCCAAAGAGTGACTAGGTCTTTTTTTTTAAGATTTTATTTATTTATTTGAAAGAGAGAAAGAGAGAGAGAGAGAGAGAGACAGCGTTAGTAGGGTTGGGGGGAGGGCATTGGGAGAGGCAGATGGAGAGGCAGATGAGGGGCTCCATCTCAGGACCCTGGGATCATGACCTGAGCCAAAGGCAGATGCTTAACTGACTGAGTCATCAAGGTCCCCCATGAGTGACTAGGTCTTAAAATGCTCTTAGGAAGAACTGGCAATTTGGGCAATAGGCAAACACGTGTCCTAATAAATGAAAATCATTTTATAGGATTACTGAAAAACTAGCGCTTTTCTTCCAAATTATTGTACTATAAACTACTAATATGAATAAGGATGTGATAGATCTTTTAGTGTGGCTATTTGTATGCACTGTGGTTCTAAGAAGAAAGAATAAGTTGTACTGTCAGGAGACTCTAAGAATGAAATTCAGTGCCTTTTGTAAAGCCTTAAAATAATTCATTAATGATATTTCAGTCTTTAAATTCAGCATCAACATCATCAATACTTAGTGTATAATAATTATAACTCTTATTTTCTAGGACTATCTATTATATATGACTTAAAGACTGAACATTAATAAAAGGAATCCTCCTTTAGAATGCAGTCAGGAGGCCGGAAGGGGGAGCTCTCACACCCTATCACTGGGTCACTTGCAGACCCAACGAGAAGAGAAACTTGTACCTTGGAAGTTCACACTACTTTAGCTACTACTTTATTATTCCAGCAGGAGGAAGAAAGTTTTCTCCTGCCCTGACAACAGCCCAGCCAATGAGAGATTGTCACAAATCAGCCAATGAAAAGGCACTACACTCTGAACTGCCAGTTTACTCCAATGGACTTTTTATTTATAACAGCCCTCCCAACTTCCCCCACTGTTTTCCTGTATGAAAGAGCATTCTTTTTATAAAAATGGAGAATACAGCCTTGCCTATGACTTGGCCTTAGTTTGCTTGTCCCTACTTGCGGTTCTCTGCTTTTCCTGAATAAACCCATTTTTGGTAGTTAAATAAATGACAGTTTTAAGGTTAAAACTGTGTTCTAGATACCTAGCCCCTGTCTTAATTCTGTTTCTGGATCATCACAAGATTATTTCCTATAAAAAGCATCTGTTATGATGAAGTGAACTAATGCAAAATTCTAAATCTAGATATACAGCAACTTCAGAAACAAAGCTGATCAAAATAAATGCCCAATAATTAGGCATGTTCATATTGTAGCACACTCATTTTCAATTCTTCATTATGAAAAGCTTTTGGGAACTGGCTATAAAAATGAAAATACTCAAGTTGGTCTTGAATATAGAAATATCGTTAATATTTTGACTTGATTTTGAATATTGGGAGATGGACAATATTTGTTAAAGAGTTTGTTTTACAAATTTACAAAAATAAAACTGGATTTGTTCTTAGTTGATAATGAATGATCACATCAGTTACATTTTGTTATTTTCTAAAATTTATTCCTAAATATAATAGAGATGTGTTATTATAAATGCCTAAGACCACAGTATTTAATACTCAACCCTATGTTTTATTTCAGCTATTAAAGAAGAAGCAACATCAAGTGTATATATGGCTGTTCCACTACAGACTGTATGGAAAAATCACTGGCTGTGTTAAGATGTCTCATATTTATAGTGATCCTACTGATCCCTGTGTAGTAGAGGGATGCATAAATTAGCTGCTGATAGAAATATGTACTCTAAGCCTCTGGTTTATTTGGTCTTATGTAAAGAAAGTATGACCTCTGCTGCTGCTTTTTCCTCTTCCTCTTCTTTTTTACGTAGTCTCCATGCCCAGCATGGAGCACAACCTGGGGCTTGAATTCACGATCCTGAGATCAAGACCTGGGCTAGATCAAGAGTCAGACGTTTAACCGACTGAGCCACCCAGGCAGCCCCTGGTTCTTCTTCATATTCCTTGCTTCTAGAATGCCTGTGCAATACAATTGTACTACCACTTGCCTGGAGATTATTTTTCAGTGCTATATACTCTTTTTATATATATAAAAAAAGCACTGATCTATACACAACTAATGAATCATTGAACATTATATCAAAAACTAATGATGTGGGGCGCCTGGGTGGCTCAGTGGGTTAAGCCTCTGCCTTCGGCTCAGGTAGTGATCTCGGGGTCCTGGGATCAAGCCCCACATCAGACTCTCTGCTCAGTGGGGAGCCTGCTTCCCCCCTCTCTCTTTGCCTGCCTCTCTGCCTACTTGTGATCTCTGTCAAATAAATAAATAAAATCTTTAAAGAAAAACCTAATGATGTACAATATGTTGGCTAATTAAATTTAAATTTTAAAAATTGAAAAAAAAAACCCTACTGATCTAGCCCACTAGTTTGTTGGAGTGTTAGCTTGTATTTCTAGGCTAAACACTTAAATCATGACCTTCCCCCCACCCCAGGGTATGTGCTAATATAATTACTATTCATCAATGGAAAGAAAACTTGATAATAAAACAACAAACATCTCTAATAACTCCCTGCTCCCCGAAAGGGAATTACTTTTCATTTGGTTCTTTTTTCTGATAACAAAAGTGCTATAAAAAATAAGAGAAAACTACAGGAAAAAAATACATATTATATAATCACATTGCCTCCAAAATAACTTCTATTTATATTTTAGCATACATATGTAGATTTTTTACATTGGGAATATTCTTTATAACTTAAAAAATATTTTTCAATTACAGTATCATGAACATTTTCCCTTGTTAGTAAATGTTCTTCTACACCTTGTTAATAGCCACAGACCGGTTCACCTTATGGTTACATCATAGTTTATTTAACAGTTTCCCTATATTGAACACTTAAATTGCTTCCCAGTTTTTATTACTATACTGATTATTACTATTACTAACTGCAAGTTACATCACTGTATTTAAATTTTATGCACTTATCAACTTTTTCCTTTGGGTAAATTCCTAGAAGTAGAATTGCTAGGTCAAAGACATAGGCACTTCAAAGACTTTTTTTTAAAGATTTTATTTATTTATTTGTCAGAGAGAGAGAAAGAGCGCACAAACAGGGGCAGAGGGAGAAGCACGCTCCCTGCTGAGCAGGAAGCCTGATGCAGGGCTCGATGCCAGGACCCCAGAATCATGACCTGAGCCAAAGGCAGATGCCCAACCCACTAAGCCACCCAGGCACCCCACTTTAAAGACTTTTGACACATATTTCCAAAAGCCCTCTGAAAGATTTGTGGCAAAATGACATTAAGGAACTGGAATCATCTAGCAGTATCCTCTAAGCTACTAGCAGAAATAGAAGCAAGTTCCCTCTGGAGGAAAATTTCCCATAGGACGCCTACATGTTAATATCAATCAGTGAGCTAACAATTAAAGTCACCAAAGGTGAGAGTCAGCAGAAAACAAATTTAGACTACTAACAACTATTGATATTTAAACCATTAGATACAGAACGAGAGCAGCAATACATAAATTATTTGAAAAAATGAAAGATGCAATTATAAGATAATCAAGCAAAGAAATTATCTGGAAATAACATACAATTGTGGAAAAATAACAAAATGGAATGTCTAAAGAGGAATTAAAAAGGAACTTCTAAGGAATCCACCTAAGGAAAGAGAAAAAGGATCCTAAAAGTCTGAGAAGGAATGGCACACAAATAAGTGATAAATATGTATGTAAATCCAAAAACTGTATAAAGTAATTCTAATAATATATAATTCATGAGGTTAAAAGAACAGAATAAAAAGGCAGAAAATAATAGCTTATAATTCAAGTGAGGATGTAATGAGTGGTAACAAGTTTTAAAGTCTTTGCAATATTCTTTAGGTTGTTTAAACCTAGATTTGCAAATATATGGTAAAATTTCAAGGATAACCACCCAAAGAATATAACCTTACATAGGTTATAAACTTGAAATAAGTAGAGAAGGCTGAGGGAACCCTAGCCACTTAAAAAACAATGTACAAAAACAAAGGCTGGGGGCCTAGGTGGCTCAGTTGGTTAAGCCACTGCCTTCAGCTCACCTGATGATCCTGGAGTCCCACACTGGGCCCCAGCTCTGTGGGGAGTCTGCTTCTCCCTCTGACCTTCTCCCCTCTCATGCTCTCTCTCAAATAAATAAACAAAATCTTTTAAAAAAAAAAAAGAAAAACCTAAAAGGTAAGAAAGGAGGAAAAAAAAAACAGAAAAAAATGGACAAATAAAATTAAAATATAAATATAGGGGCACCTGGGTGGTTCAGTCAGTTAAGTGTCCAGCTCCTGATATCAGCTCCAGTCTTGATCTCAAGATTGTGAGTTCAAACCCCATGTTGGGCCCCACAGTGTGTGTGGAGCCTACTTAAAAAAAAAAAAAGTAAGACAGTATGAAAACAGCGAATATACCAATAACTACACTAAATGCAAATAGACTAAACCTGCCAGTTAAAAAGGCAGAGATGAGAGGGGACGAAAGAATTCAGCTTTAAATTCTTAACAAGAGATTAACACCCAAAGCATAAGGCCATGAAAAGGCTGAATGTAAAGTATGTAAAAAGATAATAACCAAAAGAAAGCTGGAATAGCTATATTAATATCAAAGAAAGTAAATTTCTAGGTGAAAAGCACCACTAGTGAAATAAAAGATCACTGCATAAAGATAAAAAATTCAATTCTCCATGAAGCTATAACAACTCAACTCTAAACTTGTATATACATCTTACAACATCTACAAATTACATCTTTTTAAACAACGTAAGTACCGTAGAGAGAAACTGACATATCTACTACTCAAGGAAATATCACACATTTTTTCCCTCAATTACTGATGGGTCAGTCAAACAAAAATAAATGGACACCTATAGACATTGGCACCTACCATTAAAGAATACACATTCTACTCAAGCACACATGAAACATTGTAAAAATTGATCACCTATCAGGCCATAAAACAATTATCAACACAAAAAAAGTAAAGACTTGAAAGAGGTATGGAAGTTCATATACTCAAATTTTCTCTTTAAGAAACAAAAGCTCACCTACTTCAGGAAGTCTTCCTCCATTACCCTTCTCTAGCACTGATACCATTGACTTCATAACTAAGTGGATAAATGAAGGAGCTAAATGTCAGGTAGAGAAGGGAACAAACTTAAAGGAGGGGATCAGGCCTGAAGGCAGCATTCTCGTTGGAGTCCCCCATTCCACAGATTAGACCCAGCCCTTCAGATGTGGACAATTTATGCCCAGTCCATGGATGAGAAGACTTGTCCATTGACAACATGTACAGCAGAGGCAAGGAACCTAGAGATGAATCCTGACTTCCCCATTTAATAGCTTGGTGAACTTGACAAGTCTCTAACCCTCACTGAGGCAGTTGCTACATCTGTAAAATGGGAATAATATCCACTTCTTACACCTACTGTGAGAATTAAAAGAAATGTCAATGTTGAGTGTATCTAGTATGCAGTAAGTGCTCCATGAGTTTCCTTCTCCTTTCCTGAGGAAGAAAGAGCAACTTACGTTTTTCCTCAAAAGTCTGGACTGAAAAAGAAAAACTGCATCTTACCTGAGAAGTGGTCATCTCTTCTTCTGCCTGGGCAAGGTTACGGAGTTAAGGAAACAGAGCTGGAGGAGAAAAGGAGCCATGAGACACCAAGCCTTCCTTGCAGCTCCCAGAGAATGGCCACATTGTTTCTGCCTTGTCTGAACCACCCCCTCAACTCCCCTGCCCTATGTTTCCTTCTTTTCTCCATACTGCAGATTGTTCACCATCTCAGTTAAGTTATCCTTCCGAGATTCTCAGTCAAAACCTCCTCCCGGATCTCTGAAAGGGATCACTTGACCCAAGCTATGCAAAGGAACCTCTGCAGCCCCAGCAGCTCCACAGTCCGGTCCTCCTACACACCACCGTCTTGGCTCAGTTTTGGCAGGTCTCGGGTCACAGGTGTGTCCCTTCAAGGATAGGTTCCAGCTGCCTGTGGAGCTGCCGCCTTCATTCATTAGAGCATGGCTTGTTCCCATTGGCCCAGGAACAGCTTGTCCTCAGCTGGCAACTTTCTCCCAGACTCCAAATCTCTATTCTCACCCCGTCCGTCTCCCCCCACCGCCACCCCAGCAAGTCTTCGGAAACCCAGCCAGGTTCAAAGCCCCGCTAAGCACCTCTCCTGATACATACCTGGAGGAACTCGGGCTAGGGACCTCTGGACACAAGAACGGCAACGCAGGCGATGCAGCACTTGACAGAAACCCGAGGCACCAAAGGGTAGATCCCCCGGGGCACACTGCTCTGAGAGGGGAGCCGCGGGATCGCGGCCCCGACCTGGGGGACACTCAGAGCCGGAGCAGCCCCGCGCAGGGTTGCGGCGCCAAGCCTGGAGTCGGAAGGAGAAAGGGACCCACAAGCCACTCGGGGACAGATGCCACTAACCCCCGTCGGAGACGAGCAGAGTCCATTGAAGTGAGTGCGTAGAGAACGTGGAAGGTTCCCACACTCCACAGCCAAATCTCAGCTCTTTTTGAGACGAAGGTCTCTTTTTGAGACCTTCGCTCCCGACGCCCCAGATTTGGGGTTCAAGTCCCTCCATCGTACCCGCACTCTGGCGCCCTGACCTGCATCGCTCCGCTGACTCAGAGTGCCCCTGTGAGCTCCAGTCTCTCCGCGAGTAACTGGGGGCGCTGCAAAGAGCCGCCCAGCTTCACCAGCCCTCGGTGGCGGGAGTCAAGCGCGCGGCCCGGCAGCAGTGCGCCTGCGCACGGACAGCCCCTCCGCACCTCCCACAAGACCCGGTGGCGCGCGGTCTCAGTAGACCCCACCGCCGCCGAGTGCCCGAGCCCTCCTGGTGGCGTGCTGAGGATTGAGTCGCTGGGGGCCCGAGTGTGCGTTCTCTGATGCGTAGCCCCAGGCCAGGGTGACCCCGCCAACCCCCTGGGCCCGTCCCCGTCCCCAGCCAGAACACCTAATGTGATGTCCACTTGGCCTCCCTTCCTCCCTCCTGTTTCTATACAGGTTTCCAACCTCCTTCTTGCAAGCAGCCCCAATCTCCACGGGGGAAGAGCTTAGAATCCTCACTTGATTTTTGGAGCAAACCCAGGGGGGCCTTTCCCCCCAAGGCTGATTCATGGCTGCTGGTTCCCATCCCCACCGCTCCAACTAATCTTGAAGTTATCTGAAGTGGGGGTTGTCAGAACAGGTCTGGGGAAATGGTTGAGGATGGAGAAGACTGGTCACCCTTTAGTAAGTCCTGGAAGTGGAGAGGTTGTCTGGCACCCAGTTATTTATGGCTCTTTTTTACACTGTGTGGTCCTTAATGGCTCACCTCTTAATCCTAGTTTCCATCCTGGACTAAAGGACAAATCCCAGTTAACGTCATGTTCTGCACCTGTGACTCACAGCACTATTCACAAATGCTCTGGGTTCCCTCTTCTTTCCAGTACATGGTAGGACTGCAATTTCCTATCCCTTGGAAGTTAGTGGTGACAGTGCGACCTGTTTGGCCACAAAATATGAGCAAAAGTACTGTATGCCACTTCCCAAAAGAATCTTTGAGGAGTCAATGGACAATTTGTCATGTTTCTTTTCCCTGTACCCAGAAATGGTACTGTTCAGTGTGCAGGCAGCTTCTAAAATGGCCCCAATTTCCCCCTGCACACTCCGTGTTTCTCACGAAAAATTTCAAACTTTCTCATTATTATATTTGTTATGGTGGTCTATGATTAGTGATTACCACTTGCTGAGATGATGATTAGCATTTTTTAGCAATAAAGTATTTTTTCAATTAAGGTATGTACACAGTGTTTTTAAACATAATGCTATTGCACGCTTACAGAGACTACTGTATGGTATTACATACAGTATATATAATACATACACATACAGTATATATAATAAATACATATATATACAGGCTCATAAATTTCTTTAAAGATCTTATTTCTGATCTTTTAGTCTTCGTTCTTTTTTTTTTTCTTTTTTAGTTGTCAGAGAGAGAGCACAAACAGGGAGAGTGGGAGGCAGAGGGAGAAGCAGGCTCCCCAGCTGAGCAAGAAGCCCCATGTGGGACTCAGTCCCAGGACCCTGAGTTCATTACCTGAGCCAAAGGCAGACGCTTAACCGACTAAGCCATCCAGGTACCGCTGGTCTTAAAACTTTTAAATACACTGGGAAACCAAGAAAATTTGACTTGCTTTATTGCAGCAGTCTGGAACTGAACCTGCACTATCTCCAGGGTACGTGTGTACTTCGATGACAATCCCTGTGTTAGTTATAAGGATAAACTGCTGTAACAAATAGACTTCCCCATGCATTGGCTCAGGCAAAGTAGTTCCTTCCTCTTCCTCATGCCACGGTACAGAGTGGGTGGTCCATGTTGGTGGGCAGCTCTCTCCCATGTGAGAGACAGTGAGTGACTTAGTCCGTTAAGGCTACTTTAACAAAATGCCATAGACTGGGTAGCCTATAAATAGAAATTTCTCACGTTCTGAAGGCTGGAAGTCTGACACCAGGGTGCCAGCATGGTCAGGAGAGGGCCTTCTTCAGGGCGGCAGACTTCTTATACCCTCACATGGCAGAAGGAGCTAGCAAGCCCTGTGGGATCTCTTTTGCAAGGGTGCTAATCCCAATCATGAAGTCTGTCCTGATGACCTAATCATCTCCCAAAGACCTCACCTCCTAATACCATCCTCTTGGGTATGAAGTTTTCAGCATACAAGTTTGAGAACACAAAAGTTCAGACCATAGCAATGATCCAGACTGACAGTGGCTCTGCCCTCTTCAACACATTGCTTCCAAGGCTGCTCGGGCTGACACAGTCTGGCCACCAGAGGAGAATCTCCACTCCCAACACCCTAGTCCAAGGCACCACCATCTGTCTTCTGGACTCTGGGCCAATTGCCTCCTACCTGGTCTCCCTATTTGCCCTCTTGCCATACCTACTATCTATTCCCCACACATAGCCAGGGAGAACTTTTCAAAAGTAAATCAGACTAAACCACTCTTGTCAAATCTTCACCATCTTCCCATCACATTTAGAATGCAATGTTACATACTCCGGCACCTGTCTAATGCACAAAACTCATCCCCATGTCTCTCCTCCAGCCATACTGGACTTTTTGCTGGTTCTCAACAGGCCAGACTCACTCCTGTGTCAGGAGACTTGCAGGATCTTTCCAAGGCTCCTCCCTTCACTGCATTCAAGTCTTGGCTCCTCAGAGGACTTCCTTTGTCTCTCCATCTTAGTTTCCTATCACAGTCAATGTCCTCACAGGCTTTTAAGAGTGTTTTGCTTGTCAATACCTAAGATGATCATTTATTTGTTTATTGTTGAGCCAAGTGCTGGTGTCTTGCCTTTTATGGCTCACTGCTGTGTTATCAGTATATTGCTAGAACGGGGGTCCGCAATCTATACCCAAGGACCAAATCCGTTTTGCTGCCTGTTTTTGTAAATAGTTTTATTAGAATACAACCACACTCATTTGGTTTTGTGCCTGTGGCTGCTTTCAGGCTACAGCAACAGAGTAGTTGTATCAGACCATATAGGCCACAGAGCAAGGTAACTGATACCCGGCCCTTTACAGGGAGAGTTTAGCAGCCCCTGACCTGTAGCCATTCATACTGATACATCAGCTTTCTAGTATTCGATTAGAGGATCTTGTACCACTCCTTTATTTTCTATCCTTTCTGGATGACTTGGCTTCAATCTTGCATGCAGCTTATATCTGGATTTAAATAAACAATCTGATGGGATGCCTTGGTGGCTCAGTCAGTTAGGCAGCTGCCTTCAGCTCAGGTCATGATCCCAGGTCCTGGGATTGAGCCCCGAGTTCAGGCTCCCTGCTCAGCAGAGAGCCTGCTTCTCCCTCTCCCTCTCCCTGCTGCTCTGCTTACTTGTGCTATCTCTCTGTCAAATAAATCTTTTTTTTTTAAATCTGATAGTCTCTGCTTTAGAAAAGTACGGACTTTTAGGCCTCTATTTGGTTAAGGCAAAAGGAGGAGGAATGAAAATTATCTAATTCTCCCTCTTGATTAAAATGCAGTGAATACAGAGGACCCCCAAATCATCACTCTGACCTTAAAGATATTTGTACCACTGCTGTGTGGTGGAAGGCCTTGCTCAAAACAGACTAAACTGGGGCACCTGGGTGGCTCAGTGGGTTGAGCCTCTGCCTCCGGCTCAGGTCATGATCTCAGAGTCCTGGGATTGAGCCCCACATCGGGCTCTCTGCTCAGCGGGGAGCCTGCTTCCTCCTCTCTCTCTGCCTGCCTCTCTGCCTACTTGTGATCTCTCTGTCAAATAAATAAATAAAACCTTTAAAAAAATAAATAAAATAAAAAAACTGACTAAATTAATCCTTTCTCTGCCCGATGTAAAGTGGCAACTCCTATACTGATAAAGCATGCTTACTGCTCTATAAGCTGTAATTAATTTCTAGACTTGAAAAATTATTTAAACTGTTTCTGTTTTCATTTTAGAGAGAGTGTGTGCGCACTAGGTGGGAGAGTGGCAGAGAAAATCTTATGCAGGCTCCATGCCAGATGGGGAGCCCCACGCCCAACAGGGAGTCCCACACATGGCTTGATCTTAAGACCCTGAGATCACGACCTTACCTAAAATCAAGAGCTGGACACTTAACCGAGTCACCCAGGCACCCGGAAAACATTTTTTTAAAATAAGAGATAGTGTTAATTCATGAAATAAATTAGTCATATCACCAGTTTACCTTCTTTCTTCCTTCTTTTTTCCAAAAAGGTATCAGCCTTTTTTTTTTTTTTTTTTTTTTTTTTTGGAGAGCACTTGATTATCTCCCTTTTACAATGTAAGTTATAAAGTGTTTTTGACATGTTAAAAAAGTAATGGGGCACCTGGGTGGCTCAGTGGGTTAAAGCCTCTGCCTTCAGCTCAGGTCATGATCTCAGAGTCCTGGGATCGAGCCCCGCATCGGGCTCTCTGCTCAGCGGAAAGCCTGCTTCCCCCTCTCTCTCTGCCTCTCTCTCTGCCTGCTTATGATCTCTCTCTGTCAAATAAATAAATAAAATCTTAAACAAAAAAACAAAAAACAGGACATGGTAAAAAAGTAACCCTAGGGGCGCCTGGGTGGCTCAGTTGGTTAAGCAACTGCCTTCAGCTCAAGTCATGATCCTGGAGTCCCGGGATTGAGTCCTACATCAGGCTCCCTGCTCGGCAGGGAGTCTGCTTCTCCCGCTGACCTCTCTCCTCTCATGCTCTCTCTCTCTCTCCCTCAAATAAATAAATAAATAAATCTTTAAAAGAAAGTAACCCTAAATATAATGCAGGCATTATTATTCCTCAGGATAAGTGATTTAATCCACTGCCTTTATTGTGATTAGTGATCTACTCAGACACATTCCTGTTTTATTTTTGCTTTATATTTACCATGCCTTTTCTTTGTTGCTTTAGTTCTCCTTTCTTGTTTTCTACCAGATTTATAGTTCTTTTTATTCCTTTTTTTCTCTCTAGTGACTTCTGAAAGTCTGTTTCTTTTAGTGGGTAGCCTTCAATTTTTATCATACATATTCAACAAGGTATAAAATTAGTATCCTCTCCCAGAACACAGACTGTATAATGTGTAACACTGTAACCCTGATTCCTCCCACTTATTCTAACATTATCTAGAATATTCATTTCACCTTATTTCTAGCCCTCTCCCAAATTAATCCTTAAATTACCAGCATAAATTCAGATTTACCAATATGTTTACAATTCATTTGTTCATCAATGCCTCTTACATTCTATTCTCCCCCAGTGGCTGATGTTAATGATGGTTTTCTCAGAAAAATGAGATTTCAGGTAATATTTTCATCAAAAATTTTTTGTATGTCATGTGTTTTTTTAAATAAGTAGTACTAAGTGAGTATAAAAAATAAAACTATGTTCATACTGGAAAAAAATCAACCTAATGTTTAACACTAAAGAAAGAATAAAGTAGCATATTGAGTGTTCCGATTAAAAAGGGGAAACAATGAAAGTAAAACTCTATCCAAATGTAACATTCTAGAGGGAAGGTGAATGTGAAAAAAAGATATTCTGCTTACATTATAAATGACCATTTCAGACACTTTTGACAACTAGACAAAGGTGTAGACTTCAAATTTTTAAAAATGGGCTTCTGGGGAATTTAAGATCATGTTTGAGCTGAGTGTAAATAACATTTTGGTTTCCTTCTTGCCAAAATCATGTTCTGGCATTGAGCTTATCTAGGAAAGAGTGAGGTCAATGGTAGAAAGTTACCCTTGTAGCAATACGCATGTATCAGTACCAGAATACTAAGTGTCGAAGAAGTCTGGAAATGTGGGAAAATAACTTTTTTCAGGTTAATGGTCATATTTATAGCTTTAAATATAGAAGTACTTTGCCCACAAATATGTCTGAGGTTGAAAAAAAACATATATACACACACACACACACACACACACATACATACATACATATATATGAAAAGTGTGAAACTTTTCTTGTAGCATTATTTATAATAGGCAAGACATGGAAGCAGACTAAGTGTCCATCAGTGGATAAGTGCATAAAGATGTCATGCACACACACTTATATACACATACAGTGGAATTGTTATTCAGCAAGAAGGAAATCTTGCCATTTGTGACAACATGGATGGAATTTGAGGGCATTATGCTAAGTAAAATAAGTCAGACGAAGACAAATACCATATGAAATCACTTATATACACAATCTAAAAAAGACGCTGAACTCATATGGAGAACAGATTGGTGTCTGCCAGAGGTAGGGGTCAGGGCATGAAGAAAATGGGTGAAGGCGATCAAAAGGTACAAAGTTCCAGCTCTAAAATAAGCAAGTCCTAGACATGTAATATACAGCATGGTGACTATAGTTAATACTGTAGTATGACTGAAAGTTGTTGAGAGTAAATCTTACAAGTTCCCATCACAAGAAAAAAATCTGTAACTGTGTGGTGTTGGCTATTCACTTGACTTATTGTGGTGAACATTTCACAATATATACAAATACCAAATTATGTTGTATACCTGGAACTAATAAACTGTGCTATTTCAGCTATATATCTCAATTTTTTAAAATTTAGCAATATATATTTGTAAAAATATATTCAAGAAACTAAAACACAACAAGTTGGGATCACAGAAATCATTAACAACACAGGTCTTGGCTTAGATAAGAGTCTCCCAATTAAGTATGAATACCTAGTGCTCCTTGTAACCCTATTTTATTCAGTAATATGATGGTTTCTTTAAGATTTATTTATTTGAGAGAAAGTGAGCCTGCGTGTGAGCAGGGGGAAGGGCAGAGGGAGAGAGAGAATCTCAAGCAGACTCCCTGCTGAGCATAGAGCCTAATGCAGGGCTCAATCTCATGACCTTGAGATCATGACCTGAACCAAAATCAAGAGTCGGACACCTAACTAAGTTACCCAGGTACCCCTAAACATGAAATTAAAAAAAAAAAAACAACTTTAAATTCACTTGATCTTACCCAAACATAATGTGCATACTTGATTGGTTAACATAATGTTCTGCACACTTTACAATTAATCTCAAGATATTGCTAATTTATGCATTTACATAATATGTACCACAGTGTGGACCAGTTTTCCCTTCTCAGACAAAAGCTCCTAGCCCCATGAAATGCATTAGAACTAGTGGGATTCACGATTTTGTTTTAGCGCCTGACAATGATTTAGTTTAAATAGAAAAACATTTTCTTTGTTCCAGCTTTTCAAACATTTGATTTTGGTTCATACTTAGCTATTTCTCTTACTCCATTAATTTCAGCATTTAAGAAATGGAGCAAACAGTTTAGCTCATATAGCTCAGACCATAATGTCAAATAACACTCCCAGCCTCCTTCTCATTCTTGGTCTACCCCCTGATGCACAAGACCTCTCAAGAATCTCACATTGTTCTCGCAGCAATGAGAGACTTTACATCCCTAAGGGAGTCTTCTTCCTGTCTTAAAGTCTGCATTGCTCAGATGCTATTACTGCTAAGGACAAGAGCTGAGAGAACTAGGAGGGGAGAAGTAATATTAAATAAAGCAAAACAAAGCTTTAAAAGGAAATGAGAGATAACTTGAGAAAAGCTTGAGTTTATAACTAGTTTACATATACACTTTTGTGGTTTGCCAAGTGATGTGGTGTGACTACCTGTTTAATTGGCATGTAGTCTTAGTATTGAAAACTTTGTGAGGCAGGCTTAACTTAGATCTGATGGATATTCCGAAAGTGATTCTCATGCAGAAGTCTCCACCAATCATCACCCTACAAAAATGCTCTTGAGGGGCGCCTGGGTGGCTCAGTGGGTTAAAGCCTCTGCCTTCGGCTCAGGTCATGATCTCAGGGTCCTGGGATCGAGCCCCGCATCGGGCTCTCTGCTCAGCATGGAGCCTGCTTCCTCCTCTCTCTGCCTGCCTCTCTGCCTACTTGTGATCTCCGCCTGTCAAATAAATAAATAAAATCTTTAAAAAAAATGCTCTTGAAAGATAAATAATTCTAAGTTCACATATTTAATCCAAAAACATAGGCTTGCAAGAGAAAACCTGATTTGGTGAATTTAGGTTCAAGCTTAATGCTATACCTAAGCCTCACAACCACCAAAGAAAGGGTGTAAAGACTTTTTTACATTATCAAGCAATACTTGAAGTGAAATATAAAATTTCTGCTTAAATCATTAAAGCATTGGTTTAATTCTGCTTAAATCATTAAAGCATTGGTTCAAGTTTTAAAAGAGAAAACAGAACTTACATAATATCAAATTATAAAATAGCTGCTAAGCAGCTCATGGAAAGAGAAAAGCTTTTCAAATAGCTTGATACAACACCTATGCTAGTTACCCAGCAACTTCCAAACAAGCCTGAGATATCTCTAAATCAACTTCCAAAACAAAAATGTAATAATTTTCTTCTAGAAGTCTATGCAAAGAATCATAACACCTAATTTTTCTAAACAAAGTACCCCAGTCATAAACTACTTGAGCTAGGTTCATTCCTACTTATATAGCTGTGCCAGTGAAATAGTATGGCTTTTATTCACATGACTATTTACCTGAAAAAAAGCCTTTCTTCCCATACTAAGGGCTTAGAGTATAAAACACAGTTGTTTTCTTTCTTCAATGTCCAGTTAATCAGGATTCAACAAACACAATACTGCAATAAAATATTACACATAGTAAATAGGCAAAAAAAGAAATAACATATTATCCAATGTCCTCAGCTGAGCAGAGGCAGTACAGGATTTCATTACCATCCTTGACTTGTTATTTAAAAGGAGGCTCCAGAAGGCTTAGCCACAACTATTCATAGGTGCCATGAAATGGTTCACAAGAACTGAACTTTATTCTATTTAAGCCATATGATTTCACTTATAATTGGCAAGGCTTCGTATGGTGATTTTAGGTTTGAAGAGACAATGATGATGTTTACCAAACATAATCCTGGTTTAAAGATTTTTACATATTTTTTATTGCAATAAAATATAAACACCATAAAATTTACTATTTTAACATTTTAAGTGTACAATTCATTGGCATTAAGTACAATCACAATGCTGAGTAACCATCACCATAACAGATATAATTTTGTGTAAGTGCATAGCATAGGGACGCCTGGGTGGCTCAGTCGGTTAAGCCGCTGCCTTTGGCTCAGGTCATGATCCCAGGGTCCTGGGATCAAGTTCCACATTGGTCTCCTTGCTTGGCAGGGAGCCTGCTTCTCTCTCCGCCTCTACCTGCCACTATGCCTGCTTGTGCACGCGTACTCTCTCTCTCTCTCTCTCTGACAAATAAATAAATAAATAAAATATTTTTTAAAAAGTGCATAGCATATATTTCAAACCTATAGTTATACAAATTTCTTAAGCAATGCAGACATTTGTATAACTCATATGACAATCAAATTGGGGCAGTACATATATTTAATTATAGTCAGCTTGATGCCTTGATTTCTAAATTTTTTACAACTTTCTCAGTTTTATGCTATATAGTAAAATTGTCAATTTATAACCCAAAGTTTTCTATAATCTTCTCAATAAAATTAGTAGTATCACAGAATATGAATTTCAGAACATGATTTTCCACATTTATCCAATTCATAGAGTTTTCCTCATGATGAATTCTTTGCTGCTTTATTAAAAGGCTAATTAATTGTAAGTTTTCCCACATTCACATAGCTTCCATGTTTTTATGACTCCTTTGATGGAGAATGAGATGTGTCTTCCGGTTAAAAGATTTCCCACATGCACTGCATTTGTTTTGTTGCTCTGCTGTGTGAGTTAAGTAATGTTTAAGGAGATGTGACTTCTTGATGAAGGCTTTTCTACATTTAGTACACCCATGGGGTTTCTCACCTGTATGAATCCTCTGATGCATGACTAGCACTGAGGAGTCCGCAAAGGCTTTGCCACATTCTCTACACCTGTACGGTTTTTCTCCTGTGTGAATTCTAGAACGTTTATAAAGGGATGAGCTGTACTTGAAGGTTTTCCCACATTTCTTACATTCAAATGAGTTCTCAAGTGTATGCGATTTCACGTGTTGGGTAAAGGAGGAGTGCCAAGTGAACGACTTCCCGCACTGAGGGCATTCGTAAGGTTTCTCTCCCGTGTGGAGTCTCTGATGGACCATCAGTTGTGCTTTATGCATAAACGCTTTCCCACAGTCATTGCACACATAGGGTCTCTCTCCACTATGAATTTTTTGATGAGCTATAAGGTGTCCCTTACTGCTGAAGGCTTTCCCACAGTCATTGCATTCAAAGGTTTTATTCTTCCTTATATGTTTCTTTTCATGTCTAATGAGACGAGACTTTGTTTGGAAGGCTTTCCCACATTCAGTGCATCCAAAGGTTTTTTTTCTTGCAGGTTTTTTTCCATGCCTAATGAGACAAAACTTGTTTTTGAAGGCTTTTCCACATTCCTTGTATTCATAAGAGTCTTCTCTGATATAATTTTTATTGTAACTGGGCAAGTGTGAATTAGGTTGCAGACTCTTTCCATTTGACTCACATCTATGTTGTATTTGTCTTGAAGAAATACATTTTGTATTCAGATTACAATTCTGGACTCTCTTCTTGGTCAGTGTTTTCTCAAAGGTGAACATATCTTGGTCCAAAAAATTGTCTTTGCTTCCTAGTGCATCATCAAGCAAGCAGATAACTTCTTAAAAAGTGTAAAATGCAACATTCCCAGTTACTCTTTTCAACCTCATATTATAAAAAGAAAAAATTTAAATTATATCATGTCAGGGGCGCCTGGGTGGCTCAGTGGGTTAAAGCCTCTGCCTTCGGCTCAGGTCATGATCTCAGGGTCCTGGGATCGAGCCCCACATCGGGCTCTCTGCTCAGCAGGGAGCCTGCTTCCTCCTCTCTCTCTGCCTGCCTGTCTGCCTACTTGTGATCTCTCTCTGTCAAATAAATAAATAAAATCTTTAAAAAAAAATATATATATATATATAATGTCAGCAAAGATGCCTATTCTGACCACTTCTCTTCAACATAATCCTGAAGTCCTAGCTAGATCAATTAGGTAAGCAAAAGAAATAAAGACATTTAAACTAGAAAGGTAAATGTAAAAATATCTCTGTTCACAGCTGATATGATCTCATATGTACAAAACCCTCAAGATTCCACAAAAAAGTATTAGAACTAATACACAAATTTGGCAAAGTTGTAGCATGCAAAGTCAACATACGAATAGCAGCTGTGTTTCCATACACTAAAACAAATAATCCAAAAAGGAAATTAAGAAAATCATCCTATTTATAATAGTATCAGAAAGAATCAATTAGGTAACCAAGGAGGTGAAAGACTTGTATACTAACAACTACAAAATACTAATAAAAGAAATTAAAGACAAGTAAATGGAAAGACACCTTGTGTTCATGGACTAGAAGATTTAATATTGTTAAAATGTCCATACTACCGAAAGTGGTCTACAGATTCAATGCAATTCCAATGGCAAATTTTGCAGAAACAGAAAAAAACAATTCTAAAATTCATATGGAACCAAAAAGGACTCAAATTGCTAAAACTTCTTGAGAAAGAAGAACAAAACAGGAGGCCTGACACTTCCTGACTTGAAACCATGTTACCAAATTACAGTGATCAAAACTGTATAGTACTGGCATAAAGATAGACATATAAACCAAGGGAACAGAAGAGAGAACCCAGAAATAAACCCATGCTTATATGGTCTTCAACAAGTGAGTCAAGACTACACCATGGGAAAAGGATGGTCTCTTTAACAGCTGATATCTGGAAAACCAGATACCCATATGTAAAAGACTGAAAATGGACCCTAATCTCACACCATATACAAAAATATATTAGAGACTTAAATGTAAGACCTGAAACTATAAAACTCCTAGAAGAAAACATAGGGGAAAAGTTTCATATGATTGGTTTGGCAAAGATTTCTTGCATGACTCCTAGAGCACTGGCAGCAAAAGCAAATACATACAAGTGGGACCACATCAAATTCAAAAGCTTCTGTGCAGCAAAGGAAACAATCAGCAGAGTGAAAAGACAACCAACCTACAGCATGGGAGAAAATATTCTAAAAACATTTATCAGATAAGAGGTTACTATCCCAAATCTATAAGGAACCCCTACCACTTAATAGCAAAACAATGGGCAAAGGACTATCTCTAAAGGAGACATAAATGGTGAACAGGTATATGAAAAGATGCTCAATATCATTAATCACGGAAATGCAAATCAAAACCACAGTAAGATCACACCTCACATCTGTTAGGATGTCGACTAGAAAACAATAACAACAACTAACCAGTACTGGCAAAGATGTGGAGCTACTAGACCCCTGGTGCACTGTTGGTGGGAATGTAAAATGGTGGAGCCACTGCGGAAAGCAGTATGGAATTTCCTCAAAAGTATCAAAAATAGAACCACTATACGATTCAGCAATCCCACTTCTGGGCATTTATCAGAAAAACTGAAAACAGGATTTCCTAGAGATGTTTACACTCTTGTGTTCACTGAAGCGTTATTCACAATAGCCAAGAATTAGAAATAATCTAAGGTTAATCAACAAATAAAGGGATGAAGAAAATACAGTATACACACACGCATACTTTTAAAAAAAGAAGAAAATCCTGTCATGAGCTATATGGATGAACCCTGAAGACATTAGACTAAGTGAATAAGCCAGCCACAAAAGGATAAATATTGCAAAATTCCACTCATAGGAGGTATTTAAAAATAGTCAAACACATGTGGGGCACCTGGGTGGCTCAGTTGGTTAAGCATCTGTCTTGATTTAGGCTCGGGTCATGATCTCAGGGTCCTGGGATGGAGTCCTGTATCAGGCTCCATGCTCAAGAGGGGAGTCTGCTTGGGAATTCTCTCTCCCTCTCTTCCTGTCCCTCCCTGCACTCGTGCACTCTCAGATAAACAAATCTTTAAAAAAAAAAATGACCAAACATAAATTGCTTTTGCATCCATGATCAGTTATTTCTACCAATTGATATGACTTTGTCCTGAAAATTAACTGCTTTTTATAACCATTCTGGTTTCCACGCTTAGTGACTTCTATTAACTCTGGGGACCCGAAACAGAAGACTTTCACTTTTTGGTAATCTTTGCCTTTATATATTTTGTGGTCAAGGTCAATTCTGATTGTCACCATGATGCCACACCTTGTCCAGTGTAATATCATCACCACTTAGCTCAAATCCCTACAACATTAAGTCCACGGATACAATAACACTAGGGAAAATGGGGAGAAGATGGTTCTTCATTATTTCTGAGATTTGATTCCCTTCCTTAATTAAGAGGGGATATTAGTGCAACACTCTAGACTCTTAGCTCATTCCTTATTTCTCAAATCCACATGATCTGACTACCTTATAATAACCAGATGTATGGAAAAGATGTGTGCTCACATTGATGATAAAAGGAGAATGAAGTCTTTAGGAATTAAGAGCACAAAGCAGGGGCCTCCATGGAACAGGCAGTGCAGGGAGCCAGGGCAGAGAGGAGAAGGACCTCCCTCTAAACAAAAGCTGAGCAAAGAGAAAGAGCAGCTATGTGAGCACATGGAGTCAAGCTGTCATCTGGGGATCTGACGATGTTATGTCAAGGGGACCCAGTCACTGCCCAAGCTGTGTGGCTTTTAAGAAGGCCTTCCTCAAAGAGCTGCTTCCAAGCTACCTGTCCCTCACTGACCAACTGACTCTCAACTCCAAAGACTCCCATCGGCCTGGTTTTCTTTCACTCACCTGGACAGCGCCAGCGTGGGTTCTTTCCCTCCCCCAGCCATGGCTCTGGTCCTTGCTCTGCCTTGAAGATGCCTTTTGTTTTGGTACCGGGGCCCCCTGTTCATGGGAAACAACACAGAACTGGAGACAGAGTGCTAGAGACAAATGACTGCCTCACAATTCAGGCTGCCTCCTTGAGTCTCAGGGCCTGGAAAGGATGACAGACAGGCTTTAGAGCAGAAAAGACCCTTCTCCTCCACCTGGGAGCCAGAAGCATAAACACTCTATCTGTTTATGCGTCATCTCAAAGGGGATGAAGAATCTGTGACCGCTAACGTTCAGGGCCAAACTTAGGAATGCTTCAGAACGTCCACAGCTTCCACAAATCCTAGAGGAAGGGCACTAGGAGTATATTCATAGTTCCCCTGAGGAGTCACCACCCCCTGTCCTTACCCACTGAGATGAGGTTTCTAAAGTTCTCCAATATCACATCCCAATACAAGGTTCTCTGATCACAGTCAAGCAGCTGCCACTCCTCTGGGGTGAAGTCCACAGTCACATCCTGGAATGTCACGGATCCCTGTAATAGCACATTCATCTTCAGCCTGTAATGAGTACCGCCAGGGGAAGGGGAGGGGATTCGGAGCAATTCCTCTGATTATGTTCATCGTTCTGAGTCTGCAGTTCAGTTATACAGGGTAACTAAAAACTACTATGTACTTGATTCAGAATTAAAATTTGGGAAAACAAATATCATATTCAAATGGTCCCACTATATACATAAATATACATCCATATATATGGAAAGGGAGAGAGGAAGAGAAGGAAAGAGAGAAAATATTAAGTTCACGGAGCATTGCTTTGGTCTCATGTATTCAGTTTATACAAAAGGAAACTAAACAATGGTCATATGAAAACTGCTACTGCATTTACAACAAATCTCCTACATAAATACACAGCCCAATTTTTTTTTCGTAGTCCATTCCAGGCAAACCTTTATCCACGGAATTGTTACAGCTTATTGTCTAGGACAAGGCCAAGAATTCGCTGATTGGGTATCCTTTTTCTATGACCGCCAAGATTCAACAAACATTTACATCTCAGCATGAAAAATCGTGTGCAGACCCGATGGCCTTCACATCAGCTTTTTAAGTTTGTGTTCAATTTAAATGTCTATCTATATTTTTTCTGTTTCTTATATAGTAATACTTTCCCATGTCAGTATATGGATTCTTATTAAGTCACTGCAAATCCACCAAAAAACAAAGTGAAATCTGAACGAATAAATGGTTGGACAGATGGATGGATGTCTTGTCTGGAAACTGGTAATTTTCTGATACTCATGCGAAAGGACACAGACCTATGAAAACGAGACTTCGAGGATTTCTCTGCCTTTCCAGCCTAGAAATAAGTACTCATATGCCAGCTACAGAAAAGGCTACTTGGAAGTCAGGGAAGTCCACATTCTGGAAGAACCAATGTGTCTACTTTAAATTCTAATATGATCATCAGAAACTTGGACAAGATGTTCTCTTTTGGGTAGATGTACACATTTCTTCCCTATTGATCTATAATAACTTACAGTTCATTTCCTAGCTAGTGATTTATTTTCACGCAGAAATTTATCCTAAAGAACTAAAATGGAATGGATGTAAAGATTAAAGCCTAGGCTGGGGAGCCAGGCAGCCTGGCTTCATATTCAGCTACTCCACCTACTAGCAGTGTGACCCTGACACAGTTACCCTAAACACTTTATAGCTCACTTTTCTTATCTGCAAAATGCTGGTAATAATAGTCGCAGGATTTTGTCAAGATTAACTAAGTTAATACTTGTAAAGCATTCAGAACAATATATGGTGCATGGTAAGCACTCAGTAAAACTGCAATGATTTTTAAAAATAAGGAAGGAGAGATAAAAAGTGATGTTTTCACATCATTGCTTATAATATGGAAACACTGAAAACAGCCTGAATATCCATTAATATAGTGTTGATTTTTTTTAAATGCTATAGGAAGAAACTGTTATGGAAAAAGGTTCCATTTATATTTGTAGGTGAAAAAAGTACATAAAATATGTAATACAATCCTTCCCTGCGCTTTTAAAAAATATGCACACAAGGACACCTGGGTGGCTCAGTCGGTTAAGTGTCTGCCTTTGGCTCAGGTCATGACCTCAGGGTCCTGGGATCAAGTCCCACATCAGGCTCCCTGCTCAGTGGAGAGCCTACTTCTCCCTATGCCTGCTGCTCCCCTGCTTGTGCTCTCTCTCTCTCTCTCTGAAAAATAAATAAATAAAATCTTTTTAAAAAAGTATTTGGTGAGATATATCATATTTAAAAAATATGCACACAGAGACATGCAATCTTGGCAGTTATATATCAAAATGTAAATAATTATTATTTAAGGTTATAGAGAGAAAGCAGGGTCCTATGTAACTTTTATTTTATACTAGTACTTTCTAAATTTTTTATAATGCATTACTTTTTCAAAGACATATGTACATATATACACACACACATAAGAAAAAACAGCTATACATATACAATTTACAAAGATACAAATTTTAAGCCAAGGTCTGTCTCTATACCATCTAGGTTCCATCTCTTCTAATCTCACCTACTTCAATCTTCCAATCACTCTCTTATAGCTCACCCTGATCAGACCTTCCACTTTCTTGCTGCTCTTCCAAAATACCCAGACTGATTACTCAGGATCTCTGTATATTTCGTATGCTTGGACTGTTCTTCCCTAGAAAAAACCCAGATACTGCAGAGCTCACTCTGCCTTCCCCATGTCATTTAGCAGTGAGGCTTTTCTTGACCACTTCACATAAAATAGCTTCCCTCACTGTCACCATCACTCCGGACACCCTTACTCCTTTTCCTCAGAGCACAGATTATGTACATGTTCATTTGGGCTTCGTTTATTTCCTCCCATGAAAAGTAGACTCTGTTCACCGTGGTACACCAAGCACCAGAACAGTGTTTGGTCCACAAGATACTTAGCAAATGTTTGCTAAGTCCACCCAGATGGACTGGATGACAGAGAAGCAACACTCCAACTGGAACCTTCACATTGGGGCCCACGTCTGTAAACTCACCATCACCTGTGGTCCTAGGTGGGCTTTGTGTGGATGGATTGATGGATAAACCTCTTTTAGTGTTGGTCTTCTTGCTAGGCATTTTCTGAACACCCTTATTAAGCAACTTGGGCCCAAAGGAACTGTGAGGCCAGAAAAAGAAAAACAGTCTGGGAATTAAAGACTGGATTTGGGGCCTGACTTAGCCATTAACAAGCTGTGAGGCTGCAGGCACTCAATGGCCATCTCTGGGCTAATTTCAATCCTTCTTAAAATGAAGCAGAACTAGAAGATTCCTAAAAGACCTTCTAGCACTACCAGTCTGTGATCACTCTGTAAACTATTTGTGCATTTAGGTAAGGGGATAGAGGGAATCAGTAGCCCCAAAAGGCAACTGTCACAACAAACAGTATGGAGCCAGTCTAATCTTGAAAGATCCAATGGACCAACAGGAAATGAAGGGAACACATCTGCACTCCTGTGTGTTTGTGAGAGCCCAGGAGGGAGGAAGAGGGAGGGAGACAGGGACAAAGGGAGGGGCGGCAGATGGGGAGAGAAGGAGAGAACGTGTTTAGCAAAGAAAGTTTCTTTGGGTAGTAGCTCCTGTTTCTTCCTTTCCTTGATCATACCCTCCTCCTTCTCCAAGTGAGTTTCCTTTTCCTGTGAGGCCTGACCACATACACCCAACTCCCCATTTTTATGTAATTCTCACCTCTCTCCTCAAACACTTGGGACACCTCTACCGACAAAGTCCTTGAAGGCACTCACCTGCAATGCCATGAGTCAAGGCCTACTCTCACTAGACAGGAGGGACAAATGTTGATTCCCGTCTCTCCTGAAATGGGATAAAAGGTCACAGTTCAAGAGAGTCTCCTCCGCTTTCCTTCTTCTAGAAAAGATGGACTGGATGACAGACAAGCAACACTCCAACTGAAACCTTCACATTGGGGCCCACGTCTGTAAACTCACCACCACCTGTGGCCCTAGGTTGGCTTTGTGTGGGTGGATTTTACCCAGGGCTGCTGGAAACTGACACAGGCAGGAATATGCGAGAGGGACCCACCGGTTCAATTACACAGTCTTCCTGCAGAGACACCAAGAGTTCTCTCAAAAAACAGTGATTTCGCTCTCACTCCTCAGAAACAATACAAACTAACTTCTTTGCTGTAAGCAGAGTGCTATGTTGCGAGAAGAAATGAAATCTCAGGTAAAACTGCTACAAGTTGGAACACCATCGCTTCCGCTTACTGGCTGTGTGATTGATCCAGGTAACTACCCACCTCTCTGTAAAACGACGACGACACTTACATCGCAAAGTAACCATGATAAATAAATGCCACACTCTTTGAAAAGTGCTTAACAGTGTCTGGCACTGGGTATACTGGTTCTCGTCCCCGCCACCTTGAAGGGGTTTACAGTCGTTTGCGAGTCAAAAAGCTCCTGGAATGAGATGAGGTTCGGTTCAACGCCCAGGCGTGGGCTCCCTACGCAGTGCACAGCACCTACAACACAGCGACGCACTGACCCGCCTCACCCCAGCCAGACTGGGGCTCCACCTCAGGCAAGCGGGAGTCCAACCCTTCCTCGGCTTTCTCTGAACCAAATGGTCCCGTGCAGAAGGATTACCTACAGTTTTACTTCCTTTGCATGAACCAACAAGCCAGTCTTTGCTCTTCGACTGTCCCTCCAGCCCTTCGTGGTCAACGGCAGCTCGGCACCCAAGCAAGCCAGAGAACTCAGGACACTTCCGGAAGGCTCCCTGCGCGTGCGCAGAAGTAGCGACCCGCCCAGTTTCCCAGGGTCCTCTGGGGAAATCCACTGAGACTACGTTTCTCACAAGGCTCGTGGAGTTTTTGTCCCGAAAGCAGTAGGGGTTTTCTCTTTACCTCGTGGAGATTTCTGGTTTGGTGGCACTTAAGCTTCATGGAAGAGCGCGGGTTATACTGAAGGGAAATGTGTACGTAATTTTTAGTTATTAGTATAGACATGACCTATAGAAAACATATGCCTTATCGATACGGCAAATAGAAAACAGTAATTTATTAAAAGCAAAATATACTATGGCCAAATAATTTCTTCTTTCATTTTCTTTTTACCAGATATTTTGAGTAACACAGGAATAACATAAATACGTTTTATTTTAAATAATTTTAAAATATAGACTGTTTGATGTATTAGAGCCCCGTTAAAAAGTTTGGGGTGTGTGTGTGTGTGTGTGTGTGTGTGTGTGTGTGGTTTCAGGCAGCCTAATTATTAGTATATTTTCAAAGTTTTGTGTGGGTTTTTTTTTTTAAGATTTATTTATTTATTTGAGAGAGAGAGCGCGCGCAAGCATGGGGAGAGGCAGAGGGAGAGAGAATCAATCCCGAAGCGGACTCCCTTTTGAGCGTAGAGCCAGAGGCAGGGCTCAGTCGGAGGACCCTGAGAGCATGACTTGAGCGGAGATCAAGAATTGGTTGCTTAAACCACTGAGCCCCGCCCCCAGGCGCCCCCTCAAAATGTGTTGTGGTGTGTGTGTGTGTGTGTGTGTGTGTGTACACATACATACATACATACATATAGTCTTGCTATAAAGGGACATTGGCAAGAAGCGAATTTCAAGTTTCACTCAGGGAAAAGACTTTGTAAGTGGAAAAGAGATTTATTTTAAAAAAGAACATTATTGAGGGACACCTGGGTGGCTCAGTCAGTTAAGCGTCCGACTCCAAGCCTCTCTCAGTTTATCTTGGTAGGGAATGGAAAGTGGTAAATGAGGCCAGCAGCTTTACCCCTGTGTCCCCCTTGGTTGATCTCATAGGAGAGTGCCTCCAGCTCCTGCACAGTTGCCCCTCCTGCTGTGCATGGTGGCCCGCAGCTTTCCCTGCCTCCCACAGCAGTTACTGAGCTCCCAGTGAGACACCTCCCAATGAAGAGCTTCCCCCAGTACCCCAAGGGTGTATTTCCAACAACTTCTGCAAGTGCGATGGCACAGCAACTTCTCTGCCATTCTGTGAGCCATGGCTGAGGTCTTACCACCAAGGTCCGGATCTCAGCACCAGCTGGGGGAGTTCTCTTCCTTTGGACACTCTCTATCTGAGCCCTAGAGATAGTGATTCTAGTTTCTGTGATTCACTTAAAAAATAATTTAAGAGCGAGTGGATACTGGAAACAAATATAAAAAAAAGAAGACTGGCCTTGAATTGCTGATTGTTGAAGTAGGAAGTAGGTACATGGATGGGAATTCATTATACTATTCCCTCTATTTATGTGTATGTTTGAAAATTTCCATTACCTAAAGTAAAAAGTAAATAAAAAAGAAAAAACAAAGCCCTAAAATTAATTCCAAACTGAAGAAAATGAACCTAACTGCATATTAAATCAATAACAAACATGCAAAGAAATGGAGCAATTTAAATAACTTTGAACACGGTACAGAAAGCATACAGTGCTGATGCTGAAACTCTTCTCCCAGCTCCTGTTCCTCATTAGAGAAACTCCAAAGTGTATTTGAGACAACAAGAAGGAAGGGATGCCTGGGTGGCTCAGTCGGTTGAGCATCTGTCTTCAGCTCAGGTCATGATCGCAGGGTCCTGGGATTGAGTCCCACATCGCGCTCCCGCTCAATGGGGAGCCTGCTTCTCCTTCAGCCTCCCGCTATCCACCCCCTCCCGCGTGTGCTGTCTCTCTCTCTGACAAATAAATATATAAATTTTTTTTTTAAAAGACAATGAGGGGGCGCCTGGGTGGCTCAGTGGGTTAAAGCCTCTGCCTTCGGCTCAGGTCATGATCCCAGGGTCCTGGGATTAAGCCCCACATCGGGCTCTCTGCTCAGCAGGGAGCCTGCTTCCTCCTCTCTCTCTCTGCCTGCCTCTCTGCCTACTTGTAATCTCTGCCTGTCAAATAAATAAATAAAATCTTTTAAAAAAAATAAAAAAAATAAAAAGACAATTAGAAGTGGGTAGAGGGCTATGGCGAGTGAAGGGCAACTAAGTGGGTCACAGTGGCAAAAAGTGTCCAATGGTATGCTCTTGCTCACTGGAAATTAGTTATTTTTAGTTTGCAAGGGAAATTATTAAAATAATGGGGCACCTGAGTGGCTTAGTTGGGTAAGCGTTCAACTCGATTTCCGCTCAACTCATGATCTCAGGATTGTGAGGTCAGCCCTGCATCAGGCTCTGCACTGGGCATGGAGCCTGCTTAAGATTCTTCCTCTCCCTCTGCCCTTCCCCTTCCAAATAAAAGAATTAAAATAAAAATAAAAGATAAAAGTGCTTCTGGAAAAATCGTAATGGAAATTATTCTTCACAGGTGAATTTAACCCATTTGCAGTTAATGTTATTATTGATAGGCTATTACTTATTTATGTCTCTTTTGTTTACTTTCTCTTTACCTTTCTTTATGCACCATTCATGTTTCCTGATCACTGTTGGATTTATTAAGTTTTCATTATTCTTCTCTTCAGATACATTCTATTTCTATGCTTTCTAGTTACCCTTAAAGTTTTTTACATCTTAGAAGGCCTAAACATTCTCCCTTTTTCTAGAACATGAGGAATTCTAAACTCAAACTTCCCTTTTCCACTTTTTGTTTTCTTGTTTTCATTACATTTTTTTATTTTATTGTTAAAAATTAACATATATGATATAATCAGAAAAATGAACAGTTTCATTGGGGGGTGCCAATTTACCATCCATGTAAAAATAAAGGAGAGAGAAGGCATTTTTGAACAATCTTTTTATAGAGTGAAAAAAAATAAAATATCAAGGTCTGACAAACTCTCAGAGGTGGGAAAAATCAAGGGATTTCTCGCCTAAATGCTCTGTTTCAGCCACAGAGCACGAATAGACTAGGGAGTTCTGGAAATCCAAGATGTTTGGATGGATCCAAGCATAGTTTTGTTTTTCTTCTTGCCAAAATCTTGTACAGCCCAAGACAATGAGGTCAGCAACAAAAGCTCTCTAGGAAAGAGTTTATATTTGCCCAGTACTGGAAATAATTTCATCTTGTACTCATATTCCTACTTCCACTTAAAGGAGGGAGCAAAATAATTCATGAAACCCGGATTACATGCACCCTGATATATTACAATCAAAACTCCTTTGTTTTATTCCCTTATTTCCAGGGCAGACCATTGCACACTTCTTGCCACCTTGACCTACACCTTACTCTACACCTTGACCTACACCTCAGCTCTTTTAAGGGGCCTCACATAATGCTGGCAACAGAACCCCCTACACCCTCTCTTCCTGTAGCTTTAAGTAGTTTGGGGTTTCTCAGATGAGAAAGGCACAGGCTTGGGAAAGGAAGATGAGGTGAATGGCAGAACTAAGTAAGACAAAATAAGGATTTCATGTAGGAAATGAGAAAACAGTTGAGCTGAGAAAAAGGCAAGTCCTGTGATTAAATACCTAAAGAATTTCCTGCATGGCTATCAAGCTGATTTTTGAGGACAATTCTGAAAGAATGAGGTTCCAGAAATTTTTGGAACTGCAAGAGTGAAACCACCATGTAGCCTCCTGAAATACTTGGGGAGTGTTGAAGAAGATATTCAGGGACACTTGTTAAAGATGGCAAGGAGGACTTTATTCGGGACCATCGCAATAGGTATGTGGACCACTGTAATGGGATTTTAGTTGGGTAGGGAGATTGGGCTCAACTGTGAATACAGCATGGGCAAGTGGGAATTTATAGCAAAGGAGTGGGGAGGGGAGGAATGGTGGTCAATTGATGGAAAATTACTAAGAGAAAACACCAGAGGTAAGGAGGGTTCTGGCTAAATTGACCTAAAAGGAGTCCTTTCTTTTTTAAAAGTATTTATTTATTTGAGAGTGAACATGCATGTGTGAGGGAGGGAGAAGGAGGGAGTGCGTGTGTGTGTGTGTGTGTGTGAGCAAGAGCAGGGAGAGGGACAGAGGGAAACGGAGAAGCGGACTCCCTGCTGAGCACAGAGCCCAACGTGGGGCTCTATCCCAGGTCCCTGAGATCGTGGCTTGAGCGGAAGGCAGCCCCTTGACCTAACAGGAGTCTTGCTGAAGAAAGGCCAGGGTGATCAGACCTCACCTGATGGACTGTAGAGGGTGAAGAACCAGATCAGGTATCGAGGATAGGAAATTCTGTTTAAACTGACTTAGTGAGATTCTTGCTAAACCTAGATTTTATAAGAAAACAGAAGAGAAGGCCTAGGAGAAGGTTTGGGACCCTGACTAAAGTTTAGTGAAGCAAAAGAATTTTGTCAGTAGACAATATTTAATTCAGTTCCTTAAATTTTAGTATGCTTGTTCAAAAAAGTACTATCATTCACTTACAGTAAAGACACAATACGTTCTTCAAAAAATGGCTAATGGAAGAAAAACAATGCAGAGTTGTAAATCAGCTTAAACTTGAAAAGGCTTGATTTCCGAATTTAGGTCCGGGTTGTTTTGTCACCGCTCAAGAAGGCATAAAGGTTTTTGACATTATAAGGAACACTGGACAGCAATAAAAACTCTAGCCTAAATAAAAACTCTAGCAATAAAAACTCACCCTTTTAAGGGAATATGTGTAACTTACAGAATGTCACATTCCAGAGTGAAGTCCCTAAGCAGAGAAACTTGCTCTTTTCAACTTGACTAATGCTCCCTATGCTGTCACAGGCACAATTCCAGGCACCCCTAAGAGCTAAACCTGTATCAATTTCTTACAAGAAAACAAATATAGACCCAAAAACTTACTCCCCCAAAGCTGCAAAGTATCAGGACACCCTATTTATTAAAATCCAATAGAGATGGTGCCCCTGTAGACACAGTCACATCTTATGTAGATACGCCAATGAAAAAGAACAGGAATATTTGAAGTGCAAATGTTTTATTTACAAACTTATTTAAATACTTATTCTCCCCAACTGAATACTTATTGAAATACAGAATACAACTGCTTTTCTCTCTCAAATGGTGTCTTAAATTGGTTGTTTTGCTGTTTACATACATAGGAAAACATCTCTGTAACAAGTTTTGTAACTAAAGAGGAGACAGATCAGTAACACTGCCTTGCCCATTAAAAGTGCCAGCAAATGGATAAAAGTATTACTGAAATGCATATTTCATATTAAACCACATTTTTTTCACTTGCATGTTGTTAGGATTGGAAGAAAAAATGATAGGTACCTCACTCTTGATATAATTTAATGTAATAAACATTTTATACTCACACTTGCGTAATTCTATAATGTTATAAAAATAAAAATCAGAGATAATAAGTATAATTTTCACTGATTCCTTGACTAATTTATGCTTACTTTCTAAGCGCCATTATTCATAAATCAATGTTTTCTGTGACCTTTTTCTGTAAAAATTTTATTATCACTTCCAAAACATGATGGCACTGATTCTTTTTGTGGGAATCTACTCTCCCAAATCCATTCAAATTGGTGGATTTCTCCCCATGAATTCTGTTTTAATAAGATTTATCTAATATTTAAGGCTTTGTCATATTCAACATGAATATTATGTATGAATTTTCTGATGTACAATAAGATTTGACTTCTGGGAAAAGGCTTTCCCACATCTGTTACATTCATAGGGCTTCTCTCCTGTATGAGTTATCTGATGTCTAAGCAGATGTGACTTCTTGATGAAGGCTTTGCCACATTCGATGCACCCATATGGTTTCTCTCCTGTATGAATTCTTTGATGTGTAACAAGCACAGATGTGTTACCAAAGGCTTTGCCACATACAATACATTGGTAGGGTTTCTCTCCTGTATGAAATCGAGAATGTTTATAAAGGGATGAGCTATACCTGAAGGTTTTCCCACATTCTTTACATTCAAATGAGTTCTCAAGTGTATGGGATTTCACATGCTGGGTAAAGGAGGAGTTCCAAGTGAATGACTTCCCACACTGATGGCATTCGTAAGGTTTCTCTCCCGTGTGGAGTCTCTGATGGACCACCAGTTGTGCTTTATGCATAAACGCTTTCCCACAATCATTGCACACAAAGGGTCTCTCTCCGTTATGGATTTTCTGATGAGTTGCAAGGTGCGCCTTCCTGCTATAGGCTTTCCCACAGTCACTGCATTCAAAGGGTTTTTTTCTTGTATGATTTTTTTCATGTCTAATGAAATGAAATTTCTTTTTGAAGGCTTTCCCACATTCAGTGCATTCGTATGAGTTTTTTCCAGTATAACATCTATCGTAACTAAGTAAGTCTAAAGTAGGTTGCAAACTCTTCCCATATAATTTACATTTATATGATTTTTTTCTTGTAGGATTAAGACTTGTGCTCATGTTATAACCATGGAGTCTGTCCATAGTCAGAATTTTATTGAATGTGAACAAAACTGAATTCAAAAAATTGTCTTTGCTTTCCTGGTGCTTCTCTGATTCATCAACAAGTAGGCAATCAGCTTCTAAAAAGGAGTACAATAAAACATGTCTAGTTAATTTTTTCCATACCAGTTATAGAAAGAAACATTATTTCAAATCCAGTATCTAATTCCGAAACAAATCCTGTATTTGCTTTGCTCCTGAGCTTTAAGAATAAAACTGCTGAAGAGGAAATGGGAGCAGATGAATGACATTAATGAGAATAGATGGCTTAACTTGGGACCTATGAAAAGACCGTGAAATAGGCACAAGTTACATTGAACAGGGTACAGACATCGAGGCATGGTTACCTCACATGAAGAGAGCCCACTGAGGAGATATGACCAATGGATGAAGTGACCCAAGGAACAAGAGACTAGGGAGCTAAGGGAAGATATCAGAGGAAAAACTAGATCTGGAGATGGCAGGTCTAGAGTCCCCACTACTCCAATCCTAGGTTACCCTGGTGGAAGGGCTCCCCATTTCCCTCATTCACATCTCTTTTTCCTCTTAATCACCAGGCACAATGGCAGTTGCCTTCAGGAACATTCTTATGTGTCCAGTCCTCTAACTTCATCCATATCACAGGTGAGACGGGCCTGCAGCTACAACAGCTGGGATATATTCTCCCATGTTCTTGTAAGCCCAGCCACAGATTCTGCCCGTTTGCTATTGCTTTTATTCCAGCTGCATTTCTTTTTTTTATAGGGTGAAGCCCTATATATGACCATTTGTTATATTTGTATTTGACAAGTACTGTTTTTACATTTTCTTTCAATCTACCTAAAAATTTAATCCCCAGAAAGCTGGTGAAGTCACTTTTTTTTATCCTGAAGTCACATTTTTTTTCATTCCTATCCTCAAAACCCTAAAATCTCCAATCCATTTCTCCATTAAAAAGGGGGCACCTGCTGGCTCAGAGGAGCATGAGGCTCTTGATCTCAAGGTCGTGAGTTCAAGCCCCACACTGGGTGCAGAGATTGCTTAAATTAAAAAAAAGAAAGAAAACTCAGGAGAAGAGGTTATATTTCCACTCCTAAGTTTCCCTCCTTGTGGAATGTTAGTACCACACCCCAAATTCTTCCTTTATGCCTCATTCTTCTCTGTGGAGCTGCCCTGAGTACTGGGCTATAGCCGTTAGTACACATCTCTTTATAGGGATTGAAGTTTCTGTCTTTTTTCCTTCCTACTTCAACTAATGGAGAGCAGTATCCTGTGTTACCTCAACTAGCAGTAACCAACTGAAAAATCCAAGGCACTCAGGCTAGTGAGCAAAACTATACATTATAACGAATTCACTCATGGTATCTAAGCACGCATTCTCATGCTGAACAAATATCTTCCGTTCTAAGAATTCTAGACTCTAAATAACTACTAAATAAATAACTAAGAATTCTAGACTCTGAATAACTCTAAATTTTGCTCATGTCCCTTCCCCACCTTAACATCCCCTACCTCAACCCCCCTCATCCTATCTAGTCCTTAGATATTCTTTAGGGAAGAACCATTGTTCCATGATCTCAAAAAAAGACTCCTCTAATCTTTGTATACTTTTAACTTTAAGCACCATTTTCTGTGTATTTCCAAGATAGTCACCACTGCTCCCCAAAACCATTCATTCTGACAATTAACTAGAACAGCAATGTTACTGTGCACTGAACAAATATTCCACACTCCTAAAACTTTAAAATGTTTTATATGGTTGTTTTGCCTCTTACACACCTGAAAAAATGGCAAAGGGTTGTGTTTTTGTTTTTGTTTTTTGCTTTCTTCGAATCTTTCTCAGGAAACATAAAAAAGCCTCCCTGAGGGCCGCCTGGGTGGCTCAGTCGGTTAAGCCTCTGCCTTCAGATCGGGTCATGATCTCAGGGTCCCGCATCGGGCTCTCTGCTCAGCAGGGAGCCTGCTTCCTCCTCTCTCTCTGCTTGCCTCTCTGCCTACTTGTGATCTCTCTCTGTCAAATAAATAAATAAAATCTTTTAAAAAAAAGTTTTAAAAAAAGCCTCCCTGAAAGAATAAGAAACACCCCCCACAATGCCTGACTTTACAACGTGAATTAATGAAATGTTCATTAAATATCCATTGTGTGCTCAGCAATGGTGTAAAAACAAAAAATGGTACAGGACTTTCTCTTCAGGGCATTATCATAAGAAAATATGCCTTATAAGCCACAGGGTTAAAAAAAAAAACAAAAAACTAAGAGAATATATGTCAAGTTTTCACGGTAGAGTCATAGGAGAGCTAGGATGCAGGTTCCAGGAAGGTAGAGATCAGCTAGGCTGGCGTTACCATGAAAGAGAAGAACTGAATTCAGACTTACTGGCATGCTGGGCTTAGTTAGGCAGAGCACATCAGCTTCCAAAGAACTGAGGCACAGAAGAAAATCATGCACAAAGTTCACTAAAGAGCCCAACTGCCACAGCATAGGGAAAAAATGGACCATTCTGGGCAAATAAAATAGGATCCCATTAAAGAGGGCCTTAAAAGCCTCTTAAATATCACAGTACAAGTTACAAAGAAATAATCTGTGTTTATCTGTCAGGAGAGTGACAAGGAAAATGTAATGATTTGGATACATTTTGCAGGAACATCTAAGATAAACCAGAAAATAGGGTGAAATTGGCAATATAGAATTATGAACAGCCTAGACACAGTATTGGGAGTTCAAATTCACTTGGTTCATTATGTCATTCACTATGTCGTTCGAATTTGGGGTCCTAGGGGATCTAAAAATACACTTAATTTGTGTCTCAATCATTTAAAGTCTTTTATGGGCTCTGTGGAAAAAGAAAATTTTATTTTAAATCAGCCTTGGAGGAATTAATAGTTGAAATCACAGGTAATAAGTCATAATAGTATTTAAGGAGACACTCTTGAGAGAAGAAAGCTAAGTTGCTTACCACAGTGATGTGGAGACGGCCAAGCAGCAGGCCGGCCATTATCCTTTATTACAATGTAAACAGAAAGGTGAAGGCTGAAGAATACGATATAGCGGTTACTATGAGAAAACAGAGATGGAGGCCAGGTGGGGAAAACGGGGAGCTGGAGAACGGGGAGTTGGGAAAGCGGGGATGGGGAGTTGGGAGACACACAGATGCCACAGATAGGACAAAGAAAATCACATTAGTTCTTCAGAGGGATGCGGTTTCTGAAGGAGTTGCCATGAGAGAATTTCTGAAGTTGGACAAGAAGGCAAGCAGCAATGGTGGAGAAGCAGTAAGTGAGGGTAAGGACAAATTAGTGAGGAACCAACTCAAAGGAAGCTGGGGAATTTCCAAATGATATCAGTATTACCAAGTGAAGCAGAGAGCGGCACTACAAGGTTAATACTGCCAGTTAGCAGTGAGACTACAGATGAGCAAGGTGGGATGCACAGGTGGGTATATGCTACAAGAAAAGGAAGAGGTTTTTTTTTTGAAAAGGGGAAATAATTAGAAAGAGCATAATGTTACTAAAAGTTTTGAAATAAAAACAACCAACATATACTGAACACATACTATATGCCAACTATTTGAAAGGTTTTACGTGGATTAACTCATATGATCTTTAAAAGAAACTTGAAGTGAGGATTAATATTATATCTGTTTTATAAATAAAATTATGCTACAAAATAATTAGGTTGGACAGTGATTGGTGGAGTAAGACTTTAAATCCACACAATCTGACTACCTAGATAGAACTAAATATATGGAAAAGATGTGAAAAGAATAAAAGAATGAAGATTTTAGGAATTAAGAGCACAAAGCAGGGGCCTCCGTGGAACAGGCAGTGCAGGGAGCCAGGGCAGAGAGGAGAAGGACCTCCCTCTAGACAAAAGCTGAGCAAAGAGAAAGAGCAGCTATGTGAGCACAGGGAGGCAAACTGTCATCTGGGGATCTGACGATGTTATGTCAAGGGGACTCAGTCACTGCCCAAGCTGTGTGGCTTTTAAGAAGGCCTTCCTCAAAGAGCTGCTTCCAAGCTACCTGTCCCTCACTGACCAACTGACTCTCAACTCCAAAGACTCCCATCGGCCTGGTTTTCTTTCACTCACCTGGACAGCGCCAGCGTGGGTTCTTTCCCTCCCCCAGCCATGGCTCTGGTCCTTGCTCTGCCTTGAAGATGCCTTTTGTTTTGGTACCGGGGCCCCCTGTTCATGGGAAACAACACAGAACTGGAGACAGAGTGCTAGAGACAAATGACTGCCTCACAATTCAGGCTGCCTCCTTGAGTCTCAGGGCCTGGAAAGGATGACAGACAGGCTTTAGAGCAGAAAAGACCCTTCTCCTCCACCTGGGAGCCAGAAGCATAAACACTCTATCTGTTTATGCGTCATCTCAAAGGGGATGAAGAATCTGTGACCGCTAACGTTCAGGGCCAAACTTAGGAATGCTTCAGAACGTCCACAGCTTCCACAAGTCCTAGAGGAAGGGCACTAGGAGTATATTCGTAGTTTCCCCTGTCCTTACCCGCTGAGATGAGGTTTCTAAAGTTCTCCAACATCACATCCCAATACAACGTTCTCTGATCACAGTCAAGCAGCTGCCACTCCTCTGGGGTGAAGTCCACAGCCACATCCTGGAATGTCACTGATCCCTGTAACAGCACATTCATCTTCAAACTAAAGTGTGCATCATTTGGGGACTTGCAAGAGAATCATGGCAGCCTCTTATGATCGTATCATATTCATTGTTGAGTTTTCAGAAAGTTTAACTACGGTATGCTTGACTCAGAATTATATTTTGTGATAGAAACAAAAATCACATTAAAAATATTCACTAGTGTCAGGACAGTTCAGTTGGGTAAAGAATAGTCTTTTTAACAAATGGTGGTGTGACAGCTAAACATCCACATGCCAAAAAATGAGCTGGACTCCGTTCACACACAGAAACACCTCATATAAGGAAAAATGAACTAAAAATGGATCAGAGACCTAAAGGCAAGAGCTAAAACTATAAAATTCTTAGAATACATAGAAGTAAATCTTTCTGAACTTGGATTAGGCAGTGGTTTCTTAGATATGACAGGAAATGTAAGTGACCAAAGGAAAAAAATAGATAAAATGGAAATAATCAAAATTTAAATTCTGTGCTTCAAAGGACACCATCAAGAAAATGAAAGACGGGATGCCTGGGTGGTTCAGTCATTAAGCGTCTGCCTTCAGTTCAGGTCACGATCCTGGGGTCCTGGGATCGAGTCCCACTTCGGGCTCCCTGCTTGGCAAGAAGCCTGCTTCTCACCCTCTCCCACTCCCCCTGCTTGCGTTCCCTCTCTCGCTGCGTCTCTCTCTGTCAAGTAAATAAATAAAATCTTTTTTTTTTTAAAAAGAAAGAAAATGAAAGACAACCCACAGAATGGGATAAAATATGTGCAAATCATATACCTTGATAAGAAACTTGTATCTAGAATATAAAAAGAATTCTTACAACACAACAATAAAAAGACAACCCAACTTAAAAATGGACAAAGGATTTGGAGAGGCTTTCTCCAAAGACACACATGGTCCATAAGCCATGAAAAAATGATCAACAGCATTAGTAAATACAAATAAAAACTAAATGAGATATCACTTCACACCCACTAGGATGGTTAAAATCAAAGACAGACAATGACAAGAAGTGACAAGGATGTGGGAAAACTGAAACTCTCATATATTGCTACTGGGGTTGTAAAATGATGCAACAACTATGGAAAATAGTTTTACAGTTCCTTGAAATGTACCATATGACCCAGCAATTCCTCCTAAGTATATACCCAAGAAAACCGAAAATATATGCCCACATAAAAACCTACACACAAATCTTCACAAGAAGTATTCATCCAAGAGCAAAAACAAGTATCCATTAGCTGATGAACAGATGGATAAACAAAATGAGGTCTATCCATATAATGCAGTATTTTTTGGCATACATGTAACATTGATGACCCTTGAAAAAGGTGAAAGAAGCCAGTCAAAGAAAATCACACACTGTATTGTCTTAGCTACATTAAATGTTCAGAAGAGGCAAAGCCATAGAAACAGAAAACATATTAGGGCTGGGAGATGTGAGGAATGGGGAATGACTGCTAATATGGGGTTTCTTTTGAGGTAATGAAAATATTCTAAAGTTAGATAACAGAGATGGTCTCAGTGAATAGACTGAAGACCACTGAGTTGTATATATTTTAAATGGGTCAATCTGTAATACCTGAATTATGTCTCGATAAAATTATTTAAAATATTGTTAATATGTTCTTCATTCACTCACTCGTAAAATGTTTAATAAGGACCTACCAGACACTGTACTAGTGATACAAAAAAGACTAAAGGTATTACTGGTCTCAGAGATCTTACAATATATTAGACACATCAAAGTAAAAATATAGGTTAGAAGGTTAACAAGTCAGACTCACATGACCATAATTAAATAGAAAATAAGGACTCTTTTTTACATGATAAAATATATCCTCTCAACCATAAGGCCAAAATCATGGTTAACTAACTTAAGCTGAAATTAAAAAAGCATGTAGCTACATACATATCACAAAGAGATAGTTAAGACCATATAGAACAGGGGTCAGCAAACTACAACCCATACATTGGCCTGCTGTTTTGTAAATACAATGTTACTGGAACATTTACACCCATTCATTTACTTCAGCTGCAAAGTCAGAGTTGAGTAGTTGCACAGAGTCTGTATGGCTTCCAAGACTAAAATATTTACTATATAGCCCTTTAAAAAGTTAGGAGACTAGCTAGGGTTTGTCCTATGAATGCATAGATAGTTCGGTATTAAAAAGTGTATTAGAAATTCTCTAAATTGCGGACTAAAGATGACAAAATATATTATTTTATCAACAGGTATTTTTAAAAACACATAAGGGAGAAAGTTTCCAACTTGTGAAAACAATTTTAACAAGTGAAAAGTCTTTAACTTGATTAAAAACAACAAAAAAAAACACCCCACTATCTACTAAAATACAAGAGGAAACAATGAAACATTGGAACCATTCCATTAAAATTGGAACAAAAAAGATATTGGCTAGTAATTACATTGAAAATTATAGTTCCTAGCAATCCTGTCCATTGCAATAAGACAAGAAAAAAAATTAAAGACATACATACTGACCAGTAAGGCATAAAACTCCATTTGAAGAGTATATGACTGTCTACCTAGAAAATCTAAAAACCAATTAAAAAGTTCTTGCACTTAATAACAGTCCTGTAAGTTGACATAAAGTCAAATAGATAAATGCATATTTCCCAAACACCAAAATAGCCAATTAGAAAATATAATGAAAAAAGATCCATCCCATTCTCAAGAGCAACCTAAACCATATGTAAGAATAAACATTACAAGAAATGTACAAGAGAGACGCCTGGGTGGCTCAGTTGGTTAAGCAGCTGCCTTCGGCTCAGGTCATGATCCCAGCGTCTTGGGATCGAGTCCCACATCGGGCTCCTTGCTCGTCAGGGAGCCTGCTTCTCTCTCTGTCTCTGCCTGCCACTCTGTCTGCCTGTGCTCGCTCTCGCTGTCTCTGACAAATAAATAAATAAATAAATCTTTAAAAAAAAAAAAGAAATGTACAAGAATTATAATAATAAGCCTATAAAAATGTAAAGAAGGGGGCGCCTGGGTGGCTCAGTGGGTTAAGCCTCTGCCTTCAGCTCAGGTCATGATCTCAGGGTCCTGGGATCCAGCCCTGCATCGGGCTCTCTGCTCAGTAGGGAGCCTGCTTCCCCCTCTCTCTCTGCCTGCTGCTCTGCCTACTTGTGATCTCTCTCTGTCAAATAAATAAATAAAATTTTTTAAAAAATGTAAAGAAGAATAATGTATTCTGTGTTCAATAAGAAAAATTGAACACAGAATACATTATTGAAGTTAGGAAATCTTTACATATCAGTGTAAAAGTATACTGCAATCACAATTAAAACACCTTATATACTCCTTTATAGAGTCTGACAAGTCGATTCTAAAATTCACATGGAAGAGAAAATGCTCAAGAGTACCAGGAGACTCTGGAAAAGGGTACAAGGTTTACTTATGGTTACAGAAGAATATTAGAAAGGCTATGTACCTGAACTTACAAATGGAGTTCATATAGTGCTGCTTACTGGCACTATGTTCTCTACTTACTATGGGAAACACTCTAAGAAAGTCATAGGAAATGTGATGTTATATTTATCACAGGGTTGTTGCTGTGAATGTTATTTATAACATTATCTTTATGAAAATCCATTACAGTATTTTTTCCAGAGAATTGAATCAGGAATATCTTTACTTATCTGAGGAATTATTTTGCTTCATCCTCGCAGATAATACCAATACTTTAAATGGCTGGCTAGCCATTTTCTATGATTGCTATAAGGACTGGGTACACATATGCAGCTCAAATTTATTCCAACTATGTGCAGACCCTGTGACCTGGATATCAACTTACCAATTTTCTAAATTCTTTGTGGACTTGATCTATTCAATCCACATTTTCCCTGTCTATTCATTTCCTTTTTATTTGGATTTTTGAGAGATTTAAATGACTGAATAAATGGATACCTTACCTGGAAGTTGATCATTTTCTGCAGCTCTTACACAGAGATCTATGAATGTAAAAATGGGAAAAAAGAATAGAAAGGTATAAAACACCAAGAAGCAATGTAGAAAAGAAAAGAAGCACTATCAGATCAGAAGGACTCACATTCCAGCTTCAGTATATGTCACCCAGTGGGAGAATGATTCTAGAAGATATCAGAAAAATCCATATTTTATAAGCACCAAACTCCACTGGTGGTTCTGTTATGAATATATGAAGGTTAGACAAGTATGCTGTACATTCTGTCCTGCTGATCTAACAGCAAGCTGCTAATCTTTGAATCAGTGACATTTTTTTCTCCCAAAATTTATCCTAAGAAAATTTAAATGAATTAAAAGACTAACTAAAAGCCTGGTCTCTAAAACTCTCTCGAATCTCTGCTCTGAAGCTGGGATAAGAGAACTCAAACTGGTTTGGGTTTTCTTGAGAAGGTTGGATCCAGGATTTTTTTTTTTTTTTTAAGCTGGAGCACCCTTCAGTTTAGTCTAAATCAGCCTTTCTCTCTTTCTCTCTCTCTCTTTCTCTCTCTCTCTCTCTCTCTCTCGCTCTCGCTCTCGCTCTCTCTGGAAATTCACCATCTCCTATGAGCCCAGTATCAGTTTTTAAATATTCCAACCAGCAAAGCTGGGGCCATAGAAAGGCTAAAATATGCAAGGGGACTCACAGCTTTATTTACAGCCTTCCCTGGAAGATCTGCAGTTTCAACAGAGAGACCCTTAAAAAAAAAAAAAAAAGACTACAAATAGAAATTTACTCAGCAGTCGCTACTCAAATATTTCAAAAGGAGAATAAATTCAACTCTGTTTTTTTCACAGGATGCTATCTTGCAAAAAAAAAATAAAATTTGGAGCACAGCATAAGGAATACAGTCAATGATACTGTAATTGTCATATAAGGGGTACAAATGGTAACCACACTTGTGGTGAAATCGGCATAATGCATAAACTTGCCAAATCACTAAGCTGTACATCTGAAACTAATGTAACATTGTGTGTCAACTATACTCAGAAGAAGAGGAGGAAGAGGAGGAGGAGAAAGAGAAGGAAGAAAATTTGGTGAAAACTCATCTGGGTTTGAATCTCAGCTCTCCCACTTTCTAAGCTGTCAGTGTAAAGCAAGTAACATAACATAACCTCTTTCTCAACTTCAGTTAATTCACATGCAAAATGGAGAGAATACTTACTTCAGATTATTGTTGTGAAAATACACTAAAAAGAGAACATAGCAGTTTCTCTAGGAATGCTTTCTTCCTAGATTCCTTTGCATGGTTTAATATTACCTTTTGCAGGCTCTGGTAGGGCCAATGGTGTTCTTGTAACCAGGAAAGGTACAGCTGATGCACATACTCCTACACAGTGATCTCCTACAAGAGCAGCAATGCAAACGGAGCCTGCCTCAGCCCCACCCGGAATCTGGGAACCCACTGAGCAAGAGTCAGACCCTTCTCTTGCTCTCTCTGAACTACTCCAGAATCGGACAGGACTCACACACCCCCAAAACCAAATCACCGCACGCTGGGGTTGTGAAGTTTTATCTTCGGTTGGGTAAGCCAATAAACTGGTCCCGCCCGTCCCTTATGGCCCCAGGCTCCACAGAGTCCTACCTGCCAGCCTTTCACCGCCACGCTCCCAGCTTTGCTTGTAAGAGATCAGGTTACAGAGCTCTCCTAGAGACTCCGGGCGAATGCCGCGCTCTCACTTCATTCGGCGCAGGTTGGAAGATTACGGAATACCGGCTGGCGACCCACTGCGCGTGTGCGGAAGTAACTGACGCCCAGGTTCCCAGGTCCCTCCGCGATGCAGGCTGTTCACAGGGGACTACATTTCCCATAAGGCCTGTGGAGCTCGTTTCCGGAAGGCATCGGAAGCCTCTGCCTCTTTGGGGGGAGATTCCTGGGTTGGTATCTCTGTGGCTTCCGTGAGAGCTGCGCCCGTTTGCAAAAAAGAGGTGTATATATCATTTTCGTTAAAAAATATAAAAGACATCAGAATTTTTAAAAACTGGAAAATCTAAATCAGCGGTGTAAGATAATAATCTACCCTTAGTTCAGTTTCTTCTAGCAATGCGCCAGCTTAGGTCCCAGCAAAGGAGATGAAGAGGACCCAAGAAAGAAGACTAAGAGATAATGAGTGAGACAGACTTAAATGCAGAAGAGTTTGGATGTGCAAAATCAAGAGAAGAAAATGTTTCAAGACGTGGAGAATGATCCACTGTATAAATGCTAATGAGAAGTAGGATGATAACTAAGAATTGATCATTGGATTTAGCATTGTGGAAGCTGTGAAAATATGCCATTTTGCTGTAGTGGTAGAAGTTTGATTAAATTTAATAGGAATTTGATAAGAGTGGGATGAAAGAATGGGAAGAGAGGAAGTGTAGAAAGCAAATACAGACTGTACTTTTAAGAAGTTTAGTTTTTTTAAAGATGAGTAGAAAAAGAAGATAGGGAAAATGTATTGGAGGTTTGAGGAGAGAAAAGGAATGCTGTATTACATTGATTCTAATACACTTTTTGTATTTTAGCATCCTTGATTCCTTTTCCTTTCTCTTTGTCTCATTGTATGTTCTATGAAAGCACAATTTTTTTTGTGATATTGTGATCTATAATAAGAAATATATATTTAATCCTCAGCCCCATTTCTGGCAGAGTTCCTAAAACTCTTGGAATGTCCTAAATGATAATGGTGTCCTTTGTTATATTAATGAAGTGCTTTTGGACTGTACCTAAGGAAGGGAGCTGGCTACCAGGAGAACCAACCATATGGTTAGAGGGTTGGAACTTTCAGTCCCAACTCCCTTACTTCTGAGGAGGGGAGAGAGGCTGGTGGTTGAATCAATTGCCAGTGACCATTAATTTAATCAATCATGCCTATGTAATGAAGTCTCCATAAGAACTCAAAGGATGGGATTCAGAGACTTTCTGGGTTGGTGAACACATGGAGGTACAGGGAGAGTGATGACCCAGAAAGGGCATGGAAGCTCTTTACCCCTTTCCCATACTTTGCCTTATGCATCTCTTCCATCTAGATGTTCCTGAGTTATATATCCTTTTCTAATAAACTAGTAACCTAGAAAATAAAGTTGTTTCTCCAAGTTCTATAAGCTGCCTAGCAAATTGGTCAAACGCAAGGAGGGGTTGTTGGAACCTCCAATCTATAACCAATAGGTCAAAAGCACAGGTGACAACCTGGACTTGTGATTGGCATCTGAAGTTGGGGGAGAGGACCAAGCACGTCTATAGTTTTATCTCCATAAATATGTCATGGAATGTGTGTTGTTTGTTTCCCATAACTATGAATCTGTTTCTGTTCTGATTGCTCCTTTGTTTTGTTTTTCAGATTCCACATTTAAGTGAAATCATATGGTATTTGTCTTTCTCTGACTGATTTAACTTAGCATAGTACTGTCTAGGTCCATTCATGTTGTCACAAATGGCAAGATTTCATTCTTTTTAATGACAAATACTCCATATTCTTGTGTGTGTGTGTGTGTGTGTGTGTGTGTGTACACATATGCACACACATTTTCTTTATCCATTTACCTGTTGGGCACTTAGGTTGCTTCCATATCTTGGCTATTGTAAACAATGCTGCAGTGAATCTTGGGGTGCATATGTCTCTTCAAATTGGTGTTCGTGTTTTGGTTTTTGGTTTTTGTTTCAGATAAGTACCTAGATGTAGTATTGCTGGATCACATAGTAGTTCTATTCTAAATTTTTGACGAATCTCCATACTGTTTTCCATTGTGGCTGCACCACTTTATGTTCCCACAAATGGTGTATAAAGGTTCCATTTTCTCTGCATTCTTGCCAACACTTGTTATTTATTTTTTTAATAATATCTAATCCACAGGTGTGAGGTGATCTCGTTGTGGTTTTGATTTGCATTTCTCTGATGATTAGTGATGTTGAGCATGTATTCATGTACTTGTTGGCCTCATGGAAATGTTCCTTCCTCTTTAATTTTTTTGAATAATCTGAAAAGAAGAACTACTAACTTCTCTTTAAATGTTTGGTAGATTTCACCTATGAAGCTATCTGGTCCTAGAATTTTGGGGGTTTTTTGGTGGGGGGTAAAAATAGTGATTCAATTTCATCACTTGTATTCATCTATTCAGATTTTCTATTTCTCCATGAATCAGTTTTGGAAAGTTGTATGTTCCTAGGAATTTATCCATTTCTTCTAGGTTTTCAAATTTGTTGGCAATAATTGTTCTTGATAAGTCCCTTATGATCCTTTGTATTTCTGTACTGTCAGTTACAACTTCTTTTTCATTTCTGGTTTTATTTTGGCTCTCTCTCTTTTTTTTCTTGATGAGTCTGCATAGAGGTTTATCAATTATGTTTATCTTTTCAAAGAACCACCTTTTCATTTCAGTGATCTTTGCTATTTTTTAATCTCTATTTCATTTATTTCTGCCCTTAGGTCCTTTATTCTTTTAAATTTGAGTTTTGCTTATTCTTCTTTTTCTAGTTCCTTTAGGTGTAAAGTTATTTGTTTCAGATTTTTGTTGTTGTTGTTTCTTGAGGTATGCCTGTATCAACATGAATTCCCCTTTTAGAACAACAATTACCACGTGTGTAAGGTTTTTCTCCAGTGTGGATTCTGATGTACATGAAGATTTGCATTTTGGCTGAAGCTCTTACCATGCACAACATACTTATTGGGTTCCTCTCTTGCCTTCACTCTGATGGATGTGAAGTTTTGAGTTATCGCTAAAACCTTTACCTCTCTTCACACATTTAGAGGGCCTTTCTCCTATGTAATCTCTCTGAAGAACTTGAAAACCTATATTCTACCTGAGGCTCTTGTCACAGGTTTCTAACCATATGGATTCTCTGATGAATATGAAAATTTGAGTTAGCACTGAATCTTTTCTGCATCCCTCACCTTTAATTTTTTTTTCTTTTCAGGAGAACATGAAGAATTATGTTACAACTGAAGCATTTACCATATGTATCATATTTCTAGTTTCTTCCCTGTGTGAATTCTCTCATTATAGCAAAGATCTATGCCCTGTTTGAATCCCCAACATGTTAATCAGACTTTAAGGTTTCTGTGTGACCTTTTTAATGAGCTCAATACTCACTGAAGTATTTACCACACTTGCTACACTAATACATATTCCCTGTGTGGAAAGAGGGGAAAATCAGAGAACAGCAAAATTGGGGGTGGGAATGAAAAATAAAATCACTGGACAAAATACTTCAATGGCTACTTGAACAGCAGAAGCGAAGAGTGGGAAAATGCTAGGATCTCAGTTAACTAGATTACCAGGTCAAAGAAGTCTTAGAATGTAAAGATAGAAAACAAAAAGAGTGAAATATGAGAGAGAAGATAACAGAGGTAGGAGGCAAGTCAAGGAAATTTTACACATAACAGGCACTCCAGAAGAGAATGCTGGAATACTAAGCAAAGAAATCTTTCTAAGTTGAGCAGTCAAAGAAAAGCACAAAAATTATCTCAGTATTGAAAGAAAATGACAGAGAATAAAATAATGAGAAAAATTAGGGGAATCAGGAAGTGTATATAATAGAAATACAGTTTCCAAAAAGAGAAAATAGAGAAGCAATAACCGAGAGAAGCAATAAATAAAGCAATAGTTGAAAAAATATTGGTGGAAGTACTTTCTTCCTTTCATTTTAATGTATTTTATAATGAGCATGTATTATTTATTCAGAAAAATCCACCATAGAGGAAATTAAGGAATATGCTGGCTTTTCAGAATTATTTTAGAAGATTAAAATCCTCATCAAAAATGGGCAACGAATATAAGCAGTCAATTCTTAGAGGAAATACAAATTACCAATAAGTAACAGATGCTCAGCTTCCCAACTTATTGAATAGTGCAATTTAAAACAATTGTAAAGTTAGGACACCTGGACGGCTCCAACAGCTGATCATCTGCCTTCAGCTCAGGTCATGATCCCAGGGTCCTGGGATCAATCCCTATATCTGGCTCCCTACTCAATGGAGAGCCTTCTTCTCTACCTCTCTCTCTGCCCCTCCCCCACTCACTCTCACTCTAAAATAAATATTTTTTAAATTTTATTCTTACTATTAAGTAGGAAGATACCTGTTGATGTTAGAGAAACAAGAGAGAAGAACTTAGGTTCCTGACACCATGGAGTACAACATCAGACCTAGACTAACTATATTTAGGGGTTTTGTCAGAAGAGAAATAAATCTCTGTTTTGTGTGGTTAAACAAAACAAAAATTGTTTTGGCAATTTCTACTATAAACAGTTGGAACTAGTCCTAATTAAAATATTCAACCTATTCTCTGGCCCAGGAAGCAAATTTTTAAATAATCAAGAAACAGCTTTGTTATGTCTCTTTTCATTTACCCGCTCATGGAACAAATATCCAAGAGGTCCATAATTTAGAGTTCAGATAACTTTGAGCAGAATTTCCAAGGGAGAGATGACATTATTAACCATGTGGAGGCTGCAAACCAGGGAAGCATTTGCTGTAGAGAACAGCGGCAGTGATCCTGGGGTGATCCCTACAGATGTCTCAACTTATCTTGTGAGAAACCATAAAACGATGACAAGGAGATGTTAATGTAAGGATTTGAGAGCTCAGGGTATTACTGAATTACGGAACTATTGAATTCTGACAATGTCATTGTCTGAAACCAACTGATTTTTCCTTTCCCTCTTTTTAAAACTTCTAGTATAACTAAAATGATGCCAACAGAACTCTGAGCAAGCTGTTTTCTTGAAGACTGTTAGCTTAATACTGTTTATCCCATAAAGTCCAGTTTACTAACTATGCCCCCAGTTTGATTCCAAACTTCCTAGGGCCTAGAATAAGATACAGTGTAGGAGGCTTAACAACAGCAAGAAATACGTAACAGCATAATGGTTGAGCTTAATAAGCGATGCAGTCAGACATATTTGGCCTGGAGTCTCCCATTTTCAAATTTTATGTGTAGCTCAGAACACCTCCAGAGGTAATCTACCATAACTCCAAAAAATGTCCAGGTTTTACCAGTTCATGTAGAACATGGAGTCACATTTACGATATTCACCGTTCTGCTGGTTCATATGGAAACCCCACCCCTGCCAACTCTTCTCCCCCTTCCATCTACTTATGCAAATTCTCCTGCAGTGTTTGCATAAACAAAGCTTTTCCTTCCAGATGATATCCATGTCATTCTTTCCTCTGGCCTCTTTGGTGATGTTTGCAATTAAGGGCTCCACTGCCTTCTTAAATACACGGAGATTCCTCTCCACTATTTTCACATTTTCCTTAAAATGTCTTTAATTTTTTTGGTTCTCCCTTTATAAAAAGGGCAACATACCATATGTAAGCTGTGGTGACTTATCTTTTACTTAATATCGTGATAAGAGTCACCTATGTTGCATGTCATTGTGGCTCATTTCTTTTGGCTATTATACATTGTCCACACTCTTCTGATGATGGGCATCTGGATACTTTCTAGGTTTAGGTTTTGCTATTGTGAAACTACTAGAGAGTATACTCTTCCTCAAATGTGTGTGAGCTTCTCTTGGCCTACCCCTAGGAGTGGTATAGTTAGGTGTGAATGTTACATGTTACTTCATATATTCTATGTTTTATATCTAATGTTTTCATTTTTTAATGATCTCCTCTCCTGCTTCATTTTCCCTTATTTCTTCCAGCATATTTATATGCTTATTTTAAAGTCTTCGTGTGTTCATCCCACTAATTCTGCTTCAGAAATATGTTTATGTTATGTACTTAAAGGCTTGAATTACATATGCACAACTATTTATAGTGGTCATTTCTGACTGATTCAGATTATTTTAAAAAACCATCAGTTCAACTGACCTGGACAGCATTTCATTTTATTTTATTATATAAAATGTAGAAAGCCTTGACCTAGGAAAAAAAAGGGAAGAGACTTAATAGAAACTTTAGAATCTTCTTAGGAAAGCAATGATTGCTGAAAGATACCTTTTGCTCCAGCCACACTGAGCAAGTGAATTCTTGGCAATTCGCAGCACAGTTCCAGAGATCATATAATCCCAGATTCCTCCCACTCACCCCTGAATGATTTGAGTGGTTAGAATTTGAGGAAATATGAAAAGAACCAAAGTAAGAACATTCTCCACGAAAGCCAAACTCAAAGACTGGTCCTCTTTCATTCTGCTGATTACATTAGGAGCAGGAAGGATCAAAGTTCCTGAAGAAGGCATACCCTTCTGTTCATTTCACTTTTTTGGCCTGGGGCTCTAGAATGGAGCTGGGCATCCCACCGCCCTTCCTCCACTCACAGATATCTGCATAGCTGCATGTCCGGCATTTCCAAGCCTCCTCCACATCAACCCCTTGAGGCTCTCGGTGGCCCATCCAGTAGGCCATATAGTGCTGCACTTTGCCTTTCACCTGCTTCTCTTCAAAGGCCACCATCTCTGTACCCAGCACAGTGGCAGTCTCTTGGTGGATATATTCAACCTTCAGGATATCAATAACTGGGAGGTCAGACAGGGTTAGAGACAAGAAGACTAACTCCATGAGGTCACCCAGGGACTTCACATAGAAGCCTCCCTGCCGGGCGTGCTTCAGCACTGACGGTCCCAGTGGCTTGTCTGGACATAATTTTGTATGGTGGATTAGGCTAGCGCTGGTCACTTTCCCTTGAACCATGGCATCAAAGATATATTTGTACAGGCTGACTTGAAAGCAGTCTTTTTTTTTCTGGGCTTCCAGAGGGAGCACAGGGCGCCTGCGTGTCTTCAGTTCAGCCAGTTCCAGTTCCCCCTTGGCTGTATAGCGCAGCTCATCAATTACTCCAACGAGCAGCACACCCGCCACTTCTCCAAACACTGGAAACTCTCTGACACGTCCCTCTGCCTGCAAGACAGGAATCATTGATAATATATTCAGAAATTTAACTGCCCAAGCATCTTCTTTAGTAGTGATGGGGAGAGTCACAAGATCATGAACTTCCAGTTCTCTAGCTAGGTGGATGCTGGCACCAGTGTCCAAAACAGCTGCCTTCTCAGGAGCCAAGAAACCAGGAAGCTCCTTCTCATATACCATTTGCTGTTCACACCAGTCCTGAGTAGACAGGTCAGTGACATACAAATATTTAAGGTGGAATTGCTCCATAGGTGATGAGATCTCCAATCTTCTTTTCCACTTTGGTATTAGCTTGCCATCCTTCCCAGGGAGTTCAGAAGAAGGGCCAGGCTTGCTAAGTGAAGCACTTGACTCTTGAGTATCTTCCAGATCCAGATACTCTAGAAACTCTGAGTCACTCATGTCTGAGAACCCTGAGGCCTCTGCTGACACCTCTTCCCCAATCTCTGCCATGGCACAAAGCCCTGCATATCCTGTTAAAGAAATGTATTATCCAAATAAATAATTTCTCCAAAGCACTGTCAAATTCTAATAAGGTTAAAAGAATCGTGGCTATTTACATTCTTTAAAGAAGCTAATCCTTTTTTAATTTAAATTCAATTAGCCAACATATAGTACACCATTAGTTTCAGATGTAGTATTCAGTAATAGAAGCCTATCTATTTATAATCAATTAGTAATGTAACAGAGTTGCCTTGGCCTCAATTTCTTCATTTAAGAGGAGATTTGAGGCGGCGCCTGGGTGGCTCAGTGGGTTAAGCCTCTGCCTTTGGGCTCAGGTCCTGATCTCAATGTCCTGGGATCAAGCCCCGCATCAGGCTCTCGCTCAGCAGGGAGCCTGCTTCCCACCCGCCTCTCTCTGTCTGCCTCTCTGCCTACTTGTGATCTCTCTGTCAAATAAATAAATAAAATCTTAAAAAAAAAAAAAGAGGAGATTTGAGGTTTGCCTTTTCTGCTGCAAAATTCTACTGACTTGGGACATTATTTCATTATTTTAAGTGAGTATAGGTCTTTGTAAATGTTGGGGTAATGTTGGTAAAACCATATCCACTTCTATGATTCCTCCAATACAAAGTCCTTGACTAGGAAACTCAATTAGAAACTGTTCTTTGAGAAAAATCAGCTCTTTTTTAATGTAGCTCTCAGGAACACAATATGGCAAAATTCAAAGATTAAGTACAGATAAATACAAATAGATCTGCTCACACACAAATTAATGACATGAAGTAATGAGAGAGGATGTTCACAGCAACATGCGGAAATTAGTGGCTTTTTGTATTTGAGATATATCAAGGAAATGGTAAAAAGGAAAATCTCTTGCTGGGTTCTACTTTACCCTACAGACTTTGTAAATTACCCTCCTAATTTCACAGAAATTGGTGTTTCCCACTAGGTTTATTTTTTTCCTTCCACAAAAATTAGCTTATGATTAAAAATATCTGTCAATAAGTGCTATAAAATACCACTATATCTGCTAAAACAGTGAATGTTTTATTGCACAGTTACTGAGTGCTAGCCACCGAGTGCTTTACATCCAAGACCTCACTACTCTACTGTGGGACAGGTACTCTTTTTAAAAATTTGCTGCAAATAATTGCACATATACAGAGAAATAGAACAAGGAACACCTATACACATACCATGTAGACAAACAACTGTTGACATGTTGCTGTAATTGCATCTTTCATGTGTGCATTTTCTTTGGCTATTTTACGTTGGCTATTTTAAAGTAAATCGCAGATATCACAACATATCATTTATAGATATAAATGCTTCAGCATACATTTCTAGATAAGGACATCCTCCTTCATTAACTACAATGTTGTTATCACATCTAACAAAATTAATAATTCCCTAATACTACCATCGGTACTCAAATTTCCCCAACTGCCCTATAATGTCTTGGATAGCTTTTCTTTAAACCAGGAAACAAAGATCACACATTATGTTTGATTTGCTCTGTCTCTCGAACATTTTTAATCCTAAGAAACTAGGCAAATTACCTTGTAAAGATACTCTTCTTAAGCCTTCTTCCCAACCTCACATATCTAATTTAGCATAGAGACAAGACAAAACAAATCAGGGTGTGACCAGTCCACCAGTATTTGACTCTGGGTGCCAGTAAAATAACCTGACACAGAATTTAAACTGATTGAGGTAACTATGAGCTAAGTTTTCTCTTTGCTAGTCTAATAAGCAATGAATAAATTGAATGCACCAATTTCCATATTAAAAGCTTAAGAACTGATACCTTGAAAATGGTATTATTAGTTATGGTTGTATCTAACTCATTTTTAAATAGTCTGAATGTCTCTAATGAAAGGAAACATAGATATAGCTGGAAGAAAAGTTATTTGCAATGAACAAAAGTAATACAATGTGAAGACTTCTGCTTCTATCCTATACAGTTATTGCTTTATAAGATACTTTAATAGTAATAAAACACAGAATCTACACATTTGTACAAGTGTCTTAAATTATAAATGTGCCTTAGGTGATGACTGTTTCAAAATGAGTAATGTTAGTTGGACTATGAAGTCCCCGGAAGTTGGGACAGAATCGACCCTCTGTCAAGAAACTGAAGTTAAATGGCAATTAACATGTACACCTGGGGTATTTTCCCCCCCTAGTGGGAGGGCACTAAATCCAAATCAACTGACCTTGAAAGTATTTTTTTTTTTCAAATATTTAGACCTGGGCTGTCCAATATGTAGCCATCAGCCACATGTGGCTTTTTTTTTTTTTTAAGATTTTATTTACTTGTTTGACAGAGATCATAAGTAGGCAGAGAGGCAGGCAGAGGGGAGGGAGGGAAGCAGGCTCCCTGCTGAGCAGAGAGCCCGATGCAGGGCTCAATCCCACGACCCTGAGATCATGACCTGAGCCAAAGGCAGAACCTTAACCCACTGAGCCACCTAGGTGCCCCACATGCGGCTATTTAAATTAACTAAAATAACATAAAATTTATGTATTTATGTATTTATTTATTTTTAAGACTTTATTTACTTATTTGACAGAGAGAGAACGAACACAAGCAGAGGGAGCAGCAGGCAGAGGAAGAGGGAGAAGCAGGCCCTCCACTGAGCAGGGAGCCCCATGTGGGACTCGACCTGAGCCACTTAACTGACTGAGCCACTCAGGTGTCCCTAAAATAAAATAAAATTTAAAACCCCATTTTTCTGTTGCATTAGGCACATCTCAAATGCTCAAAAGCTACATGTGGCTAGTGGGTACTACATCATAAGGCAAAGATACAGAACATTATCCTGACCACAGAAAGTTCTATTGAACAGTACTGTTTTAGATTAATTCATGTATGAGTATTAACTGCCAAAGAGAGAGTAAGCTCCTGGAAGGTATGGACTTTGTATTTATTTTACATACTGAGAATAGGGTAGCCCTGAACAGGTTAAGCAAAACATTTCGTAGAGAAGACACAAAAAGGGGGCATTCTCTGTGGAATTATTCATCTTAAAGAAGAAAACAATACACTGGTGATGGATAATTTAGACTCAGATGTGTTGCCTGGACTTTCCTGTGCAGAAAAAAATCCAGGTGATGCAGTACACTCTGTCCCTAATGCAAGTTTGTATCTTTCTGACATGAGATGATTTTACATGGCACAAAGGTCAACATTTTTAGACTTATCTCAGAATATAAAGCTATTAGAGTTTCCATCAAATCATGATTTCACAGAGAGTGTTTCTTAGGACAAATCTGGTTTTTAAATAAATGAAAGTATAAAATTTAAAATATGAAAATAACAATACAGGTAGTACATAGGAATGGTAACAATTATTAGGTGGTAAGTGAATGAAACGGAATGTCCAGGAAACAGAACAATGTCAAGAGTCTGGAGTCCTATGGATCTACATTCTAAATCCTATCCTGACTAGGTCAGTAGTATTTAGTAAGATGCTCTTGCCTTATGAGTATTCTTGGGCAAGTTTTTCCTTTTCTTGAAGCTACCAACACTTTGGAGCACTCCTTCCGACCCTACTCAGCTATCCAAAATAATGATAAAACATTATATACATACTAACATTCAACAAATGTGGAGCTCCCTTCCCTTCCCAAGGAAGAGATGATAGTCTATCTATTCCCTCTGACAAATGAAATTAAACTTTAGGAAAGAGGAAACTTCTACTACCCTGGAAGGTGGCTGATCTTTCTTCTCACCAGGAAGTGCAGAATGCTAAAATGACACGGCCAGGGGAGGAGAAAAGAGCTCTGAAAAACCAGGTCTGCATTGAAGAATCCAGATCAGCAACTTTGCGCATGCTGTGGTAGAACGGAGACTTTTGGTCCTTTCTCACCTGACCAGTCCCTCACAGTGCAGCGTTTCCTCCTCTCTGATCCACTCGACACAGGCTGTTGCTCATCCCAGATGCGAGGTAACGCTTGCCTCTCTCCTGGATCAAATTCTCCATGACTTCGTTTTCCCCGCAACCCGGATGCAGTTACTTAATCCAATCTTTGCTCCCTGCAAGCAAGAGTCAAAAATAACCAAAGTCTCCCAGGAGCTCCCAAATCAGTTCCCTCTTCCAGCCCCAAACCTCAGCCCAGGTGCTCCGCAGACCTCAGGTGAAAGGCTTTTCTTCTCTGATGGGTTCCTGGCTGCCTGTGGGGCTGCCACGACCTTCACCCTCAACATCCTGACTTGTGGGCTCCGAGTGTGCTTACCTTCAGCCCGGACCTTTCCAAGACCCCCAAACCACTGTCGGCCCAGAAATTCCACGCCTGCCCTAAAGTTTACTGAGCACTCCCTACAATGTCTTGGGGGTGTCGGAAATAACAGCAAGGGGTCGCCGGCTTGGCAAGGGGTTCCAGTGGACCTCCGTGAAAGGTCCAGAAGCCTGGCCTGCGAAGGCAACACGACAAACCGCTGCCCGGGCCGCTCCCAGCCGGGGGCCGCGGCGACAGCGGGGACAGACCCCTGCGCTCCACACCGCATCCCCTCAGCTCCCCACCCCCATTCCTCGGCCTTGTCCTATCCTTGGCTACTCCTCCGAACCCCGGACTCTTCCCGGCTCCTCCGCGGCCTCGGAACTGCTCCCGGGCGCTGCCCCTTACCTGCCCGCGGAGCTAGAGCAGCCGAGTAGGCACAGCCCCCGGGAGAAAGATACACCCAGAATGCTCAGCGGCCGCTCGAGACCCGCCCCCTCCCAGAGGCCTCAGCGGCGGCGCCTGGTCGTCGCAAGTGCCAGGGCGCCCCGAACTGCCTCTCGCGGCGGGATAGAGTAGGGAGCTAAGGTGAGCGGCCGCTTTGGGGCGGGCGGTTCCCGCGCGCCAGTGGCTGTGCGTCTGGCTTAATTCGGCACGGAACGCCGCTGTCGCCTGGCCCGGAAGCTCTCACTGCGGCGGGGCTCCCGGCTACCTCCAAGCCAGGGTCCGAGAGACGTGTGCGCGCGTCCCTGTCCCCCCGTGCACCGGCCTCTGTCCGTTCAGTGCTGCGGTCTTGGCTTTGTCTCTCCTGGGTTCCGCACCGCCTTTGCTTCCCGCGCCAGCGTTCCCTGCTGAGAACAGCCACGAGCTCCCTTTGCAAAGATGCTGGCGCCGTTCTTGTAACCCTTTAACACAGCTATATTCTGAAATAGAAAATAGAGGTAAATATTAAGTATTGAAAAGATACGTCATCCTTAGATCAAAAATAGAAAAGTGACTGTTGCTTTCCAAATACACGCCTAACGCCCCTTCCTGCGGAAACGCACTAGCCTGACTTTTAGGACAGTCACTTCCTTGCTTTACAGTTTTATCACACGTGGGGAACTTGATTTACAATAAAGGCGGCATCGCATAGCAAAGGAGAAAAAAGATGGTCTTTTCAATGAACGTTCTGTGACAATAGGGTATCCTTATGAAAAAAATATATGAAATGAAACCTCTTATCTTACTTCCTCGCCAGAATCATTTCCAGGGGTATTAAAGTCCTAAATGTGAAAAGCTAAACTAGAAAGCTTTTATTTTTTTCGGATCTTATTTATTTGAGGGAGAGACAGATTGAGAAAAGGAGTGAGAGGAGTGGCACGGGGAGAGCAGACTCCCTGCTGAGCAGAGAGCCCCCCACCTCCACCAGGTAGGACTGGATCCCAGGACCCTGGGATCAGGACTTGAGCCCAAGGCAGACGCTTAACCAACTAAGCCACCCAGGCACCCTAAATCTTTTAGAACATAATACAGTAAACTATTGTTTGGACTTCGAAATAGGCAAAAATTTCTTAAAAATAAAATAAAGAAGGGGCGCCTGGGTGCTCAGTGGGTTGAAGTCTCTGCCTTCGGCTCAGGTCATGATCCCAGGGTCATCAGATCGAGCCCGGCATCGGGCTCTCTGCTCAGCGGCGAACCTGCTTCCTCCTCTCTCCTTCTCTGTCTGCCTCTCTGCCTACTTGTGATCTCTGTCAAATAAATAAATAAAATCTTTTAGAAAATAAAAAATAAAGAATACTAGAAAGGACAGTTGGGTAAGTTAAATGTGACTTGTATATTAGATAATAGTTATCTATCAATTATAAGTACCCTGGGTGTGATAATGATTTTGTGGTTGTGTAGGAAAACATCCTTGATCTCAGAAATGTGAAAGTTGAGGACAATCTTTTTAATCAAGTGAAATGAGTAGGTATTGCTGGATTGAGGCTGGAGAAGTTTTCTGCCTCCTCCCCAGTATAATCTTCTGTAGCCAAAATGTAACTTCCAAAATCAGGAAAATCTCTCCTCAACCCTTTCACACATGGATGTATCTTCAAATAAAGTTTGCAGTGCAGGGTATGCTGCTTGGGGGAGTGAAGAAGAGATTCCCAAGACAGGAGGACCATGTTCTCCAAAGCTTTCATTCTCAGCACTATGGGGCTCAAATTTTAGAAAATGATAACCTTTTCCCCAAAATGCTATTCTAAGAAGTGTGGGCATTTAAGGTCCATTTCTATACAAAACTCACTGATATAGTTCATCCATTTCCAAGGATATCTGTAACCATGGAAATACTGTTAGACACAAATGATCTGTTTGTCTCTCTTTCCATCTCTCCTTCCTTCCTCTTTCAGAGCACAGGATTTGTAGCTCTAACATTGCACTGATTATAATCTACCAAATAAGAGTCTATGTGATAAAAATGTTTCTCTGTATGGGTACTCTCTAGAGCTGCACTGTCAAGTGAAGTAACCACTAGCCACATGAGGTTCTCTTGAGCACTGGAAATGTGGCTAGTCCAGAAAGATCTACTCTAACTACAAAATACTAGATTTTGAAGACTTAGTACAAAAAGAAAAGAAAATAACACATGATTTTTATATTAATTACATGTTGAAATTATAACATTTTTGATATATTGGGTCCAAATGAATATATTTTTAAATTAATTTTACTTATTTTTATTATATTAATGTAGCTGCCAGAAAATTTTAAATTACCCATGTGGTTCACATTTGTGTTGTGGCTCACACTGTAATTCTCTTGGACGTGCTGCTTTAGGGCATCAGAGCCTAAGGGCAGGGAATTTATTTTGTTCATTTGTGTTCCTCACAGGTGCTAGAACAGTTATTAATATAATTTTTATATGCTCAAGAGAAGCCCATTGACAATATTCTGTATTTGAAAATCTTTTCTTCCACATATTAAGATCACCCTCTCTTTAACCAAACACCTATTTCTGGTAATTCAAAAGGGCATCGCTTGCTTGGAGAGAGCCAGAGAAGATGGCCCTAAGTGATGAGGTTGAGGGAGGTGGAAATGAGCTAAGGATGTCAGACTGCACTAAGGATGTAAGACTGAGGCATGGTTCTAAAAACAGGCAGCTTCTGATGAAGCCTGAATCAGTTAGGACTTATTCATTTATAAGAGATTGAAAACCCAGGGTTCTACCTTCAGGTGAGGCTTGATCCAGAGATCAAATAGTGTGACCAGAATTGAGTTGTCTGTTTCCATTTCTTGGATCTTCTATGTTTGCTCCATTTCCAAGTAGCTTCCCTCCTTTTCCACTGCCAGTAGCTTCCAGGAATATAACCTTCCAGATTTGTGTTTAGTGGCAAAGAAGGAAGCCTCTTTCCCTGATATCTCAAAGATAAATCCAAAAATTGTCCCCTTGACCCTGATTAATCGAACAAGAGTTATAACCTTACCTTAGCCAGAGTCTTCTGGAAAACAGAGCCTAGAGCAAAGATTAGATGTTTTGTTTTTTTCTTTTTCTTTTTGGAAGTGCAAACCCATAGTAGCAAGAATAAGAAAAGGAAGTGAAGCAAGCAACAACTTAAAGTAAATTGAAGTCGTGCACTGTTTATGGCTCTTGCTTCATGTTGATCCCATGGTCTTACATGCTGATTCCAGAGTAATATTATAAAATTAAAACCCCATGTTGTCAGTCTTTGATTTTAAAAATCCTGTAAGATAAGGCCTATCTCTTTATTTAGCAAATTCAGCCAAAAATTCAAGTGTTGATCCGAGAAGGCGTAAATTGTGTGCAGTATTCCCTCATGATGTGACACAAATTTAATCTGGGAGGATAAGTAGGAGCTAACCGAACAAAGAAATTAGGCAGAAGGAAGAAAAATAGCATAATTGAGGACCAGAAACCATGTAATATATTGAATGGAATATTTACAGGACTATAAGATCTTAATGATGGAGCAAAGTATGCTTGAGGTGAAATTTGGGAGCCACTGCCAGGAAAATAGTTAATGCTCTATGCCAGGTGTTCTGTATTAAAAAGAATACAGAAGGAGCATCTGGGTCACTCAACTGGTTGAGTGTAAGCCTTTGGCTCAGGTCATGATTCCAGGGTCCTGGGATCGAGCCCCACATCCAGCTCCCTGCTCCGTAGGAAGACTGTTCTCCCTCTCCTAATCCCCCTGCTTGTGTTCCCCCTCTTGCTGTGTCTCTCACTGTCAAATAAATAAGTAAAATCTTGGGGAAAAAAAGAATACAGAAGATGAAGTTTATCTTCAAGTTGTGAGAACTCATTGAGGGATTTTAAGCAATGTGATTCAATTAGATTAAGTTTGATTCAATATGTGTTTTGGAATGATCACTCTAGCAGCAGTGGGGAGGACAGAAAAGTGAGTCCAAGTCTGGAAGTGAGGCAGAACTCTGAGCAGGTGGTATGCTGGGGCTGACATGCAAAATCTGGTAGAAAGAATGGAGGGCAGTGGACCTCCTGCAGGCAGAATCCCATGGCTCTGACGTGCACTGTGGGTATGGAGACAGTGCTCCCAAAGCAGGAGCTGCTCCATATGTGCAACTATTTGACTCACTGCCTGCCAGGTCTGTGGCGGAGTACCTGCGGATCAGTAAAGAAATTGGGGGAGATGTGTAGAAACACGCAGAGATGGTCCACACAGGGCTGGAGTTGGAGCAGACTCTCTTGGTCCCAGTCTCTCAGTGCCAGCAGTCAGCTGGCAATAAGCTTTCTGATTTGTTGGCACCCAGCTCAGAGCAGATCCAAGAACCTTTCTGGAGATGAACCAAGGCAGCAAGTTGTTCAATCATCTGTCAGCCATCAGGAAAAATATCCAGGCTCTAGGTTGGGTGGCTGTGGCTCCCAAGCCTGGTCCCTATGTTAAAGAAACGAATGATGCAGCCATGTTTTATACAAACCTGGTCCTCAAGGAGTACAAAGATGTCAATGAGAAGCATGTGCACTGGATCAAAGCTTACTCGAGGATATGGAGCTACAGGCTTACATTAAGGAGTTACATCCCACTGGACCAGCTTGCACCAAAACGGAGCCTGTGGCAGAAGAACTGAGTGGATTGCCATCTGGCCCCTCTGCTGGATCGGGTCTTCCTCCTCCCCCACAAGATCCTCCACCACCCAGTTCCCCCAGTTCAGGCTCAAATGAGTCTGCTTCCCACTCAGCAAACAAAGGGGAAAGCATCACACATTCCCTGAAAGCTGTATCTGATGACACAAAGACACAGGAACAGAATCCTGTGTCCAGATGACAGGAACCCTGCCCTGAAGGCTCAGAGTGGTCCAGTACTAAGTGGCCCCAAACTGTTCTCTGCACCTAAACCAGGAGTCAGCCCATTCCCCAGACCAACCACAAAGGAGCCAGCTGTACTGGAACTGGAGGGCAAGAAGTGGAGAGTGGAAAATCAGAAGAACATTCCCAACCTGGTGACTGATGACACAGAGCTAAAACAGGTGGCTTACATGTACAAGTGTGTCAACACAACATTGCAAATCGAGGGCAAAATAAACTCCATTACAGTAGATAACTAAGAAACTTGGTCTGGTGTTTGATGACTTGGCAGGCATTATGGATATAATCAATAGTAGGATGTCAAAGTTCAGGTAATGCGTAAAAGGCCAACAATTTTCATCAACAAAACAGATGACTGCCCGTTTACCTGAGCAAGAATTCCCTGGATTGCAGGATAGTTATTGCCAAACCTTCTTTTTCAAAAGATTTTATTTTATTTTATTTTATTTTATTTATTTATTTATTTATTTAAGAGACAGAAGAGGAGAGAGAGGGAATGAGCAGGGGATTGGGGCAGAGGAAGAGGGAGAAGCAGGCTCCCCGCTGGGCAGGACCCTGGGATCATGACCTGAGCTGAAGATAGATGCTTAACTGACTGAGCCACCGGGGCGCGCCCCAGTGCCAAATCTTCTGAGATGAATGTCCTCATTCCTGCAGAAGGCCGTGACTTTAATAAATTCCCAGTCCCTGAGCAGTTCAAGACCCTATGGAATGGGCAGAAGTTGGTCACCACAGTGACAGAAATTGCTGGATAAGCGAAGTGCCACCGGGTTCTTTGCCCTCTCCCTCACACCATGGGATAAATCTGTATCAAGACGGTTCTTTTCTAGGTTTCCTCTACCTTTCTGCTCTTAAACTGCTTCTCTGCTTTGAGAAGCACAGCTACCTGCCTTCACTGAAATATACCTCAGGCTGAGATTTGGGGCGGGAGAGCAGGTCAGTTCATCTTCTGCAGGAAGGTGCGGCTTTTCCCTATCGGCTCAACCACACCGCCAGTCCCTCCTTAAGGAACCGCACACCAGCACTGGTGTGTCTAAGCTTTCAGCCTTTGCAGGCTATTTGACCAACAGTCTTTGGGAAGACTAAAGCAGTCCCCGGGGATTAACAGATCAGAATGTTCACACAAGTTCACCTTTTTCTAACAATGAGCGTGAAGGTAGCAGAGGCCGGTGTGATTCTAGCGGGTTCTTCTAACCAAATTTTTCACTGTTGACAAGTGAGGCAGGGGTTGCATCAGACCAAAGGCTGAAGCTTGGCCAGCTAGCATTCCAAGCAGAATTGTTTCCCACAAGCTTTCCTTTCATTCTGCATTCCCTCCTAGGTCTGCCTGAACCTGGGAAGTACATTCTCCTGTGTCAGCCGCTGTGGCAGTGCCCTGCACCCAGGCCAGTTAAAGCAGTCTTGGCCCCTTCCCTTCACTGGGATCCCTGCCCAGCACCTTCCTACAGAGATGACTTAAACAAGAAAAGAACAAAAAAACGGAAAACACACCATTCCAAGGGATCTATAATTCCTTCCTCCTTCTGTGCTGGGTGCCTGTCCTCCACCTTCACTGCCTCCTTTGCCCTGTCATGCTCAACTGCTTTTGGCTTCTGTCTGGGAACCTGAACGAAGGATTAAAATCTCAACTGCAGCTTGGTTTTAGGTCTTATGTAAGAATCTTGCACAGCACTGCTAATGTAAATTACAGTTTTTCTCTCTAGGACACTTACCAAAACATGCAACTCTTTTGGTGGGAAGAGAGATTGTCCTGTGACTTCTACCCATTTCCTGAGGCCTGTGGAAATAAACCTTTATGTACTTAAAGTTATACAGAAAATAGAATAAAATTAATACCAAACTTGAAAAAAAAATGATGAGTCCAGATTATAGAAAAACCAGTTGGAATCCCATTTAAGCAGTCAGGACATGCTAACAGCCTAATTAGAGAACTGACAATGGGAACAGAGAGGAAGATAGTGAAGAGATCCCAAACAGAATATATAGGACTTAGCGACTGAGAGAGGTGATGGATGAGGAGGGAGTTTAAACTGGAGAACTGGAAAGAGGGTGGTACCACTCACTGGACTGAGGATACAGATTTTATTGAGAAGATTATGAGTTGGGTTTTGGACATACTTTGAGATGACTATGGGATATCCAAATGGAGATATTCAGTAGGATGCTGACTATGATGTTCTGGAGTTCAGGAGACATTCCTAAGATATAGATGTAGATTTAAAAAGTGTTGAGATGTTAACAAAATCAGTCAGACAAAATGTGTAGCTTGGGGAAAGAATGTGACTAAAGGACCCAGGCCCGGGGAAGAGCATTTATGTGATCAGCAAAGGGAAAAGTGCCTGTAAGATAACCAGAAAGAAGGAACAGGCAAAAATACGCAAAACCAATGGACAGGCTCTAAAGTTATTAAGATCTCCTGAAGCAGTAGCAGATCTAAGAAATAAAACTTAGAATGGCAAAGAACAGTTTCATATAGCCATTAAGGGTGGGTGTTTGTAAAGCTAGGCTAAACCTGGAGAAAAAATGCTCAAAAACACAAGTAAAAGACATGAATAATTAAACGGCACTCTGTTTCTTCATCTATAAAGTGGGGTGTTTTTTTTTTTAAGATTTTATTTATTTGTGTGAAAGAGAGAGCACAAGCAAGGGAGTGGCAGGCAGAGGAAGAAGCAGGATCCCTGATGAGCAAGGAGTAAATCAAGGATTCAATCTCAGGACCCTGGGACCATGACCTAAGCCAAAAGCAGACACTTAACTGACTGAGCCACCCAGGCATCCCTAAAGCGAGGAGTTCTAATTAAGTGAATTCCTAGACCCCTCCCAGTTCTAAAAATCTGATCCTATGCACTGGTATCAAAAAGTGAGTTAGGATCTGGAATTCTATGAACAGTAACCCTTTCCGCTCTCTTGCCCCTCCAGACAACCCCCCCAACCCCCCCCCCCAATTCATACCACCACAGAAATTCTCTGCCTACCTAGAGGTGGGCACCTGACCTGGCTGGGCCAATACAAGACCTTCCCTAGGATTTTAAAATCCCTAGGATTTTAAAGTTGGAAAGAAGAAAGAGAAGACAGTTATCTTTTTTCTGGGTGATGGAAACAATATATATAAAATCTGGAGCTGATGGTAACTGTGATTTGCTACAAGATGTTAAAAAAAAAAAAGACCTTCCCTAGGATTTTAAAATCCCTAGGATTTTAAAGTTGGAAAGAAGAAAGAGAAGACAGTTATCTTTTTTCTGGATGATGGAAACAATATATATAAAATCTGGAGCTGATGGTAACTGTGATTTGCTACAAGATGTTAAAAAAAAAAAAAGACATAAAAAGCTCCTGTGAGAAATGGAGAGAAAGCTGCCTGGGTTTTCTCAAGTGCTTCAGGTCCTAGTTCAAGTCTGCTGTTAGAATGTGTTGCAGCCCATGAATTACAGGATACCCCAATATCTTTCTAACAACACTCCCACTTTAACTTAAATCATCCCCAAATGATTTGTGTTATTTGATCAAAGAGTCTCAACTAATCTGTTTAGCCAGAGCCCACATGGGAAAGAGGAAAACAGGAGATGGAACTATAAAGTAGCACTAGTTACAAAGGGGGACCCAAGTGCCAGGCTTTGGTTTATCACGAGTAGTGGCAGTGGGATGGAGATAAGGGAACTCCATTACTATTTCACAGAATCACTGAAACTGTAATACGTTTGGTAAACATTTACCAAATTGAAAAATGAACATGTACAAAACCATGTGGTCCTAGTCTTGGTGCTCAGTTTTCTCAGACATAAGCAATGTTAATTAATGCTCTCATTCATTCATTAACGCTTATTAGAAAGTCACACCCTACCTCTTTCTGTCTTCCTCCGTGTGTTAACTGTAACGTGCTAACATAACCGTCCTGTAAAAGGCTGTGTGGTTGATCATCCATGGTACACCCTGCCATCCTGAGTACCCTGACTCAATTGTCCGTGTTCCTCCATCCCATCAGAAGGGCTGCAGCCACAATTTTACTTGCTATGACAAGTGTATTGGCCTCCTTAAAGGGACTCTCACTGATCAGGCAGCTCCAGCCTCAAAATTAGGGACTGGAGCAGTTGGTGGAGAAAGGGTTTCTCCTTCTCCAGCTGAGATTTTGGTGGGCTTGGCTTCAGGAAGATGCAGATTCTTCTCTGGCTCCAGGAACGGCAAGCACCACTCTTCCTGGGGCTGCAGCTCAGCTGGTACTCCTGGGCCAAGTTACTGAGACAAACGGATACGTCTTTGATGACTAAAAGGGCAGTTGGTCCAGAACATGCTTCAGCATCAAGTGGGTCCTACAGTTCTCTATCTTGCTGGTAGGAAAATAGATCAGTCCAACCTCTCTTTGAAGGCCAGTTTGGCAATATCCATCATAAAAATGCACATGCCCTCTAGTAAGAGATTCCAGTTCTCAAAATTTACCCTACATGTCTACTTATGTGTCTGAGAAACTAAAAAATGTTTAAGACTATTCATTGCAACAAAAGAATGGAAATCCAAAAGTCCATCCATAGTGAACTGGCTAAATAAATTAAAGTACATCCAAACCACAGAATACTATGCAGTTGTAAAAAGGAACTGTAGGCACTTAATCCACTAATATGGAATGACTTTCGTGATAAATGGTTAAATGATAAAAGTAAAGTGCAGATGTGTTATGCTTAAAATGAAAAACTCTTCATTTGTATTCTCTTGGATACAAATACAAAAATCTCTGGAAGGGTGCACAAAAAAAAAGTTAGTTATAAAAAATGGTTGCCTCTATAAAAAATTTGGGGATGTAGGAAAAGGACTTCCCTTATATGACTGTCTATGCCTTTTGAGCCTTACCCCATTTTTAAGTTTCCCCATTGAAAAAATAAAAGTTTACTTAAAAAATAGGGGTGGTGACATTTTCAACAGTTCATCCCAATTGTTAGTCTATAAATCAGTGAATGGCCATGGAGAACAACTGATCCACCATGAAATCAGAAAGATAACAATTATGCGTGCACTCTCCATAATGCTGAATTTAATTTGAAGGACCTTTATCCTTTATTCTTGATTAAGTACTTTGTATGGAGGTGTTAGTAGATAGTAGTTATCGATGTACTGTTTATCTACATAATGGGCAAAATTAAAAGCTGGCATCATGATACCAATTACTCAAATTCAGAACCCTGGAATTTAAAAACACAGAATCATTGATTTAGAGCTGGCTTTTGTTCTCATGTTGAGTGATCTATTTTCACACGTTATTTCGAAAGGCATTCCTCCTGTGTATCTCATGGTGTCGGCTAAGTGATGAGTTATAGCTGAAGGCTTTTCCACACTCATTACATTCATAAGGTTTTTCTCCAGTGTGGTGTCTCTGATGTTTCTTAAAGGAGGAATCATGCCGGTAGGCTTTTCCACAGCGGCTGCATTCATATGCTTTCACGCCTGTATGAACAGTTTTATGGTTGCTAAGGTGTATCCTCTGCCTAAAGGCTTTCCCACATTCCTTGCATTTATAGGGTCTCTCCCCAGTATGGATTCTCTGGTGATGTGTTAGATATGCTCTATGACTAAAGGTTTTACAACACGCAGTGCATGCGTAGGGCTTCTCCCCAGTGTGAATTCTTATGTGTTCACTAAGGTGCCTGACCTGCCGGAAGGTTTTCCCACATTCATTGCACGTAAAGGGCTTCTCTCCAGAATGAGTTCTCAGATGCTGGATCAAGCTAATGTTCTGGCTGAAAGCTTTCTGACATTTATCGCACACGTAGGGTTTCTCTCCAGTGTGAGTTCTGTGATGCTGATTAAGAGATGAGCGATGTCGGAAGGCTTTACCACATTCTTCACATTCAAAGGGTTTCTCGCCAGTATGGATCCTCTGGTGCGTAGTCAGGGATGCGCTTTGACTGAAGGCCCTTCCACACTCCTTACACCTGAAAGGCTTTTCACCAGTATGAATTCTCATGTGTTCAGTGAGATGAATGGGTTGTTTGAAGTTTTTTTCACATATGTTACATTCATAGGTTTTTGTTCTTATGTAACTCGGATGATTGATCAGGTCTAACTTGTATTTGTTCCTCTTTCTAGGTGTATCACATTTACGGTGCCTCTGCTCTATAATAACATTTGAACTGACAATATTTTCCCCAAATTTGTTAGTTTCCTGGCCACTCTTCTTGGGGGTCAGGATGGCTTGTCTTACATCTCTCCCATGGGTTTCCTGGCACCTTTCTAAGTCACCATCATATTTAGAGACTTTTCTCAGTGTGGAATAAATGCCATCATCTCTCAGGAACCCTTCCATCATAATGCCATGATAAAACTGTTCCTGTAAAATGTCATTCTTTGCAGTTGATGCATCGGTTTCCGGTTTAGTCCTCAAGTCTGAAAGAAATGGAAAGAAATGGAAGTAATTCCTATTCATTACGCTTTGAAAAATCAATTATTGTGATGAACAGGAAATAGAAATTAGGATAACTACACATATTATGCACGAGGTTCTGATTACAGTTGACCCTTGAACAACATGGGGGTTGGGATACCAACCCCAACACAGTAAAAAAAATCCAAGTATAACTCTTGACTCCCTCCCAGAAATTAACTACTAATAGCCTCCTGTTGCCTAGAAGCCTTACTAATAAGTCAATTAACACATTTTTTATGTTATATGTATCATACACTACAGTCTTACAATAAGGAGAAAATGTTAAATTATAAGGAAGAAAAAATACATTTACAGTGCTGTAAAAAATCCACATATAAGTGGACCCGTGTAGTATAAACCAGTATTGTTCAAGGGTCAACTGCATAATTGAATATGGTTATGCAACCATGGAAGGTAACAGGAAGTTAAGAAACAGTAAATAAGAAAAACGTGTGATTTAATATACAGAGTAAAATTTGAGCACATTACACCTATTCTTTCTAATTCTAAATAAGGAAATTTCAGAGTTATGGCTTATAGATATCTTTTTCATTGACACCTACTATTAGAAAACCATCTCCCCACATGAGCAGCAGCAGGAGAAGCTCGTTAAAAAAATAAGGTCTGAACTAAGAACTTTCATAAAAACATTAAGCTTTTAGTGAAAATTGTATTAATATTTACATTGTTCTACTTTCTGTGGTTATTAGGCTGTCCCTAGAAAGGAGACTTGTAAGAAACCCCGACTATGTTGCTATTATTGCTATGTTCTATGCAAACATCTTTTATCTTTTTTGAGGGGGGAGGGGAGTAACAGAGTGGGGAGGGACAGAATCTTAAGAAGGCTCAACTCTATGCCCAGCGGGGCTCAATCTCACAACCCTGAGATCATGACCTACGCCAAAATCAAGAGCCAAACACTTAGCTGAACCACCCAGGTGCCCCTGAAAATCTTTTAACCTTTAAAATTCTGACTAGCTTTTTTACCTGATAATTTGTTGTACCCATTACCAATGTTTCAACTGACAGATCTGTATCCTGAAATGAATAACTTCTTACAAGATTTTTTTGGTCAACACAAAAGGATCATTAGTGCTTCCAAATTCTTTTTTTTAAGATTTTATTTATTTATTTGAGAGAGTGAGAGTGAGAGAGCATGAGAGGGGAGAAGGTCAGAGGAAGAAGCACACTCCCCTTGGAGCTGGGAGCCCAATGCAGGATTAGGTCCTGGGACTCCAGGATCATGACCTGAGCCAAAGGCAGTCGCTTAACCAACTGAGCCACCCAGGTGGCCCAGTACTTCCAAATTCTTAATGACTAAAGGTAATAATAGAGTCTATGTTCTGTAGGCTTCTTTTTCTAGTCCTAAATATGGGAGGCAGAAGATAAGAGGACAGGGAAAGAGAGAAGTTGAAAAAGAGAAAACCCAAGAGAATATATACACAAATTATTGGAATTAACAATGGAGGAAAACAAGGTGGCCAGCTATAAGATCAATTTATAAAATCAAATATGCTATTATACACCAACAACAAACAGAAAACATAATTTAGGGGCGCCTGGGTGGCTCAGTGGGTTAAAGCCTCTGCCTTCGGCTCAGGTCATGATCTCAGGGTCCTGAGATGGAGCCCCACGTCAGGCTCTCTGCTCAGTGGGGAGCCTGCTTCCTACTCTCTCTCTCTCTCTGCCTGCTTGTGATTTCTCTCTGTTAAATAAATAAAATCTTTAAATAAAAACAATTATAAAAAAAAAAGAAAACATAATTTAAAAATATACTATCAGGGCACCTTGGTGGCTCAGTCATTTAAGCATCTGCCTTCAGCTCAGATCATGATCCCAGGGTTCTGGGATCAAGCCCACATCGGATTCCCTGCTCAGCAGAGAGCTTGCTTCTACCTCTCCCACTGCCTGCCACTCTGCCTACTTGTGCTCTCTCTACCTCTCTGTCAAATAAGCAAATAAAATATTTAAAATATATATATATATATTTTAAATATAATATATATCATCTATGATAGCAAAATATAAGGTCTACAAGACAAACCTAACAGGAGATGTAATTTGAAGGAAAACCTTCATAGGGAAAATTCTGAAACTTTATTTTTTAAAAAGTTAGGAAATACCAATAAATGGAGCAATATACCATGTTTCTGGAATAATAAAACTCAGTATCATAGTATTAATTCCCCCCAAAGTTGGTCTATAAATCCACTTCTATTCCAATCAAAATACCACTGGAGTATTTGTGCACATGCAAATACTGTGTGTGTGTGTGTGTGTGTGTGTGAAATCTGATGCACTCAATTGTATGGAAAAAGCAAGAGGCTAAGAATAACCTGAACAGGGGCACCTGGGTGGCTCAGTGGGTTGAAGCCTCTGTCTTTGGCTCAGGTCATGATCCCAGCGTCCTGGGATCGAGCCCCGCATCAGGCTCTCTGCTCAGCAGGAAGCCTGCTTCCTCCTCTCTCTCTGCCTGCCTCTCTGCCTACTTGTGATCTCTGTCTGTCAAATAAATAAATTAAAAAAAAAAAGAATAACCTGGACAATTCTGAAGAACAAAATGGAAGAACTACTTCTATCAAATATGCAGTTTCACAATGAAATACAGTAATTAGCTTGCCATTAGAGTAGGGCTAGAATAGAAAAAAAGAACAGAATACAGAATGCCTACAACAGACCCAAGTATATAAGGAAACTTGAGAGGTAACAGAGTGGCATTAACTATTGAATAAATGGTTCCTGGACTGATCATCCATGCGGAAAAAGTCAAAGTTAGATCCTCACCTCATACTACATATAAAATAATTCCAGGTGAATTAACTCCAAATATGAATATCCAAATTTTAAAAATTTAAGATAATAAATATAACATCATTTTTCTAGGATCCAGAAAAGAGATAACAATAGAACAATTGGCAAAAGGGGCGCCTGGGTGGCTCAGTGGGTTAAAGCCTCTGCCTTCAGCTCAGGTCATGATCCCAGGGTCCTGGGATCGAGCCCCACATCCAGCTCTCTGTTCAGCAGGAAGCCTGCTTCCCTCTTTCTCTCTGCCTGCCTCCCTGCCTACTTGTGATCTCTGTCTGTCAAATAAATAAATAAAATCTTAAAAAAAAAAAAAAGAACAATTGGCAAAGGACATAAACAATTTACATACAAGAACTCTGGATGGTCAATAAACATGAAAAGTATGCTCCTCTTGCTAGTAATCAGGAAAATGAAAGACACAAGATACCATACTCACCCACAAATTTAAAATAACTTTATTTATTTATTTATTTATTTATTTAATTTTTAAGAACTTTATTTATTTATTTGAGGGGTGGGGTCAGAGGGGAGAAAGAACCTGGAGCAGACTCCACGCTGAGCGTTGAGTCTGAGATGGGGCCCGATCCCATGACCCTGAGATCCTGACAGCTGAAATCAAGAGTCAGATGTTCAACTCACTGAGCCACCCAGGCACCCCTACGATCATTTTAAAATTTGCTCTGGAAACTCTTAAAGCTTGCTCATGGGAGTACAAATTGGTGCAACTGCTTTGTAGCGCAACAAAATGAAGGTGCAGATACACCATGACCCAACAATTTTGCTCCCACCAGACATCTCAGAAATCCTTGCCTATATACACAGGAAGACACTGCATCTTGGTAACCCTCAACCTCAGAAACAATATAAATACATATTAATAGGAAAATGGCTAAATAAATTGTGGTTTATTGATTCAATGGAAATAAAAGAAATAGAGCAACACAGATATCAACCATGTTGAATGAGAAAAGTAAGTAGAAGTATATACACGATTTATTGAAAGAATAAGAACATGCAAAACAAAATTATATATTGTTTTGGGATATACACATGTAAAAAAAGTATGAAGACACGTGTGAAAATGACTATATTTAAACTCTGAAGAGCTGGTTATTTGAAAAGGTAGGAGGATCACAGCAGGGCTTCAACTCTTTTTTATCTTAATCTAGTTGGAAGCTACATAAAAGTTTGTTACAATGTTCTCTATCCCTTACTGAACACCTAAAATATTTCATAATAAAGCAAAATTTAAGGAGATGGTTAAGGACCACTGAATTTGGGGAGAAAGTATCCTGTGGTAATTTCTCTTGCAAGAATTTTCACATAGTAGTTACAAAAATGCAAAAGATACACGAGTTTGAAAGAGAGTGAGAATCAAAGCTGAAATTGTAAAATGGAAGTTAGCAAAAAGTGGAAATAGAATGCAAGAGAGAAAATTAAAGATCTGTCGAATGCAGTGAGACTCCTGAAAAGAGGTGTTTCCTGTGAGGAGAGACCATGCACAACTTACTGCTTAGAGAAAGGAAGCTTTCAATTCAGAGGTCAGGATACTGAAGAAAAGAGGGAAAGTCAAGTTTAACCTTAATGAAGACAAGATTCCCTTCCCTCCAACTGTGAAGAGACTTTTGCAAGGTCAGGTGAAGGAAACGGAGGGCGGGGTGAAGTCAGGTTTAGCACATGTCCTGTCCAGGGGCCGTGGGAAGAATTCAGGGACTCGGGCCTACATATTAAAATGTACTACCTGTCTTAGTCTCACCGGAACTGGGATCTTCTGGGCCTTCTTTCTCTGTCATCCACGGTTCTTGTCCCTTCTCCAACTGGGATATCACACTAGGTTTGGAAAGTTGATATCCTGCTTATAAAGTAAAAAAAAGAAGAAGAAGAAGAAGCATGAATGCTTATGTTGGGTTCTAAGAACCAGCCCCAGAATGTCCTTCTAGTCCTCTGATATTCAGGGTCTCTAAAGATGGAAAGGGGCACCACAGAAGGTCCTTCTATTCTAGCTCTACCAAATAAAGCTGTATCTCCAAGGAACAAGACATCTCTAATACAAAACCCAAGGCCAGGGGTGCCTGGGTGGCTCAGTGGGTGGAAGCCTCTGCCTTCAGCTCAGGTCATGATCCCAGGGTCCTGGGATCGAGCCCCATGTTGGGCTCTCTGCTCAGCAGGGAGCCTGCTTCCTCCTCTCTCTCTGCCTGCCTCTCTGCCTACTTGTGATCTCTGTCTGTCAAATAAATAAATAAAATCTTAAAAAAAAAAAAAAAGAAAAAAGAAACCCAAGGCCAAACTCCAGGGAATCCACAACATTTGATAATTTAGAAATAATGACTCTCCTGTAATGGGCAGGTTTTCTGGGTGAATGTGTCACCCGTCCTTACCCACTGAGACCAGGTTCCCATAGTTCTCCAGCATCACCTCCCGGTACAGGTTCCGGTGAGCAAGGGGCAATTGTCCCCACTCCTCCTGGGTGAAGTCCACGGATATGTCCTTGAAGGTCAACAGTTCCTAGAATATTGAATATATTCCTTTTCAGACAGAGTCCACCTCCATCAAGGTCCAAGGAGTTCTGGGAGAATTCTAAGTTCTGAGAGATTCTAAACTAGTTTTACTGGAAGCCTCGTCTGGAAGTGGTTGAAAATCCTCTAGAGATTATCATCAATAAATACTTAAAAAACAGATGGTCATACGTGCCTTCGAAAAAAATTAAGCAGGATAAGGGAGGAACATGGAGAACATGGTGAAGGGAGAGGACGATCTTCTATGCAGGATGGTAGGGGAAGGCCTCTCGAAAAAGGTGGTATCTGATCAGAGACATGAATTCAGTGAGAGAGAGCTCTGTGGAGATCTGAGGGGACAGCACTCCAGGCAGGTACAAAGGACCTAAAACGAGAGCATACTCGGCTTGTCTCAGGAACAGGAGAGTGAACAGCATCAATGGCAGAAGGTGGTGAAGGAAGGAGTAGGAGATGAGATTAGAGAGGCTTCGGAGTGGGGAGGGAAGGAGAGAGAGGCTTTCAACCCTTACTGTCATGAAACCAATGCATTCCTGCTGAGCTTACATTCTGGGGCCCCACTGGAGTTTAATGCAAAGATGAACAAAGCCGTCTGGAACTGCGGTCTGACCCCTTCCTAGCTCAAATACTTGAAGACCTAAAAAAGATCAGTGCCCCCCCACCCCCCACCCCAGCTGTGGTGGCACGGGCTTTTGTAGTTGGTTTAATCGGAAATGAACTCACCAAATAAAAGTTGTATCTCAGCCAGAGCTCTAGGGGGTATATGAATAATCAGGCCCCCACCTTAACCATCAGACAGAGGAAAGGGCTTAGTCTCCTGGAAATAAACAGAACTAAACAAACCATATTTCATCCCCCACTGTCCTTTAATACCTAATATCTGAACTACTAAAAAAAAACTGTTATACATGTGAAGGAGAAAGAAATCTGATCTAGAATCAAGAAAATAAAAATCAACAGAAGCAAACCCATAGGTGACCAAGTCATTGGAATTAGCAGACAAGAAGTTTAAAGCAATTATTAAAATATATGTTAAAAAATTTACAGTAAAGTATGGATAACCTGGGTGGCTCAGTCAGTTAAGCATCCGACTCTTGATTTTAGTTCAAGTCAAGATCTCAGGGTCGTGAGATCATGCCCAATGTCAGGCTCTGCTGGGCATGGAACCTGCTTGAGAGCCTCTCTCTCTCCCTTTCCCTCTGCCCCTTCCTGCCCCTGCTCACTCTCTCACTCAAAAAAAAAAAAAAAAAAAGTTTAGAATAGGTGGAAAACATGGGATAATTGAGGAAGAGAGAGAAATGCTAAAGAACTAAATGAAAATTCTACAAATGAGAAATACAATACCTGAAAAATCCACTGAATGGACTTAGTGGCAGATTGAACCCTGACAAAGATGAGATCTGTGAGACTTGAAACTTGAGAGGTCAATAGATATTATCCAAACTGAAGCAAGAAGAAAAAAACAAATAAGCCAGGATAACACCAAGTGGTTTAATATACCTGTAATTAGAATCTCAGGAGATAAAAGAATGGGCAGAAAAAATACTAAGAAACAAAGGCTGAAAATTTTCCAAATTTGACAGAAGAAAAAAAAAAAATCTAGCCACAGATCCAAGAAGCTCAGCAAACCCCCAAAAGAATAAATTCAAAGAAAATCATCCCTGGGCACATGGTAGTAAAACTGCTGAAAGGCAAAGACAAAAGGGAAGATCAGAAGAAGGCCGGAAAGGAGGAACAGAAAAACAAGAGAAGTTGGTGTAAACCAACAGAAAGGCATATCACCTAGAGGGAGAGAATAGGAACAGCTGACTTTTTATTCGAAACAGTGCAAGCTAAAGGATCATGGAACACTTTTAAGTGCTGAAGAGAAAAAAAAGGCACCCTAGAGTTCTATATCCAGCAAAAGATTCTCAAGGAGGAAGACAACAGAAAGACATCTTTAGATCAGCAGAAGTTGTGGAAATCCATCAGAACAGCCACACTCCAAGAAATGCTAAACAACACTCTTCTGAGTGAAGGGAAATGATGCCAGTTAGAAACTTGGAACTAAAAGAAGGAATGAAGAGGGTCTGTATTGATAATTATGCAGACGGACATGAGGACACCAGGCTTTTTTTCCTTTTCTTAATTTCTTTTTCCTTTAAAGATTTATTTATTTGGGAGAGAGAGAGAGAGAGAGAGTGAGTGCATGTGAGCATGAGTGGGGAGGAAGGGCAGAGAGAAACGGAGAAGCAGGCTCCCTGCAGAGCAAGGAGCCCAACATGGGGCTCAATCCCAGGATCCTGGGTCCATGACCTGAGCTGAGGGCAGACGCTTAACCGACTGAGCTACCCAGGTACCCCTCCTTTTCTTAATATCTTAAAAACAATTTACTACTAAAAATAAAAATAGGGGAGTGTGCTCTCAGTGGGGAGCCTACCTGATTCTCTCTCTCCCTCTGCCCCTCCCCTCCACTTGCATGCACATGTGCCATCTCTAACATAAACAAATAAATCTTTTTTAAAAATAAAAAAATACAAATAAGAACAATGTACTGTGGAGCTTATAACATGTAAAGTGAAATGTATAACAATATACAAAGAATGGGAATGAGTAAATGGAAATATGAGGGTTTTTTTTTGAAATATGAGGTTTTTATACCATATGTGAAATAGTATAATAGTAATCAACTGTGATATGTTAATAATGTGTATTGTAATGGCCAGGACAACCACTAAACGCAAATCAAACAAGTATAGCTAAAAAGCATTCAGGGGACATAAAGTGGAATACTAAAAAACTATGCAATCCAAGAGGATGCAGAAGAGGATCAAAGAAACAAAGATGGGTGAACAGCAAACGGAGACCAAGAATATACACTTAAATCCAACCATATCAAGGATTATGGTAACTGTAAATGCATGAAACAAACAAGACATGGCTATGTGGAAGGTCGCACTCTAAATATAAAGACGCAGATAAGGTTAAAAGCAAAAGAATTGAAAAAGCTATGCCCTACAAGCAGTAACTAAAGGAACACTGGACGAACTATAGTTAAATTAGACAAAGCAGACTTAGGAGAAGGAATATTACGAGCCATACAGAAGACACAGCTTATAAACTGTCAGTTCATCAAGAAGGCAACCATTGGGGCGCCTGGGTGGCTCAGTGGGTTAAGACTCTGCCTTTGGCTTGGGTCGTGATCTCAGGGTCCTGGGATCGAGGCCCGCATCAGGCTCTCTGCTCAGTGTGAAGCCTGCTTCTCCCTTTCTCTCTGCCTGCCTCTCTGCCTACTTGTGATCTCTGTGTGTCAAATAAATAAATAAAATCTTCAAAAAAAAAAAAAAAAAAGAAGGCAACCATCCTAGGCATTAATTAATGCATCTGATAACAGAACCCAAAACAGAGTTGACAGAACCAAAGGGAGATAGAGACGAAACCACAATATAGCTTTTAATACTCCTTTCTCATTAACTGATACAAGTGGGCAGAAATGTATCAAGGATTCAGATTGGAACAACCTATCAGCCAACTTAAACTAACAGACATTTATAGAACACTATAACTATCAACCACAGAATATAAATTCTTTTTTAAACTTTTTATTTTGAGATATAGATTCCCATAGAGTTGTAAGAAATAACACAGACACACATAGTGAAAAGAAGGGGGACAAGAATGCCAATGGTCACAGCAGCAATGTCCACAATAGCCAAACTGTGGATGGAGCTGAGATGCCCTTCAACAGATGAATGGATAGAGAAGATGTGGTCCATATATACACTACAATATTACTCTGTCATCAGAAAGGATGAATACCTACCATTGTATCAACATGTATGGAACTGGAGGGTATTATGCTAAGTGAATGAGTCAAGCCAAGAAAGACAATTATATAGTTTAACTCATATGTGGAACATAAGGAATAACACAGAGGACAATAGGGGAAGGGAGAGAAAACTGAATGGGAAGAAATCAGAGAGGGAAACAAACCATGAAAGACTCTGGACTCTGGGAAACAAACTGAGGGATGCAGAAGGGAGGGTGGGGCGGGGGATGGTGTAAGGTGATGGGCATTAAGGGCACGTGATCTGATAAGCAATGGGTGTTATACACAACTAATGAATCAGTGAACACTACATCAAAAACTAATGATGTACTATATGTTAGCTAATTGAACTTAATAAAAAAATATTATTCTGGGTGAAAAAATATAACACAGAGATCCCATGTACTCTCTACTCAGAACGAAGCAAAGTTTTGATCGGAAAGGGCATGAGGGAACTTCCTGAGATGATGGAAATGGTCTATATTTTGGTTACAGAGTATATGCATAGAACTATACTCTATTCTATATATGCATAGAACTATACTCCAAATAGAACTATACACTTTCTTAGCTATATTTTCCTATACTTAAATTGTACCTCAATTTTTTAAAAATTTCATCTTTTCCTAGCACTAAGAATCCCATCAGTTTTTTGATAAATGTCAAGAGGCAGACTGTGCAATGTAGAGATACTCTTTAAACAATTAGATTATTGTAACTTCTTCCCTATTGCTGTAAATAACTCTGAAATGCATTTCAATCCCAGAAGGAATCAGCATCTGAATCAGCTGAGGAAACTGGGGCTGTAAACAGCTAGAAAAAATTGCCCCTGATTGCCAAGCAAATAAATACAAGAGAAAAGTTCAAATCCTGTACCATCTAACTTCAGAACCCAAGCTTTTTCACTTAAAACTCTTCTGTCATTGAATAACATCTGATCTTTAACAGTCTTCCTTTCTCATTCATTCTACAATTTTCCTCCTGTTTCTCCTATCCTTCCAGGAGGCAGTGAGGACAGCCCGTGAGAACTGCCCATCCTGTCTAAAGTGTGTGCTGTGTGGCCAGACCACTTCTTCCCCATTTGCTTCTCCTTTGGTTGAAGTTTGACCTCTGTTCCTAATACTCAAGTTCACCAGTGACATGTGTTTGGCACTTAAGAATGTCAGAACCTTCTTCTCTCTTAGCAAAGTTTATTTCTGACTAAATACTCAAAATACTCAAAAAATACTCCAAAAAGATTGAATATGAAATATTGAGTATGAAATACTCAAAAAAATTGATGTACATCTTAGACTCCAAGTAATATCTGTTTGTTTTTAGGGGCTAGAATTCTATCACTCATTTCGCTTTCTCTACAGAAATCAGCACAGCGTTAAATCTAGATGTTGGTCACAAACAAGAGTTAATAGGAGGGAAGCGGGGCACCTGGGTGGCTCAGTGGGTTAAAGCTTCTGCCTTCTGCTCAGGTCATAATCCCAGGATCCTGGGATTGAGCCCAGCATTGGGTTCTCTGCTCAGCAGGAAGCCTGCTTCCTTCTCTCTCTCTGCCTGCCTCTCTGCCTACTTGTGACCTCTGTCAAATAAATGAATAAAATCTTAAAAAAAAAAAAAAGGAGGAAAACAACCATGAGTAGGGGAATGGCCACCATTGCAGCCCAGTTTTCTGTACAAGAACTCCCTATGTTGAATCTGTTAGCCTCAACACCCACTCACACTCAAAAAAAAAAAAAAAAAAAAAAAAAGGCAAGTTAAAGCCCTAAAAACCAAACAGCATGTCAAGAAAATGAAAGGAAACCAACCCACCTGGGATTCTGCTGCTCGGGACCCAGACGTGACTTCATCCTTCAAGCTTTCTTCCTGGGTCTCATCAGCATCCTGAGACAGCAGCGCTAAAGAAGGGAAAGAGCTATGAGGCGTGCATCTCCCCATAGCTCCCAAATAGAAAAACTGTCTCCAGATCTGCTGAACATGGCTTTTCTCTCAAAATATTCACAGAGAGGGACACTTAGAGCAACTCAGAGCAGTCGGAGCCTCCTTAATGAGGAGGGTCCGCAGTGCGTTGCTTTGGGCATTAACACGTCCCAATGGTCAACGCTGGTCCAAAAGCACAGATCTATCAGGCCACTCCTCTGTTCAAAGGTTTCTGACAAGAAAGAAAAATCCAGACACTTCCCATCGCCTTCAAGGTACTCTACGACTCACCAGAAGCATCCTTTCCAAGCGTTAGTTTCTGCTATCCACCATCCTTCATCCATCCTACACATACACTGACCACATTCTTGGCCCTCAGTCAGACTAGGAGAGTACCGATTCTCTGAACCACTCTTTAAGGCAGTCATTTCTGTACCCTTCCCCAAATCGTCCACAAGAAATTTAGACATCTTTCAAGGCCCAAGTCAATGCTATCTGCTTTGTAAAAATTTCTCCAATAGGGGCGCCTGGGTGGCTCAGTGGGTTAAAGCCTCTGCTTTCGGCTCAGGTCATGATCCCAGAGTCCTGGGATGGAGCCCCGCATCGAGCCCCGCATCGAGCCCCGCATCGAGCCCCACATCGAGCCCCGCATCGGGCTCTCTGCTCAGCAGCAGGAGGAGCCTGCTTCCTCCTCTCTCTCTGCCTGCTTCTCTGCCTACTTGTGATCTCTGTCTGTCAAATAAATAAATAAAATCTTTAAAAAAAATTTCTCCAATAAATACAATCAAAAGAATGTTTCCTGTCTCTTGTCTTCCAAAAGTAGTTTACCATAGCACTTTCTTAGGCTACTTTCTATTATTTTGACCTGGATATGTGTCCATCTCCATCAACTAATATTAAGCATTGGAGATCATTATTCATTTTGCCATCAGTCAAGATCCTTAGCAAGGTCCCTGCCTGCTGCAGCGAGAATTGGTATCAGTTGGACTTGAAGTGTTAAAGGTATGAACTAAGAAACCACGTGAGACACATAAATTCCTCTGTCCATCTATCTGTCCTGACCAGACCACCAGATAATGTGTAACCTTGGACTTGTTTCCCACTGACCGCCTATAAATTGAGAGTCATCAAGCATGTCATTCCTTCCTCTCAGAAGAAAAGAACTGCTCCTTTTGAAAAACATTGGCTTTGGGCCAGAATGACCAAAACTTATGAAGGAAGACTTTGGGAGGGCTTTAGGGAGTGGAAACCTTTGAACCCACTGTCTGTGAATCCTATACACTTGGGAGCCACTGGTGGGGAACACTGTTGTGTGCTGGATCTGATGACTGGAGACGGGAGCAGCATGGAGCACATGGAAACAAGGAGCCCATGCTGAGAGCCCCGCATTTCCTCTCATAGCGATCCCCTTCCCAAAAGTCACAAGCATGAATCCCAAAGACGTGCTTTCCCCCAATTTTCTCCCCAAGACACCCTCTCAGCGAAGTGTGTACCTATCTTTTCACACACAAAATGTTAATTCTTCTTTTCCCATTCCCCTCCATCAGCCTATTCTCACCTTCTCCTTCAAACATCTTAGTCACGTCCTCCCACAAGGGCGCCCCCTCCTTGGCCTTCTTTGGGTGGCGCAGCTTCACCCAGCTGCTGGCCTCCGTGGGCAGGGTGATCAGGAGCTGCTGCAGCATGATGGTGCCCACCCAACAGAGCTTGTCCACTTCTGGTGAGAAAAACCGCCAGAACCTCTATTGAAAGGCTTCACAGGTGTGTCGTCTCCTCTGAGCACAATCTCCTGCCCTCAGAACTTTGGTGTGTCCCTGTGGCACCAGAGGCTGGGGGCTCCTAGAGGCTCAGGTGACTTTAACTCTGAAAAACCGACTTCTCTCTTAGATTAAGTACAGCCACCCTGGGAGGCAGCCATCTGAGTAGGTTTGAGTGCATGCCTCTATATTCTTCTAGAGGAGCAAAAGGCAGAAGAGGAATCCAGAAGCACCCAACACACAGTCAGAACTCCAGAACGTGCAAAAATATATTTCAAACTGCAAAAGATCCAAAAACAAAGATTTGGCATCAATGTGGGAATAAGTATGATCAATGCTCTTGGGTGTGGCTGTCTCCCAGGTTCATATGCACATACAAGCATAGATGCTGCCTTGACGTCCCTCTTTGTAAGTTGCATGCATCTTCTGCCTGGATACAGGTTTTGGAGTTAAGAGAGCAAGCTTTGAAATCAGACAGAATGGGCTAGCATCCTGACACTTGGACTTAAAAGCTCTAAGGCATTTCAACTCTCTGAGCTTCAGTATCTTCATCTATAAAATGGGGATAACAATTCTACTTTATAGCGCTGTAATACTAATTGAAACAATGTCAGGCATGCAGAAAACCCTTAATAAATATTACTATAAACCTTTTGTTTTAATGCTGCATCACAGCATTATCTTTTCAAGCTACTTTTTAAAAACAACTAGAGACTTCAATTTAAAGGTCAAGTGTCGTAAGGCTGGAATAATCACACAGCTGCATGTTCACATGCCCAAAAGGCGCCAGACATATCCCCACCCACACAGATGTCCAGCAGCTGGCAAGTCCTTCTAACCTGTTAAGATGCCTCCTGGTTTCAGAGATGTTAAAATGGGGGAGGGGGATGTGTTCAGACGGAGGAAGTACAGTACGCTGAGTATCATGAGGACTACTGCAGAACTGTTTGTAACAGGAAAATCTGGAAGCAACTCAAATCTATCATCCCAACCAACGCCCCGGGGTTCGAGCAGGTGCCTCCGCGGCGACCTGGTCCAGCACATTTGGCTCCCCACTCACAGTCCGAGTTCCGAGCAAAGGGAGCCTGCCCAACTTTTTGAAGTTTGTGAGGAAGGGTACGTAGCTTACGGGCCCCCGCCGCCCGGCCCCAAGCTGCGCCCGCTCGATTCACAGAAAGGAGCTGCATCCCGCGGGCTGGAGCACGTGGAAATATGCTGCCCCGAATACATAAAAGTAAACGTCTAGTTACCAAAGTGGGGAAACTTTCCAAGCATCATTTGGAAGCTGGCCCTCCTCACTGCTCCCGGCCTTGTCTCCCCGGGACAGAGGCTGCGGCCCCGCGAAGCCTCAGCAGCTCGGCCCTGGACGCTGCTGGGATCAGGGACGCAGCCGCAAGAGCGCTCGCTCCCGAGGCTTTCGGCGCCACAGGGTGTCTCTTCCGTGGACCCGGAGGTAACAGATTTTGTTCTTCCCCAGCCCTCCTAGACCACATGCCCCCGCTCACCAACGATTCTCCGAAACACGCCCCCACGTTCCCGCCGGCTCCCGAAGGAAGCCTGCGGGACCTCGGCCTCCGCCCCGGACGCGGGGTTTCTCCCGGCTCCCCGCGGAGCCTGCCTAAGGCCGGCCGCCGCACCGCATCGCGCCGCCGCCCTCCCAGGCGGCCTTCCGCGGCCGCGCGCCGGGGAGCGGGGCTCCGCGGGCCGCAGTGGGAGGGCCGCCGGGACCCGGCTTCTCCCAGATGCGGGCGAGGATACACCTCGCGGGCTGTCGCTCTGACGCCGGGCCGGTGGCAGCGGCCGACTCCACCCGCCGCCCCGCCTCGTGGGCCGCAGCCCCGGGTGGCCTGGCGCCTTCGTCCTCCCGCCGCGCCCCGCCGTCGCCCGCGGCGCCGATTGCCCCCGCGCCGCCCCGCTCGCCCCTGGTCGGGCCACCACCAGCAGCCGCGCAGCCACCCTCCCTGCGCGCGCGTCTTCCGGCGGCTCTGCACGCCTCGCCGCGGGCTCCGCCCACTTGGGGCCGCCCCGAGACCGCCCTCTCCCGGGAAGCCGGCGCGCCCGAAAACCCGGAGCCGGAGCGACGGAGCGCGCCCGGGGAGCCCAGACCCAGGGGCAACCGCCAGCCCGCCCACTGTGGGCGGGGCCAGCCGGCAGCCGGAGGGACCACGTGGCCCGCCCGCTCCTCTGGTGGGGGAATCCCTTCTTTGTCATCCTGTCATTCATTCGTTCAGCAACTATCTGGAGTGTCTACCATCGGTCCCGCATTGTCACAGGTTCTGAGCATGGAGCAGTTATCAAAATGGTCCCTATTCTCTTGGTTCTTCATTCGTGAGGAATTAAATAAATAATAATGTTAAGCAGAAATTCAACACAGTACAGCTGAAGATCTAACTGGCTTTATTGATTCATGAGTGGGGTAGCATCCCATCTAGCAAGTAGAGGGGAGCACTACAAGTTGTATAAAATAGGAGGATTTTGGTTGGGGGGGGAACACAAGGAAGTTATTAGCAAAAGAAAAGAAAGGATAGTTCCAGGTAAGGTCACCTTCTTCTAAGGGTTAGAGCTGGGGGTCTAATTAGGTGGATTACCTCATTTACCTTTGGGGGATGGAGAGGGCCCATGTGTCATATTAGCTCAGTGGTGCCAGATCACAAAATTTCTGGATGACTTGTTAAGATTACATTTTGGGGGGTGATTGGAATTGCAATTAGCTTAGCTATTAAGTCCTGGTTTAATGACTTGACCTCAGTGGCCCCATTTTGAGCCTGTGGTTTTCTTTCAACAATAAAAAATGGAAAAATCAATATCATCCCAGCTGATGGTAAGGGCTATGAGGGAGCAGCCTGTGGAAATGGGATAATGAAGACTTTCTCTTTCTGATAATAGTGGAGCTAGAATATTTATATTAACCCACCTCAGAAAACAATAAAATTAAAAACTGAAGTCTGGGGGCGCCTGGGTGGCTCACTCAATTAAACATCCCATTCATGGTTTTGGCTCAGGTCATGATCTCAGGGTTGTGAGATCAAGACTCACATCAGGCATGGAATCTGCTTGATTCTCTCTCTCTCTCTCATTGTCTCTTTCCCTCTCAGAAAAAAAAAGAAAGTAAAAGCCTGGAATATATATTTTTTAATGTTCTTAAAGGAGTGCACTGGTTTGCTAGGACTGCCACAACAAAATACCACAGACTGGGTGGCTTTAAACAACAGACATGTATTTTCTCACAGTTCTGGAGACTAGAAGTCCAGGATCTGGCTGGTAGCAGAGCTAAGGAAACTGAAGGGACTCCATTTTAGGAAGGCTCTTATCTCTGCTGTTTCTTTGCTAGGCCCCATGTACTCGTGTTTCATACTTCACCTTGCATCTGAGTAAACCAAGGAAGCTACATGTTCCCACTCCAAGGGGGAGAAGCAAGAAAGTTAATCATTCCCTGAGTTTCATCCTAGGCTCCCACATACCTGATAACATCGAAAAAGAACCGGATCCGGAGCTCCACGACACTAGGCTTTGAACAAACCTCTGCCAACGCTGGCACCCATACCCCCTATTTTCAGTGATTTATAGGACAACGGCTGTTGTTCACCTGACACCTTTAATCAGACCTGGATTCCTAAAGGAACACATATCCTGGACCTCTTTCCAGTATAAACACTTAACCCCAAGCAACACAGAGACTTGCTTCTCCTTTTCTGAGTCTCCCAGCCACTCCATCTACTATGCTCTATCACTTCCATTATTCAATAAACTCTGCTCTCCCTTCCTCCTGGCTTGAGCCTGATTTCTATCCTGTGCAAAGCGGAAGACTCTCTTGGCTGGTCCTGCAAGGACCCCTCTGGGTCCTCAGACCAGGCCTGCCTACGTCAGTGGAGTTGGTTTCTCCTGAGGCTGTACTACTTGGCTGCAAATGGCAGCCTCACTCTGTGTCTTCACATGGTCTTTCCTCTGTGTGCTTGCAGGCCCTTGGTGTCTCTCTGTGTGTCCAAATTTCCTCTTATAAGGACATAGGTCAGGTTGGATTACAGCATACCCTAATGACTCACTTTCTCTTAATCATGTATTTAAAGTGATTAATAAATTTAATCAGTTACATTCTGATGTACTAGAGATTAGGGTTTCAGCATATGAATTTGGCAAGCGCGGGGGAGGACACAGTTCTACCCATAATGAGATGTCTAAGAGATGGCAAAAAAGAGAAAGTCAGGATCCAGGAGGTAATCCAACTTGTAAAATGATCTTTTGCCCTGAGGAAAGGTGTTAATGACATATGTATATGGAGTGGAGGGTGTTTGCAGCTGCATGACTAAAAGCTGGGTAGGGGGGTGCCTGGGTGGCTCAGTGGGTTAAAGCCTCTGCCTTCGGCTCAGGTCATGATCCCAGGGTCCTGGAATCGAGCCCCGCATCGGGCTCTCTGCTCAGCAGGGAGCCTGCTTCCTCCCCTTCCTTCTCTCTCTGCCTGCCTCTCTGTCTGCTTGTGATCTCTCTCTGTCAAATAAATAAATAAAATCTTTAAAAAATAAAAAGAAAAGCTGGGTAGGGAGAGAAGGAAGGACGTGACCAGTAAAGGTCAGTGAAGAAGTGATATAGCATTGGTACAAGTGGTTGGAAGAATTTTTCCAACTGTGTACAAAAGTGTGTCCACTGGAAAAAAATTACAAAACTGTGTGTGTGTGTGTGTGTGTGTGTGTGTGTGTGGTAAAAAAACACATAACATAAAACTTACCATCTTAACCACTTTTAAGTGTACAGTTCCATAGCATTAACTATATTCATATTGTAAAACAGACATCCAGAACTTTTTCAGACTTTTGAAAATCCAAAACTCTATACCCATTACACAAGAACTCCCCCTGTCCCCCTTCCCCTAGTCTCTGGGAATGGCCATTCCACCTTATGTTTCTATGAACTGGACTACTTTTGATACTTTATATAAACGAAATCATATGATGTTGTCTTTTTTAAAGATTTATTTATTTTAGACAGAGAAAAAGAGAAAGAGCATGGTGAGTGGAGTGGGGAGGAGCGGAGGGGGAGGAAGAGAGAGAAAGAATCACAAGCAGACTCTCCACTGAGCATGGACCCCAACAGAGGGCTCAGTCCTATGACCCTGAGATCAGGACATGAGCCAAAACGAAGAGTCAGACACTTAACAGACTCAGCCACCCAGGCGCCCCACAATGCTGTCTTTTTTTTTTTTTTTAAGATTTTATTTATTTATTTGACAGAGAGAGCTCACAAGTAGACAGAGAGGCAGGCAGAGAGAGAGAGGAGGGAAGCAGGCTCCCCGCTGAGAAGAGAGCCCGATGTGGGGCTTGATCCCAGGACCCTGGGATCATGACCTGAGCCGAAAGCAGAGGCTTTAACCCACTGAGCTACCCAGGCACCCCAATGCTGTCTTTTTACATCAACATTTTAACATTGGTATATCTCTCCGGGTTCTGTCATGTTTGTTTTCTTTATATATCTCTATGATTTCATAAATGAGCATTTATTTTTTATAAGAAGCAGAAAAGCCATAAAATACAATATGAATAGTTTCTGGGCTTGAGCGGTTATGTGTACCTAGCATAATAAATCTGTTGTGTAGTGTCTATTACAAATGCCTCTTGACAGATGAAAAAATAGGATGAAGTTTGACTAAGATCACAAAGCTAGGGATGGTAGAGTTGGAATTTAAATACATATTTTTATGATTCCTGAATGCAAACTCTACCACTCTGCTATGAAGGCTTGGGATCTGAGCACAACATAATATTTGGTGAAAAACAATTCCAGTTCCAAAGGCAGGTAAACCATGATTCTAACTATGTAAAAGCACACACAAAGAATACTCAAGATAACAAAAATAATCCTCTATGTTATCCCTGTAATGAAGGAGGGTGAAACATTATTTGAGCTCTATAGTATTATATACTGAATGGTCCAGGTTGGTGCTCCCCCCCCAACCTCCAAACACCAACCATGAGTAAATATTACATTTTCAGTATTCTGAGAAAATTAGTGAAACCTGAAACCAATGTGTTAATGGGACTAATTGTAGCTGCAGATTTATGTGTGCAACTGCAACTTTTTACCCTTTTTGTTTGCCTTTAAATTTCCTGGACTCTCCTGGGAGAGGCAGATTTGAAATGTGCCTCTCATTTTGCCCCCTCTCGAATAACCCTTTTCTCGCTGCATACTCAATGCCTGATTGTCTTTGCTATCCATTAGGTGGATGAACTTGGGCTCCGTTACAAATTTGACGAGGAGCTATTTGTGTATGTTTCATTGGCCCTCAGTCTGTAACATGATGAGTCCTAGCCCTTACCTAAGTTCTTTGTCCTGGGGAACACCCCCAGGCACTCCCCGCCCCATGGGGCACCTCCTGCTTAATTTAACTCATGTGGCAAGGAGACAGTTTGTGGTTTGGTTTGGACAGAGGTCTCTGGGTGAGTATTTTATATGGAGGGCATGTGAACTTCTTTCTTTCTCCCGTTTGGTTTAAATCTTAGATCTCTTCCTCCCATTCAGATCCAAATAGGGGGTTTGGGCTCTCTTAGTCTCCTTTTCTAAAATGTTGATGAGGAAGCTGTTTGGTTGGGTCAGTGAAGCCCTGACTTTTGGGGAGGAACCAATGTTAACAGAGGTTGGGCCTCATTTGGTTGGTTTGTTGTTGCATATTTTGGTGTCTTTGGATAACACTTGCTATGTTCTCATTGGAAAATGGGAAATGACAGTTTGACCCCACATGCAGACCTCTGGGCTGTATTCTTCAAAACTGGGCATTTTTTCGTAATGCTGCTTGGCCACATACAGAGAAAAATGACCAATGAATGGATCCATCCATTATAATTTTGTCTAACCACTAGATTTGTTTTGCAAAAAGGAGACATCTGGAAATTAGGCCTTTAAGATTTTGCTTGCATCTTGTGTACTTGTGTGTCCATGAATACTATAAATGTGAGATATTTTCTCTACCCCAGGGTGATATTGCTAAAATTAACTTATAGAAGAGCTTTATTTAGTTGGCTTAAAGTAAGTGCTTGTAGGAGTTGGGCATTCTAAAACTCAAAGATAAAAATTAACCCAAATGTTTTATAAGTTCACATGATTTTGGAAAATATTCAGTATTTTAAAAGTTTTTGTATTTTTTTAAATTTCTTTTTAGTGTCCCAGAGTTCATTGTGTATGCACCACACCCACTGCTCCCTGCAATACATACCCTCCACAATACCCACCACCAGGCTCATCTAACCTCCCACCCCTCTCCCCTCCAAAACCCTTAGTTAGTTCCTCAGAGTCCACAGCTCAATGTTCATAGTAGCAATGGCCACAGTTGCCAAACTGTGGAAAGAACCAAGGTGCCCTTCAATGGACGAATGGATAAAGAAGATGTGGTCCATATATATTATGGAGTATTATGCCTCCATCAGAAAGGATGAATACCCAACCTTTGTATCAACATGGATGCGTCTGGAAGAGATTATGCTGAGTAAAAATACTCAATATTAAAGCTAATTTAAGGTTGTTAGCTTAATCAAATGGACATGTCTTTAGAATTATCAGCATTATATATTATATACAATTTCCATTCTGCTGTTTACTGAAAGTCAAATAAGTTCATGTTATCTGCATTGCAAAATTTGTCAAGAAAGGGGAAAAAAACTTGGAACTTTGTCTGATGCCTCATGAAATTTTATGGGTGATTTAAGAACAAATAAACAGATGCGATGCAAGGAAAGCGAGACTGGTTATTTAAAGAGAGGAAACTTAGGATAAATATCTGAACATAAAAAGTTAAGTTGTATGTTTGTGAGAAGGGAACCTGGAAAGGAATTTTGCACGTGGTCAGGACTAAGATTGTGGAGATTAAAATGTAAAAAAGTTTACTAGGGAGCGATCACCACGTGGAGAAGAGAAGGGGGAGTAGGAGAGCAAGATGAGGCAGAAGTTGAGTGGTCATAAAATATCAACAGAAGCCTTCATTGACACTGAGGAGTTCTAAAAGTTGGATTACACTTCAGAACCATCCTAAATTGGGGCCAAAGGGCTGGACTTTTATAATACTCATCGGATGAAACAACCTGGGCAGAGGGTATTATTCCCTTTGACAAGGCAGGTGTCTTCAGTTAAGGCAACCCCTGATGGTCTGTGAGAGCTGAGGACTATCAGCCACATTCCCTGCAGCAGAGACCTTCAGTCCTAATGGGGATTCTGGTCTGCATGTCACAGCACCCACTACAAAATCTCAGATCCCTGCAGCACCCTGCATGTCCTTGTCTCAGTAAGTATATATCAACATGGGAGATGACAGGAAGAAGGAAGATCTGCATGATTTTTTAAAAAGTTCATCTTCTTGGGGCACTTGGGCAGTTCAGCCAGTTAAGCATCTGCTTTCAGCTCAGGTCATGATCTCAGGGTCCTGGGATCAAGCCCCGGGTCGGGCTCCCTGCTCAGCAGGGAGTCTGGTTCTCCCTCTCCCTTTTCCCCTCTGCTCCTGCTCTCTTGCTCTCTCTCTCAAATAAATATATATTTTTTTAAAGTTCCTCTTGAGTTTTAATATTGGAAGTACACCAGTTTAAGATTGGAATTTGGTTTTTCTGTTAAAATGGCAGTTTTCTTAGGTTATTATTATAAGTTGTAAACAAAGATTATTCTGTATTTTGAAACAGCCTAGAAAAACAATGTTTCCATGTTTTGTCTTTAAAATGGAATCTTCTCAACATTAAGCTAAATTTTATTAACAATGATGTAATCCTCTGCATTTATCTTTAGAATCTTATTACCACCTTAGCTAAGTAGATTATTTTTTCTAAGATTTGAGAGCGAGTGAGTGATGGGAGAACTGGCAGAGGGAGAGTGAGAGAGAACCTCAAACAGACTCTCCACTGAGCATGGAGCCTGACACAGGGCCTGATCTCATGACCCTGAGGTCATGACCTGAGCTGAAACCAAAAGTCAGACACTCAACCAACTGAGCCACTCAGGTGCCCCAGTTAGTAAGTTTTTAAATGATCTATAATCTTACTTAGGAATGTACTTTAAAATCTGGTATTTCAGACAAACTTCCCAAAATTCAACTTCTAAATGAAGTCTTTTTGACTAATTAGGCTTATTTGGTACATCAAATCACATGGGGAGCTTTGTCAAATAAGTGATGAGAAGCCTCCTCAGGTTATAGTATATGGTTGAATACTAGAACTATTCCAGGAATTATATAAAATTACTAAGGTTTTAATATGACATTATGGCAGGACATACCAAAAGTTCCAGCAAAACAGATTAAAAAATAAACACCCCTATATGAGCAATCACTATTCTTGCTGTGCTTACTCGGGGGCAAGGAGGGACAGTTATTTACGTACTGTGTAGCAGGAATGGCAAACTGCAGCTCTCAGGCTAAATGCAACCAAACACCGTTTTTTTATACAAAGTTTATTGTTTATTCGAACAGAGCTACACCCATTCATTCAGGTCAATGGTTTTCAAATACTTCATGAGTACAATCTTGACCCCCAGAGCACATCTTGTGACATCTGGAGACATTTTTGGTTGTTACAATGGGGGGTGGGAGGAGCTATTGGCATCTATGACTGGCAACTTGTGGCCAGATATACTGCTAAACCCACTGTAGGGCACAGGACAGCTGCCCAAAACATCTGGCCTAAAACATCAGCAGTGCCACAGCTGAGATACCCTGGTTCATGTGTTTCTCTGGATGTTTTTGCACTGACATGGTGAAATGAGTGGTCTGACAGAGCTCATATGGCCCATAATACCTAATATATTTACTCTCTGGCCCTTATGAAAAGTTTGCCCATTCTCTACAAGAAACCATAAAATATACTTAAGTATTTCATGTGTAGTAGGTTGTCTATCAATTCTAGAAAGCTTCCTTTAACCCTATTTATTCTAGAAATGAGCCAATCAGTATTTTTATTCATACCTCTTCTAGCCATATAAAGGGCTATACTAAAAAATTATACTTCATATTTTATTCTGATTATTTAAGGACTATTTAAAACAGTGATTCTCAAAAGCCAATCCAAGTATCAGTAATTGCCATAATGAACTTTTCACTGGCCCATAATGAAATGAGAAAAATAAAGACAAATTTGGGAGATTTTCATAGTTAACTTAATTCAATGTTAAGGGTATTATTCCTAATGATTACATCCTTCCTATATTTAAAAATATTAAAATGCCCTTTCTTTTCTGTATCAATGTTAGTAAAAGGTAGGTTCTTTAACATAGCAAAACTGAAAGTTGTAAATTGGGTCAAATCCTTAGAGAAAATCATTGCTTCTTAAAATCCAAAAGTCAGAAAACCTGATTTAGAGGCTTTTGTTCCATTATGAGGATTCTTCGATGTTGAACATATATCACATATCACTGCTGAAGGTATTTCTTAAATGTGTTTTGCAATGTCTAATAAGTGATGAACTACAGCTGAAGGCTTTTCCACATTTATTACAGTCGTAAGGTTTTTCTCCAGTATGAATTCTCTGATGTTTAGCAAAGGATGAATCATGCCTAAATGCTTTCCCACAATAACTGCATTTATAAGGTTTCACTCCTGTGTGGACTCTCTGATGAATAGAAAGATGAATTCTCTGGCTAAAGGCTTTCCCACATTCCTTACATTTATAGGGTCTTTCCCCAGTATGAGTTCTCTGGTGTTGAGTTAGGTACGTGTTATGGCTGAAGGTTTTACTGCATACATTACAAATGTAGGGTTTCACACCTGTATGAATAATCTCGTGTTGCCTAAGGTGTCTAATCTGGAAAAATGCTTTTCCACAGTCTTTGCAGGTGAAAGGTTTCTCTCTAACATGAGTTCTCAAATGCTGGATCAGCCCAATGCTCTGGCTGAATGCTTTCTCACATACACCACATTCATAGGGCTTCTCCCCAGTATGGATTCGAACATGTTGAGTAAGAGATGATGGATGTCTGAAGGTTTTCCCACATTCCTTACATTCATAGGGTTTCTCACCAGTATGGATTCTCCGATGTGGAATAAGGGATGAACTTTGGCTAAAGGCTTTTCCACATTCTTTACATCGGAAAGGTTTCTCTCCAGTATGAATTCTCATGTGTTCTGTAAGGTGAATGAGCTGTTTGAAGATTTTTTCACAAATATTACATTCAAAGGTTTTCATTCTTGTGTAACTCCTTGAATGATCGATCAAATCTAAATTGTATCTACTTCTCTTTCTAGATATATCATACTTATGGTCTTTTTTTCTTGGAGGACCTTCTGGTCTGGGAATAACTTTTGAGCTCACATTAATACTTTTCTCAAATCTGTTAGATTCTTGGCCTCTCTCCTGAGTGAGTGTTTTCTTGTGGGTCAAGGGGATTTTCCCATCACCCATTCCTTGGTTTTCCTGGTGGCTTTCTAACTTATCACATTTGGAGACTCTTCCCAGTGTTGAATATAAGGTGCTTCCTCTCGTGAACTGTTCCTTCATTAGGCCATGGTGTAATTCTTCCCATGAAATATCATTCTTTAAGGCTGGCTCCCTGGTTTCTGTTTTATTCTCCAAGTCTGAAAGAAATCCCAAAATAGAAATGACCCATATTCAGTGCACTTTAAAAAATAAATGGCCATAGTGAGAATAGGAGGGGTGAAAATGAAAATGTACTAAGCATAGAAACCTTGGACTATCTTCAAAGGTAGTTCTGCCTCCTAGAAAGTGAGTATAAAAGGATATGAAGAAATGGTCAAAAGAAAGAAGCTTTCAGAGTAAGTAAGGTGATTTCTAGGAATTGGGAGGAGTTCATCCATGTGAATTCCAGAAGGAAGTGCACTAAGAAGAGAGCATTGTTGTAAGGGTAAATATAAGAGATAAGATTAAGGAACACAGGATTCTAGCACCATATCACCTCAAGTCCATATTTCTATGACAAAATTTTCTCTATTTAAAAATGGGTTTTTTTTCATGTATTTATCTCATACTTTCTACGTAAAACATTAAATAATATAGGGGGAATAGCCTCTCTCAATTTCCTCTCCATTTCCTTAGTCTCTTAGGATTTTGGGATACATCCATTTAGATATTCCCAACAGTATGTAGATATGAGTGTGTGCATTTTTATATATGTATGGTCACAAACATACATTTGTACAAAAAGGGATCATGGGGTGTGTGTGTGTGTGTGTGTGTGTGTATTTATTTATTTATTTCTGCATCTGTTTTTTAATTCAACTATATCTTATGGGGCCCCTTCTATGTCTATACATTTAGATTAATCTCATTTTTTTTTAAACAAGTGCAACGCATTCAATGTATTCCACTGACGGACATAGCGTAATTTGACTTTTCTTTACTGAAAAATATTGAGGTTGTCTCTACTTTTTCACGTCATCATTATACAAACATTTATTTACACTCCTGTCAATATTTCATAGGATTTACTATAGAGGAATTACTGGGTTCTGGGTATGTGTGCTCTCAGTGGACGCGGGTACCCTTCCCAGTAAGTTCATTCGATTTTTATCACTCTTCATAATTTTTGCCTACACCTACATGAGATGAAAAATGGGCTTCTTAATTTGTTACACGTTACTAACTTACTGTAAAATCTTTTTTGTAAAGATTTTATTTATTTATCTGTCAGAGAGAGAGAGGGAGAGAGCACAAGCAGGGAGAGTGACAGGCAGAGGGAGAGGGAGAAGCAGGTTCCTTGCTGAGCAAGGAGCCCGATGTGGGACTCGATCCCTGCACCCTGGGATCATGACCTGAGCCAAAGGCAGATGCTTAACTGACTGAGCTACCCAGGCATCCTTATACTGTAAAATCTTGAAGAATAGAGACTATATAGTTTATCCATAGTATATGTGGGACAATATTTTTGGAAGAGGGAGTTTCTCTTGTTTTTATTCTCTTTCTATTCCCTTTCATCCATTCTGGACCCTGCCATCTTAAACCACCAATATTTCCTATTTACAACAAACTCTTATTCCCCAGGATTTCTAACCTCACCTTAGTAATAGCACATACGAAGTGCTTGGGGATGGCTGGGTAAATCTTGGAGTGGACTGAAAAAGCAAATAGAGAGAGGGGTGCCTGGGTGACTCAGTTGGTTAAGCATCTGACTCCTGGTTTCAGCTCAAGTCATGATCTCAGGGTTGTGAAATCGAGCCCCGTGTCAGGCTCCATGCTTAGAATGGAGTCTGCTTGAGATTCTCTCTCTCCTTCTTTCTCTGCCCCTCCCACCCCCGGCTTGCACTCACACTCCCTCTCTCAGATAAATAAATAAAATCTTTTTTTAAAAAGCAAGTAGAGATGTTTATATTACCTATTACAGGGAATAAGGAGTCACTTAACTTTTCAGGGTAAGAATAAGATAAATGTATTTCAAGAGGTCAAACCTGACAGTAACATTCAAAATGATTCAGAAAAATAATAAAACATTAAAAATACAACTGAAAATCTTAGTAACAGGCATGAGATGATGGGAACTTGGCTTGGCACTGCATCAACAAAGATGAAGAGAGGAAGGGACGCCTAGGTGGTTCAGTTAGTTAAGCCTCTGCCTTCGACTCAGGTCATTATCCCAGGGTCCTCAGATTAAGTCCTGCATTGGACTTAATTGCTCAGCTGGGCACCTGCTTCTCCCTCTGCCTGCTTGTGCTCTTTCTCCCTGCTCTCCAGCAAATAAAGAAATAAAATCTTTAAAAATAAATAAAAATTTTAAAGAAGAGGAAAAATGGATCTAGAAGGTAGTATCAGAGAAGCGTGAGAAATGAGCATTGAGAGTAGAAAAACATGATACATTCTTGCTGTTACCATGACTTTTGGTCTTTCAGACTAAAAGAACTGAAGGAGTCAGGATGAGAAACTTGCTTGGGAGAGAAGACAGTCTCTGTTTTTGAATGAACTGGGCTTGAAGTGACAACGGTGCGTCTAGATAGAGATGTCCTAAATACCAGGGATATGTGGGAATAGAGTTCATATGGATATATGAGACAAAGATGAAAATATGGAAAATATAGGTGTCAAGGAACAACTAAAACTACCATGATGTATCTGTGGGCATTTGTGCAGGTATAGAATAACAGCGTAAAAGACAGAGACCCTTCAGGGATTGTGGCAGACACTGCTAGATATCCACCAAAATCTGTTCTTCCCCTCTCTGGACACACAACTACACTATATTTCCCTGATCCTCCTTGATTCTGATTTGAGTGAAGGGACAAAGGTTTCTCCCGTAAGTGACTCAGAGTGAAAGTCATGTGAACCACTCCAGGCTGGCCCATAAAAACCTCCCAGGTGGGCTCCTGTGTGCTCTTACTCTGCTGCTGGCTATGCTTAGATGAGGAGGAGGCCCTTGGGGATGGTGCAGCCGCATGTGGAAGACATCTCAATCCCAGATTTGCTAAGTCCAAAAGAAATGTCCATGGGCTTACCCAGTTCCCCCAGACCAGTGTATGAGCAAGAAATTCCTATTTCATTGAAGCCACATTTTAGAGTCTATCTGCTACAGTAGTTTAGCCTATCCTAACAGAGGTGGAAATGATGTATCTGCATTAAAAAGGATATAGATGAGAAGCACTGAAAAGGCAATGGGAGAGATAGAGGAGATAAAAATTATTAAACTGGCTGGTGGAGGAAAGGACAGATATCAAGAAGGTGGCAAGGCCTATGAACCCAATGCTGCTGTGGAGAATAGAGTCATAAGAACAAGACTGTGGAGCCAGGAGGATTCAAATTCAAATACCGATTTCACTGAACAGTAGCTAAGGACGCTGGACACATTTCTTAACCTGTGGGCTTTCTTTTCCTTCTCTGTAAGATGCGGCTAACGTATGCACAGGACTCATGGAGGCCAGCTGGATGAACAGCTGTCGTTATTACTGTTCTTAGATGAAGAAGGCTGTTAAAAGGTATTTGATTTGGTAAGAAGGACTTCTGTGGGGATTTTACCCAGAGTCCTAAGTTATCTGAAATAAAAAGTTAAACTACACAAATTAAAAAGAGAATCAGAATTGAAACTATGATTACAGAATAAGATTCAGGAAAAAATTTTAATTGGAATTGTGAGAGAGATCTATGATAAAATGACATGAGAATCTGGTGAAAGGTGCTGTACTTAATGAGAGGAGATCCATGAATACCTGAATAGACAGGAGAAGGAAGCTATGATCATGGCAAGGTCTGGAATGCTGGAGAAAGCAAGAAAATCATGAACGTCGGGTCAGGAGAATTACTCAAGCAAACCAACCTTGAGGAGAAAGGCATCTCTTTCCTCCCCTACTCTAGAGAAATTAATATGAAGAGGCAAGTGCAGATGGTAATCAGGTTTCTTGTGGATCCCATCCAGATGGCACGGTCTCCCCCACAGCCTGGAGAAGGCTTCCAGTGGAGCTCTCTAGCAAACGTGACAAAGGCCCCATGTGCCTTGCTCTTACCTGAACTTGGACTTCCTGATATCTCTCTCTTGATCAGCCATGGCTCTTCTCCCTTCTCCAACTGGGAAATCACACCAGGTTTGGAGAGCTGATATCCTGCTCACGAAGAAGAAAACACTGCATGTGCTGAGGTCAAAGAGCCATCCCAAGAATTTAAAGAGAGCTCTTTGGTATTCAGGCCTGCTGAGAGGGTAGAGTAGAAGGACCAAGGCAGAAAAGACCAGAGCAATCCTGACTTGCTGTTTAAAAGGAACTAGAAACCTATATCACAACCCAAAGCCCAAGCATAGCAGTTTGGTTAGAACAAAGATTTTCTTCCAACAGGCAAGTTCTAGTGATAAGGGGAACTCATCCTTACCCACTGAGACCAGGTTCCCATAGTTCTCCAGCATCACCTCCCGGTACAGATTCCGGTGAGCAGGGGCCAGTTGCCCCCACTCCTCCTGGGTGAAGTCCACCGATATGTCCTTGAAGGTCAACAGTCCCTAGAACATCAAATATGTCCTTTTCAGTTCTAATATTGCCTACACACTAAGAGATTCTAGCCAAGTTTTCTTGGACACCCTCCTGAAACTTGGTTGGCTGACTCTCTGTGGGAAGTTACAACACAATGCAACAAGCTTATAAATTGTCTTCTGCAACTTATCATTTGGCTGAAGGAGAAATACTCATGAACTATTAAAGAAGGTCTCAGAGCAGTATATGATAATTTGGATTAAGGACAATAAAGATCAGGAATATTTGAGGAAGGGGAGAGTTCAAAAGAGGCTGAGGTCACAAAAGAAGACAGGGACATTTGGTGGGCTGAGAGAATTGGTTAAAATGAGAACATTTCAGCATGGGTAAAATATCATTAGCTGGGTATTTCTGTTAGTAAGAAAAGTATGTGAGAACAGCACATTTCTGAAGGGAGCATGAATTCTACCTAGCAAGGAAGACTTGACCAAAGTAGATACCATGTTGTAAAGTACAACAGCCTCTCATGTACAATCTATACAAATTAAATAACCATTTTATGGTTATTTTTAAAAATATTACCAAATGCAAAGAGAATCCAGAAGCCAGAAGGCAAAGATAATAACATATTCCTTAAGTATAACCATGACTCTAATGCTTTTTATGTATTATAAGTAAGTCTGGAAGGCATTTGAGGCCTCTTGGGCTGGCAACAGTATGCATAGTGAACCAATTAGAAAGCTGAATTTGAAGAATGTTGAAGATATGGGATTAAACCCTATACCATGTTATTTTGGAAACTAAGATCATATCATATATAAAAGTCTTCTGTTCTCTAAGAATGTCTCCTTCTATATCGATTTTCTCTGATTAATCTCTAATTTTTCTTGAGTTTCCCCATGATTCTGGGGTTTGACAGCAGAGAGCTGTGCCCATTGCCAATGCCAATCATACTCTGATCAGCTCGTTTATGATACACAGACCCTACTAAACTGCTCTTAGCAGTTTTCCTTCCTTTCCTGGTCAGCCTATGTAGTGTGCGCCCTTCATGACCTGCCAGTAACTTCTCTACTCATTTCCCTTTTCATCTACAATTTTGCTCCAAAACATGACCAGAAATCCTCTCTTAAAGGTCATTAATGAAGAGTATACATCTCCAAGAATGTCAGAATTGCATTCTGTTAATTTTTAAATGTTAATGAAAATGTTTTATATCTGAAACTAACAAATGTACTATATGTTGCCTAATTGAATTTATTTTTTTTTAAAGATTTTATTTATTTATTTGACAGAGATCACAAGTAGGCAGAGAGGCAGGCAGAGAGAGAGAGAGGAGGAAGTAGGCTCCGAGCTGAGCAGAGAACCCAACTCAGGGCTCAATCTCAGGACCCTGAGATTATGATCTGAGCCGAAGGCAGAGGCTTAACCCACTGAGCCACCCAGGCGCCCCAAGGCTAATTGAATTTAAATTTAAAAATGTTTTACAATGGGGACGCCTGGGTGGCTCAGTTGGTTGAGCAGCTGCCTTCGGCTCAGGTCATGATCTCAGCGTCCTGGGATCGAGTCCCACATCGGGCTCCTTGCTCGGCGGGGAGCCTGCTTCTCCCTCTGCCTCTGCCTACCACTCTGTCTGCCTGTGCTCGCTCGCTCTCTCTCTCTCTAACAAATAAATAAATTAAAAAAAAAAAAATGTTTTACAATGTTTGTCTTTCCCCTGGATGACACCTGTGAGGTTTCAGGGCAAGAACTACATTACATAATTTTACACACACATTTTAGGGCAAGAGCTACATTACCTTTACACACACACACACACACACACACACACACACACACACCCCAACATGATTTTTATTTTTTATTTTCATTTTTCAAATTTTTATTTAAATTATGGTTAGAACATAGTCAAATATAGTGTAATATTGGTTTCAGGGGTAGAATTTAATGATTCCTCACTTACAAATAACACCCAATGCTCATCATAACAAGTGCCCTCCTTAATCCCCAACCCCCATCCAGCCCATCCCCCATGACTTTTAAATGTGTTGGATAAATGACAAGAGGTTTGCTTGAAACAAGAAGGTTCCTGAGGAACTTTCTATTATGATGAACCTCCTATTATGAGGAACCTTCTACTACTGGTGGGAAAATTACCTGTGAAATCGATCAATGTGGCCTGGTTTAGAACATGCTAAGAAAATCCAATCCAGCAAGTTGAGCCAAAGAAAATCAAAGTCCGGGGCTCTTAAAAGCTGAGAAACAATTTCAAGAAAGTGACAGGAAAATCCAGCCCACCTGAGATTCCACTGTTGAGGGCCTGGAGGTGACTTGATCCTCGAAACTTTTTCCCTCGGTCTCATCAGCATCCTGAGAGAGCAAAACTGAGAAAGGAATAGAGTTGTGAGGTTTACTTCTCCCCAAATAGAAAAACAGCTTGCAGACATGCTGAACGTGGCTCTTCTCCCAAAACATTCACAGGGAGGGACATTTACAGCAACTCAGAGCAGGCTGGAGCCTCCTTAATGAAAAGGAGCTAAAGTGCACAGCTTTGGGCATTACTACTCCGCAATGGTCAACACTGGGCTGAAAGCACGGATCTACTAGGGCACCCCTCTGCTCAAAAATCCTCAGTTTCCCCACTGATAAGAAAGAAAAATCCATGGGACGCCTGGGTGGCTCAGTTGGTTAAGCCACTGCCTTCAGCTCAGGTCATGATCCCAGGGTCCTGGGATTGAGTCCTGCATCGGGCTCCTTGCTCGGCGGGGAGCCTGCTTCTCTCGCTGCCTCTGCCTGCCTCTCTGCCTGCTTGTGTGTACTCTCTCTCTCTGGCAAAAAAATAAAATCATTTAAAAAAAAAAAGAAAGAAAGAAAAATCCATATACTTTGCCGTAGATTTCAAGATCCTCCACAACCAGTCCATCGTTGCTTCTCTACCCTTCTTCATCCACTAGACACACCCACCCTTATAGCCCCAGTCACTGTTCTTTGAACATACCTCTTACTTGGTGAAAAACTGAGACATCCTTCTAGACCGGTTCAGGTGAAGTTTTCTCAAACACTCTTAATGTGAAGAAAGCTTCCTCTTCCCTAAACTCTTCCAAAGTTCGTTTTTATCTCTACTTGGATATCCATCTCAGATACCTGTTTTATTTATTTATATAATTATCTCCCTCAATTGGATATTACTATGAATATATGGGTAGAAAATATCTGATCCATTTTTTTCCCTATCTGCTAACGTGTTAAGCATAACACGCTGCCGGGTTGCTAGACTTCCAATACTGACTGCGTTTGAGGTACTAGAAATATGAACTAGGAATTAAGGCAAATGTATTGTTGTCCTTGTATTTTTTCCCCCGCTTTTTATCATCAATATTGAACACCCATATATCCACCACCTGTATTCAATGATTGTCAACATTTGCCATATTTGCTTCATTTATCTATTTTTTTGAACCATTTCAAAGTTGCAGACATCATGATACATCATCCCTAAATACTTCAAATAAGGATCTTCTGCATAACCATACCATTCATCATACCTAAGCAAGTTAACAATTCATATTCTGATTTCCTCAACTCTCCTCAAACTATCTTTTATTCCGTATTGATCCCAACCCAGGAGCCAACCAAGGGTCATACATTCAAAGTGGTTGTTACCTGTGTTCTCTCTAGAATAGGACTTCCCCCTTCTTTCTTGACATTGGCTTTTTGAGAAACCAGCAGTCTGACTGTGCTAGCATTTACCTTACTTCTTTATCCCCTGTATTTTCTTTAAAACAGAAGTTCAGGCTTTAAGCTCAATTTAGGATCGGGTTAAATATTTTGGCAGGAATTCTTCATGAGTGATACCATGTGCTTTATATTACACTACCCAGAAGACAAAAAATGTGAGGTTATCCCATCATTGACACACTTAGTTAAGGACAGTGACCATCACGGTTAAGCATTTGCCTTTGGTTCAGGTCATGATCCCAGGGTCCTGGGATCGAGCCCCACTCCCTATTCCTGCTTCTTCCTCTTCCTCCCAAGTAAATAAATAAAAATCTTTTAAAAAAAAAACCCCCAAAAACAGTAACCACCAGATATCGCCATTGGAAAAGAATGTTCTTTCCTTTAGCAAGTAATTCATGGGGGCAATACTTTAGCACCCTGGGAATGCCCTGTTCCCCATTAGCTTTTCAATTAGTTCATTTATAGCAAAACAGTCTATCGTTCCTTCTACTCTTTTTATTGGCAGGTATTTTCTGTAAAAATCTTTCCCTCGGCAACTGAAAAATGATTTAAAATCCAAGGTAAATGCATTCTTCATTCCCATAATAATTTATTTTCAAAGTAAGAAATCAGTGTATGAATCACCACCATTGTTGGTAAATGAGTCTTTCCCCTTTCTCTATTTTAAGTGTCATCATGAACTTATAGAATTTTATTTATTCAAGGTGTTACAATCAATCTGGATACTGAACAGTCCTAAGTTTGTCCAAACGTGCCATCCTGCTGATACATGTCCATTAGTCTTTGCCCTCTTCCTCCCTTTCTAACACAAGATACTCCAGGCTCACCTGGTACTTTCCCTGCTGCCTTCTACTTCTGACCAAGCCACAAGTGCCTGGACAGGTCTCTCATTTGATTCAAATTTCCCCACTGTAAAATAAAGAAAATTAGGCAAGTCTTCCCTGCCCCATTCCCCCATGGGGAAAATGAAAAGAAATAACATACACAGTCATGACACTTAGATCATGGGGTCAGGTTGAACCGACCACTACTATTCAGGAAAACCCCAGGCCAGGAGCCATAATCAAGAACTCCAGAGACCTTTTACCAATTGCCTCCCCAAAGAATGCTTCTGCTCAGCTCTCTGCCTTCCTTCTCACACTAGAGGACACTGCCTTTCCTCCTTCCCGCCAAACAGTCTATTCTCACCTTCTCCTTCAAATATCTTAGTCACGTCCTCCCACAGGGGCGCCCCCTCCTTGGCTTTCTTTGGATGGCGCAACTTCACCCAGGTGCTGGCCTCCATGGGCAGGGTGATCAGGAGCTGCTGTAGCATGATGGCTTCAGCACTCCTTTCTGGGGCTCTCTGCCTCAGCCCACAAGGCAGAAGGTCCTATCTGGTTTTGGCCACTTTGGGTGAGCAAACTGCTGGGACCTCGGGCTTCACAGTTGTGCTGGAGTCCTCCACTCTCGCACACCCAGGGAACATACAGTACCAAAATCCGGAGTCTGGACCTTTTAACGTCTAGGCTCGCAAGGACCATCTCGTCTTGAGCTCCATCCCTCTCCTCAGCAGGCAGCTGGAGGCTCCAGGTTTCTAAGCAGCCCCCTGGGGATACTGGACAGAAAATATCAGTCAGCAAAAGCATCTAGAAAGCTGAGTCGCACAGTCAGAGTTCTAGAACTTAACACCAATCAGCGAATATTTTTCACAAAAGATACATGGAGACGGTGGATCTACGCGGCCCACGCGGTCCAAACCGCTGTGCTGGTGTCGTGAAGCACAAAGAGATGACGAAAGCCCAGTTCTTTGTCATAGGTAGTACTATGTTTAAACTAGTCTTGAGATTTAGAATCCCAAAGGCGCTGGGTTTGAATCCCAGCTCCTCCGTCTCGCTTGGCCGTGGCAAATCACGGAACCCCTGCAATCCCGTCTTCTCCTCCCGCAACGGAGAGAATAAGCCCTTCTCCAAGCCCGGACCTCGCAGCCTTTGTCTGAGCGCGACCCCGGGCCGCTGGGCGCACCACGCGCCACCGAGCGCCGGCGCTTCCGTGGCCCCCGCCCCAGACCTAGCACAATCTTCCGCTCACCCCCTGGCCGGCTCGCCCAGCTTGCCCTTGCTCCCTCGCCCCGGGGCCGGCAGCCCTCCGCACAGCTCGGAGATGCTCCCACGTAGCGCAGCCGTGGCCGGTGCGCATGCGCGGCAGCGGCCTCCGCGCGTGGTTCCCAGCGTCCTCCGGGGCAGCCTCCGGCTCGCGGCGCCTCCCGGGATGCTCGCCCGGCGGCCGGGTCGCTCCGTCACTCCAGGCTCGCTGCTGCTCCGCAAACCCACCGCGGGGGACGCAGCCCCACTCCTGCGGAAGGAGGGGGAGCCGGTGCTCCTGTCCCCACCCAATCTATTGAATAGAGTCGTCTCCCCTCGGCCGGCAGGAGGCAAGTGAATGTTTCCATGGGAAGATTGGAAACCTTTGACAAAAGGGAAACATCTGTATCACTTTTTTGTCCGAACAACGTTGCTATAAACGAATCCATAGTGCTTTTACTTCGTACGTACGTGGAAAAGACTGAGAATGGAATGGAATCCCGTGTCTTACTAAAAGAATACCATGATCAGGTCGTTTTTTGTGCTGCCCTCAATACATTCTTATGTTAATTGCTTTCCTTGTATTTCTGAAATGCCAGAAAACACACAAAAGAAAAACAATTATTACCTAGAATCTCATCAAGCAGAGATAAGCATTGCTAACATTTGGTGCAGATTTACAAACACACACACACACACACACACACACACACACACACACACACAATTTTTTTTCATGCATTTTTATGTATTCTCTGCAAAAATGATTATACTCTAATGCACTTTTATTGGTGAGTTTTGTCTCCTCGACAAAATAGGACTACATCATTCCAAAAACACTTCTACATCAATAGCTTTGAAAAAATTTTAGAAAATAAAATGAAACTATGTACTTGCTAGCTGTTGTGAACTGAATCTTTGTCTCCCCACCTACCTCTGCAATTTCATATGTTGAAGCCCTAAACCGCTCGTGTAGTTGTATGTGGAGTGAGGAAGTAATTATGATTAAATGAAGCCATAAGGGTGGGGCCCGTGTCCCACAGGATTAGTGTCCTTATAAGAAGAGGCACCAGGGGCGCCTGGGTGGCTCAGACGTTAAGCGTCTGCCTTCAGCTCAGGTCATGGTCCTGGCGTCCTGCGATCGAGACCCACATCGGGTTGCTTGCTTCGTGGGAAGCCTGCTTCTCCCTCTCTCACTACCACTGCTTGTGTTCCCTCTCTTGCTGTGCCTGTCTCTCTGACAAATAAATAAATTTTAAAAAGAAGAAGAAGAAGAAGAGGCACCAGAGGACTCACTCTATGAAGGTGTAGGCACTGAGGAAAGATCATGTGAGGATTTAGCAAGAAGGTGCCATCTACAGGCCAGAAAGAGTTCTCACCCTAAACTGACCCTGCCAGAATTTGATCTGGAACTTCTAGCCTCACAAATGTAAGAAAACAAATTTCTGTCATTTAAATCACCAGGTCTATGATATTTAGTTATAATGGCCCAAGGAGTTTAATGCACTTGGCATACAGTATTTACAAAGCACGAGGCTTTGTTCTCAGTGCATTATGTATTTTAACCTATTTAGACCTGAGGCAATTCCCAGTTGGCAGATAAGAAAACAGGTCTGGAAAAGTTAAGTAATTTGCCCTGCATGATACCTTTTGCAGGTGGTGAATCCAGGCAGTCTATGCTCCCATTCACTGCCTAACAAAAACACCACATAAAATAGAGTAAAATGTTAATGGTAGGTAGTGATACATGAATGCACACTGTAAAATTACTTCAACTTTTCTGTATGTTTGAATATTTTCATAATAAAACATTGGAAAACATGGCAAAGAATAAGAATTATGTGGAACATTATAAATAAAACTTCGAAAAGTTACTGATTTAGATAGACTATGACAAGCACCACATTCATGGATTGAAATAGAGTATTCTAAATATGTCACTTTTCCTCCACTTTAATGCTCCTCCACTAAATCTCAACTTTTCTTTTTACTCAGTTAAATGATGCTGACGTTTACTTGGAATGGTAGGTATTCTAGAATGGCCAATGAAATTGTGCAGCAATAATAAATTCAGACTTGCCCTACCAATATGATATAAGATATAATCTTGTATTATAGAGGGACAATAATCAAGATAAAACTGGTGTCAAAATAACTCATAAATTAGTGACATGATTTTGGAAGCCCAGAAACAGACTTGATAATTTATTTAAACTTAATATATTATAAAAGTGATATTTCAAATTGGTAGGGTAATGATAGATGGTTCAATAAGTGACATTAGATCACTAGTTAGCCATTTGAGGGAATTGTGTTAGTCTGCTTGGGCTACTGCAATAAAATACTATAGACCGGATGACTTAAACAGCGGAAATTTATTCTCTCACAGTTTGGGAGGTTGGGAGGTCCAAAGTCAAGGTGCTGGCAATGTAGATTGCAGTCTGAGGCCTCTTTTGTAGGTGGGAGCCATCTTACTGTGTGCTCACATGACCTCTTCCTGTGTGTATGTGGGAAGAAAGAAGGAGCTCTTTGGTATTTCTTCTAATAAAGATACTAACCCTATTCTTATGACCTCATTCAACCTTAAATACTTCCATAAAGGCCCTATCTCCAAATATAGTCACTTTGGGGATTCAACATGGATTTAAATTTGGTTGGGACACCAAACACTCGGTCTATAAAAGGAACAAATCAAATGGGATTTCTACTATACATGTTATACATCATGTAATTCTGGGAAAGTTAAGCTTTGAAATATTCAGAGAGGTGACTCTATACATAGTTTTGTGATTAAGCCTCTTTTATTTGTAAGTAACAAGTTCACCAGAATTGCTTTCTAAGTTAAAAGGATGATGGTGGTGGTGGTGGTGATAATAATTGGCAGGATTCTGGAGTGTCTTTGGGAATCCAAGGAAGAAGTGATTAGCCCAGTCCGTGGAAGGTTAGGGACCAGTGTATCTGGTTAGTGCTCAAAGTGATGCCCTCTACACTCTATACCACCACCCTCAATATAGTTCAGTTTTAGCATCTCCTAGTGTCTGTTGCTCAATTCAAAATTCTAGATCTTGGCAAGATCATTTAATCATTGAGCAGTGACCAGGTTGGCAGGCAGGGTCCTAGTAGACCTGGTTTCTGGGCCCTCACCCCCATGAGTAGGGGGCAGTTCTCAACAAAGGAGAAGTGTTCCAGACTGAGAAAAAATATGCATGTTCCTTGATTCATTGAATGACACAAGGAAGATGCTAAAACGTGATTTTTAAGTACCAAAAAGACCCCAGATAGATAAATTTATGACTATTTCAAATATTCCAAATAAAAGATTAGGAAATAAATCCAACAATGCATTTAAGACATACTATATATGACCAAGCAAGGTCAAAAGCAAAACCATAAGATCAAAAGGAATTAATAACATTTAGCAGTCATTACTAATATACATTTATTTGTTTAACAAGTAGTTATAGAGCACTTACTCTTTGTCAACTATTGTTCTGATTAATATACTGAAAACTCAACTAAAAGAAGACTAGAAGGAAACTACTTGAATATAAAAAAAAACTATTTACAAAAGACCATAGCAAATAGTATTCTAAAATGATGCAACACTAAAACCATTTTGATTAAAATCAGAAATCTGCCAGAGCATTATTTTTAAACATCATCTTGGAGAATTTATCAAATACAATAATATAAGGAAGCTAGCAAATATATTGGAAAAGAACAGTTAGAGCTATATGTGTCCTTTTGCTGATAATATGATATATGACAGACCATCTAGAAAAACCCAAGTCTTGAATAAAAACTAAAATAAATGGGAAACTTTCATGTGAGGGACTTGCCTCGTAAGAAATACATACAAAATAAATATCTTTCTCACTCTAGAAATGAGCATCTAGGAGTCCCCGGATTGCTCAGTTGGTTAAATGACTGACTCTTGATTTTGGCTCAGGTCATGATCTCGGGGTCCTGGGATGAGACCCACGTCCAGCACCTTGCTCAGGCAAAGTCTGCTTCTTCCTCCCCTTCTGCTCCTCCCCCGCTAATGTTTTCTCTCTCTCTCTTTCTAAAATAAATAAATAAGTAAAATCTTGAAAGAAAGAAAGAAGAATCTAGGATGAAACGTAGATGAGAGCAGTAAAAACAAGCATTATTAAAAGTCATAAAACAAGATTTGAATTAATGTAAAAAAGTATATTACATGTGAGGGAGATTTGATCATAACTATCAAGTAATATAAAACTTCATTGCAATTCCTCTTAGAATTCCAACAGGGTTTCACTTTGATTTCTGAACTAGATAAAAAGATCTTAAGAATAAGGTCCAAAAAGAGACAAAAATTCTCTTTTTTGTAAAGAGAAAAAGAAACAAACAGTGATGGAGGACTTGCCTTCCAGATATTACAATATTACAACATACTGAAAAGTCATTATGGCCATGAACTATGATACTGGTGAGAAATGACAAAAACAAAAACAAAAACAAAAACAAAAAACAAAAAACAAAAAACAATGTAACAGACTTGGGAATCCAAAAATAGGTTCTGGTTTATATGAGATTTTAGTAAGTGACAAATATGGTAGTTTAATAAATGAAACTTATAGAATTTTAGTATTTAGCAATCTGAAAGAAAACAAAAATAGATCTCTATCTTAACCCATATTAAGAAATAATGCCAGTTGCATTAAACCCTTACATGTAAAAACAGAACAAAAATCTTACAAGAAAAAAAAATCTTGCAAGAAAATCCAAGAGAGTACATATATAATTTAACAGTGAGAGAAATGCTTTTAACCAAGTCTGGGAACCTAACTAACATGCTTGACTATATAAAAATTAAAAACCTTTGTAAGCAAAAGATGTCTGAAACAGTCAATATGACATGAAATACATGTGTAATCCAGATGACAGACAAAACAGATATTTGATTGACTCTAAAATACCACTTATGGTAAAATACACCATTATGTATGTAGCACTAATACAAAAAATCCTGCAATTAAATTAATGCACAATGCTTTCTTTAGCTTAGAATTTTATGTTACACTTAATGAAAGAGCTCTTTAGATTTTTTTTACACATCAATTTTTTCTTAAAGATTTTATTTACTTATTTGATAGACAGAGATCACAAGTAGGCAGAGAGACAGGCAGAGAAAGAGGGAGGAAGCAGGCTCCCCTCTGAGCAGGGAGCCTGATGTGGGGCTCGATGCGGGGCTTGATGCGGGGCTTGTTGCGGGGCTTGATCCCAGGACCCTGAGATCATGACCTGAGCCGAAGGCAGAGGCTTTAACCCACTGAGCCACCCAGGCGCCCCATTTTACACATCAATTTTTATCACATCTCATGTTTCTGGGTTTCTGTGTCTTTATGAACATAACAGTTTTTTCATTGTAATGCCAAATCACTCTCTAACTATTAAGATATTTAAAATAGTAATTAAACTCAACACATCTAGAACCAACAGTGCACATAACTGATGCCTGGGCAATCACGGTCGATAACAATATCTCAACTACTGATTTCAGATTAGCTTCAGCCACGTAAAAGGGGTGGGAGCAGAGGGAAAAAAAATAACTCCACAGTACAATGGGCAAAGGATATAATTAGATAAATCACAGAAGAGAAATCCAAATAGCAAGCATATGAAAAATAGCCAAACATGGAAATTAAAAGTAATAATGAGATACTGCTTTGTACCCAAATTGGTCAAAAATAAGAAGTATAACAGCTATTGCAAATGGGAATGCAGAGAGAGATTATTCCCATACATTGCTAATAGAAGTTGCACCAGGGTGCCTGAGTGGCTCAGTTGATTAAATGCTGGATTCTTGATTTTGGCTCAGGTCATGATCTCAGGGTCCTGGGATCAAGCCCCACATGGGAATCTACTTGAAGAGTCTTTCTTTCTCCCTCTTCCTTTCCCTCTACCCCTTCCCTTGCTCATGCATGTTCTCTCTCTCAAATAAATGTATCTTTTTAAAAAAAGAGAGGGTGGCACCTGGGTGGCTCAGTGGGTTAAAGCCTCTGCCTTCGGCTTAGGTCATGATCCCAGGATCCTGGGATCAAGCCCGGCATTGGGCTCTCTGATCAGCAGGGAGTCTGCTTCCCTTCCTCTCTCTCTCTGCCTGCCTCTCTGCCTACTTGTGATCTCTGTCTGTCAAATAAATAAATAAAATCTTAAAAAATTTAAATTTAAATTTAAAAAGAGAGAGAGAAAGTATGCACCAGCCTTTTGGAAATCAATCTGGCAATATCTCTTAAAATAAAATACATATACTTCTTTTGACAAAGCATTCACGCTCCCTTGGAAACAAAAGCACTGTTGCAAAGGACAACTGTAGGAGGATGGTTACTGCAGAACATTTCTACCAGCGGAAAATGTGAAGGTAAATGCCCAAGAGTACAGAAACTGCTGAATAAATCATGATATATTCACACACCAAGGCCTTGTAAAAGAATTAGAGTTATACATCACTTGGCAGGATTTCCATGGGATTTTTTTTAAAGATTTATTTATTTATTTGAGAGACAGTGCACACGTGAAGAGGAGGGTGGACAGAGGAAGAGGCAGAGAGAGACTCTCAAGCAGACTCCCTGCGGAGTGCGGAAGCCCCTGCAGCGCTTGATTCCAGGACCCTGAGATCATGACCTAAGCCAAAATCAAGAGTTGGCCACTTTACCAACAGAGCCACCCAGGCACCCCTCCATGAGATATTTTTAAGTGAGAAAGTATTAGATTAAACCATATGAGCTTCCTGGTATGTAATCAATTTTAACATACAAAAAGGCAATTTCGTATGATTTAGCCTAATAATTAGCCCATCAATATGTAATTGTGTGCGTGTGTGTATGCACAAATATATATGTATACACAATAGTGAGGATTATGTGAATATAGGGTATAAAGAAAAATACATACTAGGTTGTTGACATGTGCAATGAAACAAAAAGAATATAACATGATCTAAAAGCAGGCAATTATAACCAAGAGCTCAAACTGGGGATTTATCCCAAATGATGTTAGCTCTATCCTACTGAAGCTCTCAAATCCCTTTTTTATTTCAACAAATGTACTCAACAAGAGAACAATTTGTCTACTGTAAATAGGAAAGAAGCAATGCCATAAAATATTATAAAAATATTAAATCCAAGAAATTAAACTTGTAAATATTTTTGTTTTAAGATTTTATTTGTTTATTTGAGAGAGAGAGAGAGAGCATGAATGGAGGGGCAGGGGTGGAGAGAGAGGGAGAGAGAAGAGAGGGCAGAGAGAGAGGGAGAAACTTCCTGCTCAGCAGGGAGCCAGATGCCCCGTGCTCAATCCCAGGATGTGGGGATCACATGCCCAGCTGACTGAGCCACCCAGAAGAAATTAAACTTTTAAATAAATAAAACAATTACTAAATCCAGTCAATTTTTTAAAAGATTTTATTTTATTTTTATAAGATTTTACCTAATTATCAGAGAGAGAGAGAGCACAAGCAAGGGGAGATGCAGGGAAAGGGAGAAGCAGCAGACTCCCCACTGAACAGGGAGCCTGATGCAGGACTTGATCCCAAGGCCCCAGGATCATGACCTGAGCCAAAGGCAAATGCTTAACTGACTGAGCCACCCAGGTGTCCCCTAAATCCAGTCAATTTTTAAAGTACATATCTGAAAATAAATTTCTCAATGCAAAGAATAGAATTGTTTATCAACTCAGAAGCGGGGAGAGATTTAGGTTCGTGTCCCTTACTTTAAAAAGAAAGAAAGAAAGAAATGAGCTTCTATATTAATAAGTTTCTGTTTTTCTGTTTTGATATGAGCCAGCGCTGGAAATCCATGCATAGTGTATGATGGCAAAATACTTAACTGTACTCTCTCATGGAGCTAGAAACTCACCAAAATTATCCCAATAGGACATCTAATTCAATATCTAGAATACATTCTTCAAAATATTTGCTTATGTCTACAAAGATGTTGGGGAAAGTCTCCTCATCTAGTCATCTCTGCCATTAGATCAGAAAACCCTTATGAAGACATTTTATCAAGTCTTTCATATGTCTCTTCATCATCTTCAAAATATAGACTCAGGGACTAGTTCAGTTGAGTTATTAACCATATCATCCAAAGAAAAGGTCCCAGCTCACTCTTAAAGAGGCATGTCCCCAACTCCAGTTACACAATACTGAATTTAATGCACTCCATCCTCAAAGTGGAAAATAGGTATAAACCTTGCCTTGCAGGCCTGAATTTAGATTGTTCAAGTTGTCAACATTTTGAAAAAGAAAACTAAGAAATTCAGCTGGCAAAATCGAGTTTATTCGGAATAACAGAGAAATTGCAATTCAAGATAAGCAAAGAACAGGTCCAAAGAACAGGGAGGTCCAAAGAACAAAGGAGGAGAACATCCTTTTATAGCGGAAAGAAGGAAGTTGGGAGGGGCCGTTTTGAACCAAAATGCTTTGAAGGAAAGTGAGAGTTCAGGTGATGGTAGCTTCTCACTGGCTTGTAGGAGGTGGAAGTGGTGGTGGCCTCTCACGGGCTGTTGCCAGGCACCTCGTCTTCCTCTTGGACAGCTCCCTTCTTCCTGTTGGACTAGGCAAGCTGTGACTAGTGATGCTAGTGAGATCCCCCCTTCACAGCTTCCCGAATCCATTTTGAGTTAGGTTTCCTTAACACATTTTCACAAAGTGATAACTATATCCTGAGCCAGTGCCTCTTAGGCACATGCTCCCACAAAGTACCTGTGTTCCAGAAACAGGAAGTCATTTTATCTTGAAGAGACAAATGGGGGTTCTTCTGTGGGAGAACCAATGAGCTTCTGAATGAAACAGAAGCTGTTTTGAAATCATTGTCCGTCTCTTCACGGAACTGAGAGAAAGTGAGACTTCAGGGACGCACTCTCAGATGACTGACGATCTTAACAGCTTCAGTAGGTACTTGTCATATACATTCATCCCCAGGTTCTCCTTGGGCATAAACACTGTAGTTCATTCAAGACACCACAACTGTTCATATTTTTGTTACAATTTTTAGTCTTATCTCTTAGAAATACCATTTTTTTAAAACCACTGATTTATGACTGGGTTAAAAGGCAATTCATGTTATCAATAGAGAGTCAGGCCCAATTCCAATTTACAATGATACAGCCTTCCACACATTTTCTGTAACAAATGATTGCCAACTTCTAGCAGATGAATGCTGAAGAGAATGAAGAAGAAATCCAGGCTAGCACTCAGGATCATCTATATTATCCATGTTTCCAAGCATTTTGGATGGAAAATGTAGTTAGGGTAGCTAATGCTGTCCGTGTCCTCTGCCATATCCTTCAGACCTTCCAGTGTGCTCCAGTGGATGTCAGCTGCCAGTGTCTGCACCTCTCTGCCTGAGACTGAGCTGCCTCCAATGTCTAGGAATTAACACTGACTACCCTCCCACCATCACAACCACCAGCCCTCCACCAACGACTCTTGGCATTGGTAAGAGAATGCCCAGTCTGGTCACCATTAGGTGGCATAATTCTGAGGTCTGTATTTTGCAGTTTCCCAGAGTTTCAGTGAGACTAATCTGTCTCCGACAGTGGCAACTAGCGTAACAGTATGTGCTTTACTGGCTGTCTACCTTTGCCGGTCTTATTTCCCCTACTTCCTGATTGGTATTTCCTGTGTTTCCCAAATCCACTACTTGCACTCCATCCTTGTCTCAGAGTCTGCTTCGAAGAGAACCCAGATCAGTCACTGAAAATGTGAACAATGATCCTGTAAGTTACACATTCCTTGTAAGGTGAGTTATCATGCCTTACCAGGCTGTATTACCCTCATCCCAAGCAATAACCTTGAAATTGCAATTTTAATGTACCAGTTCTACTTCTTCTAGTACATATTAAAATGAATACATAGACCATTTATCAAGCTATACAATTACAATTTGTGTACTTTCCTATATGTAGGGTACACTTTAATTAAACAGTTAAAAAGATAAATATGTAACAATTAAAGTTGTCTTTCAAAGTCACAGTCACCCCTGGTTCTGAACTTCTTCTTCCAGTGAATTCATTCAGCTTATAAATCATCTTCTGCTCCACTTAAATAATCCAGAATTTTGCTAGAGTCCTCCTTTCTTTTCAGGGGACAACTTCACTAATACATGAGAGTAAACAGAAGTTATTCTCTCTTCTCTGATCTTCTCTGAAACAATCTTCAGACTTTTATGTTTGCAGCTACTCATTTCACTAGAGGTAGGTCCTCAAAGCTAATGCCCCTTCTCCATCCTTGGACACAATGGGACAGAACAAAGCCATCTTCATCTTGCTTTCCTTACGTCCCCACAAAATGAATAAACCAGACACTATAGTTTTGTGACACATTCTATGGAACAGTCAGGGAAATTCAGAACTCAATTTGTAAATAACTCTCTCTCTCTCTCTTTTTTAAAGATTTTATCCATCCATTTGACAGAGAGAGAGAGAGAGATCACAAGTAGACAGAGAGGCAGGCAGAGAGTGGGGAGGGAAGGACCCTGAGATCATGACCTTAGCTGAAGGCAGAGGCTTAACCCACTGAGCCACCCAGGTGCCCCTAACTTGAATTCTCTTAAAGAGAAAGTACGGGACAGCATGGTACTTCTCAAGGACTGTGGTCACAACCCCCATCCCATAGGTACCCTTTGCTTTAAGGCTCTAAGTCTGCAATTCCCTTCCCTGGGAAAACAACACGCCCTCACAAAAAAGGGTCTTATCCCCTGGACTTTCTGCCTCCCCAGTCTTTATCTTTTGATCTTACAGTCTAACCAACGGGACGCAATGCATGTATTTGGCTCCATTCCCTCACAAGATCCCATCATAACACAGAGAAAGGGATCTGAAACCAAAGCCATAGACTCACAGGGACAAACTGAATGGAGAAGGGGGAAAAAAAAATCCAAAACTTTGGAAACTAGAAAATGGATGGATGAATGATGACAGACTTATGAGTTCTGAAAAGTTGGATCTGAGGCAAGCAGTGGAGAAAGCCAAGAAGCAATCCAATTTACATTGCGGAATCCCAAAAAGCAAAGCAATGAGTTGCCTTGGGAACCTCTGAAAATGGAGAAAGTGATGTTAAAAAAAGAATATTGATTACAAATCTGATGCAGAAGTAGTTAGATTTCCAACACCTCTACACTATGTAGTCAAGTGACTATCCTTTTACTTCTTTGCAGGAGACTGGAAGAGTAGACTCAGGGGAAGATAAAATAGAGGAGTCTCTGAACTGAAGGACACCAGGCGCACTTGAAGCAATGGAGGAGGAAATAGGGCAAGGATAAAGGAAAATGTACACATTGAACTCAAGACTCCCAACCTTCTTTCCAGAATGCTTCCATTCAGGTCTATCTATATTCCCTGGGCAACAAATTAGGGGGGAAAAAAGTCTCCAATGACTCCAATTGGCCTATGAGAAAAAGATCTAAGTATTATTGATACTCGATGTTCCCCAAGGATATGGCCCAGGCAGACCACCACCCAGTTCACGATGGGCAGCTCTGGTCTTATGGCACCTAAGTCTCATGATTTGGGATTCAATCTCCACCAGGGCCAAGTGGGGAAAGGGTTACTTGCCAAAGAGGGCATAGGTTCAAAAACCACAGTTGCCTCCTTGGTGTTTCTTTAATTGGGGCTGTAAGAGTCTCCATTCAGTATCCCAATCTGCTACTGATGTAAGAAATAAGGGCTGAGGGCAGAGCTGCCCGTAGCCTGAACTAGAAGAAACCTCTCTTTTTCTGGGCTCTACTTGAAGTAGACTGCCTTTCAGTTCAGTGCAATGATTGGCTGGGCCAACACACCCATCAACAATACATGTTCTTAACAAATCCAAAGAGACTTACCAAGTACTGTACTTCTCTTTTAATACAGAGGGTAGAGAGTTCAGGACTTTAAAGGGGTTATCCCAACATGCCTAAAATAATTCATTGATGTGGCTGGATTCCCTATAGATTGGATTATGGTACAGATTGCCTATTACTTCCTGCTTAAAACAACAAGAGTCATTTACAATCTTTCATAGTTTCCATGAATCAAGAATTTAGACAGGGCACAGAGCAGACAGTTTGCCTTTGCTCTATGACATTGGGAGCCTAACTGAAAAACTCAAAGGCAAAAAGCTGGAATCATCTGAAGGTTTATTCATTACCAAATATGGTGGCTGAGTTTGAAGGGCAAGAATCCCGAGGTGGATGGGGAATGGTAAGCCATATTTTCCTTTCATAACCTAGCCCTGGGGGTTACGCTGGGTCGTATCTGTTGCATTCTATTGGTCAAGACAGTTATGAAATTCTACTTATTCAAGGGAAGAGAAAATGATCCCACCTTTCAATGGAAGAATTCCAATGTCATCTTATGAGATGAACATGTGTGATGGGATATACATTGGTGAGCCATCTCTGGAAAATATAATCTACCATAGTGATGCAGTCAAGGCCTCTATAGACTAACTGTGGCATAGATCTAAGAGCTGGCATATTTTCCAGAAGGAAGGGTAAACTCATACTGCTGTTCTATCAGGAGAGGCCAAACTGCTTCTGATATTTTTATCAAAATATATACAAAAGGGATAGATGCCCTCTCATGAATTATCATGGTATTGGTTGTCTATCAAGTGTCATGCACTATCCTGGTTTGATTCAATAAGGAAATGAGTTCTGGAATAGCAGCTGCAGTGGGTATCACTCAGTCTGGAGCTCTTAGTATGACTAAGTTAATGATAATCTGTCTTCTCCCAAACCCATCCATCTGCTGCACCAGCTAGATGGACAAGTTAAATGGACATGTGATGGGAGTCATCACAATGCATCTGTTATGTCTCTCTGGTCACAGTAATCTCTACAATTTCCCCAGAGATGTAGTACTGTTACTGACTCATTAGTTTGGCATGGAAGAGCTCTAGGAGCTTCCTCTTCTCCATTCATTTCTTAAGAGTTCTTCACAGGTCAACAAACCAATGTGGGAATTCCATCAGTTGCTAAAGACAGCTTTTCCAACACAACACACAGGAGCTTAAGGGCTTAAGATTCCACCAGGCCGATGGTGAGGCTGAATTGGGTCAAAACTCCATTACCTGATCCCCATAAGCTCCCACCCAAACTTATGGACAGTAACATTTTGGGTACTCAGGAATTAGTGATATCTAACAGCTAGTATCCAAATGTTGCCCAAGTGCTGACATAGTTGCCCCAGTGTAGTTACCCAGATAAAATGGTAATGGGTCCAGATAAAATGGTAATGGGTCCCTTTGGGGAGAGCTAGGAGTATGTGCTTTTACAGGGATCTTACTAAGCTCCCCCTTCAAGGATACCTGGCCTCCACATTATTCAGTCAGCTCTAGATCTGTGAACTAGTGCTGGTCTAACAACAGAATGCAGGGCTGCATTTCTATCTTGATGACATCTCTCTCTAGGCCTGGAGAAATTTTTGCTCTTCAGTCAAATAAGACTTTAGTGTGCAGCCATTTATCTGGGACTCTATCCCAATTAATCACCTCTAAAGATCTTAGTATCCAATCTGATTATTATACATTGCACGCAGGTCACTGTTAAAGACTTCTATTTTGGAATATCCCAACTTCCCCCAAAATAGGAAGTACACGTCCCTAGCATTCTTGACCTACAGGGAACATCTGCAAAGTCATGTTTTAATTATTCTAGTACTTCTATAACAAAAGATCCCTCAAGCCTTTGGTAAAGGTAATATCTTCAAGGTTCTTCTAGGGATAGGTTGGAAAAAGGGGTGACATATTTGGTAGTTCATTCCAGAATTCCCTGAGTCTTGGATAAATTTTCTCCACATTAGACAAAGGACTTCCATCATCTCAGGTTCCTGGATTGGTCAATACTATGTTTAGTTTTGTCTGTAAAGCATGCCCAGATGCTAGGTCCATGTGATTAAATCTAAACTCTGTGGTAGGTGCATCCATATTAATAAATACCACTATACTAAAATTATATCTTTCTCTTCTTGATTGAACACCCTCAATATTTTCATATGAATGCATCTTCTCTTTGCCAGTGACTGTATAAGCCCCTTCCTCCAGGTATTATTTGCTGTTTGGTATGATACGATGTATCCAAAATAAGCTATGAGATAATCCTGCCAACATATTTAACCTGAATCTAATTGGGCCTCTAGGCCTAACTTTCAGTTTCCAGGTAGATAAAAAATGTAGAACTTTCTACCAGTTGGCTTGAGCCCTTCAAAAAGTCGGTGGCATGAGGAAAAAAGATGGCACTGTTCCAAACAAAAAGAAATCAAATAGACATAGCAACCAAATACAGTGCCTAAACCTAGATTGAACCTCAGCTTAAAAAAAAAAAAAAAGCAACAAAAGACATTCTTGGGATAAGTGGCAAAAATTGAAAATGGACTGAATTTTGGGTGATATGAAATTATTAATTTAAAATAGTATGAAAATGGTATTGTGGTTATATAGGAGACTATTACATTCTTAGGAAGGGCATGCTCAAATATTTAGGGGGTAAAATAATGATATTGTGAAAAATGTGTTCAACATTAAGCTTGTGAGATTCCTCTGTGTGGTTGTATAGAACTATAGTTTGATCATTTCCATTGCTGTTTAGTATTCTGTTTTATCAATATATCACAGTTTATTCATTTTTCTGCTAATGGACATTTGGGTACTTGCATCTGTTTATACCCCCACCAGTTGTTTAGGAGAGTTCCCATTGCTCCTACATTCTTGTCAACACCTGGATCATCTTTTTCCGTTTTAGCCATCTGGTAGGTGTTTAGTAATGTCTCACTGTGGTTTTATTTGTACTTCACTAATTACTAATGAGCTTGGGCATCTCTTCATGTAATTGTTAGTCATTTGGGTCACCCCCTGAGGTGAGCAGTCAGGCCTCTATTGCCTAGTTTTCACTATGTTGGCTGTCTCTTATTTTGCAGGAGTTCTACACGTATTCTGGATATAAGCCCTTTACCATGTGTTTCAAATATATTCTCTAGTTCTGTGGCAAGCCTTTCCACTGTCTTAATGGAATCTTTTGATAAACAGTTCTTATTTTTAATCTAGCCAACTTTATAAATCTCTTCATGATTAGTGCTTTTTAAGTCCTGTTTCAGTGTTTTTCCTTCTGCCAGGAATGAGATATTCTCTATTATGTCTTAGGAGCTTTACCATTTTGATTTCACATTCAGATGTGCAGTCCATCTAGAATTCACTTTCATTATGGTGTGAGGTAGAGAGTCGACTTTCACTTTTTTCCTATCTGTATGTCTAATGTTCCAGCATCCTTTATTTGGATAACTGTTTTTTTCACTGCTCTGCATTGCCACTTTCATAAATCAATGTGTATTGGGTTCTGTATTCTATTCTGTTGGTCTATATCTATTTTGTACCAGTTGTACAGTCTTACTCTAGTTTCATAACAAATCTTAAAATCTGGTAGTATTGTCTCTCCAAATGTTTGTTTCTTCCAAAATCATCATGCCCTTTTAGGTCCTTTGCATTAGACTCTCAGTTCCTACAAAAAAAAAAGCCTGATGGAGCTTGTTTTATGCACTGATGGTAGATTGTCTCTTTCTCCTTGAAATTCTATAAATTTTTGCTTTACTTCGAGGCTTTAAAAAATGCATACTGGTTTAGAATATTTTCCTTTTGAATTGAACCTTTAATTATTACATAGAAATTCTGTTTCTAATAATGCTTCCTTAAAGCCTATTTTATTTATTTAAAGTCTATTTTATTTATTTAAAGTCAATATACTGATCCCTGCTGACTCTTATTTGCCTGCTCTTTCTTTTTCCATTCTTTTATTTTAAGCATTTTCCTATCCTTATATTTCAGGCAAGACTCAAAGAGACCTTCACTAAAGGAACTTCAAAGGATATACTTCAGTTGAAGGAAAGTGGTCTTAGAAGAAAGGTCTAGGATGCCAGAGAATGGATTTTAATTACCCAATCTGACAATCTCAATATCTTTAATAGCCCACTTATTGCATTTTTATTTCTATTTGTTCCACTTTTCTATGCTTACTTTTTAAGAAAGATTTGAGAGCGAGAAAGCACGTATGCGCAAGCGTGTGTGAGTGGGCAGAGGGACAGAGGGAGGAAAGGGAAAGAATCTCAAGCAGACTCCATGCTGAGCACGGAGCCAACCTGGGGCTCAATCTCACGACCCTGAGATCAAGACCTGATTTGAAACCAAGGGTCGGATGCTTATCCAACGGAGCCACCCACCTCTCTATGCTTACTTTTTCTTCTTACTGTCTGAAGCTTGAGGGAGAGGCTTGATATTTTTGTTTATTTGCCTTGTCTTATTCTAAGGTTCCCTCTTCATTGATTTGTGATTTACACTCTATTTCTATTCTTAAGAGTAATCCTTAAAACCTAATATGTATATTTAACTGGATAGAGCCTGTTTCTCTACTTTTTCAATTCCTTCAATTCATTCTTCAACCTACCATTCCACTAAAACTGCTTCTGCAGAAGTTTCCAAATGCTGAATTCAATAGTCCTTTTATCAGTCTGTATCTCAATGGATTTTCCTACTAACTTGATATTCGTGATCATCCCTCCCTGATGTTCTAGTCCCTAGGGTTCCTTGACATTGCCCTTTCTTGGGAGTTTTTTGTTTTGTTTTGCTTTCCTTAATTGCTCCTCCTCCTCATTGCCATACCACCTTCTCTCCTTCTTGGGGCTTTCCTCCTTAACCCTGATTAGAAATGAGTACTTTCCCCAAGATACTGTGCCCAATGGCACAGTATTTTAAAAATCCATCCTATATGATCCCCTCCACTCCCATGGCATCAATTACCACCTCCATGGGGCTGACTCTCAAGTTCATTTCTCCATCTTAGCTTCTTCTTTGAACAAACCTCAGACTCAAATCCATTTCTAGCTGGTCAACCAAACCTGGATATATTAAAGGCATTGCAAATTCAACATGCCTAAAACCAAACTTCTAATTTCCTACATCTCCCCTCTGAGAGGGGAAAGTCAGCTTCTCCTCCTGTAAATTCTTTCTCACACAGGCTAGGAACATGGGAGATTTGATTCCTTCCTCTCCCTCCATCCCACATCTCATCCCCATTCTACTTCCTTTTTCTGGTTGTTTTTCCCAAATAATATTCTATGGTTATGAGGCATTCCAGAAAAAAATGAATTTCATGGAAAAATAAATCTTGGTAAATGCTAGAAAACCACACACACACACACAAAAGGTCTTTACTCAAGAGAATGAGAAGACAAGCCACAGTCTGGGAGAAACTATTTGAAAACAAAACAAAACACACCTCTGAAAAAGGACTGTTATCTAAAATACAGAAATAATTTTTATAACTCAACACTAAGAAAACAACCTTACTTTTAAAATAAGCAAAGACCTCAACGGACACCTCACTAAGGAAGGTATACAGAGTTAAGTAAGCATCTGAAAATATGTTCAACATATTTTAACTAGGGGACTGCAAACGAAAACAATGACATACCACTATGTGCTTATTAGAATGGTCAAAATTAAAAATACTGACAGCACTAGATGCTGATGAGGCTGCAGAGCAATAGGAACTTTCATTCATTGCTGATGGGAATGCAACATAGTTCAGCCACTTTGGAAAAGAGGTTGGCAGCTTCTTACAAAAGTAATCATACTCTTGATATATGATCCAGTGATCATACTCCATACCATTTACCCAAATGACTGGGAAAGTTGTGCCCACACAAAAACCTGCATTTGAATGTTTACACCAACTTTATAATTGCCAAAACTTGGAAGCAACCAAGATGTCAGTAATTGATAAAACACGGTATATCCAGACAATGAAATACTATTCATTGCTCCAAAGAAATGAGCTCTCAAACCACGAAGAGACATGGAAGAATCTTAAATGCATATTTCTAAGTGAAAGAAGCCAATCTGAAAACGCTACATATTCCATGACTCCAACTACATGACATTCTGAAAAAACGATGGAGACAGTAAAAAAACAAAACAAAACAAAGTATATGTGTATGTGAGTGTGTGTATCTCAGTGGTTGCCAGGGGCTAGAGAAGAGGGAGGGATGACTAGGCAGAGCACAGAGGATTTGTACCACTGTGGCACAGAATACCAATAGTGAAGGAAGCTGTAGGAATGGGGAACAGGGGCCATACGGGAACTCTCTGTACTTTCCACTCCATTTTGCTGTGAGCCTAAAACTGCCTTAAATAAAATCTTCTGTTTTTTGTTTTTTTTTTTAAGTCTTTACCACGGGACTTTCCAGGGCCATTACTATGTGGGTATTATATTCTAGATGCACAAGAGGGGATAGAACATGCAGTCTTTCCCAGACTTATTTCAGCACTTTTGTAGAACACCTTTTAGCATCTCCCATGCCTCATAAGCAGCTCAAAAGCTGCTGCTTTGAGCCACTCCATCCCTCCTCCCCCCACCTACCATGGGCGGGGGGGGGGAGTTCAGCTTTTGCCATCTCTCTGCTCCCCTAAGTCTGGTCTTGTTCCCTCAAACACACTGTTCGCTGCAATGCAAGGGTGAGCTGCCTAAAACTCAACTCTGACCATGTCCCTCCACCATTCATAACTCTAAGGCCAAACTCCCTCTGAGGGTATAGGATGCGCCTATGATCTGGGCTGGCCACACCTCAGTCTCATCTCTCCCCATACCATCTCACACCAGACTTTACAAACATTGCATTGCTTGTGCTTCCCCAAATGAGCTGTGCTCTTGTAGGTGTCTTGGTCTTTGTTCACAGGGTACTACTGCCTGGAATGTTCTTCTCCCTATTCCCATCCAACCTGCTGGTTAACTACTGCCTCGCCTTTGGAACTCGACTCAATGCCCTTATCCTTAGAGAAGTTCCCCTGACTGGGCTAGAGGCCCCTTGGCTCCCACAATACACCATCTAAGCAATTCTACGTCTGTTGCCCCGTGAGACTGTGAGCTTCATAAGAGCAGGAACTATGTCAGATTCATTTTTCCTCAACTGTTCTTCCCAAATTCTAAAAGCTGATGGGCCCCCAAGGCAGAGTCCTCTTCTCTCTATGCTTTCTCCTTAGGTATTTCATCTGATCTCATGGCTTTATATAGCATCCATACCCTAATGACTTCCAGACTGATTCCTCCAGCCAAACAATTTCCAGAGCAGACATTTATACTTGCTCTATTCTTTTTCCAGATCTCCACACAAGTGGCTGCTTAGATCTCAGTTCAAATATAACTTCCTGACTACTTCATCTTAGGGATCCCACACCCACACTTTCCCCTTTACTCATCTTATCTTGTATCTGAAATTAAACAGTTTATTTACTTGTTTATTGTCTGTCCTACCCATACATCCCATGAAATTGGTAAGTATTGATTCACTGCTTTATTCCCAAGCCTATGACAGTGTTTGGCACATTGTAAAAACACTTATGAAATATTTGTTGAATGAATGCCCAACACAGGTCTGGCACATGATACTTGTTAATATTCGAATGCTAAGGGTCTGATACTGTGCAGAAGTACCACAGAAATTGCTTCATTTGACCTTAAATATGACCATTAGACTCCATTTTACACGGAAACCCAAGGGTTCAGTAGCTTGCACAGAAAGGGACATGAATATTGGCAGCCAGATTCAGAGCTTACTTCCTTTGCCACTGAGCTATCCTCTCATTTACCTCTGAAATATTTAAAGGTGTACTCAAAGGAAAGAAGGGAGGGAGGGAGGAAAGGAGGTGGGTCTCAGCTTCTCTATCTGGTTGGGGAGAAAAGGACTTCTAGTTTCGATGTTCTGTGGCTCTAGCAGGAGCAGATATCCACAGTTTCCTCAGCTCACAACTCCAGACACCACTGGGCAAAGGACAAAGGTCCCCTCTCTGACTCCCTGAGCCTGGGCCTGGTCCTTTGGCATTCCCAGTATAAAATTTTTTAAAATACAGGAAGTGGGGGAACTACAACTGGAAAGCAGGAAACCAATATGCAACTCACCCTCCTCCATGAGTGACACACATTAACAGCCAAGCAAAGGGTCCTTCCCTGCAATATTTATTAAGGAATTTACACATACACAGGAGAAAGGCAACCAGGAATTGTGGTTCCCACAGGTGAAATCTCTTAAGCAAAGTTTTCTTGTTTTAATTTTCAAGTAGGGTGAACAATGACTGACAGGAAAGCTGTCCAGGCTCTCTGCCTCACACACCTGGAGGAGGTGGGGAAACAGAGAGGCCTGGGATACACAGGCATGAAAGGGTGATTGGCAGATCGGGAGGGTGGGGGAGGAGGAAGGGAGCTGTGCGTGAGATTGCAAAATTTTTTTTTAAAACTATAAGAAAAAGTGGCAACAGTTTCAGGCTGTTGATAAATTAACTCCTCTCTGTGTAAACCTCAAACAAAAACAAAAACACCCAAAGCAGATGGGGAAAGAGTGGGAGGTGAAATAGACACACACACACACACACACACACACACACACACAAAGCAGTACACACATTAAGCTCTGCATTCCCACTGGAGGGGCTGGTCCTCCAGCCATAGAGCCAGATCCCACTGCATGTAGGATGGGAGGTGGGGCAGGGGTGTGTTCTTGTGTGGGACCTTTGTGAAGTCTTTGGTGCTAATAAAGGCTGACTGAAGCAATGAGTCCTGAAGCCTCAGATCCAGAAAGCAATTCAGGGCAAAGTAGAGTAATATTTTTGCTCATCCCCACAGGAGGGGGTTTGCCTCAGCCCAGGGCTAGGGCCAACGTGATCTAAGACCCAAGGAGTATTTAATTTGATTTCAGTACTTTCTTCATTCCCATAAATTATGGGAGCATGATATCTCCCTCTTCAACCAAAAATTCAAACATGTAGAAACAGCCAAGCAACACATACAGAAGTACCTCTAAACCGTCCCCTCTTTGCCTAAAAGACAACACCTCCAGACCTTTCTGAGAGTCTGAGAGGAGGTTTAACCTCAGGGGAAAGGTACTCAAAAGGTGTGCACCCTTCTCCCACAGTTTAAGTGCCTTCTGCCAACAATTCCTAAGGTGCTGGTGCCAGGAGAGGACTGGGTTGAGGCTGCAGAGGAAGTCGGGATGGCGAGGGGACACATACAACATAAAGCAACAGAGAGGTCTGCGTGTCCGGGAAGTGGCTGGGCTGGGCAGAATGCCAACCCCCAAATGACAGATTGAGCAATTTCTAAACCAAACAGAGAGGTAGGAAACAGGGATGGGATGGGGGAGTTGGGGAAAGAGGAAAACCGGGAGGGAGAGGGCTGAGGAGAGTGGTAGCCATACAGGTGTTTTGTTTTTATTTCCACATCTGAGGGCTGAGAGTCTGATTTGCTGCCTGTCCATTTCCGCCGCTCATCGACTGTCCATAGGTCAGCATGCCATGGGCTCCACAGAAGTTCATCCCAGCCATCTGCTGGGTCATCTGAAAGGGAGAGAGGAGACTTTCAGACCCGGCTGTGGGCATGCAGCCAATTACTGCAAAAAGGCAGGGTAGGAGTCCTTCCGTCTGCGGGGAGGGGTTGAATGAGACAAAGGGAAACTGTTATGGTACAGATCTGCCCTGAACCTTAATAGACCACTTTGAGGGCTCCAGACCACGTAAATAAGGACTTCCCAGAAGGGAGATGCTGACAGAGATTAATGCTCAGAGAGGGAAAGCAGTCCTGGAGCTAGCCAACATAAAAGCAGCATGAGACGTTATTCTCTTTTTCCTTTCTAGTCTCTCATCCTAAAAAGAAGGGGCCTATTGTGAACTTGCCAGCCCAGAAAGTATGCAGCCGAGCCCCCTCGGCTTATCTCCAGCAGAGTCATGACTGTCAGTGCCAGGGAAAGTGCTTGTGTGTGCTCAAGCCTAGAGAAAAGGAAAAAGAAACTGGACCGTTTAGAATGAACAAAGGCAGGCAAAAAAAAAAAAAAAAAAAAGAAAGAAAGAAAAAGAAAAGAAAAGAAAGAAAAAAAGAAAAAAAGAAAAGGCCAATGGTCTTCAGTGTGTGAGAGGGGAAGTTGCTGGGAGAAAAGAACCAGTGGAATAAGGTCTGGGTGGGGCTGGGGCCTCTTTATGAATGAGACTGAAAGACTGGCCTCTGGCAGTGAAGAGAGAAAACTATTTATTGAGGAAACTATTTATCAAGAAAAATGCCTTAAATCTCCCAAGCCCGGTACATTTCTGTGTAAGTTCTTTTCTTGAGGAGAAGGGCTATTTTCCTGCCACCAACTTTAAAAAAAAAACACCTCAAGTTTATAGAAAAGTTGAAAGAACAATATAATGGAATCCACATATCCTTCCTTAAATTCACAATTGTTAACACCTTGCCCTATTTTCTGAGATCTGCATATCTTGTATGGGACCTTTGTACATATATATGTGTACATTTTTTAAATTTTTTGTTTTAAAATCTTTCTCAAAGATTTTTATTTATTTATTAGAGAGATAGAGAGCACGTGAGATGGGAGAAGGTCAAAGGAAGAAGCAGACTCCCCTCGGAGCTGGGAGTCTGATGTGGGACTCGATTCCGGGACTCCAGTAACATGACCTGAGCTGAAGGCAGTTGCTTAACCAACTGAGCCACCCAGGTGCCCTATGTGTACATTTTTGATGAGCACTGAAAACAGCAGATGTCCTGACATTTCACCAATTAGTAAGTCAGGAGGCAGCTCATAAGAAAGAACACTTACCTAAACCCACAATACAAAAAATTTAACATGATCACAATACTCTAACATAGGTTACATTTCATTTTCATATCTCTGTAGTCTCCTTTAATATAGAACAGTTCCCCCACCACTTTTTCTTTCCTGACGTTGTTTTCGAAATCCAGGCCAGTTACTTTGCAGAAAATCCTTCAACTTGGTTTTACCTCACATTTTCTCATGATTGGATCCAAGTTAAACATTTTTGGCAAAAAATTCTATGGAAGTGATATCATGTCCTTCTCAGTACAAGACACCAAGAAGCACATGATGTTCATTTGTCCCACTGTTGGTAATCTTATATCTGAGCACTCCACTAGAGTACTATCCACCGTGAGGTTTTTGGATTTTTTTGTTGTTGTTGTTGTAATTAGTAAGTAATCTAAAGGGTATTTCTTTGAGAATATGTGAATATCCCATTCTTTCTACAATTACTAGTTGCCATTCTTCTCTGTAAAGAAGGCTTTCCTTCCCTCTTTCCCACACCCATTTCAAAAAATGTATCACTATAGACCCATGGATTTCTTTCCCTTTAGTGTTATAATCCATCAGTGTCATTCCTTTTGATGTTCAAACTGTCCCATATTTGGACAGTGGGAACCTCTAGAAGTTGGCTCATGTGTCCTGACATATTCTCAACAGTTTCATAGCACTTCATTACTTATACAAATAAATATGAAGGACTGAAAATAGCGAATTAAAATCCCAACTATGAAAGCTAGAAAAAGATCAGAGTAAGTCAAAATGCAGCATATAAAAGGAAATAATAAAGATAAACCATAAACTGAAGTCAAAAACAAGCAAAGAAAAAATTTAGACTAAATTAAACAAAATCCTGTGGGTTTTTTTAATATATGTAGATGTATAATTAACAAAATAGACCACTAGTTAGCCTAATAGAAATGCCAAGAGGGAAGGAAACCACAAACATACCAAATAAGACATGACAAGGGAGAAATAACCATTGAAAGAGGAAACTTTAAAAAATCATGAAACAGACTGCTTGGCTTAACCTTTGATAAATGAATTTGAAACCCCAGATGAGTTAGCTAATCTAGGTAAACAGAGTTTTCCAAAACTGACTTTCACAGAACAAAGAGAGAATGCTATTAAATTACTACACAAAAGGTCCACACAATTGCACGTGGGAATTCTACCCAATCTCCAAAGACCTATATAAATGATTCCAGACTACAGAGAAAGGAAAACAAGAAAGTAGTTCTTATACAGCAGGTAAACATTGCCACCCAAACCTGAGAAAGACAGTGTGTGCACGCATACGTGTAGGCACATATGCTGCTCCAATAATACCTCTTTTTGCCCATCTCTTTGTTTTCAGACTTTGAATCACTTTGTTTCAGTGGATTTTTTTGTATCCAGTGTAAAATTAGGCATTGCTTTGTAAGCCAAACATCTTTTTCTTTTCATAAAAGAGCTACCTGTTGATAAGACTGATGTTTGGTCTTAATTCTATCATGTTACATTTTTACTGTGTTTTGCTGTACTTCATAGTCTACGTACTCCGTTTTGTTGTAAAGTATTCCTCTGGTATTTATAAAGTTTCATTTTCGGTTCTAGTGGTTAACTTTATACTAATAACTTCTATCTTTTGATTCTTTTATTCTGTACTCAAGCTTCTTCCATTTGACATGTCAGCTTATTATACCCTTCAACTTCCACCTATTTCCTATGCAAAAATCAAATTTATCCTACCTCCTCCTTTTTACCTTCTCTTCCTGTTACCATTGTTTGTTCTGAGTAAAACATATATTCACCATCAGTCCTTTTGCCAAAATGTCCCCACTCATCTCGTAGATGGATGAAGCTTATCTTCTGGTACATTCCACAGGAAAGACTTATACGTATGGTATTCTCTGATTTCTTGCATATTCAAGATTTTTTAAAAATAGCCTCAGTCCTTGAAGGATAGCTTGTCTGGCTGTGAAATACTTGTCTCACATGTATGCATCTTGAAAATACTACTCCCATCATTGTCTTTTTTTTTACGTTGCAGTTAGAAGTCTAATGTCAAGCTGAGTGTTCTTTTTGTCTTTAAAAAATGGCAGATCTAAGGTCCTGAGTCAGTCTCATAAAAAATGGCAGATCTGGGGGGATGGGAGGTAAAGGGAGTGTTGGAGCCCTGAGAATTTTTCTTGTTCCATAAAATCTAAAAGTTTACCGGGATATATGTTAGAGTTGACCATTCTGGGTCAACTTTTACACAGTGGGTTCTTTCAATATTATATTCTTTTATTTGTAGGACGTTTCTTGTATTATCGATTTAAATATATTAATTTTTCTCCACTATTTAGTTTTTCTTCTTTGGCATCTCCAAATATATTTATGTTAGGCCTTCTTTGCTTAGTTTCTATTTTACCTTCTCTTAGATTTTACCTTCTCTTTTATTCTCTTAGATTTACCTTCCCTTTTATTTTCCTGCTTCCTTTATTTAGTTTCCATTCTCTGACCTGTGTCATGCCTTTCTTCAAGGCCAAGTATATTTTCAGTTGAATCTATTCTCCTTTGGTTAACTTGTAATTCAGACTTTATTTCTAAGATAATTGTGTCTCTTCAATTTCTTTCCTGAATTCTGTAAAGTTTCATTTCATAAATTCCAATTTTTGTCCATTTTGGTTCTGAGTTTTTATATTTCTGATTCAAGCTGTTTTGTCTTCAAGTGTTAAAAGACATCTCATTCAGGCTGGTGGTTTGTATAACAGTTTCTTCTGTTCATGGTTGTTTTGGGGGGAGAATTTTCATTTCTTGATATGTTTTGATTTTCATTTTCTATTTTCTTCTAGTAATAGTTTGTATAAATGTGACCTGCCACTTTCTATTTATTTTGTAGTGCCTTATTTTTCTGAAATCAGGAATAATAAATGGGTGTGAGAGTCCAGGGAGGCTTACTAGATTTCCTAGTTCAAGAGTGCCCTCTTCTGTTGGTATGGTGAAATTATTTGGAAGAAAGGGAGAGGATGGTTTATCTTCTCATTTTGTGATTCCCTTTTTCCACTTCTCATTTCTTAGTTTCCCTTCACTACCAGGTCCCCAAAGAGTACCTCTCCCTTCTAAGTCACCCCCACAGGGGATTCCTGAGTGGCTCAGTCTGTTAAGCATCTGACACTCAGTTTTGGCTCAGGTCATGATCTGAGGGTTGTGAGATCAAGCCCTGAGTCAGGCTCCACACTGGCTGGGCATGGAGCCTGCTTAAGATTCTAAGTCAACCCCATTACTTAGAAGAAATGCTTTTCCAGAGCTACCACCTTTAACCTTATATATTTCAAGACCCTCATTTTTGATTCTCCACATAACCAGAGTTCTAACTGGCAAGTCTCAGACCTCTTCTCATCATCCCTCTAATCTCATAAGTCTTCCTTCCAGGGGGTGATTTTGTCGATCGATGTTCTGTCACCTCCAGCCCTCTGCTCCTTCCCCTCTTTCCACATAGTCTCTCTGATGCTGGCACTGCTGGATTTGGGTGTTTATTGCCATGTAATGTGAAATTTGCAGTATACCATCTACTAGATGTGGCAGTCATAGGTTATGAGTGGTTTTATTTGCATTCCTTATTTACCTATATAGGTTTTTAAAAAATTCTTGTTTTGAGGAGTTGTGTGGAGAAACTTAGACTGAGGCAATTATCCTCATTCTACAGTAACCCAGAACTCCTCAGAAAGTCTGATGTTAGGTAGACCTTCTAGGAATAAAAAGGGTGGGGGAGGGTGGCAAACCTAAGAATGTCTCGCATTATCTCATTCATGTTATAAGGGTTCAAAGGATAAGGGAGAGGTGACGTGAGACAGCCCTGAGGGAGGCTCCAAACTCTTGTCCCAAGGAAAATGGGGTAGCTTACCTGAGTAAGGTTCCACTGCAGCTGCTGAGCGGGCTGAACCCCATACATAGTCTGGGGCACAGCTGCCATGCCAGCCATGTAGCCAGCCTGCTGGGTGGTCATCATTCCATTTGGCACACCCATCATTGAAGCCTGCATGCCACCCATATAGCCTGCAGGCATGGCCATGGGGGCAACCATCCCAGAAGCTCCTGGCTGCGCTACCATGCCTACTGGAGGGGGCATCATGCTCCCCATGATGCTGCTAGGAGGGGTGACCCCAGGGAAGCTGGGGTAGGCTGTGGGATATGCCATCTGAGCCGGAGCCATGAACATTGCTGCCAAGAAAACATAAACAGAGAACCGTTTAAGAGGAAAGTGCACCAAGTCAGTCCAAGCTCACTGGCTACTTACTCCTTGCCAGCTAAAATTTCTGAGCAGCATTTCTACTCAACTCAGAATGCTCTTTCACATAGCAGAACAGTGAGATTCCCTACAAGACTTGCAATGCCTTACCAGTGGACTGCTGACCTAGCCACTTTCCTTTCAGGGTCCATGTCCAGACCCTGAGTCAGACTTTACAGTGGTGTGACTCCAGACCCCACGAAAGTATGGCTGTGAGTTACATTAATATCTACCTGCTGACACTTTGTAACCTCACAAGGAATGTCATGTTCAGGCCTGTTTAGGGTATAATGTCCTGCGTCCCCAAGGCAACTACCCCCTATTACAACAAATAATTCCTGTGTGTAAGTCCTCATGTCTCTGTCTGGCATAATGCCATCATCCCTGTGAAATCTACCTTGGGCAGGCAGCTGAGGTGTCTGGGATCCATACAGTGAAAGGATGGAGTCTTTAGAGAGCTGTTTCTTGCCTGTTTCTTCCGATTTGCTCCCTGGCTCCGGAAACAGGTTCAGGTTTTCAGGAACAGAGCCGGCACTCCCTGCAGTTGGCATGGAACCTACAACCTTAGGGCAAAGAGGGCAGGGGGAGAGGGGAGAATTGGAATGGTCCTCACAGAGGTCTCGGTAAGGACCGCCCTCATTTCTCTGCTGCTTCTACATGTGCAATAAGAATTCATGGGCAAGTTAATAGCTTCCTGACGTTTCTACCACACAAATATTGAAAACACCTGATAGTTAAGCTCTGGTGCAATTCTTTATTCCACAGTTGGACAAGTGATTCGGTGAAAAACAAACAAACAAAAATCAACCTACAAATGACGCAGCCACGGAGAACTGAGTTTAGATCCCAGCGCAGCCACTTACTAGTTGCATAACGAGGGCTAGTCATAAATTTTCTGAATTAATGTTTCCTCATCTATAAAATACCCATTTTGCAGGGCTGTGGTAAATATTTTAAGTTATAAAAGAAATACGCAAACGGGTATACAAAATCACTTAGCAGTGTGCCTGGTCATAAGCACGTAGTCCACCAATGGTAGCCATTAACAGTTTCAAGTCTTTTACACCTACAAATTCTCTGGCAGTAACCCTCATGCTGGGGAGCTGACCTGAAGTATCAGCCTTTACAGTGAGACATACCTTCAACAGAAGCCCACTCAAAGAACCCACTTTTTTTGGGCAGGAGACAAAAGGGAATGAATAGTAATCCTAGGCTATAACAGACACGACACAAGGTTTAAGGGAAGAATCAAGAATTAAGAAAGCTAATTAATTAATTAACTAATTAATTAAGTCCAACCCCACCAAAGAAGTATGACTTCGTTCCATTTTATCAAAATTATCCTTTTCAGAATGTTCTTTAATCCTAAGGCGTCCACATGACTCACCTTTCTGGAAACTGAAGAAGAGGGGGATGGAACAGAAGCCAGAAAATCTAAATCCTTCTCTAGGGTATTGCTGGTCTTACTATTTGCCATGGAGCAGGACACAGGAGCATCTGGAAAGAGAGAGCAAAGCTCAACTGTAGCACTGCTCATTAAGCCCATGACTTCCTTCTACTCTAGACACAAACCACACAGAGAAAACCTATATGCTCCATCCGGGACCTGGAAATCTAGGCTTTGGACACCATCCAGCTTGGATGTAGCATTTCAAAAAAGGCCTCACCTTACCTTCCCCAGAGCATGCTGGAGAAGGCTGGAGCCCAGCTATCTAGGATGGGGCAGCAGAAACCCAGACCTGAAGGCTTTATTAGCCCCCTAGCAAAGGGGCTCGCTGGCTCCCTTCTGGCTATTTGAGGGGAACAGCTGTGTAGCTTTTCTCTCTTTTTCAGAGATAAATGGAAGGTATAGAAATTATAAACCTAAACAGCCCATAACCTAAATCAGCAGAAATGCACTGAAACCAAAGTACAGCCATGAGATCTGTGAAGGGTAGAGAATGGGTTCTATTTCTGAAAGGGGCAGACCACTAGTTCAGGGTTTCAAAGGTTTGGAGAAAAATAACCACAAGGTTAATAGGCCATCTCAGAAACACACTGCACCTGAAAGTGAGAGGGATGGGGGCATGGCTCATGGGTGTTGGTTTAGTGAAACTTTTTAATGTTTACTGAATACTTAGTTTGTGCCAGGAAAGGGGCAAAGAGCTTGAGAGGAATGATCTCATTGAATCCTCCCAACAACACTTCTGAAAGAGACAGTTATCATCCTTATGACACAGATTAGGAAATTAACGTAGAGGTTAAGTAAACTACCCAGGGTCACATACATAGTAAGTTGCAGAGATGGGACTCCGACTCCAAACCACTATGCTATACTATCGCTCTGAAAAGTGTAAACACTTCTTAGAATGACTGCTCAGAGGTGAAATAGGAAAAACATGAAAGAACCATCTTAGCGATGAAGACACAAAGTAAAAAATCCCATCACTATCTATCTTCCCAGGGTGACAGAGAATTCATCATAATGTGTAAGAGTATGGGAGTGGGAAAGTCTGACTCTTACCAAGGCCCAACAAATCCATGACAGGGGCTGAGGATTTCGGGGAGCTTTTCCGAGGTAGCTGTGGATCTTCTTTTTTCTGTGGCTAAGGTGAAAATATGTTAAAGAAAGAAATAAGCAGGTGTTTTTGAACAGTTTTTTTCCCTTCGTCACTGTAAAGCCACAGGTGTTCTTGTGGTATGGCTGCTGTTATTCAGAGTTCCAAAGAAAGAAAACTCAGGAAGTGTCAGGTGAAAGAATCAAGTCAGGAAGCGTAAGTGCATAAACCAAACCTAAAGTGAAAAATATATCATCTGTGCTTGTCTGGCTTTCTGAAACCAAGACAACCACAGATCAGAAGATCCTACAAAAATAGCAGGTTTGGGTCCCAGAAAAAGCCAAGAATAAAGGTAGGTGTCTGAGGGTATAAGAGCCCAGAGCCAACAAATCTCCCAGTGATTAGAAAAACTTTAATACCAAAAGGGAGATCAGTTTAAAGATTACCTAATTCACTCTGCCCGTATCATTAATGACTGTGTTCTGCAGACAGTGCGATTCAGAATGACAAAGACTCTTCCTTAAGCAAATAGTAAAAAGTCCTCTCTCCCAAGATTCCAAGCTCTTACATTAGAGTATCCACTACTATAGCCACAATGTCCTGTGAAAAAAAGAAAGGTGTCTACTTCAAGATGATAGAGCAAGAATACAGGAAGAATTAAAATGGATCGGTACGGCCCAGCTTCTGGACTGTTCTTAACCGCAACAGGAAAATGAGGTAGAGAGCGTCTAATGAGAGAGGATGCACAAAGCATCTGCTCAGGAGGTTATCACACATTCTGGCATGGAACGTGCCTCTAGCTCAGATGGGGCAGATGCCATTCCCAAACCCCTCACTGGCCCCAAAGAGAAGAATCACTGAGCAGATTAGGCAACAAGGCAATGGGAAAGCATCAGAAATGGCACCAGGCAATCTAATCTAAATGTGGAACTCTCTGGTCCCAAGTAAAACGGTGCAGTATGCTATCAACCCCTCCCCACCCACCAGAAGGCCTCCTTCCCCTCCCCTCCGCATATACACACACCCCAGGCCATCCCAGTGCGAAGACTTTCCCACTTACCATTTTAACTTTCTCAAAAACAACAGGTTCCATTTTTTTCTCCGGAGCTGGTTCACTTCCTCTTTTCCACTTGTCATCTTTTTCTTTCTGTAATGATTTAACAAGACAAAGAACACAGGCCCCACGGTGACCAACAGTTAGACAAATTATAATTCCAAATGTGCAAAAAGGACAGAAAAAATTCCTATTGAATCTGACACAGGAGTCTGACAAACGTAGGGGTTTCTTTGTACTACAGGAGCCTCAGTGCTGTAAGAGGCATCTTTCACATATTACTAAGTACCTCCTTGTTCTGTCTAACTCACCTATGACTCCTGAAATGTGAGTCCAGGGTACCTACAGAAGTTAAAAACGTTTCACCAGTTTGCTGCCCCTTTGTGACCCAAGTTTAACTCGCTCATGCTTTGAGGGGTTCCCCTCATTTTGGTACACCAGTAAATAAATTCGTGTTCATCTTACCTGACATATATCCTTTGTGATTTTTTTTTTAAAGATTTTATTTATATATTTGACAGAGAGACCACAAGCAGGCAGAGAGGCAGGCAGAGAGAGAGAGAGAGGAGGAAGCAGGCTCCCTGCCAAGCAGAGAGCCGCATGCGGGACTCGATCCCAGGACCCTGAGATCATGACCTGAGCCGAAGGCAGAGGCTTAACCCACTGAGCCACCCAGGTGCCCCATCCTTTGTGATTTTAAATTCAATCATAAATCCTCTCAATCTTCATCTCCTCTTTTTAAAATCAGAAAATAAACTGTAATTTCAAGCTTAAATATTAGGAAAACAAAAAATTAAGGAAATAAGGCTAAAGGGGAAAAAAAAAGAGCAAAAGGATTAAAATATCCCTTTTAGGGGGTCCTGAAAGAGTTGCCTGAAAAAAAAAAAAGCACATCAAAAATAAGAGGTTAGAAAGTCTCTTAGTTTTTGTTACTTCCAGAGGCAGTTTCATAATTCTTTCATAGATTATAATATTTGGTCTCATTTTTAACGTCAAATAAATACCTAAATGCAAAACAGAACCTCAGAGCATACTTGAGAGCACGGACTTATAAGAGGAAGTACATTCAAAAAAATATTCAGGGTGCCTGGGAGGCTCAGTGGGTTAAAGCCTCTGCCTTCAGCTCAGGTCATAATCCCAGGGTCCTGGGATTATGCCCCGCATTTCGATCTCTGCTCAGCAGGGAGTCTGCCTCCCCGCCCCCCATCCCGCCTGCCTCTCTGCTTACTTGTGATCTCTGTCAAATAAGTAAATAAAATCTTAAAAAAATAAAATAAATAAAATAAAATAAAATACTTTCTTGAGGGGAGAAGGATCTCAATAATAATAGTGTTGATAGGGAACAAGTAAAACTAGCACTCTTCTACAATGCCTAGAAGACAGCATAAAACAGTGTAACTTCTGGAAACTATATTGGCAAAATTAAAAAGAGACAAATACTGAAGCCCTTTGACCTAGATAATACCATATCTCGTCATGTATCTTAAGAAAATAATCCAAAATGTGGAAATATAACCTTATGCACCAAGAAGTTCATCCCAGAATTATTTATGCTGAAGAAACATTTAAACAACCTTTCTTGTCTTCTATATTGTCTCCTCCACAGGAGAATGGTAAAATATCTGTGATCTAGTAACTCACTGAAGGATGTAACAATTAAGTTATGAACATTATATAAGTAACATAAAAATACATTATATGCTACACTGAATGAAAATAGTAGACAATTTATATAACTATTATAATTGTGCCTCCTAAAAGTAACTACAAAAAAGAGGGAACACACACACCAAGGTGATCATCACTGGTAAAGATGATAAAGGTAGGCATGGATTTTCCACTTTAATTTTCTTATTATCTGTAATATGATATTATAATCACAAAGAACACATGTGGCTATGTCTGTTTCATACATGATGTAGTGCTTTAATACAGAACACTTTATTTCTTGAAGTGAAAAATACTTTATCCATTTAAAAATAATACTCTAACAGAGCCACTTTTTTTCAATTTGATTATTAACTGCCTTCACTCAGCAAATATTAATTCTTAGCATATAAATCTTCACAAGAATATTTTCAAAAACTAAGTACATCAAATAAAAATTCTTGGAAGAGCTTTTTGGTAAACAGAAGGTATTTCTTTCCTAAGTGAAAACATTCAGTGAGTAAAACAGGCTGTTTGCATGGGTACAGTACACCAGCAACATAAGTCTGAATGAACACTATCTTCATAAGGCAACTCTTCCCTCCTCCCCCATTGTCTAGATTATCTCAGATACTCATCTCTGACCTCATCTGATTTCATATCTTTTGGTACAATGAACAGCGCTGAGCAGACAGACCAGTTTTCTACAAATCAAAGGAAATTTGTGTGCTTTGGTTCCAAACTCTTTTTGATGATGCCATCCAAGCTGTGGCTCTACACTGGGTTGATTCTTTCACAGAACAGTTATGACAGATTCCAGGTCCCTTTTCTGGATGACTATGAAGTAAGAGTCCCTCATACTAAGTTGAGAAGGAATCATCTTTACCTAACTAAATATATTACCCTGCACTTACTTGCCTACATTGAAACTCACCTGCTAGTTGATGCCCCTTTTCACAAAACCCAAAAGATCAATCCAGAGCAGATTCCAACTAGTTTGACTTTAAATTACCTGGAAGGACTTAGAGTCCTGTATATTCTCCATTAAAATACAAAACTGGAAGATGATAGATTGGACTTATGTTAGAGCTGGAGAATCCCATACTCTATACTTCTGAAGCTAAAAAAATAGTCAATTATTCCTAAGCAAATTTACTATAGAATTTATCAAAGGCTTTTTTAGGTTGTCATACTGGTTCCTCTTTAGTTGTCATTAGTCAGGCACCTTTTCTTCTTTCAGAAACCTTTTGTATTTCACCTGTATGTTATTCTTGTCCTAGTTACACTGTGTTTCAGATTCTAACCAAATGCCTAGGATGGAAAGTGAGCTTGGCAACTGGTAGTCTCCTTCTAAAACCCCTTTCAGGAACAGGGTCCCACTGTGTCCATCAACACAAACTGAAGAAAACTTTGGTGATTTAGTTAATTTTGTTGACTTCATTTACAGAAAAAAATACATATATACACAGACATTTATACACATAGATACACAGACATATTACTGGTATGCCCAACATCTCCATTTGAAGGAATAATTTGGAACTGGGAATCACTAACGCCTAAATACAGATCAAGGCAAAGAACTCACTGACGGTTTGCCCTGTCTGTCCCTGACACGAAAGTCTGCTCCATGATATCTTGTGGCCTTGATTCAATAATTGGCTTTTTTCTATTTTTTTTTAATGATTTTGGAGTATTTCAGTAGCTCTTCTCAAATTCTTCCCTGGCCCGATTTATAAGCAAATTACTTATTTTAAACAAAGCTTGAAAGATTTATAACCAACCCTAAAGGCATTGATGTCCAAACTTCGGTCCATGTATTTCTTCTTCTCATATTTATCTCGAATAAATCCCTCGACAGCTCTGCAAAAGCTTATTAAGGATAAATCAAACAAATCTTTCCCATAGTATGACTCTAACAGGTCGATCTGTATTCAACGGAATGTTGTCCTCCTCTTCCCCTCCTGCCTTGTTTCTCCATATGGCTCCTGTTTCTTCACATGCAGTTTCCCTGAACAGAACCTTAAAATGCTTCCTTCATGGTTACTGCAGGGAATCACCATTTCCTATGATTTTCCTTCAGGATAATGATAGCAGCAAATGGGATTAATCTTCATACTGACATCAGAGGAACCTATGACTCTTCTAGAATACAGGTAAAGCAGCCAATTATCTATTTTAAAGGCCCCGGGTCAAAGGCCTTATACAAAGGCACCCGGAGTGCCCCTTAAAACTACAAGTCATTGTGCACCACTACCAGATTCTGATCAGTGTCTCTTCTGCAGGGCCCCAAATCTGCATTTTAACAGGTTCCACCCACACCCAACAAAAAGCAAACTCTAAAAAGACAGTCTGCAAACCACATTTTGAGAAGCACTGCCTTTATGACGTTTGGTTTTGTGAGCAGGGTGCTACCCCCTGTTGAGGGGATGGGGGAAGAAAGTTATTGATTAACTGGTTAATAACAGTTCGTTCTTTCACAGAGGACACAGAAAAGGCATTAAGAATGAATGGTAGTTTTGCTGATTCAATACAGCACAGTAATCTATTCTTTTTGGCACACAATAGTTTCAAAGATTCAAAAACTATCAGAGATGTCACTTTAGGGGGGAATTCACAGTGAGCCTCTGCAGTCTTAATTCCCAAATGAGTCTTCCCCATGTGACAGCACCATTCCGATATTAGAAAGTATAAATATGCTTTTTGTATGTGTTGGTGACAGGAGAGAAAAAAGCAAGACTTTGACTACACCACATAGAGATGGCCTGGTCAGATCAAGGGGCTTGAGTCTTGTGTGACTCTCCCAAAACACCAAAATACCAGTCAGCCTCCTAAGTCGCTCCAGAAAAGATACGGGTCTATTTGAGGTCGCCGAAAAGTCTCAGGAAGGTAGGCTTCATAAAGTCGGTTTGCCTTTCCATTTCCCATCTCCTGCATGCACTGCAATCAAAAAGATGTAGAAACATGGGATGTCGGATGAGGAAAGACTTGAAAAACTTCTTGCCCAACTGCAGCATTTTACAACTGAAGAAGCAACCCGATGGTGGCAGAACAAGATCTATGCGCATACCCTGATTTCCCATCCACGATTCTCTCCACACCAGTGCCAATCATTTGTCTCCATGATTGTCCATCACACACACACCCCCTCGTGCTTTTTATTGAAAAATTTGACAAGATATATTTAATTCAGTAATAATTCAAGACCCCATTTGAAATCTCAAGACACGCAACTACCAATTAAAATGTCTACTTGATAGGCAATAATCAGTATGTAATCAGGCAGGCAATAATTGAGTAATAACTAGAATTCTGAGTTTATACTGTTAATTAATCTATTCAGCTTTATTACCAAGACATGTGTTTCCCATTAGGCCTTTTAAATAGACTCCTTAACACTTGTGAGGGACAAATCCCTGAGTTTTTTATCTTCAAATTCCCAACTACCTCCATGGGATGTAATTTCCTTCATTAGATATAGTAAAGTGTAACTGAAAAATACAAATAATCTTTTAGACTTTTATAAAAGCAGTCTAAAGTAATTTCTAAAGCCCTTTTCTGGTTAAGAAAACCTCTTATTTCCACCACCAACTGTAGCAACTATTTTCTTTGGATCCTTTCTTCCCACTCCCACCCCCCTAAAAAAAGGAAAAAAGTTTTAATTACTTCTAAAAGTTTTGATGTAGGAAGAGAACAGAGAGGAATGAAGCTAATAGAGCTGCAGATCTTAAGCCAGCGAGACTCACCAACATAAGTGTCTTATTCCCAGCCCACCAACCTAACAGCAAGCAAGATTCACACACATATTTTAGCAATAAAATATGTCTGTAAGTTGGAGTATTTGTGTGTGTGTGTGTGCGCGCGCGCGCGCATGCACAACTATCTAAAACTACAAATGTTAGATCTGCACATCCCAGGGGCCTTAGAAAATAATCCAAAGATCCCCCTTTACACCTTGGGGGTATATCCATGGGGTCCTAGACCACAGACTTTGGGTTTTGAAGGAGGTAAAATATGGGTAGAATAACTTATATCTTAAAAAGAAAGAGTAAGAATGTTCTTTTAAGGTATAAGAATCTGACATAAGTGTTTCACAACTAAATTTTTCTTTTATCTTCACCCTTGTGCCCCGTATGATTGAAATTCATATGGAACTACTCTTACATGGAAATATGGAAACAGCTGACTCACTGTTGGGCTATGTAAGTACCTGAATCTGTTCTTGAGTCCACTGGTCGAGGTTAACTGATTTTACCCTGGATATGTGCACCCCCAGATTCCTGTGGATTCCAGCACATCGAATGCAGATGAAGACACCAATGTTCCAGGAGGCCCATCGTGGCCCTGTGAAGGTCAGGAACAGGGCAATAAAACACATATTAAAACAACATTCAAGGCCCAAGTGGGAATACTTAGATTATCAGACAACATTTCTGCTAGAACATAAAGGAGGGAACCGTTACCACATTCACCTTTTTAAATGGTTTTGTTCACTCCTCCAAAGATCAGTGCCTTTTTTTTTTTAAGTTTAGTTTAAATGTAAAGATACAGTAGTGTGGTTTTTTTAGTATATTCACACAGTTGTGCAACCATTACCACTATTTAATGGCAAAACATTTTCATCTCCCCCAAAAGAAATCACAAACCCATTAAAAGGCACCCCCTATTTCCTCTCAATTCCTCCCCACCAGGACCCTGGCAACCACATATCTCTCTGTCTCTATAGATTTGCCAATTCTGGATATTTCACATGAGTGGAATTATATAGTACATGGGTATGTATGTATGAAGCAGCTTTTTACAGTATTTGATAATGATTGCTAAAATGCAGATGTTGTAACACTGTTACTCATATAAAAAAGTATCCCAGGAGAACAGTGCAAAGTCACATCACACTCCATTTAGTATCTTGCATGAATAGCCTTCTCTCAAGAAACTTTTCAATGATTGTTGGGCCTGGATTCAGTTTTCCTACCAGGAAAAAAGATACAGACATGCCATGCCAGCCCAAGTCTCAGCCTGAAATTTAAAACTTTGTTTATCTTCCCCTCCCCACCAGGCCTATAAAATATGCATCCTGATTAACTTAATAGGATCTTCTCCCCTTGAGCTGATGTCCCCACTTTACCCAACTACAGAACTCTCTCGATTCAAGACTGTCAAATAACAAAGATGCTTACTGTAATAAAAAAGAAATCTCAGGTATACATTTTAATAAAAAACTTATATAATCTCCCACCCCTTGTCAACTTTGCTCATTCTATTAATGACTCTGGAAAATCATCAAACTCCTCTTCATTGTTTTTAAGCAGGAAAAAAACAACTTGCTTTTATATGATACCTGCCAAAAAATTACTGAAAAGTCACTAATGTTTCCTTCTCCATCATTCCACTAGGCAGAGGTTTACCATATAAAATAAGCATATCAAAGTTAGAGGTTGCAATAAAGAATGAAAAGACACAAAATGATTCTTTACAGAGATAAACAGGATCTGTTGGAAGAGCCAAGGGTACTGAACTTCAATTCTGCCAGACACAATTACTTGGTTAGTCTGCAGGTTCTGATAGCCACTTTAATGAAACAATGCTAGAACTTTATGGCAAAAAATTATTCTTAGAAATCTGAATTCACAATTATTATAAATAAGAATGTAATTTTCTTAATATTCAGATAACTGTGGCACAATACTATAAATACAGAAAGCTCCAATCCTCCCTATAACCACCAGGTGGTGTTCTCTGCCTGAAATTTTACCCCAGTACCTTCTTATTGCTACTATTTTGATAGGTTCAGATTTATCTTCTGAAAAGACCTTCAGCCGCTTGAAATCCCTAAATGGATTTGCACAGAGGGTCTGCCACACAGCTAATACACGCAAATGATGAACACACATCTTTCACTGGTGGGGAACGATATAAAGACAAAATGAAAGGCCTCAACAGATAGAAACGAGGTTTCTCTGGGTTTGTGTGTCTACACTGGGCTACAGTTTTCATAAGGGAATATAGGTGTATGATTTAAGTTATAGGGGATTAAAAATGGGACCAAAAGCTAATATTTCATGTTTCTTTACCATTTTCTCTTTGCTCTAGATTCTAGAATGCATAATGAGATAGTTAAAATACATTTGTTTGCTAACACAACCAGAAGCCACAACACTAACTATAAAGTTAGCTGTGGAATGTTACGCTGTTTGCTTCCAGGCCCTAAGTCCACAGACGCTGATTCCCAATCCTCTAAGCCACTGTCACAGCTGTGGAATTTCTCCAGATCCCATTATAGAGTATATAAAGTCTCTTTGCCTCTGAGGAACACAAGGCCAAGCCCTGATACTATGGAGCCACTAACAAGGCCTCAGTACAGAAATGCAGGCAACACTATTTTCATGAAAGTCAGACAGCCTCCTCTGATCCCCTCCCACATCTGTCCACAACCTTTTCCCAGTGGAATAGTGACAGTTGTAGCTCACTCAGCCTCCTTTAGTTTTAAGCCACTAGATTGATTAGTCAGTAACTACATGCACTGTAAAAGATTATGAAACTGGAGAAGAGGAAAACACAAAAGACGAAAGTTACTTTATACATGTAGGAAAATGTTGTTATTAAAAGTACAATTTTGGGGGCACCTGGGTGGCTCAGTGGGTTGGGCCTCTGCCTTCAGCTCAGGTCATGATCTCAGGGTCCTGGGATCGAGCCCCCACATCCGGCTCTCTGCTCAGCGAGGAGCCTGCTTCCCCCCTCCCCCACCCCACTTCCTGCCTCTCTGCCTACTTGTGATCTCTCTCTGTCAAATAAATAAATAAAATCTTTTTTTAAAAAAGTACAATTTTTGCAGCCAGAAAAAGCTTAGGTTTAAATGTTAGCTCCATTAATAATTAGCTGCATGAACTTCAGAGAGATACTTAAACTTGCTAAGCCTCAGTTTCATCATCTATAAAATACGTACATCACAGAATACAGAGGGATGATAATATAAGAGAGCTACATGTAATAACACGGTATAGAATGAGATTTCCAGTATCCATTTCCCATTCATCATCTTGCCTGTAAAGCCTGGTTAACTCATTAATATGCATATACCAACACTCTATGCAACACCACAGAACACTTCTTTTTAATTTTTTTTTAATTTATTTATTTGTTAGAGAGAACGAGCGAGCACAGGCAGAGAGTGGTAGGCAGAGGCAGACGGAGAAGCAGGCTCCCCGCCGAGCAAGGAGCCCGATGCAGGACTCGATCCCAGGACGCCGGGATCATGACCTGAGTCAAAGGCAGCCGCTCAACCAACTGAGCCACCCAGGCGTCCCAGAACGCTTCTTTTTAGACAGAAATATGAGTTCTAGTCTTAAAATGTCAGAACCAAAACTGACTGACTAAACATCTGAAAGGAAAAATTAACCCTGGATCCAATTTCAAATATTCTACAAAACATAAAATTTTATAAGCAGATTCCTTTATCTCCCTGAAAATATTCCTTGAAAATATATTATCTAAATCCCCACCTATTCCCCTTCTCTGTTGTACTCCCCTACCCTGCCTTTGTGCCTACACATGTATTCACCACACATACAAAGGCCCCAAACTGTCAACCTGACAGACTTGGATTCCACAGTACCTGGGATTGCAGCAACAAGGCCAGCCTACTTAAATCTGGTAAACTTCCAAAGATAAAAACAATTGTTCAGTACACATTGGTCATGGCAACAAAGCAGGAAATAACAAAAGATACCCCTTTCCAAGTTGAAAATGGAAAGGGACTCTGAGAGGCAATATTATCAACCATTTTGAAAGCAAACAGGATAGAGAAGCGATATAAACTGGTAGTAGTTAGCACAACACAAGAACAAGGTCATGGCTAAGTGAACATATTCCATAGGCCCCGAAGAGCAGGTTCCAGAAGCATTAAGTAGTATTAAAACTAACATGTAGTCACTCTGCAATAAGCAATCAGTGAAAAATTAAAAAGTATATGGATTTGGTTGATCTGTCAAGAATTTGACTGTGGTAAGCACCACCTCAGGATCAGGGAAATCTGGGCTTATAATGAGTAGTTGCATATGTTCTGACAAGTCTTTTTAGGGCTTATGTTTCCATTTGTAAAACGGAAAGCATGTAAGTAAATCCTATTTACATTCAACTACTGGACAGCTTCTACATACCAACTACTGCTGCCCCGCTATAAATTTCCTTTGCCGCTACAACTTCCCCCACCACCACAGCTGCTAGCTTTAGAGGGTTCTGGGCTTGAGAAGTTAGCAGAGAGAGAAAAAAACTACAGTTACAGATAGCTTGAAGCTAGTTATTCTAATAATTACAGCTTGTTGATCTCTAACCTATGGAGTTCTAAACAAATAAATACTGAGCAAAAGAAAAACACACTGATACATCGATGGCTTCACACACTGAGACTTGCTAGCATCCTGGAGCAGTTGAAAAGCTCTTCAACACCAAGGGCCAAGGAAGAAAAAAAATTTCTTCCATCTTTACATGCAAGCCCTGTTGAGTCTACCCTGGAAACTCCCAAGTCTATCAATCTCTACTTAAACCTATCTCACCTATAAGCACTTGTTCTTTGAACGTTATTTACTGAGTACCTACTATATGCCAACACTCTGTCTGCTTAGGTATAGGGATACAAAGGCAGACACAGTACAGCTAAGATTCCCTGAATCAAAAAGCTCACAGACTAACTGGTCTCTAGCCTCCAACCAGAATAATCTTTCTAAAACTCAAATCTGTACAGATCAGAACCCTGAATACAAATGTGACATAGTTCTCACATAGAAATGTGAAAATGTAAACTGGAGCGAATTTTCTGAATGGCATATTCCAAACTAAGTTCTCAATCCCTTGCCACAAAACCTGTTCTTCCTCCATTCTTCTTTGGATCTTAGTGAATTACAATTCCACCCATTCAACTGTATCAGTCAGAAATATACACCTTTCTCCCTCAATCCCCCATATCTATGCTATCACCAAGACCACAATATCTCTCAGTTCAGAATCCCTTCTCTCTGTTGGCAATGCTATTTCTCTAATACGACGTCTCCAGATCTCCTGGACTAGTGCAATAACCTCCTGAGGTCTCTCCACTTTTATTTTTATGTTCTCTTCCCCTCTAGCCCCAAACCAAAACCATTCTCCACAAAACAGCCAGCCTGAACTCTCAGAGAAGAAAAAGCAACCTTATCTTTCAGCTGTGTAAAACTGTGAAAGACTTTCTATTATCACTGTTGGATTAAAGAACAAAATACTTAACATGGTCTCCAAAGTCTATGTGATCTAGCCCATGCCCACTTCCCCAGGCTCCCAAATCCAATACCAGTCTTCTTTCATTTCCTCAAAAAACAAACATGCTCCTTACATAGGGCTTTTAGCCTTTGTACACGTGGACCCTACTGCCTAAAAAGCTCTTTCCCTGACCCCTATCCACCACTTGCAGCCTGGTCAACTCCTATATATATATCAAAGGTCATAGCTGTAAAGTTTCTTCCTCAAAGGAAACTTTCATTGGCCCCCCAATCTAAACCAGATGATAATCTTTCTTCTGTCCTTTCTTCTGGCTTTAGCATTTTACTATAGAAAATTTCAAACACACAAAAGCAGAGTATAATTAACTTACCACCTTCTGCAATTACAAACCTCTGGCCAATGGTTTTTCAGCTATGCTCCCACACACTTTCCCTTTCTCCCAACCTTGGAAACATTTTGAGGCAAATCTCAAATATCATACCATTTGATCTGTACATAATTTGGTGTACATCAGTAAAAGACAGGACTTTTTAAAGGTTACAAAATTTCATTTACCTTTTGCTTTTTCCTAAGTCACACCACACTTTATCATATTTTTATTTGTGTAATGGTTTAACACGCCTTCTCCACTAACCGAGTGCCACAAGAGCAGACAGCAGACCTGTGATGTTTGCTGTCATGTTCCCAGGACATACATGCCATAGTTCCTCAAAGAGCAAGAATTATTTAAAAGTAAATAAATTCTTTGACTCCCCCCTCCCAACCCATTCAATTCATCAGGGAAAGAACAGGTAAGAATTCATCAAGGAAACAATAGGTCAAGAACACATATATTAAGAATGTTCATTAATATATTTAGAATTATTTAATAAAAATTAGAAATAACAGATTACATAAATGTTGTAACTCTCTAATATATAAGTATTTCCAAGTTACACTAATTTTTTAAACAGACTTCATTTTTAAGTAATCTCTACATCCAACATGAGGCTCGAACCCACAACCCCCAGATCAAGGGTTGCACGCTCCATTGACCTAGCCAGCCAGATGCCCCCACAGTATATTAATCTTAAAATTGAGTTTCAAAACAGTATATGCAGAACAATTCCATTTTAAAGAGTGTGAATAAATATATGCATATGCACAGAAAAAATGTCTAGAAGAACATATATAAAATATTAAAAGCTATTATTTCTGGGTAGTAGGGCTGTGAAACACCTATTTCCTTCTCTATGTTTTTATGTACTCACTGAATTGTTTGCAATGAACTTCTATTACTTTGTAATCAGAAAAAACAGTACAGATATTTGGAAAACAACACAGCCATCCATGACTCCTTACTGGCTGCAGGAAAGGCTGAAACACCTTAACATGACATATAAAACCCTCTAGGAGCTTGAGCTTTACACATGCTGGGCAAATCATCATTCTGAAACTTGCCATGTACTCACACCTGTTTACCTATACCATTCTTCCTACGTGGAATGGCTTTCTCCCCATTTCCTGCTTCACAAACTTCAAAACCCAGTCCAATGTCACCTCCTCTCTGAGGCCCTCTAATGGAATAAACCTTGATCTTCTTCACGTTAGTAGTCAGTGTATGCTTTGCTCTTCTAATACTTAGTATCTTATTATACCTAGTTACTTACAAGTCTCTCTTGCCCTAAATAGACTGGGAGCTCTAGAAGGCAAAGACCACACTCCAACATTTATCTCAAATATTTAGCCCAGTGCTTGCAAACAGAACATCCAAAATTAATATTTGTTAAGTGAAGTCATCAATAAGATAAAAGTATATACAATTTTTTCCTGTTTTGCAAAATGAATGTTTTCAAACACCTTAAAGGTGAAGCTACCGCACAGAAAAGGGATTGGTTACTTTGGTGAGCCTCCAAAGGCCGAACTAGCACCAGTGAGTAGAAGTTAATTTTAGCACACTCTGGGGAAGAAGTTTGTAACAATTAAGGCTGTGTGAAAACAAATGCAGGCTATCCAGAAATGGTAGAATCCAGTAAGTGCAGGTGTGCAAGCAGAGGCTGGATGAACATCTCTCAGGGACAGCAGAGAAACCTGCACAGTGGATGGGCAAACCACAAGCCCCAAGGTCACTTCCACACCACAGTTCTATTAGCTGATTTTTAGGTAATTTGGGGGTCCCCTTCCATTGACCTTCAATGGCTCTGAGAATGCAGCATGAGATAATCAATTTATGAAGATGTTAGGTCTCGATGAATCTAAGGAACTGAATCAAATTCAGTGTGTGGAGCCTCTGACTTGCACTGAAAAATGGCCTGAATGTGACAGACACATGAGTAAGAAGCTAAATCAACAAACTCTGGTGTGAAAACAGGGATTACTTGACTTGGTGTGAAAACAGGGATTACTTGACTTGGTCCGTCATTAAATCCCAACACAAAATTTAGGAGTCAAAGTGATAAAGAAGCAGTGATTATTTAAAGAACAATTCTAATGTTACCTCAGTTCCACTCATCATGTCCCTTCACCCCGATTCACTACAAAGAATACACAGAAACACCAGAGTAATCTTGGAGAAATTAAGGAAGGCTGCTGAGAGGTATGTTTACCAGCCAATTTTCATCTACACAAAAGAAAAATTCACTTAGTTCTAAAATAACAATAAGCAGTAACTTTGAATGTCTGTATGCATGAACATTTTAAGGAACCATCAGATCAAAATAACGGCTTACTCAATCAACCTCTGCTCTCAGAATGTTCTGCAAGAGAAGTTCCTTTCCATCCGGTCTGTCTTACAAAAATACTGTTTCCTTTTACAAAATGAGACACTGTCCACGTTCACGTATTTGAGAAAAGCAGAAGTTAAGCTTTTAAATGTTTGAGACAAAGCAAACTGAAACTTTTCTGAGACCGATTAGAGAATAAAGGTAAATACTACACGAAGGAATTTTAAATTGGGAAATCAGAGGTAGAAACAAACTTAGCAGTCACTGAGTCTAATCCCTCACTGAATGTGGGCTATCCTTCTACAGGAGACCATCTGGGTCTTCATTGAACAGCTTCAGTGCTAAGTGAGTTACGTACCATTTCAAAAGGTGGTTATACTCACTGTTAGATGACAATCACTATTAGAGATGCCTTCCTAATACTGAATCCCATTATTCTGCATTTTTATCTCCTGGTGCTTCTTCTAGACTCCTCCCATATTTATATAAAATAACAAGGTATGCAAGATAAAGATGGAACTTAAGATAGTGTCTACTCAGGGCTGCTTGGGTAGCTCAGTCGGTTAAGCATCCAACTCTTGGTTTCAGCTCAGGTCATGATTTCAGGGTCCTGAGATAGAGCCCCACATGGGGCTGCACACTTGGTGCAGAGTCTGCTTGTCCCTCTTCCTCCCCCTCTTCTTCTCCCCACTCTCTCTCCCTCTCCAGTAAGTAAATAAAGTCTTTAAAAAAAAGAAAAAAAGAAAAGAAAAGATAGCAGCTACCCATACACCCAACCGAATATGAAACAGATGAGCCAACTCAATCCAGGTCAGTGATAGAACAGAGACAGCAACCAGATTGCTATGACATCAGTGGAGATGAAGCGAAGCAACATATCCTCCTACCAGGTAATCCAAAAAAAGGTTAGTGAAGTACAACGCTGCCAAGCACTCACTGATGAAATGATTAGTCAATCTACATCTAAACCTATTCCGGCAGTTAACTTAAAATGTCTTTTCTCTAAAGACATTAAAGCTCAGAAATCAACAGGGAAGCAGACATTCTTCATCTTCCTATAGGTGTTAGCAGGGCTTATAGACCTGGATTCGCCTTGACTTTGCTCAGCCCTTGGGTAAGGGAGAACCAAAAAATTAAATATAACTGAAAAGGGGCCTAAAGGAATCAATCCAAAATAATAACATAGCCAAAAGGCCAGGGGCCAAAACAAGACACATGTCTACAGCTGCATGCAGCAGCTTTGCTCAGCAGCTTTACACGGTGGCTACTGACTTCCTTGATATCCCAGCAAAAATAGTGCTTGCTTTGAACTAGTCAGAAACATGCCTGTACAGACCTCCTGTTATTTACTTAGCCCCTGCTGCCGCACGGTTAAGGACAGGGGTTATCTAAGCTGTGCCACTCATCAGCTGTTTGACTTCAGGCAAGTCAATTCACTTCTCCAAGAGTCAATTTCCTTACCTAGGTAAGATTATCTCTGAAACCTATCTCTTCTCAAAGGTAGTAACATTATCTCTAAAATTCATTGAGCTACTCTGAAAAGACTCAAGGGCAGTTAACTTTTAGTAAATTTAGGGTCTCACCGGTCTTACTTTCCTGGTTAGTAGTAGGTGGGGATTCACTGTAGGTTAGGCTGTAACTATTCCTTCCCGTCTGTCCCAGCAGTGGATAACTAGTGCATACTTAGGTGATGTTTCTAGTAATAAAAAAAAAACTACCCAATCAACCAACCTGCACCACTATTACTCAACTCTTCAGAACACTTCAGAATGGGAAGGGCAGGTCCAGTAGGGCCTTTTTTTTTTTTCCGGTTCTGAAAAGGACATTCTAGCAAGGTATGTTCGATGATGTTATCACCCCATTCAAAGACATGTAACTGGACCCCCACGGTCTAGTGAACTTCAAACTCCTAAGTGTGGCTTAAATTCTTGCCTGATCCAGGCCCTTCTATAATTAATTCTTATTACTCCTCTCTTCACCTCTATATACCAACAAAGACATCAATTCCCCCTTAAAACTGAGTATACAATACCAGCTGCTATGCTCCAGCTACAGAGAAATGTCTGAAGGCAAATCCTCCCCACAGACACCCAGAAGCCTTTTTCATATTCAGGAAAGGGGCACAGACAGAGGGACTCTTGGGCGAGGTGAGTCCCCGATTCCAACCACAGAGCCTCCAGCCAGTCCTGGAATGGCTGTGCAGTATTCTTGGTGGTGCTGTCTGAAAGCCAGAGACAAGGCCTAAGTCTCTTGGGGTTTCCCTGGGAAGTTCTGGTATGTGCTGCTATGATTGTTTTTACAGTAAAGAGCCAACATATTTTAAGGAGGGAAAAAGAGCTAGTCAAAAGATTCTCTGGCCAGGGTTGAAGAATCTCATAAAGTCAGTAAGAAGATTCTGCTGATTACACAAGCTGATGCCTCCAATGGAAGCCAGTCCTCTGATGTTATGAACATAGAATACTGCAAAAAATACAAATCTGAACATGGCCACCTGTTCGTTTGAAGACACAACAGGGGGGCACCTGGGTGGCTCAGTGGGTTAAAGCCTCTTCCTTCGGCTCAGGTCGTGATCCCAGAGTTCTGGGATCAAGCCCCACATCGGGCTCTCTGCCAGCAGGGAGCCTGCTTCCCTTCCTCTCTCTGCCTGCCTCTCTGCCTACTTGTGATCTCTCTCTGTCAAATAAATAAACAAAATCTTAAAAAAAAAAAAGACACAATAGGCTTTCTTGAAAAAGAACAGAAAAGTGAGCCCCCTAAGCTATCCTTTCATGCAATGACGATGGCTTGTCTTCAAGGACGCACACATGGCCACTCAAGGAGACATCAAAATCTCTCCTATTCCTACTGACTGGCGCCAAAAACACTAAAAGCATCTCGGAAGAATGTAGAACAACTTCAGAGGAAAAGAATGGATGGTATGGAATGGATGGTAAGCCTAGAGCTGCTTTCCCAAGAAGCCGGAGGGTGGAAGCAAGGAGTGTGGGAACCGGAGGGAAAAAAAGGCTTGAAAATTCTAAGACACAAATGAAATAGGCTGTAAATGATAAACGGACAGCCAGCTAAAAATCTCCGACTGAGACTGTGCTGGAGATGACATGCCTCCTGCTCTCTTAAGAGATACATGACTAATGGCAATTGGGATTATACAAAAAGTGGATCAGAAAATGGAGACCACCTAGACTATGAGTCCAAAGTCGATTGAAGAAACTCATCCATGACTTAAACATCTCCCTAAAAAGTCCCGAAGGGAAAAAGCTAGGAACATTTTTTAAATTATTTGAAGAAAATCTAATGAAAAAATAGCTTACAGGTCCAATGAGAAATTTCCAAACTGAGCAAGTATCATTGCAGTTTGAAGATTCACAGCTTACAAGTGACTTTCAAGAGCTTTAGCTGAAACTTCTAACACTGACCCAGCTACAGCAAGAACATATAAAGAAACGTGCAGAAAGCTAATCAACAAGGTAACATACTGCTTAGAAATGAAGAAACTTCCCAAAGTGTACAAAAGCATCAGCGGTATACACCAGCAGTGCAGCTTCTATGGAGAGAGGGCCAAAGACCTAGAGAGAGAACTGGAAAGAAACACTTCCTCTGCCAAAGATGGATTATGTCCCATGAGAAAAAAGCTCAACAAAGTTGGTTGGCTTCCCTGTCGACTGAGAGGAAAGCTCAATGAGCTAAGAAAAGAAACTGGTCATAGCAGACAAAAATTGGCTAAAAAGAGAGTTTAAATTCCAACTTCCCCCCAGTGGCTATTCAACAAGCGGAGGCCTGAAAGGGCCAGGGCATCCCTCTCCTTCATCAGGTTCCCCAGGAAGTAGGAGGGTTAAACTATGAGGCCAGAGGGACCCAGGGGCACATGTAGGTTTGACTTAGCTTCTACAGCAGCTACACCCTGAACATCCACAGCCAACCATGGGACATTTGCCTATTTCTCTCTTTAAAAGTAATTTTGATTTATCTCTTTTTAGGAAATGGCTGTTATTTAATGGATGCTGCATTTGCTTTCATTGTAATTCCTAAGAAACTGCTTATGTCATTCTTAGGAACATGTTATTTCCAGTTCATTGGACTCTCCAGAATTGGACCGTACAACTATTGCACTTTGATGTAAATAAAATATTCACTATTACTTAAACCATTAATTGAAGTCTGACATGATCACATAGAGATATTTAAAACAATACAGGAAATGCAATGAGCTGTTAATTCAAAATTTACAAAAGTAACTTAATGTTTATCTCAATAAATTTTTATTAGTTTTATTTTTATTTTTTTTAAAATATTTTATTTATTTATTTGTCAGAGAGAGTGAGCACAGGCAGACAGAGAGGCAGGCATAGGCAGAGGGAGAAGCAGGCTCCCCGCTGAGCAAGGAGCCCCATGTGGGACTTGATTCCAGGACCCCGGGATCATGACCTGAGCCGAAGGCAGCCGCTTAACTGAGCCACCCAGGCGTCCCTTTTACTAGTTTTAAAAACAATGCAACACAGGGGCACCCGGGTGGCTCAGTCAGTTAAGCATCTGACTCTTGATTTCGGCTCTGGTCATGATCTCAGGATGGTGAGATTGAGCCCCATCTGCTGGAGATTCTCTCTCCCTTTCCCTCTGACAACCCCCCAAAAAACAAATATACAAACAAAAACAATTCAACACAAACAAAAAGCAAATGACACCCCCAGCTAAACTTGGTAATATTTATATTCCTTTAGCCCTAAATTTATAGATTAATTTAGGGGAATTAACATTTTGCAATTATTTCTTAATTTTTAAATTTCCTTTTAACCATTGTTACTTCATTTAGAATGTGCTTTGCTATTTAAAAAAGTGTGCTTTGCTGTTTAACTCTTTTTAAATTTTAAGGCAGTCAAAATAAAAGTTTTCCCCTCTAAAAACAAACAAACAAACAAACAAAAACCAGTTCTTGTTAAATAAATGCTCCCATGAGAGAGCAGTATACAAGTTGTAGTACATGCTGCTGGGCCTCCAAGTGGAAAGCCCCACTCTTTCTGGAGAACTTTCATTTTCACCTGGAGGATGAGGTCTCTTATTGTGTCAACCACCTCAGGAAGAGACCTGGATGCCTAACTACAGAGAAATGAGTAAAAGAGCCCTATGTGAGCAGCAGCACTAAAAGGCTAATTTGGATTTTACCTCAGGTCAAGTTGTCTGGAGAGTAAACTCCTGGGTGGTGGATCTCTAGATAGTACCTCTCTCATGGAAGAGAGTATGGTGCTCAGCAAAAAAAATCAAGCCAAGTAAGCAGGAAGCTACACTGGTCCCATAAAGCTAAGGCATGGAGACCTCAGGATCAGGAAGTAGAACAGGGACTAGGAACAAACCAAGGGAGGATCAGCAATTAAATTTTGAAAGGGTGATTATTTTTTAGTCCAAAAATAGTGGATTACTTTTTAGGGGGGTATATTTTGTAATAAATTCCCTTTTTTGTTTTCCCTTTGTACTCAGAGTTCTAAACAGTCTTAACAGGGCTAAGGGAAAAGAATCAAAGGAAGTGATTTGTGTCTCTATACGAGCCAAAGCTTTAGAACAGAGATGGCAACATGAGGAAAGCATCGATAATCCAGGAGAAGCAACCCCAAGTGAGAAAGAGAAGCAGGCAGGACACACTGGAGCTTCCTGGGCACCTATCATTTCTACTTTGGACACTCCTTCCTGAATTCGTATTTTGGAGGCTCTAAGTTTTGGTCAATAAGGAAAACTGGACTGCTTATACTTTCCTGATTAACTCTGGATTTCTCACAAATAGCTGTACCTGGGCTATTATTTCTACTTGCAAAACATCATTTTGTTAAAATCTTGCTCTATCCACTTTCCCAATCAAGCCTCTTCTCCTTCCTGCCCTGATTCCCAAAGCATCTTGTTGTTGTCCTGTGGCACTCATCTATGGCTATTTTGTTGTTGGGTTTTATTTTTACCTTTGTTTATTTTTGTAAGCTCCTTTATGTAACAACTAATTTAGTATACTTTTTTAAAAACCTAGGATCTTTCTTATGTGGACTTGAGGTTTAAATTGCTTATTTACTCAGAAAATCACACAAAGATAATATACATCATCCTACATATAAAGTTAGGGAAAGGGTATCCTTAAGGGTGCCCTTAATGCTCTTTGCCTCCTGGGTAGCCCATGATATTTTAGCTCTAGCCAATTTCCTCTGCACAAAGACTCTGCTTAAAGCATTTATGAATAAGATAGAAGAGTGTCGGGTGAGACATGGCATCTCCAAAAAGGGAGGGAGGAAATAAAAAAATAGCTGCTTTCATTGGGGGCAGGAAGGAGATTGTTTCATTAGGAGCTAAACAGTGAGACTATCTCAGTACAAACAATTGTTTGGCTTGAAGGCTTTATGTGGGCAATTACTCCAGCAAAGGCTCAGCTGGGATGGAACACAGAGCCTGCCAGGATGGAGGGATAGGGACTGACACAGGCTTAAGTGTCTCAGTCATGGCTTTGGAATCCCAAAGCATCCCACCAAGGATGCTCACAAAACGTACTCTGCCCAGTTGACAAACAGTACCTAACCCAGTCAAGACTATGGATTTGCAAGAAATGAGGAAAAGATGGCATGGGGTGGGTGAAAAGTCATTCAACCTAAAATCAACATACTACAGCAAAAGTAACAAGTATTAAAAATAGATCTCATAAGAGAACTAGTACATTTCAATCATTACCTCACTGGCTAACAGCAGGCTATGGGGAGGAGGTGTACAGGGAGGCATCACTAAGCTAAAAGCTGGGCAATCATTTTTTTTTTAAAGATTTTATTTATTTGATAGAGAGAGACACAGTGAGAGAGGGAACAGAAGCAGGGGGAGCGGGAGAGGGAGAAGCAGGCTTCCCGCTGAGGAGGCAGCCCGTTATGGGACTCGATTCCAGGACCCTGGGATCATGACCTGAGCTGAATACAGATGCTTAACAACTGAGCCACCCAGGCGCCCCTAGGCAATCATTTCAAAGTTGGCCAAGTGGACCTGATGTTTCAAAACTTGGTATTATAATTGAAAGAATTTCCTATCACTCATGACCTCATTTCAGGTAACAAAAGCTCATCTGATTCACCTGAAGTCATTGGCTTCACCCTCTAAGGACATTTACTTCTGTACATTTTTTAGGTTCTTTCAGGTTAAAGCCTTAATTTTCTCTTGGTAACAACCAGCATCTACTCATATTGTGAAAAAATACTGAAGATGCCAAGGGAGCCCACCCCGTTAGGAAAGGCATATCTTGAAAAGAAGCCACTAAAGAAGAGTGATACAGCCCTTGACCAATGAGGTTGCTCTTCATTCTCCATCCCCAGGATCAGTAATAAGCAAAAGAGGAACAATATGAAAACACATATTAAAAATAGCCCACCTTCAAACAGTATCCCTCTTCTCTTCCTGGAGCATGCAACTGAAGCAATTTTCCCCAAGGGGCAATGTCAATGTCTGGAGACATTTTTAGTTATCACAACTGGGGGGGCGGGGGGGGGGGAATAGGAGCGGGGGTAAAGAATGCTACTGGCATCTAGTGGGCAAAGCCAGGGATGCTGGTAAACATCCTACCAGGCACAGGATAACCTCTCAACAAAGAAGCATCCAAAATATCAGCAGTGCTGAGGTTCAGAAGTCCTTCTCTACAGGCATCATTTCTAGGCCATTTAGTTTGAAGCATGTGAGATGAAGTACTACCAATTCTGTGGAAGAGTCTCTTCTCTTGTTCTGTAACAAACAGATAAACATTTAGATACAGAATTCCAAAACTGGCAAGAACCTTAAGGATTATCTAGTCAAGCACAGTTGGAGAAACTAAGGTCCAGAAAGGTCAGGTCATTTACCCAAGTTCATAGAAAAAATCAGCAGCTGGGCTGGAATTAGAATCATCTTTATACACTCCCACTATGGGTTATACACGGATGCTCAATGATGGTCGCTAAACTGATATCCTATTCTTTAGGTAGTCTTTTCTATTGTGATATGCAATTCACTCTCTACCGCTGGGAAGCCCAACATCTAAGATTGTGTATGAAGGTTTATTCACACCCCTTCCTACCCACATTCTTCTTTCTCAAAGGAAGCCCAGAAGTGGAGAAAATACTAGAGCTCAAGAACAAGTGGCCAGGGGGCGCCTGGGTGGCTCAGTGGGTTAAAGCCTCTGCCTTCGGCTCAGGTCATGATTCCAGGGTCCTGGGATCGAGCCCCACATCGGGATCTCTGCTCAGTGGGAAGCCTGCTTCCCCCTCTGTCTCTCTGCCTGCCTCTCTGCCTACTTGTGATCTCTCTCTGTCAAATAAAATCTTAAAAAAAAAAAAAAAAGAACAAGTGGCCAGGCAGAATATGCTTTCCAATTATTTGAAAGGAGGCTCATGCCTTTCCAGCAAAAGGAAGCTTTACACAAAACCTGAGTCCACAAACAAAGCCTTGTGCAAGACCACGGACACATAACGTTCTCTCCCCAGTGGTGTGCAGCAGCTTTCCTAACACATCAGAGGAGCGTCGACCGATGGCAAACAGATGGAAAATCAGTGCCAGTTTAACTGAATCACAACTGTATCCAAACAAGCTAGAGAACTTTCATTTCCAAACAAACAGCAGACAAGAAATTAATTCTGGGATTAAAGTATAAACGGTCAGTCCAGTGGCAAGCTAAATGTTAGTCATCAAAACAGCCCTGGTTTAAGGGAGGAGAACAAAGGGTGAAGATTTGGCCCTTTCAAAAAGAACACTACCACGTTTCAAAACTAGATGTTTCAGAATTGGGTGTAATGAGATTCAGGTCAGGTGTGGTGCAAGAGGGTGGGGCAGATGTCAGCCGTATTTGGATAGAAAGGTCCTGCGAAAAGAACATTGTGTAGAAGAACCCAGGGCAGGTCTCTAGGAAAAAAATCACAGCCTCAAAAGAGCTAAAGCAAGGTTCTTCCAATTAAACAAACCTGTTCCAGGGGATACAAGAAGAGCTGCAAGGTTATTATTAATTTCTGCAGCACCTGAGAACAGTGTCTAAATATTTACTCCCATCCCACAAAAAGGCTAAAGGAGTGCTTTTCCAGCCTCCTGTTTCACACCCCATGCTACCGTTCTCCCAAGATCCAAGATGATGCATCACACCAAAACCTCCCACTGAGAGGGCAGAGTACTAGCTTCGTGACTGGCTCCGGCTTTCAATGCGGCACGGATGCCAAAAGCACAAAAAAGAAATGGCACAAAGAAGTAACTACAACAAAGCAACCATGAAATTCACCTGCTCAGATTCCTGGAATGTCACAGATCTTCAAATATCTGAGTTAACAGCATGAGGCTGACTTTCAGAAGACAAAACAGAAAAAGAATATGATCTAAACACACCTTAATAGAATAAGAGAGCTCACGATGGAGGCACAGACCCTGTGTGCCAGACGCTGCCCATCAGGCATACATATATACACAGGACACAGTCCCTGTCCTGACAGAATTTCTAGTCCTAGGAAATCTCTGATTAAAAAAAAAAACCAGAGGTGCTTGGGTTGCTTAGTCAGTTAAACGCCCGACTCCTGGTGATCTCAGGGTCCTGAGACTGAGCCCCACACCAGGCTCTGCACTCAAGTGCTGAATCTGCTTAAGACTTCCTTCTCCTTCTCCCTCTTTCCCTGCTCTCTCTCTCTCAAATATATCTCCAAAATCTCTCTCTCTCAAAAAAAAAAAAAGAACAACAAAAAACAAACAAACAAAAACGTGGTAGTGTTAACCCCTTTCTACCAATGTAGGACCTCTACTCCACCTTCCCAGTGCCCTGGTTAAGTGAAGGAGGACTGTATGAACAACACAAGATGCTGATCAAAACCCAACAATATCTCCATGTATTAAGCATATAATGTGGAAGACGGTGCATGAGATAAGAATATATCTTGGGGGGGCGCCTGGGTGGCTCAGTGGGCTAAGCCTCTGCCTTCAGCTCAGGTCATGATCCCAGGGTCCTGGGATCGAGCCCCACATTAGGCTCTCTGCTCAGCAGGGAGCCTGCTTTCCCTGCGCTCTCTGTGCGCTGCTCTGCCTACTTGTGATTTCTGTGTGTCAAAGAAATAAATAAAATCTTAAAAAAAAAAAAAAAGAATGTATCTTGGCCCATCTCTCTGTGATCATATTCCATAAATCTGTTCCTTATGGTCAAGTCAGGATTCTCTGCAGCTCTCCACTCCTTGCCTCAACAGATGTCCACTACAGTGAAGCAGTTCAGAATGACAACCCCACAGCAGGGCTGTCTCTGCATGGGCTCAGCCCAGGGAACTTCCTGAAACTTTTTTTAAAATTAGAGGGCCCCCGTGACCACTCACCTCTGAACACATAAATAATCCATTAGTCTAACAGCAACAGAAAAATTTACATTGTAGCATTATTTATAATACTGAAAATCTAAAAATTCAAATGTCTAACAATTGGGCAGGAGTTAAGTGAGTAATGACATATTCAAATGATGGAATATAATAAAGGTATTTAAATGTTTTTAATGTCATGAAAAATGCTTATGATAAATGTTAAGCAAAACAATAATGACATAAAATTATTATGGAATAAGTGCAAGTAAAAAAAATGGATGATAGGGATTATGTGAAATATCTTCTCAATCATTATATTTTTTCACATCCCAGAGATTTTCTCCCCAAATCTTTTCACAAAGATTGTTTTCACAAAAAGTGTGCACTTTTTTAAAAGATTTTATTTATCTATTTATTCATGAGAGAGAGCTCGGGGGTGGGGGGGAAGGGATAGGGACAAGCAGATTCTGCTGAGCACTGCGCACAGAGCTCAAAGGAGTGACGGGGTGGGGTGAGGGGGTGAGGGGTGTTTGATCCCAAGCCTGAGATCATGACCTGAACCAAAATCAAGAGTCAGCTGCCCAACCTACTGAGCCACCCAAGCGCCACAAAGTACTTTTTTTTTTTTTTTAAGATTTTATTTATTTATTTGACAGAGAGAGAGAACACAAGCAGGGGGAGTGAGAGAGGGAGAAGCAGGCTTCCGGCCGAGTAGGGAGCCCGATGCAGGGCTCGATGTGGGACTCGATCCCAGGACACTGGGATCATGACCTGAGCTGAAGGCAGATGCTTAACTGACTGAGCCACCTAGGCGCACCCCGAAGTGTTTTTTAAAGAAATAGCATCTAATGATGTTTAGCTAATAAGCGTATAGACGCTCACACCTCCCCACTCACCAATATCCCACAAGACAAAAAAATAACTGGTCTATGGTAATGAATCTTTTCTCTTCCTTCAATGCATTAAGAAGTCTAATGAAACTGAGCCCTATTTTTACTCTGCCCACAGCATGGTCCCTTGATCTGAGTCACTTGTGTCAGACTCCTGTCCAGAAACTAGGCTCAGAACAAAGTCAGAAAGCTCAGAGGAACTGCTTTGGAATCTTCCGACCAGTGCTTCTTTAATAATTCTTCCCTTCTCTCACCTACAAGCTGGATGTTAACACAGCACTCGCACTTCAGGAAAGAGTTTTTCCCACAATTTTCCTAACTCAAACAGCTCCTCTAACCAAACTCCTCGGGCCTACCTTCAGAGAGACAGGGTCTCCAGCTCCAAATAGCTGTTCTTTCAACAAATGTGCTTTCAACATAGCAGAAGTGCGTGAATCTTTTCACTTTTTCTTTCTCAAATCAGCTGTCACACTTAAATTTGTTTCCGTTAACTGTGCTGTTTATTGCTATTTTGAATAAAAGCATCATGGTAAGAACAGGGGATTTCCTTCCTATTCCTCACTGAAGGGCTTGTGCCGGTTATGACCCAAGTGGTAAAGTATCCAAAGAAGAAGACAGCACCCTCTCCTCTCCGAGCTTCACACTGCAGCCTAAGACGTTACCGACTCACACGGGAAATTCTGTAAGAAATTATCTTTTGAAAGCATAAGAAGGAAAGCAACCATCTAAACAATATTAAGACAAAATGTTTAATTCAAGGCTTGAAACACCAGAGAACTCATTTCTAAATCTACACATGGGGGACTTCCAGTAAGGCAAGGAAAGAGGAAGAAGTTGAACAACAAAATGTACTTTCAGTGCACTTCAGGAAGTAACGCTGTAGGATTAATATCAGTAAACCCCAGTCTAAAGATGTAAGCTCTGTGGTAGAGGCTTGGGGATTTTACAGTCTTCCCAACACTAGCTGTGAAAGACAGCACGTTAGTTTGGAAAAAAAAGAAAAGGTGTTCTATTTTCTCAAATCACGCTAGGCCAGGTTTATCGACTATAGCTAAGAAGAGGTCTGTCTTACTCCTGTATCTGCCTTATTATTTTCGACACATCATAAAATGAGAACATTACACATTTATTTTTTGGGTGAGGAGAAAGGACATGGAGCCTGTGGGATCCAATTCACATTGTTTCAGATTAAGAAATTTCTTTTTGAAAGTCCTGACTTGAAATTTTTTAAAAAATCAACGTTCTCCAGTTGGGCTTATGAAATCCAAAACTTCCTAAATAAATTGTATCCTACATGCATTTAAAAGCACCCAGAATACACACAGGAAATATGCAGACTTGGGGGGCAGGCAGGGCTATGGTCAACAAAAATGGTCAGAGAACTACTTAACATTACTTGAAGATGAAAAGCAGCAGCGATATTAAAATCTTATTACTACCCACTGATATGTTACAAAGGTGGGATTCCAGAGCAAGTTTCGGCCACACATGAGGGAGGGTGGGGGGAAGGCTCGGAGCAGAGGAGTGTTGGACAAACTGAAGACAACCGCCTGGGCAACCTTACACTGATGGATGGCCACAGCTGAAGGCAGATTTGGCTCATCTCTGGGGTTTTCCACTGGGAAGGGGCCTGCAGTTCAGCCATCAATGGACCAGCATCCACAACGCCTGTGGGGAAATACAGGAGCCAGAAAGGTGGGGTAGGGAAGGAGAAAGTTTGGAAAACGGAAGAGTCAAATACAGTAGCAAAATGTTGTAATTATTAAACATGAGGCTTCAAAAATGCAGATGTACCTGTTAAATTGAAATGAACTGGCTGAAAAGAACTGGTACTCTGGGAAGCAGTCTCATATGTTTTTTAGAACCAAATTACTTTTTAATTACATCTGTGAATTATACCTGCCAAGAGGAAATTAATTTTTGGAGCAAAGAGGAAAACAATGAAACTTATGCAATTTTTACAGACGGTAACTTTACTCAGAGTCCCCTATCCATGTCCTCTATGGAAAATAACAGCCTAAGAAGAAACATACTCACACTCCACTGAAAACCTTTGCTGGCCTAGTTCCACCAATTCCATTAATGTAGCAGGGGCCCAAAGGCAGGTGACCTGATTGACCAAAAAAAGCCCTTCGAGAAAGTGCCAAACTTCTATCACGTAACTCATTAAACACTTTATAATCAAAAGAAAACTACTAGCAAAAACTTGGAAAGCTTGGCCTTTAAATGGAGCAGCAGCAACCTTCCTTATAAAACAAAAAATACTTTCCAGAAGAAAGTTATCAGTGGTCTCAACTCCCTCCCCTAGTGCTAACCTCTCTGAAGCCAGGGGGAAAAACCCCAGACAAACCAATAAGACCAGTTAAAATGATATGTGGCATAAGGAAAATTAGCTCTACTATAATTTCTGTAACTGTCAAGGCAAGTCTAATCTGTACCATGAGGCTACAATCCTCAAAACTCTCTTTGTACATCTTACGTGTTGATTCAAGTCTTTCAGTGGTAGATGGGACAAGCTCAATGTATGTGTGTACATACACATATGTACACGTGTATACACACACACACACACACACACACACTCATGCCCAGGGCATCCCAGGATCAACAGGGTGGCAAACTTATTTCCTGAGTAACCAAATTGATAAACTGCTCCTGAAAGATTCAACAGAAGCCAATTTTCCTAGACACACACCCTAATTATTTAGGCAATAACTGAGTTGTTACATTACTTCCTCGGACTAATTATTACTTCAGCAACAGTTAAGATTCTTTAGAAGCACAAAGGTTGTATCTGCCTAAAAACCCTTATCTCTCATTCAAAATAACTCAACTATTTACCTACAAGGAAGAAGAATTACATCTTGGGAGATTTTTTTAAGTGCCTTTGTGCCTCAGCCTGTTTCCACTTGGATCCTACCTTGTTCCATTCCATCAGTGGGAGCTGTAACTCCCAGGCTCTCTTGCCAACCAATTTTTGGGTAAGTTCCACCAACAGGAGGTAACAGATAAGGATAAGATAGAGGAGGAGGAGGAGAAGGGAAGCCAGGGTAATGCTCTCTTAATAGAGTCACAGCTCCTGCTGCCACGAAACAGCTTTTCTTTCCATGCTTCTAGCTCATACCAGATAGCTCAGACTTCTGGCCTTTGGTGACATCAGCACCTTCCAATTTCCTTAAAAGCACACTAGCTCCCAGGTGTTGCGAATCTCTGGGTTGCCTCACCAGCCCATTTACCTTCTAAATTCTTACATCATCCATGTAACCTAGTCTGTATATTAAATCTCTCTGCTTGGGGCACCTGGATGGCTCAGTCAATTAAGCATCTGTCTTCAGCTCAGGTCATGATCCCAGGTTCTGGGAAGGAGCCCCACATCAGGCTCCCTGTTCAGTGGGAAGCCTGCTTCTCCCTCTCCTCTCCACTCCTGCTTTCTCTCTCTGTCTCTCTGTCTCTCTCTCTTTCAAATAAATAAACAAACAAAATCTTTTTTTTTTTTTTAATTCCCTCTGCTTGTACTATCTACAGTGGGGCTTGTTTCTCGGCTAGGTCCCTGACTTTAAAATATGTTTTAAAGCTTAGGTTTCTTAAGAATTAAACAACTATTCAGATAACCTGTTTTAAGATTTCTTCTTATAAAAACAAACGATTTAGGGACGCCTGGGTGGCTCAGCTGGTTAAGCGGCTGCCTTCGGCTCAGGTCATGATCCCAGCGTCCTGGGATCGAGTCCCACATTGGGCTCCTTGCTCCGCAGGGAGCCTGCCTCTCCCTCTGCCACTCTGTCTGCCTGTGCTCGCTCGCTCTCTCTCTCTCTCTCTGACAAATAAATAAATAAAATCTTAAAAAAAAAACGATTTATAGATGACAAGATCAATTCATTCATTCAAACACATATTTACTAAGAGCTCCATCTATACCAAGCACTACTCTTAAGTGTTGGGAATACTTCGGTGAATTAAAACAGGCACAATCACCCTACCCTCATGGAGCTTACATTCTAGTGGACACGTTAACAGTGGCACAGTATAATTTTTAAAAAATTTATCAATATAAGAATATTTCTTTAACAATAGAGGAATTTTGTAAAACTGAATGAACCTTAAGGTGTTCTACTCTACATAGATTTGGTTCCTACCTTTTCAGTGTGGTAAGCTGAACTGTCACATTCCAGAGGCCAATACAGTACTTCTTCAAAATTAGTATCTACTTAAACTGGCCACTTGCTCAAACAGAAGTACAACTGTGATAAGGATTTAAGCAGACACAATAACAGAAGTTAGGCACTGTATGCTTAGAATGTAAAACATATGTGTGTTCTATGCAGATTACTGCTTGGCATCTTTTCTACAGGGAATATCATTTGGAGGAGTTGAGTCTGAGTCCATTTAACAAGTCAGTTTGTCCCTTGGCTGTGGCATAGGTGGCGTCCATCAACATAACATACAGAGCCAGCTGTAATGTGCATAATGAGTAAAGTGCAGCAGTCACTAATTGCATGACATCATTTCCAAGACGGAATTTTCAGGCAGAAGAATAGAAACAGACAATGACTCATGTGGTGAACAGTTAGTTATATAGACAACTGTGCCCAAGAAAGCTGCCACCTACATGTCATAATGACATCAGATGAAAAATGCAGAAAGTAGTTTTCTGATTTATTGGAAAGCAATAGGTTTGCTGAAAAGGATACCGAGAGATCAGGCTGCAGCTACCTGCTTACACTTCCTGAGCACCGAGCAACCAAGAGCACACATCAAATATTCAGCACTCTTAGACCACTAGAGTATATAAGCGTGCTCAGCCTCAAAAAACTCAGTGTCAACTCAGAAATGACATAATATCTATTGCTGGCATTTCACTAGGCTTTTGTAAGATAATTTAATGTATTCATGTACACTTTCATGTTGGTCTTGTGGGCACAATACTGAGATCTTTCTTCTACTCATCAGGAAACATTTCATGTCTGCAATGGTTATAATTTCATTTGAGTAGCAGGTAGACTTCGAATAGTATGGGGTTCTTACACAACACAGAGTCTAAAGCATATTCATAATCTCAGTACTATATAGGAAATGAACTACAGGGCTAGGATTTTAACCTTATTGGCCCCTGCCTACCTTTATCCCTTTCCACGCCCCAAGATGTAGTTAAAATACACGAGAGAATTCCACCCTCCAACACACACATTCAATACCTTAGAGGCTTTGCACATTCTGTTTCCTCCGCTTAGAAAGCCAACTTCCCTAAATTCACCTGGCAAAGTCATGCTTATCATTCAAGACAGCCTACTTGTCTCTTTGAAGCCATAACTGAGGCAGACTTGTTTGCTTTCTCCATAGCTTTCATTTCTCCCTGCACACAATGCCATCATGATAATACCACATTGCATCATTTATCAGTTTACACATCTGCTTCCCCATTCAACTGTACGATCCTTTGGACCAAAGACAGGGTCTTTGAATCTGCTACATATCCTCATATGGTGTCCGACACAAAGTAAGTGCTTAATATTTTCAGAATGAATATATATAGTGTGGGATTGCAGGCCTGCAGAGTTCCCCCTAGATGATAAGGCATTTTTTATTCCCTATTCCACTGCCACAGAATGATATTTAAAGGACAAGGAGAACAAACAGGAAGGTATCTCCCAGGGAACAGGCTTAACAAGTTGATATTAAAAGACAATCTAATGAGGACTTTGATAAATTACTTTCAGTGTAACTGTGTCAACCTAACCATGACTGTTCGAGTTAAGGTGCATTAGCTGTAAAAACCCAGAAAAGCTATTTAATCTTCACTGGAGAAGGGTGTTTAACAACTAGAGATGGACACAAAACTTCTGTTGTCCAAATCTGATGTAATTTTTTATTTAACCTCTCAAAAGGTGCCACAGATAGAGGTAAAATAATTAAAAATTGATAGGAAAGTTCATGTTCTAAGGAATACTATTTAACAAGCAATGACTTAGCTATCTATCAACACGAAACAAATATAAAGCAAAGTTAGAGATTAATTTACTGGAGTTAAAATTTAGGACTACTGTAGAAAATTTCTACACAAAGATTCCCTGGTCTAATCTTTCATACAAGTTTAAAAAGTGAGGAAGCATCCAGAGACCATCCTCAAGGGTACTATAAAGTCCATTTGCAAAAATGCCAGAACCCCCATATATAGGAGATGGTTTTGGCTTAAAGACTAGGGAATTATTGGGTGAGTCATTCTAACCATGGCTTCCAGTAACCAGAGTATTTAAGGGCATAGAGTCAGAAAGTGAAACAAATAAAACCAAGACAGAATAAATAAGACCAGCAATGGTGGTAATAAGCAATGATTACATGTGTGTAACACTTTAGTTCCCAGGCACTTTCATTTTTCAAATGAGGAAAATTTAACTGAGAAAGTTCAGTGTGGTGCTGAAGGTCACAAAGCTAAAATAAACAGAGTGAAGGAGTTTAACTGGATGTTTCAACCTCAAGTCGACGGTCCCTTCCATTATTTTGCTTCTTTGCCACCTCAAAGGTGGGTTCATATGAGCTATGGATGAGCCTAGGACACTAAGATGCCTTCAACAAGAGCAGATGTTTCCAAATCACTTAGGCATATCTTTCAACTTAATCAAGATAACCTAGATAGAGCCTTAGAAAATCCCTTAAAAGAATGAAGAAAGCTCAACATGCATGGGGAGAGCACTTTCATGCTTTCCACGTTATGCTGCTGATTGAAAAATGCAAGGTGCCATGGACTATGAATAATACACTACTACTTGCATAAAAGCATTGCAAAAGAATATATTTAAATGTAGTTGTTTGCCTGCACATATATTCTCTCTTAAAAGTCCCCTAAGAAATTACCAAAAGTGGTTACTTCTAGGAAGGGAAAATGGTGGCTAAGGGATCAGGAATAAGAACACAACTTTTCATTGTACATATTCACCTCGGTACCTTTTATATTTTGAACAAATGAAAGTGCTACCCTTTCCAAAAAGCAAATTTAAATCTAAGAGTATATAATGGAAACTGGAACAGAGGCAATGGTTTGGTAATTCAAGGTAAAACATTTCAGAGATAGGATGCAGCAGAAGAGAAAATTACAAAATATTACAAAGCTTCTGCCAAGCTCCAGAATTCCAGGTGGGGTTTCACAGACCAAAGTAAAAATTCCACAAGACCATCAAATCTCTTCTATTTTAATTCTTTGCTCGTTAAAAAGCTCTCAATTTTTTTTTTAACCAACTTTGGTACTGAGAAAGTAATATCCCAGTAGTGGACACAGGTATTCGGGTCATCAGAAAGACAGATCCTTACACAGTAAATAAGAGTGCCTAGTTAAAACCAGTCTCTGAAGAAGTTGATTAGGAGTTATTCCAGGCACACTGATAGAATATGCAACCACAGAGCTGATGACTAAGCCTTGAACTAGTACAGCCTCATAAGGATCTATCCAAAAATGGGACCCAGTCTAAACTAGGTAGAGTTACCACCTGACGTATCTGGAATTTTTAGTATGTTTGTCCTTTGTTCTATCACTACTTAAGTCAGTCCAAAAATTTACCCTAAAGGTCACAGTGTCTTTGGGTGATGAGGAAACCGTATCTTTGGGCCTAAAAGTAAATCAAAGCATGTTTTCAAGGCAGTATCCAAGCAGCTTTCTTTGCCACACAGGAGTTATTTCAATGCCTTAGGGGTCCCAGGAACTAGTGAGTCTTATGCTCAAAAGAGTTAAAAATCCCCAAATCAACAAAACTCATACTACATAAAGACACACACTTGTTCTCTACTCTTGATGTTCACATTACATATTCAAAGATAGTTAAGATCCTTAAACAAGTATAAGATTTTAAAAGAAGAGCCACTGCCAAAGGGTTATTTTAGAACATCAGAAAAATACTGCTCATATAGTCTGCGGTCCAGGGCTATATCATCTGATTTAATATTAATAGATTAGCAAACACTCACCAAGTCCTGTACAATTAGCTCTCAATTTTCAAAGAAACATGAGACACAGGGATAAACCCAAATCCAAATCTCACTTTCCAAACCCAATAGTTTTTAAATACATTCTCCCACTACATGTATTTTTTTTACCAGAGCTAATAGGTAACTTAATCTGATACGAGTGTCTTTTCCTTCTGTATGACCCAGCAGTTGTCTGTGTGATCATTACGGCGACCAAAATTAGGGAAAAGGAGGAGGAAAATTAGCGAGAAGGGCTGAAAGTGTGGAAGGAGCAAGATAATATACAAACTGGATAAACTGAGGCCTAAACAACATGTTATTTAACTGAACTGAAAGATGACTGACACCTTATAATTTCATGTTTAATACAATGGCCAATTCACTGAAGCCACCAAGCCAAAATGTAAAACTAATTTTTGAAAAATCGTTTCAGGAACCAGGATTCTACCATTGATAGGGGTTAACAAAGTTTACAACCCAACAGTTACTACTTCTCATCAAGAACTAACTAATATTTCATTATCTGATCCCCACTAATGCTATTGATAAAGAGCAATGGAAAATTTGGGGGAAGAAGTGATGAATCAAGCTCTCTCTTCCATATGCTATATTTCACTGGAATATGAGTAAGTATGAGTGGTAGGAGAAACAGAGAGTTGGGGGTAGTACTAATCATCAAAATGGCATCTGACTCCCCAAATGTAGCAATGTTCACTCTAGTGGGATGCTTCACTGTGACTCAAGATCTGTCAACTGAGGTCATAAGGGAATTTGAGTAAAGCCAGGAAATACACTCCTAAACTTTAAACTGAATCTTCCAAAAAGTCTAGGACGAGATTTAACAAGACTCAACTATAAGAAATTAACCTACTCAACATAAATGGATTCGAAAATACTTTTTTTTAAGATTTTATTTATTAGTCAGAGAGAGAGAGAGAGAGAGAGAGCGCGAGCACAGGCAGACAGAGTGGCAGGCAGAAGCAGAGGGTGAAGCAGGCTCCCTACTGAGCAAGGAGCCTGATGTGGGACTCGATCCCAGGTCGCTGGGATCATGACCTGAGTGGAAGGCAGCCGCTTAACCAACTGAGCCACCCAGGCGTCCCTCTAAAATACTTTTTAAAGCAATTTCTCACTAAGGCAAAAATGCAGGAAAGAAGTCTGGAGACATGCTTTCCTAAAAGTACATGCCATTTATTTACTGGCAGAGGACATTAAAATATACTACTAGATGTGTAAACCAATGTATCATTCCTCTGTTCTCCTTACATAACCTTTTTTTCCAAAATAAAAGGTAATTACCCAAAGGCATCAATTAGACATGTACTTCCTTTCCCAATATTGATAAACACAAATACATTTGAATCTTTGGTGTATACTATGCACCCAACATACTACATGGCAAATGACTGTGGCAAATCCACTGCATTATGAACAGAAGCAAATTAACAATAGCTCCCAAAATATAACCATCCCCTTCTCTCCAAAGGGAAAAGAATTTTCCCAACTTCTCCAATTACATTCCAAAGAATTCAGAAAGAAAACAAGGAGACAAAATATTTACAGAAGTTTGTATCTATAAATTTTGAGTGCTAATAACCAAGCTTTCACTTAAAACCCAGCTTTCCTATACTACTGATTTTTAATCGGATCAAATCCTGCATCTTGGAGGGCACAGCAAACAAAGACTAAATGGTTCTAACAATATACAATGATCATTTTTCACCTTTGGAAGGGTAATGACCACGGAAGCAACAAATTTGATGCATCCCCTGATTCCTTCTCTCCACTGATTGAACGAATCCTGCACTACAGCCACAATCTGCTAATTTCTGCCACCGCACAAGCGCGCGCGCACACACACACACACACACGCGCGCGCGCGCACACACACACGGCCTCCAACGCACTCCACGGCCAGGGCTAGGCTGTCTAGAAATCCGCACTGTGTCACTGCATAAGGCAGGTTCCCACTTCACACATCCAGGAAGAAGAAAGCCACCTATGCACTGTCAGATCTCAGCAAGACTGTAAAATGACAGAGGGAGCTGCTAAGCAGATAGCGGGCAGCAACAATCACCACCTTTAAAAATTATTTAAGCGGTTTTCCTGCCGTCATCTCACTTCCCTCCTCCCCCTCCCTCCTTCTCTTCCTCCCCCTCTCTCAGCCTCTTCCCGCCCCCCCCCCGCCTACACACACACACACACACACACACACACACTGCAGTTCATCCCCCCCCGTTTTGCAAGTGAAAGGGGGTGGGCTCTGAGCTGCCTCGGGAAAGACAGTCGGCTCGGAACTCATTCGGAACCCTAACATACAGACATTCTCACCTGCACACACCACGCCACTGCCACCCCCCCCACCACCGCTCTCCCGCCCCCATCCCTCCGACCAAGCACTCACACTCGCCCTCGCAGCCTCTCCCCACGCCGACCCCGGCGCCGCAGAACACCCAGCAGCCTCCTCAGTCAGAGGAGCACGCCTTACCATTTACCAGGATTCGGGCGGCCTAAGCTCCAGAAACCCCCTTCCCACACAGGTCACCTCCCAGAGGCGGCGGGAGGCTGGACCCCTCGCCCGCCGGAAGGGATGCGCTACCTTTGGACTGGCAGTCCGCGCAGAACTTGTTATCCTCCTCCAGCAGCAGGTTGGCCAGGACCGCTTGGTACCGATCCACGTCCTTCACCGACTTGCCCGTCATGGCCAGGGTGCCGGCGGGGGCAGAGGGCGATGCGCCCTCCCCGCCCCCAGGAACCTCTGCCTCAGTCGGGAGGTGAGGACTCCCGGTCCCCCGCCCAGGGGCACCTCCTGAGCGGGGGGGAAACCCCTCCTCTCGGGCCCGGCCCCGCGCCCCTTCTCTCGTCAGCCGCGCTCGCCCCCACTCTGCAGCCCCTCAGTGCGGCGCCCCCTGGCGGGCTTAGGGAAAGGCCCGAGTCCAGAGGAGGGTGCCGGACTAGAGACCCTCAGCCCAGGCAAACGGAGCGCGCAGGGACGAACCCCTCGCCGGCCCGTCTGCTGGCCGTGCGTCCCGCGCCTCGGTTTCCCTGGCAGCTGCCGCCTGCTCAGCCACCACCTCGGCCGCCTACTTCCGGCAGCTCTTCCTCTCCACCTCCACCCAACCCAGCCCGCGCATGCGCCCCGCCCCTACCGCGTCGCACAGAGCTCTTCCCTCGGTTCCGCCTCTCAGGAGCCAATCCGGGCAGAAGTGAGGGGCGGAGCTTGGGGTGGGCGGAGGGAGGAGTGGGCACGCCTCTTGCGTGTCCTTGGAAAAGAATGAATGGAGCCTGGCCGAAAGCGAGTGTAGGGAGTGGAAGAAAGTGAAGGAAAACAATAATTAACATTTGCTGAGTTCTTACTAGGTGCCAGGCTCTGTGTTAAGCGCTTTATTAGAATTATCCCAATATAATCCTCAAAATGTCTCTATGAGTCAAATATTTATCGTTCTTATGTAACCTGAGGGTTGCGGCTACTCCAAAGTCATCCGTTTATTCTTTTCTTCAACAGCCAAATGCAAGGCCAAACCCCCTAATCCAGGATAAAGGGGACAGCAGGTCCTCCCCAAGTTTTCAGAGGATTCTGGTTACCTCTTGCTGCTCCCACTGAATTCTGGGTTCTTCTGTTCATCAGATTTCCTGCCGTCTTTGGACATTGTTTACCTGGTGCCTGGATACTTTCTTTCATTTCTTAAATCCTTCCCAAACAGTGCAGTTTTGTGCAGCAGACTTTCACTGAAGGTTATTTGGAGGGTTGTGGTGGAGGGGAAGGGTGATTACAGCAAAACACACAATAGAGAACTACTTAATTGACTATTTAACATCAGTGTTCAGGGACGCCAGGCTGGCTCAGTCAGTTAAGTGTCTGCCGTCGTTTAGGTCATGATCCCAGGATTCCGGGATCGAGTCTGGCATGGGACTCCTTGCTCAGTGGGGAACCTGCTTCCCCTCTGCCTTCTGCTCCACCTGCTTGTGCTCTCTCTCTCCTAAATAAATGAATAAATCTTTAAAAAAAAAACACACACACAACTAAAAAATATAAACATCCCCAAACCACCCTCACTACACAGAACTCCTCCACAAAAGTCCTTTTCTTGGGGCACCTGGGTGGCTCAGTTGGTTAAGTATCTGACTCTTGATTTCAGCTCAGGTCATGATCTCAAGAGTCCTGAGATCAGCCCCACATGGGGCTCTGTGCTCAGCAGGGAGTCTGCCTGGTGTTTCTCTCTCTGCCCTTGCCCTCACTCACCCTCTCTCACTCTCTCTCTCTCTAAAATAAATAAATAAATCTTTTTTTAAAAAAAAGTCCTTTTCTTTGGGGATTCACCTGCTCCCTGGCAAATGTTTTTGTTCATTCATTCGTTCACTCAACAAATTGTTACTGAGAAACTCCTAAGTCTCAGGCACTGGGCTAGAAGAAAGGAACAACATAATCTAATCAATGGTTTTTTTTTTTTTAAAAGATTTTATTTATTTATTTATTTGACAGACAGATCACAAGTAGGCAGACAGAGAGAAGGGAGGAAGCAGGCTCCCTGCTGAGCAGAGAGCCCGATGTGGGGCTCGATCCCAGGACACTGGGATCATGACCTGAGCCGAAGGCAGAGGCTTTAACCCACTGAGCCACCCAGGCGCCCCTCTAATCAATGGTTTTAAAAAGCTTATTCTGGCTGCCAGGGGAAGAATGGATCAGGGAAACTGATTAAGACCAGATGCTCATAGTTCTCTCCAGTGAAACCTTCCCCTCCATCTTTACTTTTTCCCAAGCCAAGGTTTCCCTCAAAACTTTCATCTCACCAGGGGAAAACCAAAATTTTCTATTACTTTATTAATCAAAATTATTTAATTCTCTGGTCTAAACCTCTTCCCTTCTTGTCATGCCTCACAGACTTGACTTTCGTAAACACATCAGTTCATTAAGGTATTTTTCCTAAACAAAATCTCGGTTATTCTTCTAGAAGGAGTTCTACATTTCTCTTGAGCTAATTTTCTCAACCTGCAACCAGTTTGTAATCATTTTTCTTACTTTAACTTATTTAACGTTTCTGACTTAAACGCGTGTTTTATAAATGAACAAACAGACTTAAACTAATGATCTAGTGAGTAGTAGAGCTGGGATTTTTAATTCAGATGTCTGTAATTCCAGAGCCATAGAACTGTCAGGTGTTGCTTATGTTATTTTTATAATCCTCAGAAAAACCCACTAAGATAGGTATTACCATAATCATGTTTCAAGAAATGATGAAACGGAGGCTCAAGTTGATGGAATGGAGGCTCAAGATTACTCAGTTAATTGTAGTAAATGTGCCTTAGTTTAATCCTCCTCATCTCCATCCCTTCACTATGCAAATAGACTTCCTGCCTTAGTTTAACCCTAGTTCAATTTGATTTTTCACCCTACTCTCTGGAGAGAGCTTTCTCAGTAGCAAATCTGATTAAATCATACCCTCCTGTTTAAAAATCCTTTAGTGACCCTCCATCACCTCTGACTGTGCCTCTCAAATTTTCCCATCTAGTGACAGACTGCATTGTCCTGTTATAGGACCAGAATGACGGGGTTTAAATATTCATTCAGCTTCACCTGTATTGTCTGTGTGACTTTGATCAAGTTACTTAACCTCTCTGTACCTCAGTTATTTCATCTATAAAATGGGGATGATGATGATATTAATGGGACCTATTTCATAGAATTTTTATGAGGCTTAACAGAGTTAACGCCTGTAATATATTTAGAACAGCTCTTGCTGCAAAGTGAGTGATAGACTATTAATTCTCTTCAGTAAATATTACTGACTTTCTGCCTTCTGGGCACATGGTAGGATTTTATTTCTTGGCCTTCTTATGTGGCCAATGAGTTTGAGCAGAAAGGACATGTGTCACTTCACACCCAAATCACTTATTTGCTACTTTGAGACTCCCCTGATTCTCTTTCCCTCTGTCATGGCGACCATCAACATTCAAAATGGTGGTTTTTCTTAGTTCAGAATGCCATAACGATAGATTTGGTGGGTTATAAACAACAGAATATATTTCTCACAATTCTAGAGACTGGAAGTCCAAGATCAATGTAGCAAATGATTTCATGTCTGGTGAAAGCCCACTTCCTAGTGCATAGGCTGTCAATGTCCATAGCCTGACACTCTTAGAAGAGCCTTAATTTTCCATTGCTGATGGAGCCTACTATGAAAAAGCTGGTGTCTGTGTCAACAGTGCTATTTCTTAATGTTCATAGCACCAGGACTCTTCCGGATTCTAGGCAATCCCTTGCCAAGGATTGAATGGCCTCTCCCCAACTCTGTGTCACACGTTGTCATTTGGGCCCTAAATGACTTGTGTGCCGTCTCACAGTCTTTGTTAAAGACAGCTTGGCTGGCTTTTGAACCTCTCCCTCTAATCTAGGACCTCAGGACCTACACCAGGGACCAGAGGAGTCTGATGGAAACAGACTTCAGGCCATACTAACTTATCACTTTCTTCAAAAGAGTTTGTGCCCCCTACTCCTACAAAATATCTCCCTCTTCCCTCCTCACCCTTAGTTTTACAATATCATCGCCCATTACCATCAACCAGCAGAGATTCTGGGAGAGAGAGGGGGCAGAGTTGTCATAGTAGTGCCCGAATCCCAGCCTCACTCCCCACCATTGCAATCTTGCTGTATTGTCCACAAGTGCCTAATAATGACCAGACATCACACATGAGCTGTTGCATTGCAGCTATGTACTGATGCAGGAGAGTAGGCACCTACATCTATATTTCTGGCCTTTTCAGGGCCTTCAAGGGACTGAGGAAGTGTGCCTGACCTGGGCCTACTCTGGGGACCCTGTCATATAATGAGAGAAACTCACCCCTCACCACATTGGAGAACGCTGGGGGAAAAGACAAGATCTTAAGTTTCCAGGAAGGCAAAAACAAGTCACATGAAAAGGATCAGGAATCAGAACGGCACAGAGTTCTCAACAGCCACTCTGGAAGCCAGGAGACGATGGAACATTGCCTTTAAAATTCTGAGGAAAACAAGAGTCACCAACCCAGAATTCCACACGAGCCACAGCATTTCTCTAGAGGCGGTGTGTTGAATAGAGACAGTTTTAGATACACTAGATTTCAAACTTTTACCTCCTGTGCTGGCTGTGCTCTGTTGCCCCTCTACTTCCATTCCACTCTTCTGGAAGCTCTGTGCCCCCAGAGGCAACCTCTGGGTAAGACATCCCCCGGACTCTTGCTGGCTTCTGACTGGCTTCAGCCAATGGGAGGCATGACTGGGAAGTCAGAGGGCAGAGGTGGGGAGAGGTAGAGCTATTTTCTCTGCTCCCTCCCTGCTGGCAGAAACATCACATCCCTAAAGGACAGCTAGAGTCTTGTGAGTGTGGCGTTCTCCTACAGCCGAGGCTGTTCTGGGAATACCTTCTCCTCTCACCCTTTCAGGCTTTGTGGATAACAGCTTTTTGCTGTTGCTAGCCCCAACGTACATCATGCTGTTTGTTGGTGTTTTTAACCTTGCCCATATTTTTTTAAAATGGTCCTTTCTTTAGGGGCACCTGGGTGGTTCCGTCAGTTAAATATCTGACTCTTGATTTCAGCCTAGGTCTTGGTCTCAGAGCCGTGAATTCAAGCCCTGCATTGGGCTCCATACTGGGCATGGAGACTACTTAAAAAAAGAAAAAATCCTGGGGCCCTGGGTGGCTCAGATGGTTAAGCATCTGCCTTAGGCTCAGGTCATGATCCTAGGGTCCTGGGATCCAGCCCCGCATCAAGCTCCCTGCTCAGCTCCCTCTGGCTCTGCCCTCTCTGCCTGCGTGTGCTCTCTCCCTCTCTCTGTCAAACAAATAATAAAATCTTAAAAAAAAAAAAAAAAGCCCTTTCTGTAAACTGTTCAATTTCCGCTTTAGTATCAAGCTATATGCTTCCTCTTGGAACTCTAACCAGGTCACCTCCCCCGCGTATCAGAGTAAACAAAAAAAAAAAAAAAGGAAAACATCAAATCCAGAAAACAGAGCACTTAGCACAGGAAAAGACAAAGGTCATTTCCAGTGTGCTGGTGAGGGGAGATTCCTAGGTGATGGTTCTGCAGAATGCCTACTCCTGCTTGGAGCTGCAGGACAGAAACTTTAAAACAGATGGCGCCAAGAAAATTGAAACATACAGATGAGCCGATATGTTGGAACTAAAAGGAAGTTCTCCTCTGTCAGAGGATACGTGGATGGATTAATCAGAGATTCATAAAAATGAAGTGAATAAATAAATGGGGTGATTATTGACAAGTTTAACCAGAAAAGAGGTGTAACCAGGTTCATCTGCCAATACTATTTAGTCATGACATCACAGACCTCAAGCGTTAATGTAACAAAATGTTGTTACCTAACATTGGGAAAATGTGGGAGAGGACGTTTATGGCATGGAAAGGGGGGAGGATATACAAAAAGAAATCTGAATTCTTATCTTCCAGAGCAGAAAGTGAATAAACAAAGACAAAAGGTATGTAATGGTAGTATAAGCATGTCCTTTAGGTAAATCTGTAAATTCCAGAAGAAACATTACAAAAGTTGAGAATGGCTGCCTTGGAGGAGTAGGCATCAGGGTGGGTTAAGGGTGAGGCAGGGCATTATCATGTGTCATTATAAACCTTGTATAACTACTTGACTTTTTAGCTATGTACAAGTTTTACTTTGACTTAAAAAATTTTAATTGGCCCTAGCATTTTTAAAACCCCACAATCTTACCTTTATCAAGCTCAATGATGCTAAGAGATGTTTCAAACTATTTCCTGTTGAGGCAGTTTTGACTCCATGCTAAGTTAGCCCAGGATGAGTGTTCCTCTGGATTTTTCTCTCCTTTTGCCTGCTCCGCAGTGCCCAGCTCCCTGAAAGTTCAGAATGCTTTTGAATGTACATCATAAGAAACCCAACTAACCATAGCTTAAATAAGTAGTGACTTTTGGGGCACTTGCGTGGCTCAGTGGGTTTAACCTCTGCCTTTGGCTCAGGTCATGATCTCAGGGTCCTGGGATTGAGTCCCACATTGGGCTCTCTGGTTGGCGGGGTGCCTGCTTCCTCCCCTCTCTCTCTCTGCCTGCCTCTCTGCCTACTTGTGATCTCTGTCTGTCAAATAAATAAATAAAATATTTTTTAAAAAAATAATAATAAATAGTGACTTTTTGACAGAACAAGAAATCCAGAAGCAGGGTTTTTGTTTTGTTTTGTTTTGTTTTACATTTATTCAGCTTCCTGACAAGGCCATCAGCATCCGGACTCTATTATTCTGTTTTGCCATCATCAGCCTGTGGAATTTTCATCCACATGTTCAGGGGATCTCAAAGTGTGTTCCCAGCCTAAAAGCAGAAGCATCACCTGGAAATTTGTTAGAAATGCTCATTCCCAGGCCTACTCTAGACCTAGAAACCAGAAACTCTGGGGGTGAGGCACAGCAGTCTATATATTAAGAAGCCCTCTGGATGATACTGATGCACACTCAAGTTTGAGAACCACTTCTCATGCAAATCGCCTTATGGTCACAAAATAGTTGCCACAGCTCCAAACATTACAACATCTTTGAAGGCAGGAAGAAGGGAAAAGGGATGTCTCCAATCTGGATGTTCCTTTTATCAGGAAAGTAAAACTTCTCCTAAAAATTCTTAGGACTCCTGGGCCAGAACTAGGTTTCATGGTTCAATACGTAACTACAGAGGCAACCAGGAAAGCATGTATCTAGATTTCCAGCCCCTCCAGTGGGAGGCAGCAGGAGAGAAAGAGCTGGGAATGGCTGTAGCCAGCCAGAAGATAACGTCTGCCACAGGGCCTATGGTGGTCAAGGCCACAGATAACATCATTCCTGACTTTCACCTGGGAAAGCAGCCAAAGATCTTAACACTGATCTGCAAGAATAGGCTTAGAACTTCCAAATTCTTCAGATGGGAGAATCGAAGGCAGAAATCTCATTCTTACTGATGTTATCAGTCTCTCATGGAATAGTAGTTCTGGTCATAATTCATTATGTCAAAAGGCTCCCTTTCCATCAGAAATGAGCAGGGGAGAGAACGATGGAGAAGAGAGGACAGAAAAACCTGTCCTGCCACATTGGCTTAAAGAAAATCTTTTTACATTTTAACATGGAGATTTGACGTTGTGGTTACTTTGCTATCATTGGCCAAATGGCCCATCAAAATGCCCTGTTTTCATACCCATCACACAAAAATAGAAGTGCTTAACTCTTCCTTAATAGAGTTAATTACAGTTTCCAGGCAATCAGGGAGAACATGTTAGGCAGGGAAATTAGCATGAAAGTGCAGAAGTGAGAAAGGAGAATTGCAAATTGTTGGAGAGGATGTATGTGACGGGCATCAGGAGAAGCTGGAGAAGGAGCAGAGGTCAGATCACAAAGGGCTTTGTGTGCTGTGCTGAGGAGTTTGGACTCCACACTCTTCCTAGTATCTTTAAGGGTCAGAGAGTACCTTTACCTGGGTCCACAAATGGACTTTGGCACTTTTTCAATGCTCTACAATCATATGACAAGTTTCTTGGCTGTGTGGGTATGTGCACTTTTCTGAGGAGTGGGTGCTAGATTTGCAAAGACATGTGTAACTCAGACTAATTTAGGAATCACTTCTTTAAGAAGTCAAAGAATTAGTCACTTTTTTTTTAAATCACCGGAATAAATTCAGACTCTAGATTCTAGATCCAGGTTAACTAGAAAAGGACAGACCTCAGACTAGAACCAGGATTCCATTTTCCCATCCAGAGCCCTTTCTTTGCAATTTCTGCAATGGACAATTTCCAACAAGTGCCAAGGGAGGGACAGGTTCTCCTCCAGTATGGGAGAAATGCTTGCCAGGTCACAGAGTTCCTTCTCTCTCCAAAAACCTTGCAGTCCTGTCACTGTCACCATACCCATACAAGGAGAAATGAAGGAATGGGACACCTGTGAAAAAGATCTACCAGCTTTCCTTCATAGCTGGGACACTCCAGAATAGCACCCCAGGAAGGCACCAGAAAATGGAACTGGAGCACCTTTTACCAAGGGGAGTGGGATGAATGCAAGAGAATCTGTCCATGTCCTGCGGTTCCTGGTAAAGTATGGGATCATTGGGTCTGCTCCCAACCTTGAGTCTTCAGAAGTCTCAACTCTGGAGGCTTGCAATCATTTTTCGTAATGAGTGGGCAAGCACAGTGGGTGGGGCAGAATATTATCACTTAGTTTTCTTAACTCAAAAAGAGATTTCTTTACAAAAATCACAATGAACAACAGAACTTTAAAAACATTTGCTTCAGAAGAGGACACAGAAATGTCCTTCATGTGACTAAGCCTGCTCACCAATGATGTTATTTGGGTTCTTTGGGATTAATTCCTGAGTTTTATGTTCTTAGCCCTTTGGGTACCACACATTGGAAATATTCAACCAAGTAGACTCAAAAGACCTCAACAGTTAGTGCCCTTGATTAGGTAAGAACTTCCCTCGACCCAGCTAGTCAGGGCCCCACTTACCCAAACATATGATCCAACTAGTGCCTAAACAGGAAGTGGCCCAGATTCACAAACTACTGCAAAAATTCAGTTTTGCACCAAGAATACCATCTTCCTCTTGGTTTTGTCTCTTACCAGAAAGAGACAAGTCAGCCTACTTTCCTCTATTCCCAAAGTCCTCACTGGTTCCTGGGTCTCTTCTGGTCATGCTCTTACGGTGTCATGGCGCAGAGACCTCAGGTTTGCTCACTGCCCTTTGTTCCCTTTGCTAATCTCCAACATGGTGTGATGGGTCGGATCTGAGTCCCGTGTATCTGGCGCTGATGCACCCTGAGGCACAGCTGGTTCTGTTTGGGTACACTGCTGATCCCTGCTAAAGGTCATGGCTGAGGAAACCACTGATTTCTCTGCTGGGTCAACTGGCCTGGTCTCTGGTACTAATGATGTTTAGCTATTGGCTTCATCCTGTGGCTCATTCAGTAAATTCAGAGCACCTAGCTAGGCTACCATTTCATGGCTTTTTGAGACTGGGATCCCATGGACACATACCTGCTCGTCTTCACTAGAGCAAGATTCACCCCCCAACACATAGCCTCTTAGAGGCCTGGAGAGTCCACCCCACCAACCTCAACTCTGTGGAATGGTTGGAGACAACACTTGTCTTCTTTCTGACTTACCAGCCCTCTGCTTTCCAACAGCTCCCTACCAGCTACCGTGCTGGGAAAGGTTCTCCTGTAAGTGACCCGAGGATGGACGGGGGAAGGGTGCTTGGACTGTAGAGAAAAGAACATGAGGATTAGAAACCATAAAGTGTCCTCCACTTACTCGCTGTGTGACCTCAGGCAAGATATTTAACCTCTGTGTGCCTCAGTGTCCTCCTCCTTAACATGGGATTAAAAGAGTGGTTACAAAAATTTGAAAGAATGTATGAGATGGATCTGGGATATTGTGGGTGTTTAACAAATGTTGTCTGTCTTTATCTTAACTATGAACACTGGGCTATTCTGACCTCCACTTTATCACTGAAGTCATAAAAGCTTATGCATTAAATAACATAGCAGCAACATCAACAACGAAAAGCAGAAATACCGATCTCAGAAAAAGTCACAGAAATGCAATTATGAGAAAATTTTATAAATTAAAAGTCCCAATAGAAAAACAGGCTAGGGGATATGAGCAGGCACTTTGATGAAAGAAAAACAAAATGACGGGGCGCCTGGGTGGCTTGGTTGTTAGGCGACTGCCTTCAGCTGAGGTCATGATCCTAGGGTCCTGGGATTCAGCCCCACTTTGGCCTCCCTGCTCAGCAGGAAGCCTGCTTCTCCCTCTCCCACTCCCCCTGCTTGTGTTCCCTCTCTCGCTATCTCTCTCTCTGTCAAATAAATAAATAAATAAAATCTTTTTTTTTTAAGATTTTATTTATTTATTTGACAGACAGAGATCACAAGTAGGCAGAGAGGCAGGCAGAGAGACAGGAGGGGAAGCAGGCTCCCTGATGAGCAGAGAGCCTGATGTAGGGCTCGATCTCAGGACCCTGTGATCATGACCTGAGCCGAAAGCAGAGGCTTTAACCCACTGAACCACCCAGATGCCCCAATAAATAAAATCTTAAAAAAAAAAAAAAGAAAGAAAAGAAAAACAAAATGATCAATAAATAAAACTTTTACTTTTACTAGAAAGAAATACAAATTAATGGAATAATAAAATCAGTTTCATCTGTCATTTTGGCAAAGGTTTTAAAATTACAATACCCTCTTATGGGCTGGAAAGTAGAAAACCAGTAATCTTGTATATTGCTGGAGGCAGGGGCATGTGACTTTTTTTTTTTTTTAAGATTTTATTTATTTGACAGACAGAGATCACAGTAGACAGAGAGGCAGGCAGAGAGAGGAGGAAGCAGGCTCCCCACTGAGCAGAGGGCCCGATGTGGGGCTGGATGCAGGGCTCGATCCCAGGACCCTGGGATCATGACCTGAGCCAAAGGCAAAGAGGCTTTAACCAATGAGCTACCCAGGCACCCCAGGGGCATGTGACTTATTAACCCAATTCTGAGGAACAATTCAGGAATATATGTTAGGTATCTTAGAATAATGCATATCCATGATGATTCTGGTTTCAGGAATTTATCCTGAAGCAGTAAATATAACTAAATGCAAGGATACTCTTTAAGCACTATTTATGATACTGAAAAATTGGAAACACACCAAAATCAATTTTTAAAAGGTGACTATCTGGAGGTTACCACCACAATGTCCTAAGGATAAGAACTATAGTAGAATTCACATTGCCAAAACAATGAAATCTGTATGTTAAAAAAACAAAAAGTATGCTTAAAAGCAAGCAACAAGCTTGTTTTGAATATGCACCACAAAATTGCCAAAATAAGGTCCTACCACTACAAATAAAAAAGCCTCCAATAGAAAAAAGACAAAGAGTTAGTTATCTGAAGGCAATTCACAGAAAAAGTATAAATGGTTAATAAACATAAGAAAAATATTTAGCTTTATTAAGGGAAATGCACCAAGTCAGCAAAAGAAATTTAATTATAATACCCAGTGTTGTTACGGTATATAGGGAACTATATATTTCCTACTAACTGTTGTTGGAAGTTTAAACTGGTTTAAAAATTTTTTTCTGGAAAACCTCCAGGAGTATATTAAATAGCTTTAAAAAAAATCACCCCTGGGGCAAATAATACATTATATGTTAATTAAAATTAATTAAATTTAATTAATTAAAAATAAAGTAAAAAAATAAACATGTAATATTAAAGGTTAAAATTGTTGCCCAGCAATTCCACTCCTAAGTATATCATTAAGAAAATGAGAATATAGGGGTGCCTGGGTGGCTCAGTGGGTTAAAGCCTCTGCTTTTGGCTCAGGTCATGACCCCAGGGTCCTGGGATCGAGCCCCGCATCAGGCTCTCTGCTCCACAGGGAGCCTGCTTCCTCCTCTCTCTGCCTGCCTCTCTGCCTGCTTGTGATCTTTGTCTGTGAAATAAATAAATAAATAAAATCTTTAAAAAAAAAAAAAAAGAAAGAAAGAAAATGAGAATATAAAAAACAGATCAGACCCTGTGCTCCAATTCTAGCACTATACGAAGGAAATCATCCCCCAAATCTATTAATAATTATGTATTGTAACTTTCTTCACAGCATTATTCACAGTTTTGTGAATGTAGAGGCTAGTTAAGTAATGTGTTTCTGTAGGGATGGAGGAAGAGGGCAAGGAGACCAGTTGCATTGATCTCATCTAGTTCCTCATGCATATTCTAGTGGATACCACAGATAGATATAAAAATGATTTGAGGATAGCCTGTGTGGCTCAGTCGTTAAGCATCCTTCAGCTTGGGTCATGATCTCCGGGTCCTGGGATTGAGCCCCATGTCAGGCTCCCTACTCAGCGGGGAGCCTGCTTCTCCCTCTGCCTGCCTCTGTCCTATTTGTACTCTTTCTCACTCTCAAATAAATGCATACAATCTTTTAAAAAATGATTCAAAAAGTATGACATATAGTGGGAAGACTATTTTTCTTTTTTAAATGTTTTTAAAAGATTGTATTTCTTTATTTGACAGAAAGAGAGCACAAGCAGGGGGAGCAGCAAGCAGAGGGAGAAGCAGGCTCCCCGCTAAGCAGGGAGCCCATGGGCCTGATCCCAGTACCCTGCAATCACGACCTGAGCCAATGGCAACTGCTTAACAACTGAGCCACCCAGGCACCCCTGAAGACTATTTTTCTAATAGTCTTTTCTAATAGACTATTTTTCTAATAGGATATATAAGAGGAGGGAAAAACTGACTTCACACTTTTCCCTACCTCTGCCCTCCAGCCAGATGCAATTTCGGTTCTTCTAAGGGTCAGGATTCTCCTCCCCTCTGGGCCTCCATTTGCTGTTCCTCCTGCCCGGAAGACCACACCTTATTTCACACCCCTCATCCCTACCTCATCTCTCCTCTTCCCTTGGCCAGCTCCCATGCAGATCTAGACCCCAAATAATAAGCGGAAACCCTGGAAACATAAATACTGGTTATATTAAAAAAGAAAAAAAAGTCAAACTCCTTTCAAGAGAACTGTGTATAACTGCTGGGTGTGCATGTAGGGCTTGAGACTCCAAGACTTTGCCAAGGAACCACTGAAGGTGATGCAAACACACACACAAAAGATTTTATTTATTTTAGAGAGAGAGAGAGCAAGTAAGCATGAGCAAGGCAAGTGGCAGAGGAAAAGGAGAAGCAGAGTCCCCACTGAGCAGAGAGCCTGATGTGGGGCTCCATCCCAGGACTCAGAGATCATGATCTAAGCTGAAAGAAGCCATTTAACCAAATGATCTATGCAGGCACCCCACAGCCGACTTCTAAAGAAGATGGATGAGGGGCTCCTGGGTGGCTGTCAGTTAAATGTCTGCCTTTGGCTCAGGTCATGATCCTAGGGTCCTGGGGTCAAGACTTGCATCAGCCTTCCTGCTTGTGTGTTCTCTCTCTCCCTCTCTCACAAATAAATAAATAAAATCTTGAAAAAAAAAAAAAGATTAAAAGGGTGGGTGGGTCTAGTCAGTTGCAGAACATTTGTTTTGCAAGTTTGGGGCCAGAGCTGAATTGCTTAGGATATAATAAGAGAGAAAGAGAACACTTCCCCCAAAGATCTTCTTCTCCAACCTTTTTTTAAATAGTATTCATCCTCTCTCCTAAATAAATTTAGAATAAATGTTTAAAGACTATTGGCTTAGGTGGTGCCAAATTAATATCCTGCTCCAGACACTCAAGGAAATGTCCATCATGTTTCCGCTTATCTGCACAGTACTGCCAAAACATCACTTTCATTGTTGCAGGCTCAGTACTGAGCACTCTAAAAAAAGCTTATAGAATGAATAAGTAATGGGATGCAGTCAAATGGAGACATGACTGGTTCTTTCAGAGAGATTTAATAGGAAACTTGGGACCTGAAAAAGAAGACTGTGACATAAGGCCATTTTGTAAATTGGATTGTTCCACTCTAGGCCAGCTGCTTCCTGCTGGGGTGGGGGTGGGGGGTGGTCAGCATGACCTGGTAGAAATAGCCTAGAAATGAGTGAGATTCAAGAAAGCGGATTTCTTTCTTCTTTTAAAATTTAATTCCAGTAAAGTTAACATACAGTGTCAAATTAGTTTCAGGTGTACAGTATAGTGATTCAACAATTCCATACATTAGCGCTCATCACGGTAAGTGTCCTTTTCATTCCCTTCTCCTATTTCACCCATCTCCCCCACCCACCTCCCCTCTGATAACCCTCAGTTTGCTCCCTCTAGTTAAGAGTCTACTTTTTTGGTTCTCTATTTTTTCTTTGTTCATGTGTTTTGTTTCTTAAATTTCATGTGCAAACGAAATCATACAGTATTTGTCTTTCTCTGACTTATTTCACTTAGCATAATACCCTCTAGATTCATTCATGTCATTGCAAATGGCAAGACTTCATTCTTTTGATGGATGAGTAATATTCCATTGTGTGTGTCTGTGTGTCTGCATGTTTGTGTGTCTGCATGTATACACACACATACATACCACATCTTCTTTATCCATTCAATTATCAGTGGACACTTGGTTTGCCTTCATATGTTGTCTATTGTAAATAATGCTGCAATAACATAGGGGTGCATATATCTTTTCAAATTAGCGTTTTCATATTCTTTGGGTAAATAGCCAGTAGTAGAATTACTGGATCAAATGGTAGTTCTATTGTTAATTTTTTGAGGCATCTCCATACTATTTTCCACAGTGTCTGCACCAGTTTACATTCCCACCAAAGGGTTCCTTTTTCTCCATACACTCACCAATTCTTGTTGTTGCTCATGTTGTTGATTTCAGCCATTCTGACAGGTGTGAGGTGATATCTCACTGTGGTTTTGATTTGCATTTCCCCAATGATGAATGATGTTGAGCATCTTTTCATGTGTTTGTTGGCCATCTGTATGTCTTGTCTGGAAAAATATCTGTTCATGTCTTCTGCCCATTTTTTAATTGGATTATTTGGGGGTTTTGGTGTTGAGTTGTATAAGTTTTTCATATATTTTGGGTACTAACACTTTACCTGATGTGCCATTTGCAAATATCTTTTCCCGTTCAGTAAGTTGTCTTTTCGTTTTATTCGTTATTTCCTTTACTCTACAGAAGCTTTTTATTTTGGTGTGGTTCCAATAGTTTATTTTTGCTTCTGCTTCCCTTGCCTCAGGAGGCATATCTAGAAAAATGTTGCTACAGCCAACGTCAGAGAAATTACTGCCTGTGCTCTCTTCTAGGATTTTTATAGTTTCAGGTTTCACATTTAGGTCTTTAATCCATGTTGAGTTTATTTTTGTGTATGGTGTAAGAAAGTGGTCCAGTTCCATTCTTTTGCATGTAGCTACCCAGTTTCCCCAACACAATTTAAAGAGACCTTCTTTTTTTTTTTTTTTAAGATTTTATTTATTTATTTGACAGACAGAGACCACAAGTAGGCAGTGATGCAGGTGGGGGTGGGGGGAGGGGAGTCAGGCTCCCTGCTGAGCAGAGAGCCCGATGTGGGGCTCAATCCCAGGACCCTGGGATCATGACCTGAGCTGAAGGCAGAGGCTTTAACTCACTGAGCCACCCAGGTGCCCCAAAATACCTTCTTTTTCCCATTGCATGTTCTTGCCTCCTTTGTCATAGGTAAGCTGGCCATATGATCATGGGCTTACTTATTGTCCCTGCTTTTCTGTTGATCTATGTCTCTATTTTTGTGCCTGTATCATCCTGTTCTGATTTCTACAGCTTTGTAGTATATCTTGCAATCTAAGATTGTGGTACCTCCAGTTTTGTTCTTTTTCAAGGTTGCCTTGGCTATTTGGGGTCTTTTGTAGTTCCATACAAATTTAGGATTATTTGTCCTGGTCTTATGAAACATGTTATTGGTATTTTGATAGGGATTGCATTAAATGTATAGATTGTTGGAGCCCTGGGTGGCTCAGTCTGTTAGGCAGCTGACTCTTGATTTTGGTTCAGGTGACAATGTCAGGGTTGTGAGATGGAGCCAAGGCCCTCATCAGGCTCCACACTCAGCATGGAGTCTGCTTGTCCCTCTCCCTCCACTCCTCCCCCACTCATGCTTTCTCAATCTCTAGAACAAATAAAATCTTTTTTTTTTTAAATGTGTAAATTACTTTGGGTAGTACAGACATTTTAAATATTTGTTTTCCCAATCCATGATCATGGAATGTCTTCCCATTTCTGTGTAACATCTTCAAACTCTTTTATCGGGGCTTTATAGTTTTCAGAGTTTAGGTCTTTTACCTCTTTGGTCAAGTTTATCAAGAAAGCTGAGAGGGGACGTTTTTAAGAGGTGGGAATCTGAATGCTATTTACTATTTTGTTTTTTTTTTACAAACAACAGTGCAAAGTAAAGCAAATAAGCACCAACCTTTCAAGTCCCTTTCCAGCAACGGAAAGGAAACTCCTCCTTGACTACTCTGGAGTGTGACAGCAGCAGGTCACCGTGTTGTCTCCTGAGCTGGGGATGAGCTGAAACCGGCACAGTCATTAGTGAGTGGTCTGGCCCGCCGCTCAGCCTTCTCGCTTACGCCACTCCCATTCACAGCTCAGATGGCTGCCACTGGCATGATGATTGCCTTCAACACCTCTGCCAAAGTCCTGGAGCAATGAGGATTTTGTCCTGCCATGAGACCTCACAGAATGGAAGGCGTGAGCTGGGAGGAATCCTGCCCATTAACATCTCAAAGCAAACACTCATGAAGAGCCTCTCTCATAGTGGACCTGGGTTGGGCCCCGAGGACGTAGCAAAGAAGCAGACACAGTCCTGCCCTCATGGCATTTGCGGTCTACCAGAGGAGGCTGAGAAGTTCATGGTCATGCCAATGCCATATGGTACACCCCGATGGGGAAAGTGCTGGAGCATGTTGCAGAGGAGGGAGGTGGGGAGAGGGGGGTCACACAACCCAGGGAAGGCTTCTGGAAGAGGATGAAGCCTAAACTCAACCCGAAGAACAGTAAGAGTGAGCTAGCTGAACCATGACCTTGATGGCATCGTGGAAACTGTGAGGCTGCCAGCAGGCAGTGTGGCTGCAATGCCGGGTGCTTGAGGCGGGAGGGAGGGAAAGATGAGAGGCAGTGTTTAACAACAAGAACAACCAGATCACAAAAGTTGTTCTAGATCAGCGGAGGTAGGAATTTGGTCTGTATCCCAAAGTCCATGGGGAGCCATTACAAGTTTTAAAACAGGAGACAAATATGACCGAGTCTGTTCAGTGAGATCACAGTGGCTAACATTTGGAGGGTGCGGTGGGCAGAACAGTGCTCCATCAGACGTCCACATCCCAATCCCTGGATCCAGTGAATATATTCCAAGACAAGACAGAAGGGGCTTTGCAGGGGTGATTACATTAAGGCTCTTGAGAAGAGGAAACTGCTCTGGATCAAGCAACTGGGCTCAATGTAACCACAAGCATCACGACAGGGGAGGAGAGAGGAAGAAGAGAGAGGCAGAGGAGATTTTGTGATGGAAGACAAAGATGTATGGTTGCTGGCTTTGGAGATGGCAAAAGGGGGCCACAAGCCAAGGGATGTGGGAAGACTTTAGAAGGTAGAAAGAGAAAGGAAATAGACTCCCCCTAGAGTCTTCAGAAAGGAAGGAAGACCTGCTCAAATTTTGATTTTATCCCAGTTTGAAAGAACTATGGATGTTAAAGGATGTTAAGGCGCTGCCCATAACAGCTAAGAAGGAAATGAGAACATGTTACTGGAGACCCATTTCACGGTAGCAAGAAGCATCGAATTGCATGTCTGCTGTCATGTGGAAAGCAGAATTTATGGACAACGAACTTGGGTATTTTGCTGAGAAGATTCCAAACAAAGCGTTTAAGAGTGTGGTCCGGCTTCTTGAGGCTGGCAGTAAGCGGGAGGGGACAGAGATACACTGAGAAAAGAACCATCAAACAAAAACGAACCTGGGCTCGGTGCCATGGGGGCATTTGCAGCCTATCTAGATCGCAAATGATATTAATATGAAGAGAGTCACTGTCAGGAAAAGGATGTTCTAGAGAAAAAGCTGAGGGTGTGCCTGGGCCACCTTTTGTTAGCATCTCTGAAAGATGTGAAGGTCCAAGTAGGTGGTCACGTAAAAAGGCTTTTTGAAGAGCTTTAGCGTGTGACTCATAGATCACATCAGCTGTCTCGATGGAAGCCAAAAGCAGAAATGGAATCATCCAGAGAGCATCTGTGAAGGAGCCTCTGGTGTGAGGGAGCGAATCCCTGAGACACACATGAGAGACCCACAGGGTTCTTGAGACTTTTACACCAGGTGAAACAGGGGCACCTGGACTGAAAGGGATGGAGAGAGTCTGAAATAAAAGAAGGCAGCAGGTCTCCCAAAATTCTTCAGGCAGGAGACAGGCTGATAAAATGGTCCAGCTGAAAGCAGATGCTGTCTTTCATGAGAAAGAAAAAAAAAATGACTTAGAGAGCTGAGGCTTAAACTACAGAGAATTATCTTAGGACTTGAAGCTAATGGAACTTGACCAACCTAATTTTGAAATTACATGAGACCCAGGACTCCTTTATTTCTTCCATTTGCTCTCTGTTGGCACAGGAATGTCTGTGACTCTGACCATATGCAGGTCCTGACATTCTATTCTGGGAGAGAGAAGTTGTTTCTAGTTTCTTGGATCCACACAGAGAGAGGAGCTCTACCTCAGCATAGACCACACTGAGTCTCACCGTATACCTAATAGAGATGATATTGATGATGAGACCTGGGAAAGTGAGCTGATGAGGTTGGTTTTGGACTTTGAGTTGATGCTTTAATGGGCTGAGACTTTGAGACAATTTTGGGAACTCTTTGGAACGAGGTAAGTGTATTTTGCATGCAGGACAGACATGAATATTTGGGGGTCAGAGAGAAGACTGTGGTAGGAGAATAGGAGCCCTCCAAGGATATCCACACCTTAATCCCTGGAACCGTGAATTTGTTAGATTACGGCAAGAGGGTCTTTGTAGATATAATTAAGTGAAGGATCTTGTGAGGGAGAGATTACACTAGATTAAATGAGTGGGTCCAGTGCAAACACAAGAGTCCTTAAAAGTGGAAGAGGAAAGCAGAAAAGTAGAGGGACCTCCAACTAGGGGAGAATGATAAGAGTTGTAACTTTTTTGCCTTTAAAGATAGAGGAAGGGAGTCATAAATCAAGGAATGTTGGGAGGCCTCTAAAAGATAAAAGTGTTAGGAAATGGACTCTCCTAGAGTTTCCAGAAGGGAACATAAAAAGCAAAGAAGGGTAAAACTGAACCCTACAGTCAAATTCAGGCTGCAATGAGTGAAAGAGGATGGTGTCCAGGCTGAGGCAGAGGCAGGGGGAGACAGAGGTGGAAGAATTAGATAAACATACATGAGTGTAGTGAGTGGAGCGTGGTGATAAAGCCGGCGGAGGAAAGAGGGTAGAGTCAAGGCTGACACCCCTATTTTTGAAGTAAGCAATAGGGCAGAGAAACCATTGGCTGTGTAGGCCAGACAGGAAGAAGAATGGGTTTGGGAGCCAACAGATAATTTCATTTTGAACGTATCAACTGCCTATGGTACATCCAAGAGGCTGTTGGATAAGCAGGTCTGAGGCTCTGCAGAAGACATAGAAGTGATAGTCAAAGTCAGAGAAGGGGGTAAGATGGCCCAGGAAGAACATGGGGAATAAGGGAAGGACAGGAAAGATGCTTCGGAGTGGTAAGTGAGGGTGTGCAGAGAAAGGAAACCCACAAAGGAACATCAGAAGGAACAGCCAGAGAGGTAGGAGGAAAACCAGGAGAAAGTAGTTCATGGGAGCCAGCACCACAGTCTGTCAGTGTTGCACCAGCACTGGGAGAGAATCAGATGGAACAAATAGGGGGTCAGGTGGAACCAGGAGCAGGGCTGGGCAGCTTAGAGGAGGTTGGAGGAGCTCTGCTCCAGTGCAAGAAGGGAATACAGAGGTTGGCACTTTCTGCCCAGGCATACGACAGCAGCCAGAGTCCAGAGTGAGCAAACCTGCTTAGGACTGGAGCTCAGCCTGAATGGGCACCTGGTTCCCTTCCAGGAAAGGATTCTAGCAGGCAAGGGGGATCACGTCCCCTACCCTGTGTTCTAAATACTAGCCCTGTACCCTGCCTTTGCTTAAAAAGTTCCTTCTGCCTAAAGTAAGTATCCAAAGCTTGCTGGCACTGTGCTAAGCGTTTCCGGGACATCAAGAGGCATTGGTGTTTTCCCTATGTTGCCAGTGAGGAAATGGAGACTCAAAGAGGTGAAGGAACTAGCCCAAGGGCACACAATTCGTATGCAGTCGAATCAGGACCCAAGTCTAGCCGAATACAAACTCTAAGCTCTAATTCCCCCCAAAGCTATGATCTCTCCCTCCTTGAGTTAACACCGCGTTTTATTTTCTTCTCTCCCCATTTCATGTCCCCGCGAATTTTTAAGAGCCTTTTTTTCAACTTGTCATGTTGTCGGCACTGTGTGCTGCAGCAGAGAACCACTAGGTGGCGCCAGAGTACCAGGCAGCCTGATTTCCTCCTGACCAGGAGTTGGACTACCTGAAGAACAGGAACCGCGGTCGGGGCGAGGAGCGGGATGGTAAGGGAGGGGGGGGGGGGCGGGGCGGTAGACAAGAAAGCCTGGCCTTTTCTTCTTCCTCTCCATGCCCACCCCTCCTCCCCATCAGAGCTGGGGAGAAAAGAGCAGGAAATCCGAAGGTTAGAGATTAGAGGTCTGAGGATCGTACACTGGAGTGGCCCAATTGAAGACCAGCAAATCAACGAGGACCAGCAAAATAAAAGCTTGTAGCAAGCTTGTGGCTGGGGCTGGATTTCAGCCCCACTCTCGTCTCTGTCATCCGTTTTTGTGCAGAGCCCAAATTGCTGTGATCATCTGGGGGGGGGGGGGGGAGGAAATGCACATAATTGGTACTTACCTTGAGCCAGAAATGGTGGAAATACAACTGGGTGCCCTTGGGAAAACCATTTGTTCCTCTAAGCCTTAGCCTTTACATAAAATGGGGATAGTCACGAGACCTACTTCACTGAGTGTTGTGAGGACTTAGCAACAAAACCCACAGAACGGACTAGTACAATGTCCTATAACAGGCGCTCAATAAGTATGATTAAAAATATAAAATAATTATAATCATATAACTATGCAGATGATACATTTTATTAGCAGTAATTAGTAGTTCCGAAGGACACCTGGCTGTCTCAGTCTGTGGAGCATGGGACTTTTGATCTCAGAGTTGCAAGTTCAAGTCCCACATTGAGCATAGAGCTTACTTAAAAATAAATAAATAAATAAAAATCTTTGCAATAATTAGTAGCTCCTAGCTACCCTTTTTATGATTATGTCAATTATTTAATCATTTCCTCACACTATAGGCCTGATACATAGCAGGTCTTTGGGAAATATTAGTGGAATAAAATATTTTAAAAATGAATTTCAGTCCCGACAACTATCATATGATCTCTTTGATATGAGGAAGTGGAGATGCAAGGCAGGGGGGGGGTTGGGGGGAGGTAGGAAAAGAAAAAATGAAAAGAGGGGATTGGGAGGGAGACAAACCATAAAAGACTCAATCTCAAAAAACAGACTGAGGGTTGCCGGGGGGAGGGGGGACGGGAGAGGGTGGTGGGGAAATGGACATTGGGGAGGGTATGTGCTATAATGAGTGCTCTGAAATGTGTAAACCTGGCGATTCACAGACCTGTACCCCTGGGGATAAAAATACATTATATGTTTATTAAAATTAAAAAAAAAAAAAGAATTTCAGTCCCGTTCTCTGGGCTGCTCCAATTTGTAGAGTCCGGAAAGACTTTCTGGAGGTGGAGTCTTTAAGGACGAGCTAAGGATGATCACACCTTTGGAGTACAGAACAGTGCCTAGGGACAGACAGGAAAAAAAGACAGGGAATGAGGAAGGAAGGAAAGAAAGAAATGAGGGAGAAAGAGAGAAAGGAAGGAAAGGAAAGAGAAGAATGAAAGAAAAGCTCAAGGAGGTTTTGAGTTTCACTGAGGATCTCTGAGAAGGGGTTGCAAACAGGATCCCTAGCAAAATGCTTAGTAGAGAGTTGGTATCAGTATATTCTAGGTCCCCAAAGTCCTCCAGATTTCCCCATATACAGCCCTCAGCACACTTCTTTCTTACTTGAGCCCCTGTCTCCCAGTGTGAGTGCTGTCAAGGCAGAAACTGTGTCTATATTACTCAAAAGTATACATACCTTGTACAAAGCAGATGTTCACTAAATAGTTGTTTAATTGTTAAACAGGGCTGAATTCCAGTTCTGGTCATGGTGCAGTAAATTGTCAAAATATGGGGCGCCTGAGTGGTTCAGTGGGTCAAAACCTCTGCCTTTGGCTCAGGTTATGATCCCAGGGTCCTGGGGTCGAGCCCCACATCAGGCTTTCTGCTCAGCAGGGAGCTTGCTTCCTCCTCTCTCTCTGCCTGTCTCTCTCCCTACCTGTGATCTCTGTCAAATAAATAAATAAAATCTTGAAAAATAAATAAGTATATCCACCCAGCTGATTAAAAAAAAATTGTCAAAATATGTAACAAAAAACTGTAAAGTGACCAAAAGCAACCATGAACTGGAGGAGGATTCAGTATTTAAAAGAAGAGAACCACATTAGATATGGTCCACATTTATATGGATTTTCTGCCAAGGGGATCCCTTAGTCTTCACAGAACAGACAAGCTAAAAATCAAGTAAAAAGCTAAGATTCTATGGGTTTGATGAATCAGAAGACAGAGTTCAGGGCTGCCACAGTGTATAAAAGATCGAGGGAAAAACCCCAGATACAAAAAAGCCAGAAGGAGAGATGGCCAAAAATCTGTCCATCAGCTAACTCCCTTTGAATTCATGGCTAACCTCTGAGCTGCACATGCACAGACAAGATTCCAAATAACCCATGTGGAAATCAGTGATTGGAAGGATCAAGGAACTGAACCAAGATTTCAGCTACTGCCTAATGCAAGGAAGACAGTTTGGAGCTTAAGTTATGCCAATGTAGAAGTGCTTGGTAAACACCCAGGGCATTCTGTTAAAGTCCCAGAAGGGTGATACCTTAGGAGAAAATTCTATATCATGTAACTAAGAGATATACCCAAGGAGTAGGAGCAAAGCCAAAAGTAGAATTACCCTAAAAATGGGTAAAATTCAGCATACACAAGTTCAAGATAATCCACCAGTAAATTGACTGTTGGCTGAAAAAAACATTGGACACTCTCCAGAGGACTATAACACAATTCAGAGTTTCTATAACACATCATTTGTGCCCAATATACAATAAAAACTAAGAGACTTGCTAAATGAGCAAACAAAAAAACAGGAAAACGTGAGGTCAAATACAAAAGTACGTCGATAGAAACAGAGCCATAGACAAGCCCCAGATATTGGGATTAGCAGCCAAGGACTTAAAAATAACCAGAAAAATATGGTTAAGAGACTATTAAAAAGCTCCCACCATACAACCTAGAAGAAGAGCAAAATTCAAAGCAAGAACAATGAAGTAATCAACAAAGATAATAAGAGAAATAAAATTGAAAACAGAAAACAATAGAGAAAATCAAGGAAATTAGGAACTAATCTTTTGCATGAACAGCCATTTCTGCAAAGAAGACATCCAGATGGCCCACAGACACATGAAAAAGTGCTCAACATCACTCGGCATCAGGGAAATACAGATCAAAACCACAATGAGATACCACCTCACACCAGTCAGAATGGCTAAAATTAACAAGTCAGGAAATGACAGATGTTGGCAAGGATGCAGAGAAAGGGGAACCCACCTACATTGTTGGTGGGAATGCAAGCTGGTGCAGCCACTCTGGAAAACAGTATGGAGGTTCCTCAAAAAGTTGAAAATAGAGCTACCCTATGACCAGCAATCACACTACTGAGTATGTATCCTGAAGATACAAATGCAAAAAAAGGAGCGGGGGGCGCATGGGTGGCTCAGTGGGTTGAAGCCTCTGCCTTCGGCTCAGGTCATGATCTCAGGGTCTTGGGATCGAGCCCCACATCGGGCTCTCTGCTCAGCAGGGAGCCTGATTCCCCCTCTTTCTCTGCCTGCCTCTCTGCCTACTTGTGATCTCTCTCTCTCTCTCTCTGTCAAATAAATAAATAAAAATCTTAAAAAAAAAAAAAAAAAGATACAAACGTAGTGATCCAAAGGGGCACATGCACCTAAACGTTCATAGCAGCAATATCTACTATAGCCAAACTATGGAAAGAGCCTAGATGTCCATCAACAGATGAATGGATAAAGAAGAGGTGGTGTATATACATACACAATGGAATACTATGCAGCCATAAAAAAATACAAGTCTTGGGGCGCCTGGGTGGCTCAGTGGGTTAAAGCCTCTGCCTTCAGCTCAGGTCATGATCCCAGAGTCCTGGGATCGAGCCCCGCATCAGGCTCTCTGCTCAGTGGGGAGCCTGCTTCTTCCTCTCTCTCTGCCTGCCTCTCTGCCTACTTGTGATCTCTCTCTGTCAAATAAATAAATAAAATCTTTAAAAAAAAAACAAAAAACCCAAGTCTTGCCACTTGCAAGGACATGGATGAACTAGAGGGTATTATGTTATGAAATAAGTTCAATCAGATAAAGACAATTTTCATATGATCTCTCTGATATGAGGAATTTAAGAAGCAGGGCGGGGGGTCATGGTGGGTAGGGAGGGAAAACATGAAACAAGATGGGATTGGGAGGGAGACAAACCATAAGAGACTCTTAATCTCAGGAAACAAACTGAGGGTTGCTGGGGGGTGGGGCAGGAGGGATGGGGTGGCTGGGTTATGGACATTGGGGAGGGTATGTGCTATGGTGAGTGCCGTGAATTGTGTAAGACTGATGATTCACAGACCTGTACTCCTCGGCCAAACAATACATTACATGCTAATAAAAAAAATACAATACCACTCACAATCACTTAGAAATTGCATATTTATAATATATGACAAAACTACAGAACTACTATCTGAACCCATGCAGTACATGTTTGCTGGAAATCACGATGCGTGGGGATCATGCTGTTACCTCCTGATTTGGTTATTGCTCTATAGTTATGTAAGACGCTATGATTGAGAGAAACTGGGTACAGGGAACATGCGACCTTTCTGTACTATTTTTGAGGCTCCCTGTGAGTGTATAATTCTTCAAAATAAAAAAGGTTTTAAAATCTTTAAAAAGAACACCTCACAATTTTTTGCATGAGGAATTAGGGCTTAAATGGGCAATTCTTCTGTCCCCTGCGGTGTTTGCTCAGGCCCTCAGGGGCACTTAGCAGGTGATCAGTCTGGTCTGGAAGGTTCAAAATGCCTGGTGGTTTGGTGTGGACAGCTGGAAGGCTGGGCTCAGCTGGGCCTCTCTCTCCGTGTAGTCTCCCCAGCAGGATGGTCAGACTTCTTACACTGCAACTCAGGGATCCCAGCATTGATTGATTTTAATATCTCAGAGATGAGGCACTTCTAAATGAGACCAAAGCCCCAGGGATGGCCTTGAGAATGTGGCTGACGTGGAGTGGAGGAGACAGTCACTAGAAAAGAGGTGGTTAGGGGTGCATGGGTGGCTCAGTCAGCTGAGTGCCCGACTCTTGGTTTTGGCTCAGGTCATGATCTCAATGTTGTGAACATGTTGATCTCCGGGCTGGGCGTGGAGCCTGCTTGGGATTCTCTCTCTCTCTCTCTCTCTCCCTTTGCCTCTACCTCTGCTCTCTCTCTCTCTCTCTCTATCCCTCTCAAGAAAGAAAGAAAGAGAAGAAGAGAAGGAAAGAAAGAAAAGAAGGAGGTGGTTAAGGCACTGGGAATCCAAGGTGTTGGAGTCATTCAAGAAGATAATGAAGAACCCCAAATGGCAGGACTCTGAGAGGAGGGGAAGGTGTGACCCAAGTGCCCAAATCATTAGTGAGTGAGAAAAAGTGACCCACAACCTTGAGACTGAGAGTCGCACTCTCCACCAACTGAGCCAGCCATGCCCCCCTAGATTTTCTAACTTTACAGCTTCCTTACTTTCCTGCTATGAAACCAACTTGGTCATAATGTATCTTTCAATAGATTGCTATATTCAGTCTGCTAATACTTTACATGACTTTTCCGTCTGTGTTCATAAGACAGATCGGCCACTAATATCCTTTTTCGTACTTCCCATCACTGGTTTGAAAATCAAAGTTATATTAGCCCCACAAAACGAGCTTGAGTGTTGTATTCTTTCATTCTCTAAAAGCTCATAGGAGATTCAAATTAGATATTCCATTAAATGTTTGCTAGAGGTATGCTTGGGTGGCTCAGTCAGTTAAGTGTCTGCCTTCACCTCAGGTCATGATCTCGGGATCTTGGGATCGAGCCCTACATCGGGCTCCTCGCTTAGCCCAGAGCATTCTTCTCTCTCTCCCTCTGCCCCTCCACCCTGCTTGTGCTCTCCCTCTCTCTCGCTCTAGCTCAAATAAATAAATAAAATCTTTAAAAAAAAAATAAATGTTTGCTAGAGCTTGCCCTATTGACTTGTAAGACTTCTTTGTAAGCCATCCATATTAATTATTTGTCTGGTAATATATATTATAAATATTTTCTTTCTGTCTTTTAATTTTCCCCATACATATTTATTATAAAGACATGTTTAAAGGTTATGGAGTCAAACTTGAGCATCCTTTCGTGGTTTTGTGTATTGCTCAAGAAAGTTTTCCCTACCACAAATTTGTTTTTGTTATTTATTTTACTACAAAATTTCAAAAAAAAAAAACACTTTCGTCCAGGTTTTAATAGTTTGTTATCATTATATTTCGGTCCCTAATTAATTTATCCAGGAATATATTTTTGTGTACTGATATAGAAATTTAACTTGAATTTTTTTAAAGATTTTATTTATTTATTTGACAGACAGAGATCACAAGTAGGCAGAGAGGCAGGCAGAGAGAGATGGAGAAGCAGGCTCCCTGCCGAGCAGAGAGCCCCATGCGGGACTCGATCCCAGGACTCTGGGATCATGACCCGAGCTGAAGGCAGAGGCTTTAACTCACTGAGCCACCCAGGCACCCTTAACTTGAATTTTTTAAAATCTTTTATTTATTTATTTGAGAGAGAGAGAGCATGAGTACAAGGAGAGGCAGAGGGAGAAGCAGACTCCCCGCTGAGAGGGAGCCTAACTTGGGGCTTGATCCCAGGACTCTGGGATCATGACCTGAGCCAAAGGCAGATGCTTACTTCACTGACTGAGACACCCAGGTGTCCCATAACTTGAATTTTTTTCTGACTATGTATCCAATTGCGTTAACATGTACTGACTGGGCTACTCTTTCCTCAGTGACATTTATTTATTTATTTATTTATTTTATTTTATTTTTATTTTTATTTTTTTTAAGTAAGCTCTATGCCCAGTGTAGAGCCCAAAATGGGGCTTAAGCTCACAATCCTGAGATCAAGACCTGAGCTGAGATCAAGCGTCATAGGCTTGGGGCACCTGGGTGGTTCAGTGGGTTAAGCCTCTGCCTTCTGCTCAGGTCATGATCTCAGGGTCCTGGGATTGAGCCCGACATCAGGCTCTCCGCTCAGTAGGGAGCCTGCTTCCCCTCCTCTCTCTCTGCTTGCCTCTCTGCCTACTTGTGACCTCTCTCTCTGTGTCAAATCAATAAATAAAATCTAAAAGAAAGAAAAAAAGAGTCATAGGCTTAACTGACTGAGCCACCTAGGTTCCCCTCCTCAATGACTTCAAATTTAACCTTTATCATAAACTAAATATATACACCTTTCTCACAAATTAAACAAGATATGATAAATATGTGTGTGTGTGTGATCTTTCTCTTTTTTTTTTTTTTTAAGAAAAAAATCTATTCTTGGGCTGATAAAACACTATTTGGATCACTCCCTTATAGTATGTTTTGATCTGTGGTGGGGAAAGACATTTCTCATTTGCTTTTTCAAATTTTCTTGACTATTTCATGTCGTTTCTCTCCTAGAATATCTACCCAACATGGGGCTTGAACTCACAACCCCGAGATCAAAAGTTGCATGCTCCACCAACTGAGCCAGCCAGGTGCCCCTAGGTTAATCTGACATCTTTGCAACATTGAGTCTTCCTATCCAGGAATGTGGGTATATAACTTTCCATGTATTCAGGTTCTCCCTGCCCCTTAAGAACTATATATGACTGGCCCAACCTCTAGTCCATGATTTGTGGGTCCAAAGCCCTCCCTACAATTTCTCTTGATCAGCCCCTGCTTTGAGTTTCACTTTCCACTGACATGGTTCAGGTTCTAAGCCCAAGTGTGATAGGTTACATTATCCAAAGGTGGCTGCACCGGTATATGTTCTATCCCACTCCCACACACACATATACTCCACGCTCCTCTTGAGATGTTTTTACATTTTTAAAAAAATATTTTATTTGATAGAGAGAGTGCACATGTGTGCAGGAGACCCAGGGAGAGAAAGAGAGAGAGAGAGAGAGAGCGTACAAGCAGGGGGAGTGGCAGGCAGAGAGAGAAGGAGAAGAAGCCACCCCACTGAGCAGGGAGCTGGAAATGATGTGGGACTCCATCCCAGGACCCTGGGAACATGACTTGAGTTGAAGGTGGACGCCTAGATACCTAACCGACTCAGCCACCCAGGTGCCCCGAAATGCTGTTACGTTGATACTGGTTCATCAGGAGGTAGAGTCTCTGTTGCCTCCCCTTGAAACTGGGCAACCCCTTAAAATGGCCTGGACCAAAAGAATGTGGTGACATTGATGCTGTGTGACTTCGGTCCTCGGAAGCAATTCTGCTGCGGTCTGGTGTTTCCCTCTCTCTTTGAGCTGCTGTGTTGGAAGTTCGGCTACCTTGACGCTGCCATGCTGGAGAGACCCTATGGAAAGCCCACAAACAGATAAAGGAGAGAGCATCCCAAGAAATCCCAGCTGTTCCAGCTCCAGCTGTTGGAGGCTTCCTAGTCCAGACATCAGACACATGAGTGAAGAAGCCTTCTAGACGAGCCAAGCCCAGCCACCATCTGGCTGCAACCTCGTAACAGACCTCGATCAACAGAGACACTCCTGAATTCCTGCTCCAAGAAATTGCTGCTTTGAGCCACTCTGCTTTTCAGAGTTCCTCCTATGCAGCAATAGACAACTAATACACTCATGTGTGCTATCCAGATGTAAGGAGCATCCCCTTTCCATAATTTACATACACACAGAAGAAAACCTACTCCCATGAGGCCCTCGTGTGTTTAGCCCACAAAGAGATGAAGAAATGAACAATATAAAAATCAACAACTTTGGCCACCCTATTTCAGAGAAGTCCCTTCCACCTGTTACCCTCCCACGTGGGGCAACACCCACCATCGCTCCCCACCTCTTTTCATCTTACTTCTTATAAACTCCAAATTCCTTCTCACTCCGTTAAGCAGAGCAATCAAGTTCTCTCAAGCCCCCCTTTTCCCAGCTCAGCTCCACGAACTCCTCTCAAAGCCCAGCGCCCTCCGTTCACATGCTGCGTGGGACTGTACTTTCCTAGGTTCCTGAGGGCTTTCTCCTTGTCTATTTTGGCTGATCTTGTGGCTTTCTCCCCCACACTGGGTACAAGGCTGGTAAACACAGTGTCCTCCATAAATCATAATGAAAGTGGGGCGCCTGGGTGGCTCAGTCTGTTAAGCATCTGCCTTCAGCTCAGGTCGTGATCCCAGAGTCCTAGGATCGGCTTCCTGCTCAGCGGGAAGCCTGGTTCTCCCTCTCCCACTCACCTTGCTTGTGTTCCCATTCTCGCTGTGTGTGTCTCTATCAAATAAATAAAATCTTTTTAAAAAATCATAATGAAAGCTAAAATTTATGAAACACCTACTATGTGCTTCAGCAAAGCTAACTACTTCATAAGGCATGATCTCATCCAATCTTCACAAAAACCCTGTAAGGTGGGGACTATCATTATCCCCTTTTACAGAGGAGGAAACTGAGACACTATACAGTTTTAGGTGCCTGTGGTCTTAGTGACAGATTCCAAAGCACTTTACCAACATCGCTTAAGTGAATGAAAAGGAATCTAAGAGACTGGGAGAGAGGAGATGCTGGACAGGTGGGCTTTGGAAACTCTGAATAGGGGATGGTGGTTTCATGAAGGTCACACACACACACACCGCGACCCCCGCGAGAGAAAACCAGGCCCTAGAGATTCCCGGGCCTAAAGAAGCTGCAGTGAAGAAAACGCAACAAGAAGAAGGAGGGCTGGACCGTGGGGGGCCTGGGCAGGGAAGGCTTCACGGAGAGAATGGCCAAGGGCAGCTCCAGGAGTAACGAAACACAGTGCTTCAGGGGCCCCTGAAGAGGGGCTGGGTCTCACCGGTGGCCTCCAGGAAGACTGATGTCCCAGCCTGGGGGAAGCAGGGAGAAGAGAGGGAGATGAGGGAGTTTGGAGGTAGGGCGCAGACAACTCCACTATGGAGCTGGCGGTGAAGCAAGAAGGAAGAGGTGGATGGGGGTGCTCCCGGGACGGCTGATCCAGGAAGGGCTTGAGTGGGTTTTCACACGGAAGAGGGCTGAAGGTCTCTGGAATTGGGCGAGGTGGGTGGGGGCCTCTGCTCCAAGGTCTGTAGGACCTAAAACTCGTTCTCGGCAGCCTGGGCCCTGGAGGAGAGAGGACGGACCCAGGCCGGGGCTCTCGGGCAGAAGTGGCTGAGGACGGCTCAAGCGATCCGGCGCGGGCTGCGGGTCAGGGGGAAGGTGCCGGGCCCTGGAGGTCAGGCTGGAGGGGGACCTCGGACGGCCCTGCGCCTCCTCCCAGAGAAACGGGACCACGGTCTCCGTCCTGCGCCCCGGCGGCTCCTCGGACCGCAGAGGGTGGGCGCCTGCGGCGGGAGGGAGCGGGGCGGAGCTGGGCGCAGGGCGCCAGCCGCCCACCCCCGGGCCTCCTCCCCCGGCGCTCTCAGGTGACAGACTCCGCGGCCCCCACCCCGCCCCGCCCCGCCGCATATTCCGGCAGCCCGGCCTGCCCCGTCGGAGAGCAGCCAGCGCCGCCGCTCCCGGAGTCTCTGCGGGCCGGTACGAGCGTGGACCTGGGCACCCGTCCTCCGCGACCCTGCTGCCCGCCATGGCCGCCGCGGCTGCCCCCCGCAGCCTCCTGCTGCTCCTCCAGGTGCTCGGGCTCGCCCTGGCGCAGATGGTAAGTCTCGCGTCCGCCCCTGCGCGGGGGCCGGGGTGCGGGGAGTGGGGTCTAGGGTGAGGGACCCAGGAAGGCTGGTGAAGGGCTCGGCCTGTCTCCCCGCTCGCCTGGCAGGCACCCCCCCAACCCCGGCTGGGCGCAGCCCCGCGGCGCCCGTCCCCTCCGTGGGTGCGCATGCAGGGCGCGCCCCGGTGCCGCGAAAGGAGGCAGACGAGCCGGGGAGCCGGAGGGACCCTGTCCGCAGACGCTCGGCCCAGCCTGGGACACGCAGCGTGGCCAAGAGCTGGCGCCCGGTCCTGGCAGACCCGAGAGCCCAGGTGGCGGGGGAGACAATGGTGCCCATTCACGGGGCTCCGGAGCCTCCGCCCCGCCTCCTCTCGGGGGGCGCTGGCTCCAGCCAGACGCCGCTTGGGCCCGGCTGCTGCCCCTCGGCCCCGCTCCGGCTCCCGCACCCCCGTCGCGCTGCCGAGGGTCGCCGGGGGGTTGGGGGGGGGCTAGTGGGCCGGGGGCACAACGGGGCTGGGCGCGGGCTCCAGGCTGGCACTTCTCGCCCGGGAGGGCGAGGGCACCTGGCGGGCGCGGGCCCCCTGGCTGGGTCGGGCTGGCCCCCGTTTGAGGACAATCCAGGGGAGGACGGAGGAACGGTGCTGGGAGAGGGGTGCTCTGAGGGAAGGGAGAACACACTTCCCTTCCCTACGTCCCCTCTTCCTGCGCCTCCCCGACTTTCCTTTCGGGTTTACCCGCCCTGGGTGGGGGGTACCTGTTGTTCACCTAAAAATAATAACACGAGCAACCCTTGATTGGAGCCAGCCGTCTGCTGGGCACCGCCTCGCCTGCCAGCCCTGACTCCTTGCGCCATCAGCATCTCCATCTCTTCCCCACCGCGACGGCGCGAGGGCAGCCGTTGTCCCGTGGAAGGAGGCGGGCGGCCCCAGCCCGGAGTCCCGGCTCCACCGCTTACTCTCCGCGATCATTCCTAATCTTTCTGAGCCTGTGTCCTCAACTGCAAACTGGGGCTCGTCCTAGTATCCGCCCCCCCACCCCGGTTCTGAGCATTCCGTAAGATGAATATACCTCGGGGTGCACAGTGCGGAACACGGCAGGTTCTCAGTACAAAGAAGGACGCAGCTTTTTCCCGGGGAGGCTCACGGCTGGGACGCCCGGCTCCCTGCACAGTCTGAGGGCCGCACCCCTGTGTGTGTTTTCAGAGAGGTCCGCCCGGAGAACCGGGGCCCCCGGGCCCCCCCGGGCCGCCGGGAGTGCCTGGATCTGACGGCATCGACGTGAGTCTCTAACCTGGGACGGGAGGGGGAGGGAAGCCGCGGACAAAGGGGAACTTTGTGAGCCCCGGTGTGGGGGTGGGGGTGGGGGGCTGGAAGCCGCGGCGGTGGGGTCGGTGCCTGCAGATGCAGCGCCCCCTGTGGTGAGTAGGCGGCGCCGGTCTGCGCCACAAGGAGCCCGTTTGTTCTTGGAAAACCTCAAACCAGCCCTGAGATGGGGAGCCCGGAGCCCGTTATAGCCGCCCGCGGACAAGGAGCTGCTGTTACCGTCTGCCCGCCGGAGCTCCCAGCGATCCCTTATCCCCCACCCCTACTCTCCCGTCTTTTTGGGGGTGGGAGACGCCTTAACATCTCGCTCTGTCCCCTGGCACGTCCGGATGCTTCTACAGGGTGGCTTGGAAGCCTTGGTCAGACCGCTGACCAGCCCAAGCCAGACTCCTGTCTCTCCCTTTGCATTTTTCTCCCCGATTTAGAAGCAGCAGGCCTTGTTCCCTGCTCTCCCTAGCATGGGGAGGGTTAAATGCCTCATTCAGGAGGCTCCCCCAGGAGGCCAGCTCCATGTTTACCCGTCTGGACAGACTTCTATTTAACCTGGTGCCCCCCCCCTCCAAACACAGGGCGCTGGGTCCCTGCCAGGCTCTCTGGCTGTTGCAGGCCCTGGACGGCTAGAAGGCCTCTCTGGGGCGGACTGGGACTCCACAGGCCCTGTCTATCTGCCACCACGAGTCCTTTGTCACTGGGGGAGGACGTCCTGCCTGCCTTGGAAACAGACTGAATCGGCCCCCTTCGCAGGCCCTCTCGGTCCTTGTCCTTGCCCCTGTCTCTTCTTTTCCTGACCCCAATCCAAAAAAGAGGAGCTGCCCACCCAGCTCTCCTCCCCTTCATGTTTTTCTGAAAGTCCCAAATTTCTCCCACCCTTGCCCAAATCCAAGAGGCACCCACTCTCTGAGGTAACTTGGAGCCGGCAGCCCTCTCTGCAGGCCTGTCACTGGCACCTCAGCGACACCCGTGTGCCTGTAACCCGCAAGCCTGTGGACAACCTCCTCTCTGGCCTGGCTGCAGGTGGTCTCAATCCACCTAGGTTGGGGGGGGGGGGTTTAGTTTTGTTTGTTTTTTGGTTTTGTTTTGAGGGAAAGGAAGGTATTAAAATTTTTTTAAATTAAAAAAAAAAAAAAAGGCAAGGCTGAGGGGGACCCAGGCAGAAGAAAAGAGGGTGAGGAGAGCAGCATGTGGGACCAGCCAGGGCCTATATGTGTCCATTTGCCATAGCACGAGCCACAGGGGGCTGTCTGACCAACTTGTATCTTTCAGGGTGACAAGGGCCCCCCGGGGAAAGCTGGCCCTCCGGTGAGTGCTTTTTCACCTTTGACCTTTGACCCGTCCAGTTCTTGCCCTCCTCTGGCTGATATTTGGCCCACCTCTGTCTTTAAGGGACCTAAGGGAGAGCCTGGCAAAGCGGGGCCAGATGGACCCGACGGGAAGCCTGGGATTGATGTGAGTACCTGAGTGTCGGCTAAAGCAGGTTTGCAGGGCGCCTATGTGGGTCAGTGGGTTAAAGCCTCTGCCTTCGGCTCTAGGTCCTGATCTCAGGGTCCTGGGATCAAGCCCCACATTGAGCTCTCTGCTCAGTGGGGAGTCTGCTTCCCCTACCTCTCTGCCTGCCTCTCTGCCTACTTGTGATCTCTGTCTGTCAAATAAATAAATAAAACTTTTTAAAAATAAATAAATAAATAAATAAATAAAGCAGGTTTGGGCTCCACTCACTGACTTCCAGAGCCCCATTCAGGCATCTTCCCTGGTCTTCTGTTCAGAGCAGGACAGCAGGATGGAGACTGTAGAGCTATGAGTTCCCTTCACCTTCATATGACCCATGACCTCACGGCTACCCCAGAAGCATGAGTCATGGGCACATGGGGGCCCAAAGAGGGGTTCTGTTCACCTGCAGCCGATTTAGTCTCACATTTCTGGCCTCCAAGTATCAGATTGAATCCTATGGATGGAGCTGGCCTTTCCTTCCCCCTTCCCTGCCTTACCCTGCCTCCTCACAGCCCCAGGAGCAACTCAGGAAAGGAAGATTATCGGCTGATACCACAGAATTCCCAGGGGCTCCAAGGTCATGAGCTTCTGGACACAGCCAGGACCGTTGGGACAGTCATCTGATTGAGGAATACACTTGGGTCGATCACTAAAAGATGGGAGGGAAAAGAGATCCCACGAAGTGCCTTTGTCCTGCTGCCTCAAGAGGGGTCACAGGGGCTATGAGCAGCCCCACGGCCTCTCCAAATTTTCCCCACCCTGCAAAAAGTAAAAAGCACATGGCCTTGGGTGTCTGGGTGGTTCAGTGGGTTAAGCCTCTGCCTTCGGCTCAGGTCATGATCTCGGGGTCCTGGGATTGAGCCCTGCATCGGGCTCTCTGCTCAGCGGGGAGCCTGCTTCCCCCTCTCCCTCTGCCTGCCTCTCTGCCTACTTGTGACCTCTCTCTCTGTCAAATAAATAAATAAAATCTTTAAAAAAAACAACAACGTGGCCTTCCACTAGCACAATGGTTCTCACATGTATGCAGAGAGGTGAACATGATTAACCCATTCTGCAGATGTGAACAATAAGGCTCAGGAAATGTTGTCAAGGGCAGACGTCAAGAAATGGCCCATCCAGACCTACATCTAGGTCTTCCAGGCTCCTAAACTGGGAGTGTGAAGCCTATGCAGATAAATCTTTGGGCCTTGGTTTCTCATCTTTTGAAAGAGGGTAATCATTCTGCCTGCTTGCCTCCCAGGGTTGCTGTGGGAACTGGGGGAAGAGAAAACAAAGTGTTGAGGCCCCTCGTCCTTCATGGAGTGGGGTAAAAGGCAGCTTGGTCCCACCCAGGAGTGACCTCAGGCCCTGGCTTGTCCCAGGTTTCAGGGATCAGGTTTGTCCTTCACTGATCTACCTTCTTCTTCTTCCTCAGGGTCTAACTGGAGCCAAGGGGGAGCCTGGCCCCATGGGGATCCCTGGAGTCAAGGTAAGTGGCCTGCTGGGGGCATGGCTTGGGCAGTCTTAGGGAGGGTCTATAGTAAGAGGAGTGGGGACAGAGGAGACCCCAGCCTCTGAACCTCTCCCATTGCTCTTTCAGGGCCAGCCCGGTCTCCCAGGTCCCCCTGGTCTGCCAGTGAGTGTAATCTGCAAGGGTTTCAAGGAACCCTTTGCGGGGGCGGGGGGCGGGGCAGGGGAACTTGCAGAAGGAGCCATGAACCCAATCTCCTTTCCTTCTGTTCCAGGGCCCTGGCTTTGCTGGACCTCCTGTAAGTCCTCTTGGATGGGGCAGGGCCCCTGGGACTCTTGGGGAAGGAAACAGAAGGGCTTTTGGGGGACTGGCCATCCAGGGGAGGGGCCAGCACACTGTAATGGTGTCAGGAATGGGCAGACGTGCCAGAGAACTCTGGGTCAGCCACACAGGGCCTGTCTGCAGGCCCTGGGATTCTCTGGGCTTGGTTGCAAAGTAAAAGTGGGGAAGGGGCTTATCTTTGTGTCAGGGTGGGCTAACCCTCCGAGTTGTGCCAGTGATGCCTCTGCTCTTAGGGGCCACCCGGACCTGTCGGCCTCCCAGGCGAGATTGGAGTCACAGGCCCCAAGGTGAGCCCCAGCCACCCCTCTGCTCACTCCGCCTCCTGCCCTTTACCTCCAAGCTGGCAAGCTGGGGAGTCTCACCAGTAGCTCCTGGGCCTCCTTCTGGCCAGCAGAGGGGTCTTCTAGGTCTGGGACAGAACCCCCTCATGCTGAGCCCACTCGCCTCTAGGTCTTTCAGGGAAACCAAGGGCTGGGGCCATCCCAGATCACAGAAAGTGACCTGGAGGACAGGGTCGGCTGGACAGTAGCAGGGACCCCGGGGTGGGGGTGGGGGGAAGATGGGAGAGGGAGAATGGGGGAATGGCAGAGCCCGGTGGGAACATGATTTGGCCCCTCTTGCTTCCAGGGGGATCCTGGACCAGAGGGGCCATCGGGGCCCCCGGGGCCACCCGGCAAACCGGTAAGTGTCCTCAAACTTCCCACGTGGGTAAGATCAAGGGTCTCTGGCACAAACCTGGGGTGGAAAGATTCGGGTCAGGCTCCATCTTCATACATCTCCTCTCAGGGCCGACCTGGAACCATCCAGGGCCTGGAAGGCAGCGCGGAATTCTTGGTGAGGAGGCCGTGGGGCGGGGCTCATGGGAGGAAGGGGTGGGTCCTCTTCGAGGTAGAGTCAGGGCGCTGGGGGGAGGAGCTGCGGCACAGAGGTTCAACCAAGTTGGGTGAGAGGAGGATTTGGGAGGTGGCAAGCTGGGGCAGCACTGCCCAGCTGACCTGAGCAGGCCGGTGAGCACAGAACCCGGTGGGATTTTCTTTCCAGTGTCCAACCAACTGTCCAGCGGGGGTGAAAGGCCCCCCAGGGCTGCAGGGAGTGAAGGTAAGCTACTGGGGCAAGTCTTTGTGGGGGGCAGAGCAGGTGTTTGGGAGGGGACCCCCCATGGAATTCCCTCGTTCCCTACAGGGGCATCCTGGCAAACGTGGGGTTCTGGGAGATCCTGGCCACCAGGGGAAGCCGGTGAGTGTGTGGGAAGAGGGCCTAACAAGAGCCTTCCCTTCTTCATCCCTTCTCCTTCCCCTGTGGGTCTCTGGGGACTGAGCTTTGAGCTGCGAGGCAGGAGGCCTATGTTCCAGGTCATTTTGCCCCAGGCAAATGCCCCATCTGTCACAAGGGACTACATGGGTTCTAGGGTCCTTCCTGTCTGCTTTTTCTGGGAAGGGAACGGTATCTTTGGTTGTCTGTATGTTTGTCTCTCCATCTGCCTGCCTGTCTGATCACTCATTCCTGCCCCATAGGGTCCCAAAGGAGATGTGGGTGCCTCTGGAGAGCAAGGCATCCCCGGACCACCGGTAAGGGACACTTCCCCCAGGCCCTCCCCTCCCCATCCCAGGAGATCTTAGTGGAGCCATTCCCATGGTCTGGCCTCCAACCTGTAGAAGAAACACCTGTGTCCAGTTGGCATGTCTCCGGGTGGGGAGAGAGCAGCTGAGGCTGTCAGAAATTGGGGGGCAGGAACTAAGGCTGTCAGCCAGAAGACCCAGCCGAGGCCCTGGCTTTACCACTGTCCCCCGAGTGACCCTGGTGAGCCCCTCCCCCATCGCTGAGCCTCAGCGTCCCCTCTCTGAGATAAGGACTATGCTGCCTGCCTCCTAGGGGCATTGTGAAGATCAGGGGTGGGGATCAAAGAAGATATGATGAAGTGGGCCTTGAAATTGCCATTGCTGTCATTCTTCTGTCTTGACAGGGTCCCCAGGGCATCAGGGGCTACCCGGGCATGGAGGGACCCAAAGGAGAGACGGTAAGTAAGTAGGGCGTGGAATGCAAGGGTTGTCACAACCAGCGCTCTGGCCTCTGGGATCAAGCCGGGACTGACTGTAACCCTTTCCTCTTCCCAGGGTCCTCGTGGGTACAAAGGCATGGTGGGCTCCATTGGTGCCTCTGGGTCACCAGTAAGTATCCTCTTGCTCCTGCACACATACCTCCTCCTGATGGAGCTCCTGGGGCTGCAAAGGGAATGTGGCTCCCCGGAGCCCATGTGATCTAAATTCGTTTGTCCTTCTTGCCAGGGTGAGGAAGGTCCACGGGGGCCACCAGGCCGAGCAGGGGAGAAGGGCGATGTGGTGAGTACTCAGCAACCCCTTGTCCAGTCAGGGGTCCTGGAGAGTACTGGGAGAGGCTCAGCTCCCCCTCAGGGCTCCTGTGTGAGCGGGTGCGTGCATTAGCCTCTGTGTCTTTGAGGCTGCATGTGTGCGAGTGTGTGCTACTCTGTGTCTGTATGGCTGCATGAGTGTATGTGCGAGCATTACTCTGTGTGTCTCTGTGGGTGAGTGACCAGTGTGGGGCAGGAGCCTCTGTGCTAGGGGCCCAGTCACCCCATCAGCCCCCACTCCTGCAAGCCCAGCCTGTGCTGATCAAATTCAATTTGGGAGAAGCCATGGGATCCAGTCCCAGGCTCGTTGTGACCAGACAATGAAATTCCAGCGAATCAGCCATGGGGCTAATGGGATTTGGTCCACATCCCAATTCTCTTAACTTTTTTTTTTTTAATTAATATACTTCATTCCTGAGAATTTTTGAGTTTATAGAAAAATTGAGCAGAAAGTAGCCTTTTTATTTATTATGGAACTTTTTAACATACATAAAAGTAGAGACTTATATAATGAAACTCCATATCCTTGTCTCCCCAAATTGACATTTTGCCATCGCTGTTGCTCATATTTTCAAGCAGATCCCTTAATATCATGTCATTTATCCCTAAATACTTCTGTATGCCTCTCTTAAAAACAAGGACTTTTCCTCCTATAATCCCAGTATCTTTATTATCATACCAACAACATTATCAATGATTCCTTAATATCAGCAAATAACCAGTCTGTGTCCCGTGTATCCCAGGTACCTCAAAAATGTCTCTCCACGGTTCTTGTTCAAATCAAGACCCAAACAAAGTCCACACATTGTATTTAGTTGTTGTGTTTCTTCAATAAGTGGTGCTCAGAGCTCAGGTGAGGGAGGTCTCAGTGAGCACTGGATCCTTCCCCTGCACCGCCCAGCCTGGCCCAGGCCCAACCCCATCAGCTCAGCGCTGACCTTGACTCCCTCCCAGGCCTCTCTCCTCCAGCCCCTGCACAGTGTGGGCTATTCCAAGAGGGATCCTGGGACCTGGAGGTCACTCTTTTCAGCTGCTTCCCTCTCTGAACAGGCAGACGGGGGTTCAGCATCCTGAAGGTGACCTCATTTCTATCTACTTTGCAGGGCAGCCAAGGTGTTCAAGGACCCCAGGGAATAACAGGCCCAAAGGGAGCAACTGTAAGTGGCCTGGACCTGCCCAGCCAGAGAGCAGGGTCAGCTCTGTCCAGGCTCTTAGAGGATGAGGAGCCTGGGATTCTAGACTGAACTCTTTTGCAGGCGGGCTGCTCTGTGACCTTGGGAAATGTCCTCTTGCTGTGCCTTAGTTCTTTCACCTGTAAATAGGGCATGTGGTGATGTAGTAGAGGTTTGGGGAAGCTTATGACCATCTGGAACACCTATCACCCACACAGAGGAAGGACTGTAGTCCATTCCCCAAAATCCTCTTCCCATTTCTGCTCCCTTCTCTCAGTTGGCTGGTGGGGGTTCTTGAGATAACCAGACCCACTTCTGACCTGCACACGGCAGCTGTCAAGAGGGATATGGCTGGGCAGCCTGACCCCAGGCATCTCCTCACTGCTAGTCTCCCTTCAACTTTTCTTCTGAGCAGGGCCCTCCAGGCATCGACGGCAAGGACGGGTCCCCAGGCACACCTGGCATGAAGGTAGGTGCGGAGACTGCTGGTTGGTTGCGGAGGGTCAGGGCCCCTCCCAGCTCAGGCCCTGAGTCTCATCACACTGATCCCAGAGGCCTAGGAGACTGAGATCCTCAAGTGTGTCACTGACACATCCCTCCTCACCTCTGGGCCTCAGTTTCCCTACTTGCACTTGGGTTGAAGCCATGGACTCTCTAGCTGGAGCTTTCACTTGTGCCTCTGGTTCTCTGTCTCTCCCAGGGCAGTGCAGGAAAGGCGGGGCGGCCGGGAAACCAAGGCCACCAGGGCCTAGCGGTGAGTGTGGGGTGGAGTACCGGGGGCTGCCCCATGGGCAACTTGCTTCTCCTCCTCCATGTTGCCCACTTCCCCATGGTGGGATGAGTGGCTGATGAGGCGGAAATCCACAAACCAGGGTCCTTGCTGTAGTCCCTTGTCCCTACCCAGCCCAGGCCTCATCACCACTCTGTGGCCTCTGGCCTGGCTTAGGCCTCTTCATTTGGACAGTTGCTCCAGCCTTCTCCTTGACCCTTCTAGTTCTCCATGTTGGCTGCTTCCTGCTCCAGCACCTTCCATGGCCCTCTTTCCCTCCAGGAGAGTCATTCCATCCAGTCAACCAAGAAGTAGTTCCTGAGTCCCCAAACCACAATGCTTGTCCTCACAGCTCATCTTCACATTCAAGGACCACCATAATCTGACCCCACCCTCCCCTTCCATCCTCATCAGCCACTGTACCTTTGTATCCTCTCCTTTCTCCACACGACCTTGCCTTTTCTACCCCCACACCTCCAGGCCTTTGCAGGTGCCTCTGCCTGGAATGCCCTTCCCCACCTCTCTCTGCCTTCCACCTCCATTGTGCACCTTCCAGGAGCCCAGTCCATGGGAGCCCCCCTCCCTCCCTACTGGGGGTACTGAGGCCAAAGCCAGATATCATACGCAGGTGCAGACCATGTTCCCATATCGCATGTGCCTGTGAGCGCGGGGTGCTCCTCTTCTCCCCATAGACTATAGGCTCCTGTGTACACAGGGCTCAGGGCACGGTCAAGTTTGTGATGCCACGGCTGGGCCTTCTGCTGTTTGGCTCCAACAGGCCAGGGCTGAAGAAGGGAGGGAATCTGGATTGGGGGTGGGAGGTAAAGCAGCAGGTGCTGGGGCTCCCCAAAGCCAGGGGAGAAACTGATATCAACTTCTTTCTCCAGGGTGTGCCGGGCCAGCCTGGGACAAAAGGAGGTCCAGGAGACAAGGTAAGGTGACTCCAAGCTGGGGACAGATTTGGCTTCATATCAGCAAGGGACCCTGCAAGCAGGGTCCAGGCGTAATGGCTAAAAGACTGCAAGACCCAGGCCTCACCCCAGGTTCAAAGACATGGCCTGGACACAAATCCCTCAGGCCTAACCACCTCCCTCCTGCTGCTTCCCCCCAATCTCTGTGGAGACAGGATGGCATGGACCTGACCAAGAACATTTTCTACCCAAGTCATGTGGTCCTAGATTCTGTTTAGGGTTCAACAGCCTTCTCCAAGGTCAAGGGCTTGACTGTCCCTGCTCCCTCCCCCAGACTCACCTTAAACCTGTGTTTTCCTGCAGGGTGAGCCAGGCCAGCAGGGCCTCCCTGGATTCTCTGGTCCTCCTGGGAAGGAGGTAAGTGCCCTTCCCCTGACACAGGACGCTTGCTTTGGTCCCCCTCCCAGGCCTGAAGACCCTGCACTCAGCATGGGGGCCTGGTGAGAGTGTGGGGTGAAGCCCTAGTTTTAGGGGTGATCAGGAAGCTAGTCTGGGTTGTGCCACTGACCCACTGACCCAGGGACGCTCCTTTTCCCTCTCTGGGTCTTTGTTTCTCTATGTACAATGCAGTGATGGTGGCAATTGCTTCTGTCCTGTATGGGCATGATCTCTTCAGACAGCCAAGCTGACTGGGGCGAAGAATCCAGCAGAGTCATTCATTCACTCACTCATTCATTCATTCATTCATTCCATAAACATTCACCAAATCCCTGCAACATGTTAGATGCTGAGATAGTCTCTTACTCAGACAGAGCTTTCAGTTTGGTGAAAAAGATCTTAAATATATGATCACATGATGACTGACTACAACTGTGTGGGGTCCTACTGAAGGAAAAGTACGGGGACCCTAAGAACAGGGGATAAGGGAGGGCTTCCCTGAGGAAGTGAGTTAGCTGAGACCCAGGTTGGATACGGGGTTAGCCTGCCGTGGAACCCAGCAGGTTCCACGGGGGGAGGGGTGGTGTTACACCAGGCCTATTGCTCACTCCCAATTTCTGTCCCCCAGGGAGAGCCAGGACCTCAAGGAGAAATCGGACCCCGAGGCATCATAGGGCAGAAGGTAACAGTGGTTCCCCCTCCCCCAGGGGCCTTTGCAGCAGTTGGCACTACTGGGCCCAGGATCTGGGTCCCATCAATGGCTCCAGCACCTGCCTAGTCCTGCCCAGCCTATGTGAGGCCTTCCCACAAGGGCCCCGGTCTGCTGGTCTGTGAAGTGGAGCAAGGGACCTCCATGCTGGGAGGACGGGAATGGAGGGCATCCTGGCCAGCAGGGGCTGGGGGCTGGAGAGGGGGCTGAGGAGGGGGGTGCCCCTGCTGCATGTCCTCGGGTCATCCTTTCTTTCCGTTTCAGGGTGACCAGGGTGAGAGAGGGCCTGTGGGGCAGCCAGGCCCTCAAGGACGGCAGGTTAGTGGAGGCCAGCTGTGAGGGGCAGTGGGAGCAGGTCTGGGCACCTCATTTGATTTCTTGCTCTGGATTCTTTTCTCCTCAGGGACCCAAAGGGGAGCAAGGGCCCCCCGGAATTCCAGGGCCACAAGGCTTGCCAGGCATCAAGGGAGACAAGGTACCAAATGGGGTTGGAAAATACCTGAAAAGAGGCCCCAAGTCCTGCGAGCGGGGTCGAGGGGTGGGAGAGGGAGGGCATGGGGCTGTTAGGTCCTTCCAGAGCCCTCCAGGGCTAGGGCGGGTCCCACGCGGCCCTGCGGGGGGCGAGGCGGAGCTGCAGAGGGGTGTGGCCAGGACCGGGGTTTGCGGGAACCCCAGTGGACAGCCGTTGGGGGAGAGGGGAACTCCGCAAGTCCCTGACTCCCCGCTTGCTGCAGGGCTCCCCAGGGAAGACCGGACCCCGCGGCAGCGTGGTGAGTACCAGCGCCTCCCTTACCCACGTCCCGGGAGGAGTGCGGGCCGGCGGCGGGCAGGGGTCCCCGGTACCCTGACTCGCTGTGCTTCCTTTGCAGGGCGACCCGGGGGTGGCCGGCCTCCGGGGAGAGAAAGGCGAGAAGGTAAGCGGGCTGCGCCAGGGCGGGCGGCGGGACGGGGGCAGGGGACGGGCCCCAGGGCTTCTGCGGGTCGTGACCAAGCTGCCTTGTACCTGCAGGGCGAGTCTGGCGAGCCGGGGCCCAAGGGACAGGTGAGTCCAGACCCTGTCCCGCCTCCTCTCCTTACCCCCGCCGCCGCCGTCCCCCACCAGCTCCCCTCCCGCCACCCCCCACTCCCCCGCACCCGCGAAGTCTCATCCCCGCTCTGCACCGCCCCCCGCTTTTGCAGCAAGGAGTCCGCGGAGAACCCGGCTACCCGGGCCCCAGCGGGGATGCGGGCGCCCCGGGGGTGCAGGGCTACCCCGGGCCACCCGGCCCTCGAGGACTGGTTGGAGACCGAGGCCTGCCCGGACTGCCCGGGAGACAGGGAGTGGCGGTGAGTGGGCCTGGCTGAGCGGGGAGCCCGCGGGGAAATCCCTTTGAGGGTGCTGCTGATCCCCCAAAGGCCGGGAGTTCCTGGAGCCAGCTGGCTTCCCCGAGGCGGGTTCCAGGCCCCACCACTGGCAGGCAGGGGGTGGGTGCGGCAGGAGGGATTTCAGTCCGATGCTGCATGGACTTCCGGTGGGAGAATGGGGGGCCAGCCAGGGGCTTCTTCCTGGAAGGCCTTGTCCGCCTGCAGGGTCGAGATGCCAGCGACCAGCACATAGTGACCGTGATGATGAAGATGATGCAAGGTGAGAGCGGGGCGGCAACCCCTCCTCTTCCCAATCCAAGTCTGCGGTGCCACCCTCCAGCAGCTTCTTGGAGTGGCCTGGCCCAAGGGGCTGCAGGCCCGGGTACTCATTCCAGCTCTGCTTCTGAGAGGCCGGGAACCTCTGTACATCTCTGGCCTCCCTGGATCTTTCTGCAGACCGCGGAGGAAGGGGAGATGAAACACACAGCTTTTGCCTCTGCACATCCAGGGGCTGGGCCTAGGGACGCTCTGTTTCACTGAGCTGACCGCCATGCCACAGACCTCTCATCTCCCTCCCCTCCTCCAGAGCAACTGGCAGAGGTCGCTGTGAGTGCCAAGCGGGAGGCCCTGGGTGCAGTCGGGATGGTGGGTCCTCCAGGACCCCCTGGGCCTCCTGGGTATCCAGGCAAGCAGGGACCCCATGGGCACCCTGGCCCTCGGGGTGTCCCTGGCATCGTGGGAGCCGTGGGTCAGATTGGCAACACAGGGCCCAAGGGTAAGTGCTGTTCTGTGGTGGGAGTGGGGGCTGGGCAGTGTGGACTTGGCCAAGGCCGGGCCGGTTGGGTTATGGGTTATGCGGACTGATGGCTCAGCCTCTTGTCTTCTCTTTCATCATCTCCCCTCTCAGGATGAGGTACACTTTCCCCCATTCCCACAGCAAAGTTTTCCAGAAGTCCTATGTGACTCCTGGGCTTGCTTTCTCAGTAGCAAATTGATGGAAATGAATGTATTATTTTATAACCTGGGTTTTTTTTGGGGGGGGGTTGTTTTGTTACAGATTTGCTTAGTGGTGCCCCATAAACATCTTTCTGTGCCTCTGGAAGCCCAGAGGCAGGTCAGCAATGTAGTAAAGCAAGCAAACTCGAGTCACAAGACAGCTGTCTGTCTAGACTCTACTACTTTGTCCTTGTAGACTCGGAAAACTTACCTGAGAATCTCCCTGGACCTTAGATTTATCATCTGTAAAATGGGGGATTCAATAACAACCACCTCATAGCATTGTCCTGAGGATTACATGTGGGGGTAATTTATATAGAGTTGGCACATAGTAAATGCTATGGTTATTATTAGATGCTTTCCTGTAATGAACTTGATTGGCTGTCGCCTTCCATCCTGCCTGGACCTTCCTTTATTTAACCAGTTCTGTAGACATTTCCAACTTTCCCCTAGTATAAACTAGCACAAACCAGGAATAATTGCTGTATGAAATAGAAATGAAATAGAAAAAAACATTCTCCAGTTCTGAAAAATGACCGCTTCTTTCTTTACAGGAAAACGAGGAGAGAAGGGTGACCAGGGAGAGATGGGACGCGGGCACCCTGGGATGCCAGGGCCCCCGGGGATCCCAGGTAAGACCTTGACCCTGCCTAGCAGCCCTGGCCGTCAGCTCTGGGATTCCTGACCCGCAGACACCTGGGTCTCTGCCATGGAGGCCTCCTGCTTGGCCATCTCAGTCCCATGCCTTCAGCTTTGGTGACCCTTTGAGGCACCCAGGAGCACTGGGTGGGGTCTGGCTGGGAACTGGACCACTGAGATGCTGAGGAATTCCTGGCTTACACCAAAATCTGCTTCATGGAGGAAAATGAGGAGGCATTTGCTCCCCAAACTCACTGAATGGGAGTTGGGAGTGATGGACAATGTCATGCGACTCTCAGACCCTGTGTCTAGGCCTCAATCTCGATCTCATCCAGCCCCCACCTCCCTGAAAAACGGGACTTGGAATCCTATGGCTGAGACAGGAGAAGGCCCTGATGTCTTGGTCTTCTCCCTTTCACAGGACTCCCTGGCCGGCCCGGCCAGGCAATCAACGGCAAGGATGGAGCTCGAGGGTCCCCAGGGGCTGCGGGAGAAGCAGGCCGGCCAGGCCTGCCTGGCCCCGTGGGGCTGCCAGGCTTCTGTGAGCCCGCAGCCTGCCTTGGAGCCTCAGCCTATGCCTCCGCACGCCTCACGGAGCCTGGATCCATCAAAGGGCCATGAGCGTGAGGCCAGGATAGAGCCTGGCCGGCAACCTGGGGGGAAAGGACTGGGTTCCCTCTGGGTGGACATGCATCCCAGCCCTCAGACCAGGAAGCCAGCCTCCCCAGGACCTTCCATCTTGGACCCTGGAGTTCTGAGGAAAAGGAAATTCTAAAATATGGGGGAAGGGAAGGGAGGGCATTGGAATGAGAAGGTGAGGCCAACAGACAGGGCAAGTGTCACTGGAGAGTCCCAGCTCCAAAGAGATGGGTGGCTTTCCTTCCCACAGCACAACTCAGAAGTTACCAAAACAAAGGTCTCCTTAATCTTGCCATCCTCCAGTGGCCTTCCTCTTTGGGGTGGGTATACTGAGGTCTCTGACGGTCCCTGATCCCACCTCCTTCCCCTGGACTTGCTGGGTGACTGCTGGTGGGTGACTACCCTGAGGTGGCTGTCCTGAAGCCAGCCCCACTACTTCCTCCCTGCCTCCCTCCCATCTGAGTATTTAAACACCCCTCCCCCTTCTCTTCCTGGCATGACGCCCTCCCACCCACCCACCCTGAGATCCATCCCATCCCTGCCTTTCTGTAAATAAAAGCCCCTGACTTGGGTACAAACTAGGATGGGAGTTGCTGGGCTTCAATCCTGGTGGACCCAGGGTGGTGGGCGGTCACTGGGCCACCACTGTCTGGGCAGGATGGTTGGGGGCTCCTCAAGGGGAGGCATGCACCTTCCTCTGGGCACACCCTGAATTGTGAGCGTGAGGACAGCATGCTGCCTTTGAGGAAGGTCTGTGGGAAGGACCTGGGCTGAAGTCAGGATGTGACCTGCTGTGTAACTTTGGGCAGATCCCTTCACAGCCTTGGTATGGCTACTGCGGGGACTCAGCCGTGTCCCAGTAGGACACACCCGGGGTCATGCCAGGGCCCAGCACACACACAGAAGGTCGTCCTGAGACCCAGCATGTACCATACGCTGGCCCTGGGGAGGAGCTGGTCGTGCAAGACTGAAACACTTGGTTTTTGCCTTCAGGGGTTCCCAGGTCTGTGGGACCTGGATGATAGCAGAAGTGACATGCATTCATGCCACTCTCACTCGGGACGTCTAGGGGAGACTGGCTCAGATCTGATGGGTACCCCTGCACACACTCTCAGCCTCATAGCTTTGTAGGCCAGCAAAGCTGCTCGGAGCAGCAGGAGAGGCAGGCAAGGGCAGGATGGGCACCTCGGACTCATGCAAGGATGGGAACTTTTCATATTCAGGGAGTAACCAAACCTCATGCTCCTATTACTGATTCGGGCATTTGTCCCCAAAGGAAGCATTCTGCAGGCCTCAGCCCCTCCTGAAGGCATAGGACTCCAGTCTAAGATCCAACCATTTGATGGAGTCAAGGCTCTCCTACACCTCACCTTAAACTTGGCACTAGGTCCCCACCCAAGCTGGGACACCCTTCTCCGACCAGCAGGGCAAAGAACTCCTCTCACTAGCCCACCCCCAGTTGTCCCTCCCCTTCCTCCCACACCCACACCCACACAAACACATGTAACGTCTCAGTCCCCTTATCCCAACTGAGGGACAAACAGGAAAGATAAGCTGAGGCAGCCCCGCGGGCCAGAGGTGGCCTCAGCCTAAATGCTTGGAGAAATCCTGTATCACAGCATCCCAGCCCGCCCCCCACCTCCCCCAGGAGGCCCCACTTCCACGGTGGCTACTGGAGCAGGCTCAGGGGAGGAAGGGAAGAGGGTGGGAGCAGCAGGGAGGCAATTTGTACCTGGTGGGGAGGAGGGACCCCCTTCCTAGGCAGAGTCACGCCGCTGCGGGAAGCCTTGGGCTTAGCCAGTGTACACCTTGAGGTGTCCTCCAGTGCTGGCCCTGGGCTTTCCGTGGGTTTCTCTGCAACTTTCCAGAAATCAGGTCCACTGGAGGATTTCAGTTACCACTGGAGGATTTGATTTTGAATCTTAGGCAGAGTTATACCTCATTCCTATGACTCAGGCATCCAAAAGGGCTGAAAGGGGGCTGATGATTCCTAGGCAACAGTGCCTGATAGCCTTTCTAAGACTTTCTGGAGGCTGAATTTCACCAAGGAAAATTCCATGTCCTTAGTCTGATGCACAAGACTCTCCTAAGCATCTCTGACCTCATGTCTACACTGCACTCCAGCCATGCCAGCACCCGGGCGGCTCCTCACACAGGTTGCACCCCTGCTGGGATTGCTTTTCCCCACAATCCCATCCCTGCCAGTGTCCTCACTGCAGGTCTTTACTCCAGAGTGATCTTCTCATCCCCACCCTGATATCCCAGATTCCCTTCCCGGGCTTTATTCTCTCCCCTTTGTACTTGTCATTATTCAACAACATCATGTAAGCTCCACAGGGCAGCAACTTTGGTCCCTCGTTTGCTGCTCCATTCCCCAGCACCTAAAACATCACATGGTGACTACAGCAGGGAACCATGTATGGTATAATTAAAACTTGCTAAGAACTTAAGGGTGCACACACACACACACACACACACTGAAAAAGCACCTGAGAAGAAAAAAAGTTTCAAAACTGAAATCAAAACCAAACAAAAAAGATGCCTGGCACATAGCAAGCGTTCAATACATAGGAAGACCCCACCCATCAGCACACCAGGAAGGGATTTGGTCTCAGCTTGTGTGGGGCTGAGGCATGTTCCAAGATGGAACTTCTTTCACCATCAAGAAGGAATCTCCCCAACTGAACCAAGAGACAAAGTCTAGCGTAACAAAAATGAAGTAGGAACTCAACTTCCCTGTTTGCAATTAGGAAAAGGGAGATTCAGGACGCCTAATGGAGCATTGCATCAAGTCAGCCCAGTTCCCCCCAAAGGTTCAGCGGCTTCTCCTCCATCATGTAGCCTGTGAGGACTCAAGGTCCCAAACTTGTCCCTGGCAGAGCTCCAGGAGCCTGGAAGTTGGGATTTTGTTTCAAGTAACTCATTAAGTCACTAATCTTCCAACCCAAATGGCCAGCATCCAACCCACGCTGCTAAAATCAACAGTGACCAGGGCTTTCAGCCAGAGCTCTGGTGTTTTACTGACACACAGGGTCTCGAGGTGGCTGCTGGGTATTTTGGCACTTTCTGAAGTGGGCATCGATCTGGTAGAACCCGGTGGGCTCAGAAGCAGACGAGGTCCTCTGCCGGGTAAAGCACTGCATGAGAACAGCAGAGCAGCAGTCCAGAGGCTATGCTTGAGTATCTGGAGAAGGGCAGAGATATTCCCAGGATAAATGGTGACCTTGTTTCTCATCCACAGGACAAGGACCCACACAGCCAGTTGCTTTGGTTTCTGGGCCTGTCATGTCGCCCACGAGGTCACAATCAAGTCTAGTGGGTCTAGCTCTAGGTGGATGAGGAGAAATCTGTCCTATGCCCCTTTGCCTACCCTATCTGATAAAGACCTCAAACGCAACCTGTCCCAAACCAGACTCTCCCCTGCCACCAAACAGCTTCTTCACTGTACCCTATCTCAGTAACTAGTTCTACCATCTACCAGGTGCCCAGACCTGAAACCTGGGTCATCTTTAACTGCTTTGGCTTTCACCCCATCACTAATTCATCGCCAACCAGGGCAATCTCTCCTTTTCACTCATTTGTTCAGCAAATATCCCTTCATTCCACAAATACTGCTGTCTCCCCAGCTTGAACGTAAGCTCTGTGAAGACAGGGTGTTTCTGTTTTGCTCCCTGCTGGATTGCTGGGTCCTCTGGGCCTTCAACAATATACAGTATTTAGCAGGAACTTAATACCTATTAAATGAGTATTATTCGGGAAATGATCTGCTTTATTATGGCACACATACCCCTTGGGCCTGGCCCATCTTCCTCTACAGGCTCATTTCGCCTAACTTCTTGCAATTCCTAAAATGCCCCACATTCTGACGTTTTTACACCCGCTGTTCCCTGGAATGTCACTTCCGCCCTTCTTTAGTGGATTCCTACTCCTCTTTCAAAACTTGGATCATGTCCTTTGGTGATCCTCTCCTCCTTCCCAACTGCCAGCTCGGTTAGGCACTTTTGTTACTTGTGCTTATTTGCGTCATAGCAATTACGGTAAGTTATTAACAGTAACTATTACTATTAACCACTTACTGAGCTTTTATGATCAGATATCATGCTAAGCACCCTGCCGACGTGATCTCCTTCTGCCCTCAGAGCAATCCTGTGACACAGGTGTTACTCCCACTCATCATGTTAAAAAACACAGTAACTCTCTCAACCCCACTTCTACCTACTGCTACCATCCCATAGTTTTGCTCTCTTTTATGCGAACAGAATGTTGTCTGATTTGGCTACTAGCTTTCCACACTGTCCTTCTCAGACTGCTTTGCTGACTTCTCATCTCCCCCGTACACGAAGGTCAGAAGACAACATGGCTTGTCCTTGGACTCTTGTTCTCTCACTCCTCTCGTGATCTCCTTCAGTTTCGTGGCTTTAAATTCCATCCCTATGTCCCTGACCCAGACTTCACCTCTTAAATCAATCCATTTCTCCAAGTGCCTCCTCAACATCTCCCCTGAGAAGTCTGGTAGGCAAATCAAACTTAAGCGGTCCGCAGTGTGAGTCCCCACTTGCCCCTCCAGAATGCCCATCTCCTTCCTCCTTCCCCATCTGTAAATGGCAATTCCGTGCTTTCAGTTACTGAGGCTAAGTACACTGGAATCATCCTCTATTTTTTTTTTTTTTCTCACGCCCCATATCTGCTCCATCAGCAAATCCTGTTGGCTCACCCTTGAAGATACATCCAGAATCCAACCACTTCTCACCACCTCCCTGACTACCACCCAGGCACCATTTTTAGTGCTTGCCAGAAGTATTGCAAGAGCCTCTTAACTAGTCCTCTGGTAGCACCCTTGTTCCTCAACAGAGCAAGCGTAGTGATCCTGTTAAAACAGATTAGATCATATCACTTCTTGGCCCCAAACCCTCTGATGCCTTCCTCTGTACTCTAAGAAAAGCCGGAGTTCTTACAATGGCCTACAAGACCCTGTAAAATTTGCCTTGTCTCTACCTCTGATTGTATCTCCCACTATTTCTGTCTAGTACATTCCATCCCAGCCACTCTGGCCTTCTGGGGTTTCTCAAACACACCAGACTCACTCTCACATCAAGCCTTTATACTTGCTATTCCCTCCTCCTGGAATGTTCTTTCCCAAAACACCTGCCTCCTGCAAGTCACCTATTCACTTCCACCAGGTCTTCTTTGTTTGGACATTATCTCTAGCAACATCTTATGATCACTGTATTTTAAATTGCAACTCCTGGTATGCCAGGGGGGCTCGGTTGGTTAAGTATCCGATTCTTGGTTTCAGCTCAGGTCATGATCTCAGGGTTGTCAGATCGAGCTCCACATTGTGCTGTATGCTGTCAGTGGAGTCTGCTTGAAATTCTCTCTCTTCTTCTGTCCCTTCCTCTGCCTGCAGGCATATGCGTGCTCTCTCCAAAATACCTTTATAAAAAAATCTTTAAAACATTTTTAAATAAATACTTTAAAAAAAATTGCAACTCCCACTCCCCACACATATGCACACCTGTAAAAGGCTCTCCTTTTTTCCCAAAACATGTATCACTGTTTAATATCTATTATATACATATTCTATTGTCTATCTCCTTCATGCTAGAATGTAAACTCCATGAGGGAGCAATTCTCTGTCATATATTTACTAGCATATCCCCCAGCACCAAGAGAACACACCTTGGTACAGAGCAGGGACTCAGTATTTGCTAAGTAACATGTGGAGAACTGAAGGCTCAGTCATGTTTTCTTTGCACAGCACCTAGGACAGAACGTAAGGCTCTCAGGTAGTGCTTAGTAAGCTTCCTGCTAGTGATGAGAAAACACTCAAAACAGTCAAAGCAACATACTGCATATATGTGCAGAAGAATCCAAAGGATTGATGAAGAAGACCAAGCGGAAAAAGGCTTCCTCGGGGAGGGGAATGCCACACAATGGATTAAGGATGACAGTGAGACTATAAAGGCCAAGGGCAAGCTTGCACCATCAGTGGAACTAAAATTATTGAATTAATCCTAGGAACTCTATTCCTATCCTAAACAGAGGTAAGGATTGCTAGAAGCTCTCAGACTTCCACAAAGGGCCAAGTAAGACAAAAGCAGTGTATACTCTACCTTAGTGGAGACTCTACCTTCGATTCGGAGATCAACACGCTGAGGTCGTGCCATTTTACCCGAGGCCTGGATCTGCTTTGTCCTGGCCCTGCATATCCAGCGAGTATCAGGGTATAGAAGGCCTCCTCTTTCCTTGGCTGGCCTCTCTCCTCCTGCCCCTGATTGGTCAATACCTCGGGAACCCACCAGTACTGTCTGCCATCCCTATGCCTGTGCCATCCATACACTGGAGGGGACTAGGTCAAAACAATCACCTATTAACTAGCTAGTGACGGCTGCCCCAGGTAAAGGAGCCCAAGGAGGCAGGTGGAGCAGACCAGACAGGCCCAGGACCAACTGAGCTAACAGAAATGGAGGAGGGGTTCCAGAGGAAGCTTCTGAGGAAACATCAAGAACCAGCGGCGCTCTGGAGCGGAGCAGGAGGAAGGCACTGAGAAGGACAGGAGTGGCTGAGGCACGGGTGGTGCTGACGTCACTCAGCAGTGGGGCTGCTGCTTCCTACTCTTCACGACTAGCCCTCAGCTCTTCCGGGGTAATAAACATACATCTAGGTCACAAATGACACACAATTTTGTCAAATCAAAGACAAAGTCCATCAATCTGCATTGGCAATTTTTAATGTTTCACTTGTGCAGAACTCAAATTTGTATTTAAAGGCACAGAAGGAAGGAAAGGCAGTTATCACAGCGTGAATTCATGGATAAAGGATGCTGGATAAAAGCAAAAGACTGCTCCTCTTTAGCCTTAGGAAAATAAATAATGCAGTACTAAACTAGACCTTTATTTTTATTGTATTTCCATGTAAAGACATTACCCAAGTATGAGCTGAGTAAAAGACCTTCTGGCCAGATACCAAAGGTGCAGTTGATTCCACTTTGGAATAAACGCCCAGAAGGGAAACACTGCCAGAGAGTGGGAGCTCTAGGCAAAGTCAGTTCTCATTCAGAAAATGGACAGAGATTTGAAGCAGTCAAACACACAGCTCTGAAAACTGGAAATCTTTCATGATATTTGTTTTGAAAATAAAAATTAGCTGCATATCAAGAACTGTAATTTTCAAAAATGGAATCAGGCCTGATTAAATAGTACTTATGACCTCCTGATAAAAATTACAAAAATAAAAACCAAATCTCTTCTGTCCTTGAAAGAGATATAAAACTATATTTTTTCCTGAAATACCTTAAGAGAAACATCAGACCCTTATGTCTCTTAACATTTCCTTTCTTCTTCTTTCCACATTCTGGCACTTTAAAAATAGCAAAACCTGTTCAATAGGGCAATTTCTGCTAAGTGAAAGGATGTACTGTTTTTGAATAAAAGAGTATAAATGAGGAAAAAGCTGAAGGTTCTGAAAAATACTAGTTTACCCCTAACAGGATCATATCCACCATGTAGAAAGAAAGAAAAGACTGGTATTTTCCTAAAAACAAAAACAAAACCCAGTGATTTAAACATTCTAAACATAATTTATAATTTCAAAGCAGTATTAGAAGCTCCTGATCAGTGTGAAGCAAGAGACGGAACCCAGAAATTTGGTAGAACAGTAGAACGTATTCCTCACTGCTTTCATTTAATTAACACCAGCCTTACTGATTATTTTCTTCCTTATTTAAAACATTGATTGGCCACGTTAGATCACAATAGCATGAAAGCAAAAAGAAATCTCAAATATGAGCACGATGATTTGGGACCACTGTCTTTGCCTCACACAGAGGATGCTGAGGAGGTGTTCCTCTTTTAAACATATGCCCCTAAACACATTATATGCAGATTCCATATAAGTGTGCAAATAAAACAAATTTTATATTTTCTCAAGTAATTTTAAAAGTCGATGGTAAATTAGATGCTAAAGATAAAACCATGCCTTTTAAAAACATGAAGCCTCAAAATTTCTTCTGGTGTTTTTTTTTTTTTAAGAAATGGATTATTAAAATCATTTTTTGACATGAGATACTAAATGTATTTAAATCTGGGTTTTTCTGTACTTAATAATTTTCCTTTAAAAAAAAAAGTTTAAAAACATCAAGAGCTGGAACATGCTGCCAGGACAGAAATAATCAGAAATGTCTTCAGCCGCGGACTCTGGGCACCTCAGTCTTGTTTTGAGTTTTCCAAAGCTTGAAGCCTCTCCAGTAGTGGAGGGTGAGAGTAATGCCACATTGAAAACAGCCAGTCCGAAACAGGGAATCCCAAGTTATCTTTGTTTAGTTTGATTAAAGCAGAATATAAGTCTTTAGCTTTCCCAAGTTTCTTGGCAAATGCATCAGCTTGAAACTCAAATCTGCGGCTTAGGACAGTTAGGCAGAAAGAGAGAACCTGAAAAAGTAAAGAGAAGAGTTTTAACGACTGCCCCCGACGGCTGCATGAACAAGGCTGCAGGGGAGGTCAGCTCAGGATAAGCAGAGCAGCAGGCCCAAAGAAAGATCACTCATATTTAGAGAATCTGAGGTGGGGAATTATTAATTGAGCTCCCCCCCCCCCACAAGCAAACAGACCAGTAACAGATATATATCCAAATGAATGTGATTCTGACAAACAAAAACATGAATTTTTAAGAATCTGCCATGTGCCAGCCACTGAAGGAGGCACTGTACATATTCCCCAACAATCCCACATGGTAATTACTCTTACTGCTGTTTCACAGATGAGGAAGGTGACATTCAGAGGAGTGAAGTAACTTAGTGGAAGTCACAGAGCTAGAAGGTGCTGGCACTGCGAGTCTCGGTGGCTCCACCGACCACGCACACCGCCTTCCTCAGTGTCAGCGTTAAGTCGTGGTGATTTCCATTCAGACTCTTTCTTTCTCTATGAAAACGTATTTTTGCTCACTAATTCCACATAAGAGGCTATAGCCTCTAGTGACAACCTCAAAATTGAATTTTCTAGTGTCCTGAGCTATGGAAGCATTGCCAGAATATGTATCCAGTCACTGAAGATCAATGACCATTATAAAGGAGTCAAATTTCATTTGAAAATACAAATTTCTAGGGCAAAAACAATTTCTTTGTACACTGAAGAACTTCAGGATGAATGACATGACTTCTAGTTCTTACCTTGAAATACTTCAGCATTAAAACAAAAAATAAGTCTCTTATTTGTACCTCTCACTGCTACTAGCAGATAGAGAGTTTCAAAATAAAGTCTGGGAGTTCCTAATACCTTCTTAACCATATATAAAGCTATTATCTGAATTCTGCCTGCAATTTCTTTCTATATCTTGAATAGTTTTTTAGGACAGGATCATTATGTGGTTGGTCCCTATCGACCTATGTGAATCTCTTATTAAAGACGTAAGTAAAAACATAGGAAGATACTATACCTGCACCTTCCTGCTCTGCTGTAGGCTTCTAGACTCTTAATAGGGCAATTTTCCCAGGAAAACAGCTCTTTCCTATCATGCCTCCTTTTTTTTCTTTTAAAGAAAGAATGTCATATTGGTTTTTTTTTTTTAAATTGTATTTATTTATTTGTCGGGGTGGGGGCACAGGCAGGGGGAGTGGAGGCCCAGGGAAAAGTGGGTTCCTTGCTCAGTGAGGAGCCCAATGCAGGACTCAATCCCAGGCCCCTGGGATCATGACCTGAGCCGAAAGCAGTCACTTAAGCGACTGAGCCACCCAGGCGTCCCTCCTATCATGCTTTCTTAAACACTGACATTAAGCATAAGTTTTTTTGTTTAAATATCTAGTCCTTTTGAAACAAATCTTCTGGGTAAGATTTTTTAAGCAGTTGCTAGCATCTCTGCAGATTAATCACACTTCAAATTACTCTAATACCCAGCATTTATTTAGGTGGTTTTAGAAGTGAACTCAACCACTCAATATAAGGAAGCAAACAAGCAAACAAAAACCGTCTGCACAGCCGCATTAGCTGCCACAAAGGATAACCACTAATACTGTGCGCGCCTCTACTAATACTGTGCGTGCCTCTACTTCGAATAGGACCCTTCAAATCAGGCCAGATCTAGTAACTGCTACTTCATGAGTCCGATGATCTGGTTTTCCCATCTACGGTAGGTTAAGGATGAAAACTAGAAAAGGATAACGATAAGGCAAAGTCACATTTGACAGTAATGGATTATCAGCCTGACAGTGAGGAAGAGACAAAAAAAGTTAAACAAACAGCATAACTGCTTAAAAGGCAAAGTAGTGGGGGGTCATGTAGTATACATAGCTCACTGTCCCTAAGGCATGCCTGAACTGTGACAGAAGACAGAAATGGTAGTATCATTAAAAAGTGTTCTCTCGGGGCGCCTGCCTGGCTCACTCAGTGTAGCATGCAACTCTTGATCTCGGGGTTGTGAGCTCAAGCCCCACATTGGGTATAGAGGTCACTTAAAAATAAAATCTTAAAAAAAAAAAAGTGTCTCTAACCTCTTTAAGCAGTAACAAACTGCACAAGGCATTTTTATAAATATTTTCAGTTAAAAAAAAAAAAAGATTTTAAAGGTAGTAAATCTCAGTGCTTTGGAAAATTTTTAAAAATTTAAAATTTAGTTTATGTGGACAATGCTAGGCAAATATGATCTATTCCTCTCTATTTTTCTTTCCAAACTTTTCCCCCTCTGTAATGGAGAAACAGGATACATTTGGTTTATCTCAAAATCTTTATAACCTGTCTCAAAGAAAGAATCGTTCTGAATGGAGACATCTCAAAATCCCCAATATTATTTCTTGGCTTAATGATTTCTTGGCTTAATTTATCAAATATCATACATGTTGTCACTATCAGATTTGTTAATACACAGTCACATCAATCCATGCCTTACCACCTGCATGGAGTCCCCCTACTGAGCAATCTGAGTAGTGGTTCTTAAAATTTACTTACCATAATACACCCAATTTTGATTTAAAGGGCCTGTGATGGGACCCCCAAGGCTGTTCTGAAGTGGGCAGTCAGAGAACAGACCAGAGGAACAGTGTCATACAGCCTCCCACATCTAGCCATATATATACTCAACTATCACTGTTCCATTCCCTCACACACAGAACATGTTCCTCCAAGCACTGGGGAATATGTGACTGAGGACATAGCATTCCAATAGTTAATCTCCATCTACCAAGTCTTCGAGATACATGTTAGATCAAGGTTTCTACGACCAAAGTCTAGTCCTCCACTCCCCTGCCCCGCCCCCCCCGCCCCCACTAATAGTATGCAAGCATTTGTTCATTTGGGCTTGGGTTTTTCTGCTACTTTCTTAGATGCACCAGTCAATCAAGGGACTAAAAGACTTTGTTTCATCTACTTGTTAAAACCATAGCTTTCTTTATTTCTTTCACTATCCTAAAGGTACTAGATTTGAAATGCAAGGGCATATATGAGATAGCTTTAATGATTATACATTACCTCATTATAAGGTGAAAAAATAAACTGGAAGATGATCAATAATCCAATGAGAGTGGGCTGGCTGGTATGAAAACCAAATGCAGCAAAAAGCTCCTTTCGACCAATTAATACGGCAAACAAGAAGAAACACAGGAAAGAATTCATCTAGAAAAAAAGACACAAAACTTCTAACTACATAATAAGGTAATTTCACTGTGGGATCAGAAGCATGAAAAAACTAGAATCAGACATCAGGGTGTGATTCTAAGAATGGTGTTAGTGTAATCACAGAAAAAGTTATTCTAGAAAGAAAAGTAAAACTTCCCCAAATGTCTAAGCTGTATAGTTTTCCAAAAGAACAGGCTTAAGTGGAGCCTCCTATGACTGAGGGTTTGAAGTGGCCAACAGCAACGGAGTATCTTCTTTCTGTAGAAAATTGAAGGGCTAGAATGGATTCTGGCTTTGTTTGCACTAAATCATAATCAGACACAAGGCCTTCCACCTCACCTTGGTATGGAAGCTCCAAAAAAACAAGATTCCCTTAAATACTCTTTTTTTATTTTTAAAGATTTTATTTATTTGTTAGAGAGAGAGCACAAGCAGGGAGAGCAGCAGGCAGAGCAGGCAGAGGGAGAAGCAGGCTCCCCACTGGGCAGGGAGCCCAATGTGGGACTTGAACCTGGGATCATGACCTGAACCAAAGGCAGACGCTTAACCGACTGAGCCACCTAGGTGTCCCACCTTGAATACTCTTTAGGACCACTGGAGCTGCACTGAGTAGTTAGGACCAAGAAAAAAGCAGCTGTATCTTTAACAATAAACGAGAGGAAAAAAAAATCAAAAGTCTGCACCAAAATATGAGTAAAGGGGTACTGGAGTAAGGTTGGAGAACAAATACCATTCTTCCCCTTGGCAGGTCAGGATCTTGGAGGCCAGAGGTACCATATGTGAATGTGCTGCTCCAAACCATTTGTCAGATGACCCCAAAGCTATCAGCTAAGAGTGAGGCTAGGCACAAGGTTCGCCAGCTGGCCCAGGAAGGAGTGCAAGCAGCTCTGCCATTCAGTCCTCGTAACTCAGTGGAGCCACCATGACAAGCTCCAACAGAAAACTTCACACACAGGGAAGGCCCCTAGGATTATAAGCTATGTGTGCCATTTATGTCAAGTAACTACTTGCCTTTTGAAAAACAACTTTGCTTTGCTACTGGGCCCATCCAGAGACTGACTCCTGACCATCGGACACTAGGATCCTGCATTTTGAGCTGCCCCTCCTAAACTGACCCACCTATAGCCAGGAAACTGCTCCGCCCTGAAGCACTCCAACATCAGCCTAAGTGGCATACATGCAAATGGGAATGAAGGATGTCACAAAGAGAGAAGTTAAATGAGCAAGTGGCTCATACTCCCACTATCCCAACTCCTGCCACTCCGCACCACTCAGTCAACCCTTACTCACAGGGAGCTCCCTATGATCATTAATTGAGGATAAAAAATTTGAGCACATTTTACAAATAATACAATATGCTGGCACTGGCTGAAAGGGGACTGCTGTGGCATTACAGAATCACTTGGGGCTGTGTCTGGAAAACAGCAGTGAAGGAAATACTCTCAGTGAGGGAAATTTTAGGTAGTATATCTAAATTTTAGGTGGTCTGGAAGAATAGAAGGTCTGAGCTCAGACTATATAATCACTGGCAAATAATGGTATGGCTGAATGATCAGGGCCTTGGAATGAACTCCAGGACGGCTAACAAGATCTGGAAAAGAGGTATGCGGAAAAAGTTCCAAAATTATCCCAGAGTACAATAATACTTTCGCCCAATGTGGATGTTCACTAAAAGAATCCACAGTAGGGGCGCCTGGGTGGCTCAGTGGGTTCAAGCCTCTGCCTTCAGCTCAGGTCATGATCCCGGGGTCCTGGGATCAAGCCCCACATCGGGCTCTCTGCTCAGAAGGGAGCCTGCTTCCGCCCCCCCCCCCCCCGCCTACTTGTTATCTCTGTCTGTCAAATAAATATACAAAATCTTAAAAAAAAAAAAAAAAAAAAGAATCCACAGTAAAGGAGACTGTCAATAAGGTAGAGAAGATACCTGCTGTGTGGATGTTAGCCGGCTTCTCTCCCCAGCCACTCTAGGACTTGGTCAAGGAACTCTTGAACAAAGTGGCCAAGGTGCCAGGGCTGGAGTCAGTGCATTAGGCAACAACCCAGACATCCCCCCACTGGCTTTCACTGAGTGCACAGTCTATTAGAAGGGGCAGTCAACTCCACCCTGGATCAGGCACCACACACCACAGACCAGCCCACTACCTCGAGGTAGCCTGATTCCACTGCACACCTTCCTTTATGAAAACAGCATTGACTTTCCTCTTTAGACCAAATACTTGAACTCGGATTTAGACTTATTTACTGTCTTACTCATTGCCATCTATCCACACAACTAGCCTCAAGCCACAGATTCATTTTCTACTGAAAGATGCAAGGCAACAGAAGGGCCGATAGGGGCTCACAAGCCTTCTCATGCAGACCGTCACCAGAACCGGTGGGCCTTTAGAAAGGTACGAAGACCCACTTCTGATCCTTATATAGTTCCTAAGTATGGTGATTGGACAGTTACGCTGTTGTGTGGTATCTGCCTCCCTCAAATCTTGTTACCTTGGCACATTACCCCTCTGACAGGAAAACAAAACAAAAACAAATACCCACTTCAGACTGGGTTTAAGGCCACATCTGCTCAGAAGCAGTCAACAGGATATAGTGCTATTTTGCCCAAAGCCTGACAACTGTGGTAACTGCTGCTTTACAGCTGACTTACACCCCACAGGAGGAATGTTACAGGAACTGTTACTTTCTTCTCTATAGCCACTACAGGTCTCTTCAATAGTGGCTTGTCAGTGAGAAAGTTTAAAAAGAAAGAATTTTAATTAATGTCCAGCTTATCAAGGCACAAGGCTTTTTGATCTTCGCAGTTCCTAGAGCTGAGTGACTGGAGGTGGCCATAATGGTGGCAACAGCAATAAACACTGACATGGTCCTTACCGCTTCCACACACTACTCCAAACTCTTTACATGCCTTAGCTCATTTATTCTCACATCAGTCAAGATGTAAGACTGGGATAGAGACAGAGAGAGCTTAAGGAACTTGCCTGAGGTCACAGGTAGTAAGTCAGGGAGCCGTGAGATGAAGCCACCTCTCCACCAGACCACCTCTCCTGCCTGCCATACTTCCCCTTCGTTGACTATCATGCCATAAAAAGAGAACTGTCACTCCCACTTACCTGGCTGATAATGATATTTTTGACTGTGTGTCCCAACTTCCAGTGCCCCAGTTCATGGCCAAGTACAGCAAGCACCTCCTCATTTTTACATCCTTGTTTCTTATTCTAAATCAAAGAACGCATTGAAAATAAATTAACAACCTTCAAAAAGTTTATGCCTTTTAACCCAGTAAGAGGCCTTCTTAGATTCTAACTAACTTAAGAAAACAATCAGACCTTTATGCAAAACTTCTCATCCACTTAATATAACATTCTCTGAATTACTCCATGGTAGACACTGGGTTAAACACTGGAGAAAGAATCATGAACATGACAGTATTCCCTGACTTCATGAAGCTTACAGTCTAATTTGGATTAGGAAAAAAGAATGTTAAAAATATAAATATCAATAGACAATATTTAAATAAATCATGACAAAGTTATATGACAGCCATATTGTTTCCAAAATTACGTTCTGACATGGGAAAATGGTTTATTAGGTGAAGAAAGCATGATACAAAACTAAAAATAATGATTCCAATTAAAACTAAAATTAATGATTCTAATTATGAAAAAGTGTAAATGTAAAATAAAAACACAAATACAGAAAACAAGCTGGATGTGTATCAAATGTTAACAGCAGCTTTTTCTATATGATACAATTATAGTGATGTTTAACTGTTCTGTATCTTTCCTATAATCCAAATTACCTACAAATAAGCACGTATCACTTATGATAACCCCAATACACCATGAATTGCCCTTTAAAAAATTGAGACTTCCAAGTTAAGATGGCAGAAAGAACATTCACAATTCACAACTAATGTGACTCCTTCCAAAATCCCCAATAAAACTATAGTCAAGGGAACTTTTTAAAAAGATATAAACCCGCATGGATGGGCAAAACATGAAAGGTGACTACAGCAACATTCTGGAAGCAGGAAAGCAGATGGGCATATGAACAGACTTAGCAGATAAAGAAAGCTGACTCACAAGGCAGCAGTAGACCAAACAGAAACAGCCTGATTTACACCACACAGTCTGCAAAGGGCTTGCGAACTAACAACTCTAGGTACTTCTGGAACTGGGAGAAAAGGGGAAGGCTCTACAATAAGAATTGGGTACGAGAGGTTTCAGAAGTGGTTAAAGCTCCAGATTCCTTCTTCAACTCCACACCAAAAGGCAACTGCTCGTCCCTCATTGTGGCAAGAGCCCGAACATTTATTTTCTCCGGACAGGGCAAAAGAAGAGAACCTTTCAAACAAGGGTTGGGGATAGCGGAGGACTAGAGTGCACTAGCAACAGACTATGTATCTGGTCAGTTGTAGGTAGGGTATGCTGAATACTGACAACCCTCTCTCCTGACCCAGTCTTCTCCCTGCACCGGCTCCCAGAACACTACCCTCCAGGCAGAAGATCAAAAGAGTACTCCCTGGGAACTCTGACCACTCCACCAGGAAAGGCTGGAGGATACTAACACCAGGTGTTGTCTGGCCAAGAAGCCCACATAGGCCAGCCTATAGCGAAGCCCAAAGTGAACATGCCTTATCGACAGGCTCAGAGATTCCAATCAAGTTTTTAATCCCATTCTCCTACTAAGGAGTAGACAACCAAGAATTACCAGATAGATGAGGGAAGTTGTTAAGATGGGAGATCCAGAAAAAGAGCAGTATGGAAGAAATAGACATTATATAAGGAGAAAATTTTAATTTTTTCGAAACCCTTCAAGACATATGAAGACTGGGCCAGGAAAGGTGAAAAAAATAAGTACAAAAATTGCTAACGTTTACTAAACAATGACTACATAGGCCCTCTGTGCTAAATACTTAATTATCTCATTTATACACCACAACCACCATATGACATAATTCTTATTATTTCCACTTTATGGTTCAGAAAATCTAGGGACAGGGAAGTTAACTAATTTTCCTCTGGCCATGCAGCCAAAGTCTGGCATCTAAAGCCAGGAAGTCTGGTGCCAGAGACCTGTGCTTTCAACTTCTACACAACTATGGATGTAAAAGTAAATTATTCAACATTCATCAATCAAATAAAATAATTTTAGTTGACACATGTGTAACCACTTGCATATTATTACAGTACCGCAAAATAATTAAACATAAATGGCAGATGGTCATATCAATGATGAAATATGTTTACTAAGCCACAAAAAATCATTTATAAACTTTCCAGATTCAATGTAAACAGCGCCAATACACAATGAACAATGTAATCTTATACACACTCACACATGTATACACACATATTCACTCATTAACACAAACATACACACACACCCACCACTAGATGCTAGCTTCTGGCAGTGTTACTAATTAAATAGTCTGAAAAACTCTCAGATATCTAAAAATGCTTAACAGGTTACAAATATTCTTTTAAAAATTTTTTAAAAGATTTTATTTATTCATTTATTGGAGAGAAAGAGAGAGAAAGTACGCACACGAGTGGGAAGGGGGCAGAGGGAAAGGGAGAAACAGGTTCCCAGCTGAGTAGAGAGCCCCGCATGGGGCTCCATCCCAGGACTCTGAGACCATGACCTAGCCAAAATCAGCCATTTAACTGTCTGAGCCACCCGCCCCATAAATATCCTTTTAGACATATAGTTTAGTTCATTAGAAAGTAAGGGAAAGCCAAAGGTGAGGAGTTGAAATTGAGATCCTTTGCACAAATCCATGAAGAACTATACTCTGAGTCAGATCACGTAAGCTAGAAAAAAATACCATGGCAAAATCACCCAAACGTGTAAAGTCTTACCTAAAATGGGGAAAAAAAAGCCTCTGAGCAAAGAATCTATACTCAGAAAACTATAAAGTACTAATGAAAGAAATTGAGGAAGACACAAAGAAATGGAAAAATGTTCCATGCTCACGGATTGGAAGAACAAATATTGTGAAAATGTCTATGCTACCTAAAGCAATCTACACATTTAATGCAATCCCTATCAAAATCCCATCCAGGGCACCTGGGTGGCTCAGTGGGTTAAGCCTCTGCCTTTGGCTCGGGTCATGATCTCAGGGTCCTGGGATCGAGCCCCGCATCGAGCTCTCTGCTCAGCAGGGAGCCTGCTTCCTCCTCTCTCTCTCTGCCTGCCTCTCTGCATACTTGTGATCTCTGTCAAAAAAATAAATAAAATCTTAAAAAAAAAAATCCCATCCATTTTTTTCAAAGATATAGAACAAATAATCCTAAAATTTATGTGGAATCAGAAAAGACCTCGAATAGCCAAAGGAATATTGAAAAAGAAAGCCAAAGCTGGCATCACAATTACAGACTTCAAGCTCTATTACAAAGCTGTCATCATCAAGACAGTATGGTACTGGCACAAAAACAGACATATAGATCAATGGAACAGAATAGAGAGCCCAGAAATAGACCCTCAACTCTATGGTCAACTAATCTTCGACAAAGCAGGAAGGAATGTCCAATGGAAAAAAGAAAGCCTCTTCAACAAATGGTGCTGGGAAAATTGGACAGCCACATGCAGAAAAATGAAATTGGACCATTTCCTTACACCACACACGAAAATAGACTCAAAATGGATGAAGGACCTCAATGTGAGAAAGGAATCCATCAAAATCCTTGAGGAGAGAAAAAAAAAAAAATCCTTGAGGAGAACACAGGCAGCAACCTCTTTGACCTCAGCCGCAGCAATTTCTTCCTAGGAACATCGCCAAAGGCAAGGGAAGCAAGGGCAAACATGAACTATTGGGACTTCATCAAGATCAAAAGCTTTTGCACAGCAAAGGAAACAGTCAATGAAACCAAAAGACAACTGACAGAATGGGAGAAGATACTTGCAAACGACATATCAGATAAAGGGCTAGTATCCAAAATCTATAAAGAGCTTAGCAAACTCAATACCCAAAGAACAAATAATCCAATCAAGAAATGGGCAGAGGACATGAACAGACATTTCTGCAAAGAAGACATCCAGATGGCCAATAGACACATGAAAAAATGCTCCACATCACTCGGCATCAGGGAAATACAAATCAAAACCACAATGAGATACCACCTCACACCAGTCAGAATGGCTAAAATTAACAAGTCAGGAAATGACGGATGCTGGCAGGATGCGGAGAAAGGGGAACCCTCCTACACTGTTGGAGGGAATGCAAGCTGGTACAACCACTCTGGAAAACAGCATGGAGGTTCCTCAAAAGCTGAAAATAGAGCTACCCTATGACCCAGCAATTGCACTACTGGGTATATACCCTAACGATACAAACGTGGAGCTCCGAAGGGGCACGTGCACCCGAATGTTTATAGCAGCAATGTCCACAATAGCCAAACTATGGAAAGAACCTAGATGTCCATCAACAGATGAATGGATAAAGAAGATGTGGTATATATATACAATGGAATACTATGCAGTCATCAAAAGAAATGAAATCTTGCCATTTGCGACGACGTGGATGGAACTAGAGGGTACTATGCTTAGCGAAATAAGTCAATCGGAGAAAGACAACTATCATATGATCTCCCTGATATGAGGAAGTAGAGATGCAATGTGGAGGTTTGGGGGGTAGGAAAAGAAAAAATGAAAGAAGGTGGGATCAGGAGCAAGACAAACCATAAAAGACTCAATCTCACAAAACAAGCTGAGGGTTGCTGGGGGGAGGGGGGTCAGGAGAGGGTGGCGGGGTTATGGACATTGGGGAGGGTATGTGCTATGGTGAGTGCTGTGAAATGTGTAAACCTGGCGATTCACAGACCTGTACCCCTGGGGATAAAAATACATTATATGTTTATTAAAAAATTTAAAAATTAACAAAAAAATTTTTTAAAGCCTCTGATTAAAAATCAAAATCATGGGGCCCCTGGGTGGCTCAGAGGGTTAAACCTCTGCCTTTGGCTCAGGTCATGGTCTCAGGGTCCTGGGATAGAGCCCCCCATCGGGCTCTCTGCTTGGCAGGGAGCCTGCTTACCCCTCTCTCTCTGCCTGCCTCTCTGCCTACTTGTGATCTCTCTGTGTCAAATAAATAAATAAAATCTTAAAAAAAAATCAAATCAGGGGTGCCTGGGTGGCTCAGTGGGTTAAGCCTCTGCCTTCGGCTCAGGTCATGATCCCAGGGTCCTGGGATCGAGCCCCGCATCGGGCTCTCTGCTCAGCGGGGGGCCTGCTTCCCCCTCTCTCTCTGCCTGCCTCTCTGCCTACTTGTGACCTCTCTCTGCCAAATAAATAAAATCCTTTAAAAAAAAATCAAATCAAATCAAAATCAAAATCATGAGTGGTATGGTCCAGAAAAATCCCAAACTGAGAGATTAAAGTACTTCCAGTTTGGTAGCATTGGGGACAGATGACAGAAGCAAATGCAAATCCTCTAAATGAGGACTGTACCCTAAACTCAGACCCCTCAGGATTCCTAAAGATTAAAATCAGTGATGCATTTTGAGCTCACAATAAAAATTGCCAAAGACTTCAAAAAATGATGGAACAATGAGTAAGAACAGAAAAAATAAAGAGCATCATTAGCTCCATAGGACTTTAGATAATGGAACTATTAGATACAAAATACTTTTAAAATACTTTACACAAAAAAGACATCTAAGAACATGAAGAAGAACAGGAGATTTCCATAAACAACCAAACTGATTTGAAAAAGAAACAAACAGAGCTTTAAAATTAAAACACAATGGGCTGGTTAAAGAATGGAATAAATATACCCAGAGAAAGAATCAGTGCACTGGAATGTAGAGACAAAAAGACGGAAAATATAAAAAAGTGATTACCACTTGTGGAAGACAGAATGAGCTATGTATGTATCATTCATGTAAATGGATACGGATGTAACATTCACCTAACTGGAACTGCAGAAAGATAGACTGGTGAGAATGGGAAAGAGGCAACACTTGAATGTGTAATTGGTTAAGAATTCTTAAAACTTCAGGAAAGATCTAATTTGTTCAATATAGGAACAACAATACATCCCAAGTAGGACTGAGATAAAGAAGTCCATACCCGCAGAACATGAAAATCAAAGAGAAATCTTAAGAACAACCACAGAGAGCTATAAAGAAATGACAATAAGCCCAGAGCAGATGTTTTCAACAGGAACAAAGTAAGCTAAAACATAATGGAATGGCATCTCTCTCTCTTTTTTTTTTTAATTTTATATATTTGAGAGAAAGAGAGCGAGCATAGGCAGGGGAAGGCAGGAGAGAGAGAGAGAGAAGTAGACTGATGTGGGCCTCGATCCCAGGACCCTGGGATTATGACCTGAGTTGAAAGCAGACGTTTAACCAACTGAGCCACCCAGGCACCCTAGAATGGCATCTTTAAAGTACTAAGATAACGGGGCACCTGGGTGGCTCAGTTGGTTAAGTGTCCGCCTTTAGCTCAAGTCGTGATCCCAGTGTTCTGGATCAAACCCCAGGTGGGGCTCCCTGCTCAGCTGGGAGTCTGCTTCTCCCTCTCCTTTTTCCTCTCCCCTCTATTTGTGTTCTCTCTCACTATCTCTCTCTCTAATAAATATTTAAAAATAAAAATAAAGTGCTAAGATAAATAACTCAATAAGAGAGTCCTGAATTGGCATTCAAGAATGAGAATGAAATAAAAACAAAATCCAGAAATGTCCAAATGTCCAAAAACAAAACCCAGAAATGTTTTAGCAACATATACTTCTAGAAGAAGGAAAGTTATGTCTAAAAGGAAGGTATAAGATGAATAAGGAATGGTAAGCAAAGAAACAGGTAAGCATTGGGATAAGTCTAAATAAGGACTGTATAGAATAATAATGCTAATTTGTGGGGTAAAAATTAAACAAAATAAAACTAAAACACAAGATGAGAGGAATAATTGGGTTAAAGTATATATGGTCCCTGGATTGGCCAGGAAGCAGTGAAGATAATGGATATTTTAAGATTTTAAGTTACATGGGCAAGCTTAATTTTTAACAGCAGTCATTGAAAGAACAATCATACAAGAACCTTCCAACCTGAATAACAACTCAAATATAATTTTATTTTTAAAACCCTGATACAGCTCTAAAAAAAATAAAGCAGTAAGGTGTATGTGTGTATGTTTGGGATTAGGGTGGGGGTATGAAAAGGGCATAAAATAATACGATAGAAATAATCCCAACTATATCGGTAATTACTACATATATAAATAAACTAAGCTTTAAAAAAAAAAAAAGATAGTGACTCTCAGTTTGGATTTAAAAACAACCATAAGGGGTCGCCTGGGTAGGTCAGTCGGTTAAGTATCTGACTTTGGCTCAGGTCATGATCTCAGGGTCCTGGGATAAATAGAGCCCGTGTTGGGCTCCCCAATCAGTGGGGAGTCTGCTTGTCCCTCTCCCTCTGCCTTTCCCCACACTCATGCTCTGTCTGATAAACAAATAAAATCTTCAAAAGATAAATAAAAACAACCGTAAAAAGAAAACCTACCTATATGCCCTGTGTAAGGCATCTAAGACAGAGGACAGTAAGGTGGGAAGTAAAAGGATGAATGAGATTGTGGTGGCTGGCTGTACAACATGACAAATATACTAAAAACCACTGCACCGCACATTTAAAAATAGTATGTTTTAGCTCAATATTTTTTTTTAAAGTAAATGGATGACATCTAGCAAGCTTTAGCCAAAAGAAAATTGGTGTAGCTATATTAACATCAGACAAAATCAACTTAAAAGGCAACTCAAGGGGTGCCTGGCTGGCTCAGTTGGTGGAGCATGGAACTCTTGATCTTGGGGTGGTAAGTTCGAGCCCCATGATGGGGGTAGAGATCACTTAAAAATAAAATCGTAAAAAAAAAAAAAAAAGAAGATGACTTAACAGCATTATTAAAGAAGGTCACTACAGAACGGTCAAAAGTTCAATTTACCAGGAAGATGCATTAATTCTGAATTTATATGTACCTAATACTATTTCTTAGGAATACATCAGTTCTGACAAATCTATTAATAGAGGATGTTAACATACCTCTCTCAATAACTGAAACATCAAGCAAATAAAGTATCAAAGAGATATAAAGATCAGAACCAAATAATAAACAAGCTTGATCTAGGGACATACACAGTATATTGCAACAAAGAATTGGAGAATATGCATCCTAGAAAAGTGAAGGCTAAGGGTTTTGAAATAAACTGCAGCTACTTAAAAGGGTGAAGCACAAAAAAAAACCCAGATGAATATGGAACTGATTTTGTTTTATACAATTCAGAAAAATGTAACCGAAAGGGAACACAAACGGCCACATTTATTCTACCACTTTCCCCCTCCTTCTCCAATTCCTCTGGGTAGATACATGAGAAAAAGAATAAACAGATTTGCAAGATAGTATTGACATTTATTATTTCTTTTCAAATATTAGAATTTAGGTCAGAGCACATCTGGTAGGCGAAGAAAAGAATGAGAAAACTGACCTAGTTCTTTAAAAGGCAGAGAGACACATGTGTACCTGTACCTTCAGGGCTGTTAAGAAAGAGTACCAATTTTAAGCACCAATTAACAGACATCTATTCCAAGGGGGAAATAAAGAGTGAAAATTCACATATGAAGATATTCACAACAAGAATATTTTTAATAGTAAAAAACTGGAAACAATCCATACATACAATAGGAGGAAAATGATGGAAAAAAAGTTTGTCAAGATGAGAAATACATAGTAAGATATTTATGGTCAGCTGAATTATTCACGCTTTCTAACTTTTCTATTGCTTTCATAATAAGCAAAAATGTGGCTGTTTTGTTTAATAATAATAGTAATAATAATAATAATAATAATAATGGTAATAGCTCCCATTCTGTAATGGCCTATGTGGCAGACACTGGATGTATTAGGCATTTTACATGCAGTTCACTATTCTCTACTACAGTAAGGCAGCCATCAGTACCCTCACTGTAGATACAGTAACGCGGCCCTCAGACTTTGTTTTTCCTAGCTGCCAGCTTCCCGATATGAACTATGAATTCTTTCATAGAACCAGCTCTCTACTAGATAGCATAGGCCTCTGTGTCCTAGCATGAGGCTGGTTTTAGGACACTATTAGAAAGTACACAGAGTCACAAAGATTTGGAATAAGGAGAGCTTAATAAACGAGGGTCACTTTCCATACAAAGAAGACTTAATTCCTTGTGATAGATTCTTGGACAAAATTAGATTTCCTTTACTTCCTAAACTAACTTCAAGTAAAGGAATAAAGAGAACTATCACACATCTTCTACTTTTCTGTATCACTTTCTTTTTCACAAGATTTACCCACTGACATGTTTGATCACAACACCACCAAACTGGGCAGGAAGGGGAGTATTATCTTCATTTTAGAGATGAAGAAAAGGAAGCTGACAAATTAAAAATGTCTTGCTTCAGATCATCTTGCTAGTGAGTAGTGGGTAAACCCTGACCCCACAACTCTGGTACCTGCGCCCTTTCTATTACTCTTAATAACTGGGAAGACTTACACATAACCCTAGCACTTGCTGGGACATACTTCTTTTCTTCCCCAAAGGGGCAGCTTGTCTATAGTTTTATTTTCCCTTTTACTCAAACTACTTTCGAGACAGGTTGTTCCAAACATTGTCTGTCTCCAGAAGGATAAAATGCCAGAGTTAAGTTTCCTCAACATCTTTAAAAATGTTAATAACCAGTATAGAGCCATTCACCAAAATGTTACTAGCTCTCTCTGAGAGGAGGGATTTCAGATCACTTAGTTTTCCTTCTTTAAACTTCTGTTAAGGGGCGCCTGGGTGGCTCAGTGGGTTAAGCCTCTGCCTTCGGCTCAGGTCATGATCTCAGGGTCCTGGGATCAAGCCCCCATCAGGTTCTCTGCTCAGCGGGGAGCCTGCTTCCCCCCCACTCTCTGCCTGCCTCTCTGCCTACTTGTGAGTTCTCTCTCTGTCAAATAAATAAATAAAAACTTTTAAAAAACACCCCACTATTAAACTTCTGTTAAAAATGAAATGCTGGGACACCTGGGTGGCTCAGTCGGTTGAGTGGCTGCCTTCGGCTCGGGTCATGATCCCCGAGTCCTGGGATTGAGTCCCACATCAGGCTCCTTGCTCAGTGGGGAGCCTGCTTCTCCCTCTGCCTCTGCCTGCCACTTTGCCTGCTTGTGCTCTCTCTGACAAATAAAAAATAAATAAAATCTTAAAAAAAAAAAAAGAAAGAAAGAAAGAAAGAAAGAAATGCTTCCTTTTCTCTCCCTCATCCAGACTGAAAACCATCTTTGCATCCCCCCGCCCCACTGCGCTGTACATGGTAGGCATTCAGTAGCAGGTGAATAAACCACTGTTTCCTAAACTTCTGCTACATCTGTGTGCTGTGATTATTTACTCAATAGCTTTCTTTAAACCAATTCACTTTTTAAAAACAGCCTTGTCCTAAATGGCCATATTCATGAAATCGCTATATGCTAGTTCTATCTCTGTCCTAATACAAAATACTGCTATGCTACCTAAACAGTGGTATGGCACATGCACTGGAAAGCACTACAGTTAATGAGTTTTGAGTCAAATTTGTTGTTGTTGTTTTTAGGAAGTTTTTTATTTTAATTCCAGTATAGTTAGCATACAGTGTTATGTTAGTTAGTGTACAATGTAGTGATTCAACACTTCCATACAACACCGAATACTCACCACAAGTGTGTCCCTTAATCCCCATCACCTATTTCACCCATCCCCCTGCCCACCTCCCCTCTGGCAACCATGAGTTTGTTCTCTATAGTTAAAAGTTGGCTTCTTGCTTTGCCTCTCTTTTTTTTCCTCCTTGCTTGTTTGTTTTGTTTGTTAAATGCCACATATGAGCAAAACCAAATGCTATTTGTCTTTCCCTGTGCTGAGTCAGTCTTTGACTTCCTTCACTCCCCACAACAGCAATCACCAGGTACTTAAATCCATCTTTTACCATGACTCTTGCACTTATTTTGATTCTCACTCTAGTGCAGACCCTCATTATCTTGGTTACCTTAGCGCAATAGGCCCCTAGAAGTCACCCTGCCTCCAGTCTGCTCATCCTGTATGCTGCCACTAAATTGTAATCTTCCTAAAGAAAGCTCTGGCTCCTACCCAAATCAATCTAACCCTTCCAGGCTACTGGAAACCACTCGAAGTCTTCAGGAAGAATTTTACAAACTGATCCCAGTCTACCTTTCCATCTCCATCTATAAAAATCCACATAATTATCAGTCTTAGGATAGCCAGCATGTAGTTTTGGGGTTTTTTGTTCTTTTTTTTTAAATCTCTACAGTTTTATTCATTCCATACCTTCAAACTGAAAAGCTCCATTCCCAGTCAAAATTCTACTTAGGTCAGATACCTTCTCTTTTAAAAAAACTGTCTATTAGAATTCTCAGTAATTTCTTAACTTCTAAAGGCCACACTATTACAGCCACTTTTACCACACCCTGCTTTCATTTATGGGCTATTTGTATTCATGGCTAGTCTCCTCTACTACAGGTTCTTCAGGGCAGGACTATGTCTAATGTATCTTTGTTATGTAACCTATACCTAGATGCTAAAAATTTGTAGTTATCAATGAAATTAAGCAGGCTTTTCAAGTCAGCAAAATAACTCAAACTCCACTCAACACACTTCTAAAGACTATCTAATCTTTTGTAGGATTTAACCCAAAGAATAATGTTCCCCTAGATACTAAAGGTCAGTAATTTCATTACATTGTTTGAAATGGACCACTACCTAACGTCATTGTTTGGCTATGATGTTATCTACCCCCATCCCCACACCCCTATATGTGGTTACCTCTTAAGCAGCCTGACTTGCTCAACTTACATGATTCCCCCATGCTGCCTCTGGGTTACCCTTTCTGGACTTCAGTTTTCCTACTGATAAGATGACCTTAAGATCTCTTCCTAGATTAAAATCCAGATGCTTATTCAGACCAAAGTGACTTTTATTCCATCATCCTAACTGGCAGGATAAACCCACTTCAAAAACAAGCAAAATCAAAGCAGTTAGCCCTCTCCCAATGCTACTTAATGCCTTCACAGACTCTTGCCTCATGTACATATTTATGATTGGCTAGGCACTTTACTTGACTATCTTTTTTAGCATCGAAATGGATGTTCAAAAGATAATAGTTATTTTCTGGTACTTAAAATGTATAAAATGGAGTATAAGGTATTTACCCTATACTGTTTCATCTACCTCCCAACCCTAAAAGGCAGGCATCTTTAGCCCAGTATTTCTCAACCAGGAATGACCTTGCCCCACAAATCCTACCCTATCCCCCACCAGGGCTATCTGGCAATGTCTGGATATATTTTTGGTTGTAACAATTGTCGGGGTAGGGAAGGTTGATACTGGCATGTAGTGGGGAAAGACCAGGGATACTGCTAAACATCCCTATGATGCACAAGATACCTCCCACAACAAAAATTACCTGGCCCAAAATGTCAATAGTGCCAAGGTGAGAAACCCTGCTAGCATCACCCTTTAGTTAAGAAATCCAGAACAGAGCTTAACTTACTTGCCCAGAGTTACATAGACTCAAAATCATCTCTGAATGACACCAAAGCCAATAGCACATTCCCATACATACACAAATACTGGCAGCTGTCTCTGATTAAATCTGGGTTGTTTCTTATCACTATCCCTTCTCCCCCATTTAGTCTTGATACTTGAGATCTTGCTTATCAGTCTCAGCTCACCTCATCCAGGAAAGAATTCAGAAAAAGTTTCTGAGACTCAAGTCAGATTTAAGAAATGTCTTCTTAAAAACAAAACAAAACAAAAAATGTCTTCTCTTGTGCTCCCAATGCATCCAGGATACACAGCTTCACTGTTACAATTATCATATTGTACTGGGCTTCTTCTCTTTAGACCATAAGCTCCTCGAGAGCGAAGTTTCCCTCTTATTCTTACACTTCCAGTGCCAGGCAAAGTGTCTCAGCACAAAATGTGTTTCATAAATATTTGTCAAACAAACAAAAGAAAACTGACCACACTGTACAGTGTACCCAAGGACACACAGCTACTAAATGACAGAACCAGGGTTCAAATAAAAGTCTCTCCAGTGCCAAAGCCTATCACTAGCTCTCAATGAGCTAAAAATCAGATGTTTACCTTCTCTTTATCCTGCTGGGAGAATTCTCTGAACATAAACATATAAGGAATATATACAATGTCCCTGTTTTAAAGATAGCTTATAGTCATAAGAATTTTCCTATCTTATGCTTCCAAGTTTCATGTGTATGTTCTACAAAAGCTTGCAAGGTAGTTAGCATATAATAATAGTGATAATCTCTCCCAAATACCAGAATTATAAAGGGGCCATGGGTTTTTATCTGACAGTCTCCTTGAATTTACCACTCACTACATAGAAACTGATGTTATTTTGAGTTGTCATAGGAACTGTTTATAAAAACGAAGCCAGGGCCTCTTAGGAAAAGAAGAACTCACTTTAACTTTAGCTTTTATTTCTTCACTGTCCCCTTCTCCATCTTTGCGGGGTTCCATGCCAGTCTCCTCCAGGATGTCTTTGTTTAGTACAGAATACTCTTCTAGTAGAGTGTCAAACAAAACTATTCGCTTGTTCTTGAAGAAGCCATAAAAATAAGCATTGCTGTGGGAAGAGCGTTTAGATCCTAAGGAAAAGACAGTTCAAAGCATGGAAAATAATTAAAAAGTTTGGGGTTCTTTGGAGAGACTCCTAGAAATTGCATTACTGGAAAGGACATTAACATTTTCAAACTGTTTAATACCTGAAGAAAACTGTTATCAACATAAATCACCACCTGCAGTGGAGAGTGTCTGCTTCCCTAAAGTTTTGCCAACAAATACTTGTGCTCGTCGCAGCTTTATAGCAATAAGTAAATAAGTAATGTCTAAATATCCAACAGTAGTGGAATGATTAAATTATGGTAGAGCTGTGAAATGGAATTCTAACCAGCCAGAAAAAAAGCAATACTTCTGAAGAATCTTAACAAGACAGGAAAAAGCTCACCAATATACTGTGGAGGATATAAAACATATCTATACATAGTTTCATTACTGTCATGGAAAAAAAGTACATGTAAATAGAAAAGCATAGAACAGGCCTATAAAGACATATTTCAAAATACTGAAGTGTTTACCACTGGCTTCTAGAACTATGGATTTTTTCCCCTTCTTTATACTTTTTAAGGCTTTTTAAAATAAGTATACTTACTTCTATAATCAGAAAAAGTTAAAGCTATTTTTAAAAAGACTGGGGAAAAAAACATACCTAACAGTATATGGCTAACAAGAGCTTAACTGGGGCGCCTGGGTGGCTCAGTGGTTTGAGCCGCTGCCTACGGCTCAGGTCATGATCTCAGGGTCCTGGGATCGAGTCCCGCATCGGGCTCTCTGCTTGGCGGGGAGCCTGCTTCCCTCTCTCACTCTCTCTGCCTGCCTCTCTGCCTACTTGTCATCTCTCTCTCTCTGTCAAATAAAATAAATAAAATCTTTAAAAAAAAACACACACACACACAAAAAAACAAGAGCTTAACTATAGTTAATTTTTAAATTTGCTTCTTTATATTTTTCTTTATTTTCTAAAATGTTCTACACTATGCAGGGACCTGTGTGGTTAAGAGCAGACTTTGGATTCAAATCTTGGCTCTGCCATGTAGTAGTTGTGTAAATGTAAGAAACTTCCTTAACTTCCTTGAGCTTTTTTTACCAGTTTATGACATGAGGCTAATCTCTACCTGACTGAGCTGGATTAAAGATTACATGATAAATCCTAAGCGAATCAATCCATATACTGCCTGATCCATAAATTACTACTATTACTTATACAAATTTTTTAAAAGAAATGATAAAACATTTGTTTCTCTTGAGAACTTGAGATATCTCACAGAAAATACATATTCTATATCTACTCATACTTCTAATATAAATTATGGTTAGCAGTAGGTTTAGGATACAGTATATTCTACATATATAGCAGTATGCCTGGAGTATGTTTAGAATTTAGGAAGGCTTTAATAAGTAGTAGCTTATTTATTTTATTATTTTCTCATTTTTTGGTTCCGTTGCCTAGAAGAGCCAAACATGTGGTCCAATTCTGACAGTGGTATAGGACCTCAGTATCTGGAGTATCATGTATCAGTCAGAGGTCTTACAGTGCTCTCTCATTTCTGTCTCCTCTGATTCTAATTTTTAAATACAAGTATTTCTTAAAAGCTGCGTTAAGTTATTTATGGAAACAGGCAAACTGTACACTTATAAACAAAATAAAATTAATGTCTTAATATCTCCCACTGGTCCAAATTTTTCAAAGTGTAGCCCAAGGAATACCTATACCAGAATCATCTAGGGGCACTTGTTAAAAGTAGATACGAAAACACCTGGGAATGGAGCCCAAGAATCTGTCTTTGAACAAACCCTCCTGAAAATATTTACAGTCACTAAAGCTTATCACTGTGCTGGCATGTAATATATATTCAATAGTGTTTACAGAATGGGTTGATGAGGCCACTTGAAGTAATATACTTAAGAACTCTGAAAACCAATGTAAGGCATTGCCATCTGTGTCTTTGTGTTTAATGATGTCTTACCTTCACCTCTCAGCAGCATTTGACACAGCTGACCACTCCCTCCTCAAAAGACTTTCTTCTCCTATCTCAAAAGAAATACCACTTTCTCCTGGACTTCTTCCTACCTCCACGGTCTCTCCTCCTCAGCCTCCATTACTGGCTCTTCCTCTCCTGCTGACTCCAACCTGAAGCCCCTTCTCTTCTCTAAATGCCCCCATCCATGGCATTAAACAGCATCTGTGTCAGATGCTTTCCTATCAATATTCTGGCCCTGACCTCTCCCTAGAACTCCAGGTTCATATATCTAGCTGCCTATGTGCCATCACTACATCTCCACAGGGATGTCTGTAATGCAGATTTGTTGTTTATATTCCTGTGTGTGTATGTGTGTGTGTGTGCTTTTCCCCTGCCCAGTATCGAATTCTCCTTTCAGTATTCAGGGACTTTCTCACCATATAAGTGTTGTGGGAGACTCCTGGCACCTAGCCCACGCCCTGGCTCAGTCAATCAGATACACCCACCCACTGGGGACTCTGAAGATTGAGCTAATTACACAAAGAAGCAGGGCAGTGAGGAATTAATGTCATGGGTGCTAGTAGCAGGATGTTAAGAGAGCAAACTGCCAATTTCAACAGCAGGAGACAACAGCAGAGTTGTCAGCAAACTGGTTCTACAGTGAGATTCTGAGCTCCTCCTCTCCCTGGGAATAGCCCATTTTCCAAGCTTGTAAACTTAAGCTTCCTGATGATTTTGTGAGCTATCAAAGATTATCTCGGTAAGAAATCTTCCTGCTTCGATCAGCCATAGTTGGCTCACTGCTTACTCAGAGCTAACCACTGCTTGAGGAACTCTAATACAGTGTTCAACAGATACCTCAACATGTAACAGAACTTAATCCCCCCACCCCCACACCTGCTCTTCACTCAATTTTCCCATCTCTGTAAACCACCATTTATCCAGCTGCTCAGGTCAAAAATCTAGGTCATTACCCTTAATGCCTCTGTTTCCCCAATTCCTTCACAGGTAATTTGTGAGTAAATTTCTTCAACTCTCCCTCTGAACCAGATCCCCAGTGCATCTACTTCTCTGCATAAATTACTACTGTAATGTCCTAATCTAAGCCACCTGATCTCTGCCCTGACCACGGCCACGGCCACAGCCTCCGCACTGCTCGCCGGCTGCCACTCTTGCCCTCCCACTACAATCTCTTCTCCAGAGAGCAACTCACAGTATTTTAAAACTACAAACCAGACCATGTCACTAAAACCTTCCATGGCTTTTCTCCCCTGAACTTACAATAAGACCCAAGCTTTTCTCCTGATTCACCAAGGCCTATGTGGTCTGACTCCTGCCTGTGTCTCACACTTCGCGTCCTAACACCCCCCTTCTGTGCTGTAGCCACACTGGGCTTTCTTTTGTTTCCTGCCGACATAAAGCTCTAGAAGGTCTTCCCACTGATCTCAGCATGGATGGCTTCTTCCTTTAGGCATCAGCTCAAATTCATTTGTTTAGAGAGCTCTTGCCTGATGACCCAATCTAAAGTATCTATCTACTCAGTCATCCTTGGTCACATCACACTAGTTTCGTTCTCTACACAACACTTGTTATTCGATAATTTCTTAGAACAGAACGTTGGTTTTTTCACTACAATATCCCTATCAACTTGCAGATCCATAATGTATGTTGTTATTATTAGTAACAACACTTAATCACTCAATATTTCTAAGCATTATTACCATTATTTTAAAAATTACATTACAGACCAGTAAACTTAAGTTTAGCAAAGGTAAGCTGCCAAAGTCACAACAGGTAATTTGTGATAAAACCGGGATAAAAGCCTATTGGCCCCACAGCCTCACCTCCGAAATGCTACCTTCCACCTACTCAATCTTTTAAAACAAACAAACAAACAAACAAACAAACAAACAAGCTCTGGTCAGTTTTACGAAAGAAAAAGCCTAGTATGACTCACTTTTCACCGGTCTGTCCTGCCATGCTTCTAATGATATGAGAATCACTTCGAGCAATGAGAGGCAGGGTGCATACTCCACGGTACTTCCCATTTTCTATGCCCAATTCAGTACTACTGCCACTGTAGTGATGGACACCAGTTTTGGCCAACATGGCATAATATTCTATGCGAGGTTTCCTCAAGGCTGGCGGTTTCACTTTGCCATGTCTGATCATTATCAGAGTCTGCTTGAACCCCAGCACACACTTTCCACTCTTCATATTGATTTGGAGCACAAAGATCAACTCCAGTGGCTTTTTTGTCTTCCTGCCTTAAGTGTGGGCTGGCCCCGAAAGATGGTCGGGGAGCGAGGAATAAAAGGCTAAATCCTGATATTCCATAAAGTACCAGCTCATGTTATAATTCTCCATAAAGTCTTCCCTATTTCATCTAAAACCACATGGCACTGACAGTATATATTACACATCTTATCAATTACCTCTATTGTGATATCATTAGCTGTCATTTCATATTATCTGAATATCCCTTAAGTGATAAGCAACTCAGGTTGCCCCATCAGTAAAAGTCCCTAAAAGATAGTCCTACTGTACTGATTGATATACTTCTAGTTTACTATTAACTAAGAGCAGTGACCTCAGGGCCTAAGAAGTAGTAGGAATTGTCATTCTACCATTTCTGCCATAGAGATGTTCCAACTGTGCCATTAGCTGGGCTATTACCTCAGAACCACTAGATGTCTGAGACTTCTATACTCTTCTAGCTGCTGTTAATTCATTCTTTCCCATTGTTGCCATCTCTATTCTCCCCAATCCCATAATTACTTCTCAGTCTCTACTCCTTCATCCAATACAGCTGTTTCTCTGGTGATTTTTTTTTTTTTTTTTTTTTTTTTAGTTTAGAGAAGGGATGGGCAAACTATTGTTTGCAGGCCAAATCTACTCTGCCACTTATTTTTATAAATGAAGTTTTATTAGAACACAGCCACGCTCATTTGTTTATGTATTATCTGTGACTGCTTCTGTACTCTGAAGTAAGGCTTGAACAGTTGTGACAGAGAGAGACCATGTGGCCCACAAAGTCTAAAATATTTACTGACTAGCCCTTTACAGAAAATGTTCGCCAAACCATGGTTTAGGGGAAGCAAAACTGAAACCTGGAGGGTGAAGGGATTCATTAAAGATCCCACAGGCGCTAAGTGGCAGAGGCAGAACCAGTCTCACGCATTTACGTGGACTTTAATTTATGGATTCTGAAAGTGATGGTATCATACAACAGTTTTACTCTACATCTTTTTGGGCTTGAGACTTTAGTAGTCTTATGTAAGCTAACATATAGCTTAACTCTCAAAAGCAATTATCATAAAAGCAGAGAATAACTGATCTGAAGTCCGATGGTACTACATTTTCGGTAATGTGCAAGTGAAATCAGACGCCTCCAGAACACTGGAAGTTTTGTTGGATGAGACAAAGCCAATAACATTGGTTTTCTTTATGAGCCCCCGAACTAGTGCTAAATGGAACTTGACTATGCAAAAGTCCAGCTCAATTACCTGAGGGAGCCAGGCAGGTAACGTAAGTTCATAAATCAGTCTAATATACAAGATACAAGAAGGAGTGAAGAAGGCCTTGGCCAAGCAACACTGTAAAGCCAACCAAACACAGCTGTAGGTAAGAGCAGGATTGGTATTAGGCTACCAATTTCTATCCCTGGAGTATGTCAACAATTCCTAGAAATCTGGCTTTTTAAAGCCCAAATATAAAACCCTAACAAATCAAATCACTTGAATAAAACTTCCTTACCCCCAGGTAGCCTTACCTTCAACAACATACACCTTAGTCAAAGGGAAGTCAATACTCTTTGCCATTACTTCAATTTCTTGTTTAAGCTTTCCCTCAGGCAGAGGTGTGAATTTGTCAAATAAAGGGGCAATATAATCAGCATAAATTGTGACAAGCACCTGAAAAATAAATGTCAGAACAACCTATGAATATGTTCTTAAAGAAAAACTGCTATTTATATAGATTATATTAAAACAACTATGTGATCCAGCCTTGAGAACATGGATCTTTTCTTATTTGCTCTGGTATTCCCAGCCCCAAATAATACCAGATAGCAAGTGCTCAAAATCTGTTTGTTAAATCAAATCAAAATGAGTAGTCTCTACGTGGTAATAACTCAAAAGTCAAATGGTCCATTCAAAACTATCTTGGGAATTTCTGACACTTCATAAGCCCATCATAACTTAGAATTCTGCCTTTGAGAGTAATCATGAGAGACCTGCAGTCTTTGCTAGAAAATAATTACTAGAGCTTGACTGTGTGCTGTTATTTCGTTGGTCTGCTAAAATTAATTACCTGCAGTGCACAACTATCCATTGTATTTGAAGCGGCACTTCCTTAAGCATTTCTGGAGCATTCCCTCTGTTCTCTTTCCTCTTACTTCATTTGCCATACACAGATGTGTATAAATCCAACTAGCACCTGTTTTCAGAGCTCGATCCCACCAGTGGAAAGTGAAGCAGTGAGTATCACGGCAATTCAGACTAAAGTAAACCCCATCAACAGGAGCTGAAGAGCTAACAGACGCTATTTTCTGGAGGCTGTAACAGACTGTTTTCACTGTGTCGTAGTGTGTGTTGTGAAGTGGTTTACAATATGGTAGAGAGAAGAAGCAAAGATGTTAGGAAGGGAAGATGGGGAGGGAGGGGACAAGGGAGAGAGGGAAGGAGAGAGAAGGGAAGGGAGGAGGAAGGGAGAAGGGCACAGAGAAGAAGGGGGAAAGAAGGGAGAAAGGAGGAGAGGAAAGGCAGGGGCAAGAGGGCAGAAAAAAATCAGGTAAGTTTATAGTTTCTTTTTCTCATCCCTCTTAAATCTAGTCTCTCTTCAGAACATCCACACTGTTTAGGCATGGGAGCTCAGTAGAGTCATTACATGATCAAACTTAGTCATCCATTCTAGTGACAACTCACAAATGCACAGCCCAAAACTGCCTGACAACTGGACCATTAACAATAACTAACAACCACGGGGTGCCTGGGTGGCTCAGTGGGTTAAAGCCTCTGCTTTCGGCTCAGGTCATGATCCCAGGGTCCTGGGATCGAGCCCCGCATCGGGCTCTCTGCTCCGCGGAGAGCCTGCTTCCTCCTCTCTCTCCCTGCCTGCCTCTCTTGCCTACTTGTAATCTCTGTCTGTCAAATAAATAAATAAAAACTTAAAAAAAAAAAACAAAAAAAACTAACAACCAGCTTCTAGGATCTGAGTCAGCCTAAGAAGAAGAAAATCTATGGTCAGAGTCAGTCTCCTAGTTCTATACCCAAAAGTAGAAACCAAGACGGAAATTTATATGACCACTTATTTATATTTCATTTGCTTCCTAAGAACTGTTCACATGCTAATGAAGATTAAATCAGAGTTATCTCACCAAGGAAATTTTGTAAAAGAAAACAAAACAAAGATTTTACTCACCAGAGAAACAACTAATGTGAACAGCCAGGCATATATAAAAAAATAGTCGCCCCCAATTTTAATAATGTAAAGTAGAAGTGAAGACACGGGCAATAAAATGCACTGAGTCACAATAAATTTCTTGACTGCATCTTTCATGAAGAATCCCAAAGTCTGAAAAAAGAAAAGATCACAAGAAACTGAGAAAAGAAAAACTGAAAAATAAAAAGTGTATGCAAAGGATACATTATGAAAGCAATTTTAAAAGTTAAAAGGTAGTGACTCTATATTATATGACACTAGGGGTAGCCTAAGACCATAAGTAAATGTCTGTCAGAGTTGGGTTTTGGAGGGGAGAAGGAGAGGGGGATGGGTGAGCCTGGTGTTGGGTATTAAAGAGGGCACGTATTGCACAGAGCACTGGGTGTGGTGCATAAACAATGAATCTTGGAACACTTAAAAAAACAGTAAAATTAAGATGTTTAAAAAAAAAAAAAGCAAGTGTCTGGCATTTTATAGTTTAAAATACACCTTTTCAATGTTAGCAGAAAAACACTAGACTTTAGTACTAGAAGAGCTTATGGCAAGACTTCAAGCTATCATCTTTACCATATTTGCAGTTCCTTTTCCCTCAGTTAATTCTTGCTCCAAAATGGCAAATTATGGGGGTACCTGGGTGGCTCTTGATTTCAGCTCAGGTTATAATCTCAGGTCATGGGATGGAATCCCGAGTCGGAATCTGCACTCAGTGATGGGTCTGCTTGGGATTCTCTCTCCCTCCCGCTTCCTCTGCCCCTCCCCTGGCTCTCTCAAATAAATAAATAAATCTTTAAAAAAATAAAATCGCAAATTACATTTCAATTATTACCAGGAGAGGGAAAAATGCACAAAAAGTCTTAATGTTTAAAAGAGAACATATGCGTTCTCTAGTTTACCTGCTGATTGAAACCATGTTTTTCTTCTATCACAAAGGTATTATAAAGACTCCATGGCAAACCAGTCAATGCACTGAAAAGTGTAGCCAACAGGAGAAACACCAAGGACTGAGTGATCTAAACACAGGAAGAAATAAATGGCAGTTTTTATAGTGTAATACTAATTCATTCTTCAAATGAATGATTAGTGAACAAATGAAAAATACATCTCAAGCCATGTGCTTGATTCTATGGGTAATACAAGGTCTGACAACATCATCTTTACTCTCCAAGTTGACTTGCGAGAGAAGGAAGCAATAAAACAATGTCTCTTTTATTATACAGGCACTATGTGAAAGTTACCTAAAGCTACACAGACAAAGAACTAAAAAATGAGAGACAACCACATACACTGGTGAATTCAAACAAGGCTTACTAGGCTAAGAAGACTCGGGATGCCACTGTGAAGAAAGAGGTAAATTAATGGGACAGGAGAGACAAGGAAAGGAGGAGAAATGTGTTCCAATTTGCGAAATAAGCACCCTATAAGAGGAAGAGGATACGATGACAGGCTTTGGGACAAGGCTGGGATAAGGCAGAAAAATTTATCCCAGAGCATCAAAAAAAAGCTGGACTGGGCAGGTAGGGTGGGGTGTCCTTAAGTTTTCACAAGAAGCCAAAGACCAATAGAGAAAATTACCATCAAGAACTACTTCAAGTGCCATCACAATAGATCCTCAGGAAATCAAAAGCCAAGAACTGCCTCATTTCTCTTTCCAAACTTTTCCCAGGGTAGTAGAGGAAATGGGCTACTTAGTATGAAGGGAGCTGGGGGAGGGAGAAAGAGGGATGAGGCAAATAGAATCCTTGCTCTCTCCCTCTCATCAGATGGTGTAAAATGGAATTCTTTTAAGGTAAATGTGAGTATACTACACACTACCAAAACACATTTGATTTGGTAACAAAGTGCAGCCAATGTAAGTTTCTAACCAGAGGAAGAAGGGAGAGGGGATGAAAAAGGAAGATGCAGGGTGGTTTATTTCACCCTGTGGTTTATTTCAGCACTGTTCCCAAACAGGAAATGGGGAAAAAATTTTAAAAAGAGATTCTAGGACCTTCCTCAAAACTACTGAATCAGAATCCCATCCTCCAAAAATGCAATCATTATGACTTTGTGAATACTTGTTTTCTCACGTAACATTTCATAAAAATTTTCCATATCAATATATAGTTATTTCTTCCTTATTAACAGCTCTAGAGTATTCCATTGTGTAAGTGGACACCTAGGCTACTTCCATGACAGCAGTCATTCCAATGCTACACTGAACCCTTTATACATGTGTCTGTGCATTCATTCTTCATGAATTCAAAAAAGTTAAATGTCTGGTATCAAACTTTTTGAAGGCACTGGTGACACAGCAGTAAAGAAAATATATAGAGTCTCTGTCCCCTTAGAGCTTAAAATTCTTAATAAAAAATAAATAAACAAGGCATGTACGTATAAATAAAAAAATAAGGTAACTCCAGAGAGTGTTGAGTACTTTTATACAGAAAATAACGTGATGTGTGTCACTGAAGAGTGACAGCAGAATTGTTACTCTAGATGGAGTGGTCAGGGAGGGCCTCTCTGAGAAAGAGAAATTTAGGAAGAGAAATGCATAAGGAGTCAGTCATGATGTTTACATGAAACCACCTTAAATAATTTCTGAAACAATCGGGCTCCTGGCTGGCTCTATCAGTAGAGCGTCTGACTCCTGATCTCGGGGTTGTGAGTATAAGTCCCACACTGGGGGTAGAGATTACTTTAAAAAAATAAAATCTTTACAGATTTCTGAAACAGGGCAGAGAATATGTAAGTAAACCACAATGCCACATAGAATAGACCAGGACAAGAGTCAATGAAGATACAGAGATATCCCAGGAAGAAGAGGACTTCAAAGGATTTGGCTGCTTTAGAAAAAGGTATATGGAAACGGGACACAGGATGAGTTGAATTAAACCCAAGATACTTTATACATGTAGAAAAGAGCCGCTCTTTAAAGTAAATAATCAGGAAAGAGGGAAGAGACTTGGCAATTTCCAAGAAAAAGTCGGGAGACAGTGTCCTATCATCCACCATGGGTCGGGAGTCTCACACTTAATGCTTTGCCCAGTAAATGCAGCTTGCGTAAGACTGGGTAGTCACCTTGACCGGCTCCATGGAGATTCTGAAGTTACACTCTCTGTCCTTGTATGAAGTTATCTCTAAGTGATTATGGTACAGAGTATCTGCTTAGTGGGTTCAACAAAATTCAGGCTTCTCCTTTCACTGCAAGGAGTTGTCCCTGAGAAATGGCTACCTAACCAGGGACCACCATTTCCCAGTTCCCTTCCATCTGCTGTTCGCCAACAACATGTGAATGCAAAGGATACTTCAGAGATAAGGGAGTTAAGAAGAGGATGTTCTTTCCCCACCCCCTCATTCCATCTGCCTGCTGGATGCAGAGAACTGTGGGGCACTCAAGGGACTGCAGGGCTATAAGATGAAAAGAGACCAGGTCCCTGGCTTCCCACGTAGAAGAATGTCACCTGCTGACCAAAAAATACTCACACTAGGCTATTATGTAATTGAGAAATAAACTATTGTGATAAGCCACTGGAATTCCGGAGTTTGCTACAATAAGCAGCATTATCCTAACAGAGTATGTGTAGACACGGACTGTACAAACAGAGAAGCAAGCCTAAAGTCAGAGCCAAAAAATTAACTTTCACATAAAGCTGGCCAAGCAAAAAGACTCTAAAAAAATATATGCTAATGAATCACATACCTCATATTCTGGTCCAAAGCCAGCATAGCCACAGAACCGTCCAGAAAGTCTCCAGAGATAAGGAATTCCTCCAAAAAGAAGAATAAGCTATAAAACAAGACATACTTTGGTTACATTTGAACAGAATAGAAACTATGAGACGAGAGCATTTTATAAAGAAAATAAGGACAAAATAATTATCTCTACAGAAAAAAAGAGATCTATCTTATTTAGGATAAACTATGCATTTAGATGAATACAAACCAACAGAGATACTACGTTTAGACCTGTAATGATTTTTGCCTGTACATTTTATTTTATTTTTTTAAAGACTTATTTATAAAAAAAAAAAAAAAGACTTATTTATAGGGGCACCTAGGTGGCTGAGTCATTAAGAGTCTGCCTTCAGCTCAGGTCATGATCTCAGGGTTCTGGGATCAAGCCCCAAGTCCAGCTCCCTGCTCAGCGGGGAGCCTTCTTCTCCCTCTCCCTCCGCCCCACTTGTATTCCTTCTCTCACAGTCTCTCTCTCTCTTTCTGTGTCAAATAAATAAAATCTTTGAAAAAAAAAAAGAGTTATTTATTTATTTGAGAGAGAGAGAGCATGAGTGTGTCGGGGGTGGGGTGCAGAGGAAGAGAAAGAATCTCCAGCAGATTCCCCACTGAGCATGGAGCCGGACCTCATGACCCTGAGATCATGACCTGAGCCAAAACCAACAGTCAGACACCCAACCAACTGTGCCACCCAGGTGCCCCTTGCCTGTACATTTTATATGGGTAAATTATAGCATGTGAATTATATCTCTATAAAGCTGCAAGGGAAAAAAAAAAAAAAAACTTGCCAAAGACCACAACAAAGGCCTTCTGAATGAGGAAAGAGGCTTAGAGAAAAGGTAAGCGATTTTTCCAGAATGCCACACCTGATGAGTAACATAAATGGGATGTGAACCAGCGTATGTGGCTACCTAAGTGGCTTTTCCTTGAAAGGAAATAGTCCCCGTCAATCAGGACAAAGTATTCGTATCAGTGTAAGTGGACAGTCAGGTCCACTTACCAAACTGAGAGAAAGAATGGGGTATCTGTGCTTTCCCCAGGTAATGAAAAGTGAATCCTGAGGTAGGAATCAGGAATTCATAGGAGGAGACCCCCTTTTTGGCACCACCCTTTGTCTTGGGCAGATAAAGTGAATAAAGACATTCACCAAATCACCATGTCATTCGGGGTGCCTGGGTGGCTCAGTGGGTTAAAGCCTCTGCCTTTGGCTCAGGTCATGATCCCAGGGTCCTGGGATTGAGCCCTGCATCGGGCTCTCTGCTCAGTGGGGAGCCTGCTTCCTCCTCTCTCTCTCTCTCTGCCTGCCTCTCTGCCTACTTGTGATCTCTCTCTGTCAAGTAAATGAATAAAATCTTAAAAAAAAAAAAAATCACGTCATTTGAATGAGTGAGCTGGTCTTAAAATTTGAAAAGAATACATGCTTATAAAATACAACTTCCCCCAACAGATATTAAATATATGGAACTCAAAAGGAATCAATTTATTTTTCCTTTCTGTGGAGCCTCAGGAACACAACGATCAATCACACTCCTTGGTTAGAAGCACAGTTTTCTCACTGGTTCACACATGGCTCCGTGTGGTTTTTGAGGAGTTCTGGCACTTATTATATAGCTCATGGGTAGGCGTCCAATGTACTTTCCATTTTTATGTATGTATCCATAAATACTATGGTGGTTTACATATGCTTTTTAAGACTATATATAAATGACATCATATTGTATTTATCATTCTACAACTTGCTTTTTATACTCTACAAATTTTTAGAACCAGGCATGGTGGTCTGTAACTTTATTCAGTATATATACATTTTTTGTTTGTTTGTTTGTTTGGCAGAGAGAGACAGAGAGAGAGAGGGAACACAAGCAGGAGGAGCGGGAGAGAGAGAAGCAGGGTTCCCACAGGGCAGGGAGCCTGATGCGGGGCTCGATCCCACATGACCTGAGCCGAAGGCAGACACTTAACAACTAAACCACCCAGGCGCCCCCTTTATTCGGTATATTATCAGCCTGTTCTTTCTCTACAGAAAGAACACTCTCATCAGCAGTACCTGATGGTTCCTGTTCCCCATAATCTCAAACATCTTTTAGATGTTTTCCTGTTTGCTGGCTTGGTTTAATACCATGGGTCTTAAATATGGTCTCTGAGAAGCAGCAGCAGCATCACCTGGGAATGCGTCAGAAATGCAAATACTCGGGCTCCACCCCAGAACCACCGAATCAAAAAATGAAGTGGAGCCCAGCAGTCTCTAGGTAAAATGATGTACACCGAAGTCTGAAAATCATTGGTTTAATAAATTGCTGTCTTAAAGGCTTCCTTAACCCTATGTCCAGCTGTTTCCACTTTTCTTCACCCAACTCAATCTTGGATGTAAACCCTGTTTTCCCAAAAGACATGCTTTGGCACCACTGTATGGTATAAGCTCCACTTGTTGAACTAATTGACTTGAGATGGCACTTCTTTCATCCTATTCTCCAAACTAATAAATAATGCAGAATTAAGGATTTATAAATCTCCTGGTGAAAGGCTGAAACACCTATTATTAAATGTCCAGCTTTTAAGTATGCATCAAGGGTAGCTTTAATATGAACTGTGCATGCATCTATGAATGCTATTGGAAGCTGCTGTTGCAAGCCTTGTTCAATATGCTTTGGGGAATGAAATATAAAGCCCAGTGAACAGTAAATTTTCTTTCTATTGATAATCTCACTGAGCATGCTGCTGGGACTGTCTCAGAACAGAACTAATGAACCCAACAAAAACAAGTCCAGTACCTTTTAAATACATGATTTCACTAGTCTTAAAAAGCAGGCACGGCATACAGTCATCTCTACTTTCTAGAAGAGACAACTGAAACTCAGGGAGGTTAAAGTCACTGCTATGTACTGAGCACTGTACTAACTGCTTCATTTACATTGTCTCACTCATCTAGTTCTCGCCAGAAATCATGTGAGACATGATTTAAGATGAATCAACTTTTCATCTTTTTTTTTTTTTAAGATTTTACTTGACAGAGAAAGAGCACAAGGGGAACAGCAGAGGGAGAGGGAAAAGCAGGCTCCCCACTGAACAAGGAGCCCAATGTGGGGTTCAATCCCAGGATCCTGGGATCATGAATAGAGCCAAAAGCAGACGCTTAACAGACTGAGCCACCCAGGTGCCCCTCACCTTCTCATGTTAAAGAGGGGTAAAAATGAATTTCAAAAAGTCTAAGGTGCTCACTCAAAAATGTGCAGAAATTGGAGAAGCAACAATTTCAACTTTTCTACACTGCCCTCCTTGACTGCCCAGCCATTCCACTTCCTGGCGGGTCTTCACTGACATCTGTGAGGTATCAGGAAAAGTCCATCTCAGAAAGGCTGGCCATCCTCTCTGTGGGCGCTCTGTCACATTTGTGTGAACAGCGGCACCTGTAATTGGTCACAGAAGGCCCTGCTTATATTCTCTCAGGTAGAAAAAAGGAGGCAAAAAAAAAGTCTAAATTAATCTTTGCACTTGTTCTTGGTGACCAAAAGATAAAAACCTATTAATTTTAATCAATACAAAACAGGAATTAATGAATCTCCTTTCAAACAGAACAGGATTTCAAAGTAACACAAAATGCTTCCTGTCAAATGACAAATATAGCTATAAATTCCCCAAGAATAAATGTAGCACATTTAGGATGTGGTCCCTGCAGTTTTAATAGTTTCTCCAGGGCACCTGAGTGGCTCAGTCAGTTAAGCATCCAACTCTTGGTTTCAGCTCAGCTCATGATCTCAGAGTTGTGGGCTCAGCAGGGGGTCAGCTTGAGGATTCTCTCCCTCTCTCTCTGCCCCTCCCACAGCTCTCTCTCTCTAAAATAAATAAATTTTAAAAGAAGAATGGTTTCTTCAATGTAATTTTAAAGACTCAGAAGAGCAAAGTTTGAAAACCAGTTCTCCCACTTAATAATGTCACTTGGCCAGTAAATGGACCAGCCATTTAATTTCCGAGTCTCTGCTTTCTCATCCATAAAAAGGAACTAACAATGCCTACACTTTCTACCTCCAAGCACTCTTGTAATAGCAAACAAAACGATAAATATAAAAAAAATATATGAAGTGAAAATCACTACTACCCATACGATGGTGATGATGGTGACAATTACTGTCCCCAGCTTTAGCCCAGTACTAAACCAGTACTGCTTCTGGTTTGAGCCACAGAACACTATGAAGCTCTCATTCTGTATGTGTTATCCCTGCTTCTGTCCTTTTAGAACAAACTAAGCCATCCCCATGCTCACCAACCAAGCTATTGCCCATCTTTCCTGGAACTGTTTACTAGTGACAACTAAGGAGACTGACAAAATATTTTGTCTTTTTTTCTTATAATGAACCTGTGAGGGGTAATACAAAGAATTTCACAGAATCAAACATTAGTGAGGAAAGAGGATGATGTCTAAATTCACCACCTCTACTTCCATGTCTCTCTAAAGGCTGATTATCTACTTGGACCCTAACAGAAGAAATGCTTCAGATAAATTAACTGAAGCCAAATATAATCCACAATAAAGCTACCTTTCCTGGCTTGGCTGGAAAACATCAGGTTTCAATACCAATCTTCAATGTCTCAGTAACTAAACCAGGCTTGCACTAGTAAAAATATAACTAAAAAATCAATATTGGGGGAAAAAATCAACACTGAAAAGATTAGTTACTAGCAATTGCTATGTATGCCAAAAACCAAAGCAATTTTTTTAGATCATTTACTAATTTTCCTAAAATACCAAGATTCAACTCTACTTAACTCTTTGCTATTTTTCATCACCCTGAGGAAATGGGAAAGTCTTCTAATATTTGGCCCTAACCATACTAGTTCATAACTGTCAGAAAATTTTGTAACTAGCTAGATAATATTTTCATCACTTAACAAAGCCATGAACAGCTGGTTTCTTCTCTTTAACTGATGAAACAGTCATGATAGCCAATCTCATCTATTTTCAATAGGAGTCCTTCTCTTAGTGCTACTGGGAGATCTAAGAGAGTTCTGGAGGAAAAGTGATGATAATCATGATCCTGATGATAAAAATAATAATACCCAACATTTACAGACCACTTACAATGATCAGGCACTGTTCTAATCATCTTACATATATTAACTCATTTAATCCTCTCAACAACACTATGAATGAGGAATTATTACCACACAAATTTTTTTTAAGATTTTATTTATTTATTTGTCAGAGAGAGAGAGAGAGCACAAGCAGGGGGGAGTGGCAGGTAGAGGGAGAGGCAGGCTTCCCGCCAAGCAAGGAACCTGACGCAGGGACCTTGGAATCATGACCTGAGCTGAAGGCAGACCACCCAGGGCCCCATTACCACAAAGATTTAACAGATGAAAAAACTGAGGCAAAGAAGTGGTGACTTGCTTGAGGTCCCATAGCTGGTACGATAGAACTGAGATTCAAACTCAAGCCACCTGAATTCAGAGTCTGCTCTTAACCTCTGCACCATGCACTTTCAATTATTCTTAGAGGTGGAAAACCAAGAACTGGCTTTTGGGAATGGAAAAAAATCTTACTCATTTTATTCATAAAGCACAAATACACATACATATAGTTCAGAAACAGATACACGATATATCTGTGGTATCAAAATTTCATGGAGGGATGATTAAAAAAAAAATGTCCTAGGGTACCTGGCTGACTCAGCTGGTAGAGAGCATCCAACCCTCAATCTCAGGGTTGTGAGTTTGTCAAGTCCGATGCTGGGCATGGAGCCTATTTAAAGAAAAAAAAAAAGTCTAAAAATATACAGGGCCAGGGGCCAGAGTTGATCATGAAAAAAAAAAAAACTGAGAACACTGCTCTATACTACAGAGCTTTTCTTCTTTTAGCATGGGGGTAAGACCGGGTCTGTTTTACTAAGTAAAAATGAATGGTCCCTCGTTTCACTCAATAAATATGGATTATATGCTTATTTTATGCCAGGCACTAGGTACCAAAAGATTACAAAACCTTAAAGCATCCTTTCTTTAAGGAACTCCCAGCCTGTCAACTGAACAGGAAAATTCAATACAATGTGGTAAGTACTCTGATAGGAATGAAGATAGGATGCTATCTTATTCAGTCCTGAGGGACAGGGGAAGTTTCAAACTGTTTCTTAGAAGAGATACATCTCAGCTGGAACCTAATGGGAAGAGTGGGGATTAATCAGCTTCTAGTGCGAGTGGACTTAAAGATGCTGGAAGATACCAGCATGTGAAAAGACTTAAAGTCACAGGAAACCAAGCTGGGTTTGAGATGGACAAAATAAAAAGATGAAGCTGAAATAAGCAATGGCCAGGTCAAAAAGGACCTCAAAAACCCATACAAAGAAATATGGGCTTCACCCTGAAGGAAACAGTGATAGGTTTTATATAAGAGAATAAGATGATCAGAAAACTGTGCTTCAGAATTCCTTTGGCTGCAATGTGGGAGGACAGTTAAGAGTTAAGATAGAGGCAGGAAGGGGCGCCCTTCTCAATGGGGAGTTGGCTTCTCCCTCTCCCTCTGCCCCCTCACCCCCATTCGTGCACACTCTCTCTCTCTCAAATAAATAAAAATCTTTTAAAAAATTTGTTAAAAAAAAAAAAAAAGATAGAGGCAGGAAGGGGATGCCTGGGTGGCTCAGTCAGTTAAGTGTCTGCCTTTGGCTCAGGTCCCAATCCTGGGGTCCTGGGATGGAGCCCTGGGTCAGGCTCCCTGCTCAGTGGGAAGTATGCTGCTCCCCCTGCTTGTGCGCTCTCTCTCTCTCTCTCTCAAATAAATAAATAAAATCTTAAAAAAAAAAAAAAAGAAAAGAAAAGAAAGAAACTATTCTGAGGGGCATCTGACAGGTTCAGTTGGTGATCAAGTGACACTTGATCTTGGGGTAGTGAGTTTGAGCCCCATCATCGGCGAAGAGCTTAAACAAATAAACATTTTTTAAAAAAGAGAGACAGAAACAGGAGGAAGGGCTGCTACTTTTAAAAAAGAGGTAAAAAAAAAAAAAAAAAGGGTGAGCCTGAGCCAGTTAAGCACCTGCCTATGGCTTGGGTTATGATCCCAGGGTCCTGATCCCCGCACTGGGCTCCTTGCTCAGCAGGGAGCCTGCTTCTCCCTCTCCCTCTGCCTCTCTCTCTCAAATAAATAAACTGAATCTTAGAAAAAAAAAAAAAAGGCAGCAGGAAGACAAGGAGGGACTGCTACAAGAATAACTTAACAAGGGATGCCTGGGTAGCTCAGCTTTTTGAGAAACTACCTTCTGCTCAGGTCATGATCCTGGAGCGCCAGGATTGAGTCCCACATCGGGCTCCCAGCTCGGCAGGGAGACTGCCTCTCCCTTAGCTGCTCCCCCTGCTTGTACTCTCTGTCAAATAAATAAATAAAATCTTAAAAAAAGAAAAAGGATAACTTAACAATATGAGGTTGTTTTTCACGCCTGACCTATGACAGTTAACACACACCACAGTTTTCAGCTCCCTTACAATTACGTTTCAGCCTCTTCTGCTCTACACCCATTACTACTGATAACGAAGGTTAAGAAAGCATTCTGGGATTTATAGATACAGTACCTTCTTTTGTGTCACAAAAATACAAGATGAAAACAAACATTACAAAATATTAAACAATATGATAGATTGTTTCTCCAAGAAGTAAATTACTCACAGTGCCTTCAATCTCTGAATAGAGTCCTGACCAGAAGCTGAAAGTACTTTTATCCAGCTGATACAGTCGGGATTTCTCAAAGGTTTCTGAATCCATGATCTGTCCTAACTCCGGTGGTACATGAGTTGTTGTTTTATATATCCGTCTCTGAAATATTTTGAAGAAAACACTCTGAGACAGTCAAATCAACTCATTTTTTATTACAGCAGTCATTTATGATCAAATACTGAGTGGTTTATAGCATTTATTGTCACTGAAGCCTACTGAATTTGCTTTATATATACAAAAATATTTCATTTAATCAAGTGCATTGACCACTAAAACAACTGATTCAGGAAAGTAAAAGCGAAACGAGAAGTTGAGGCTAGCTGACTAGGTAAAATTAAAATCAGTGTTATCATTACACTTCAGTATGCATATGTGAACCAGAACGGTACAGGGCAAAGGGTTCCACTTACTCCAAGCAAAACATACCTCCTATATAATTTAAAAAACAAATTCATGGAAAGGAGAAGGAAGCAAATATGCCAGCCATAAGTATTAACAGATATTGTAACTAGTTATTAAACATGGTCCTAGAAACCAAATTAAGGAAATTTGAGGAATGACAAATAGAAACAGACCAGGTCTTCAAGAAAGACAAACTTTATAATTACAACAAATTCTAGACAGTAATTTCAGCCCATGGGACATAATACAGGGCACAGAAACTAAGCAATATAATGGATAGCATCTCCTGCAATGGTTTCATGACACATGGCTTCTCTATATATTATTGGGCACTTTACCAAACCCTCAATAAAAGGCATTACATTAAAGCATAACAGAGTAAAGGAGACATTAGTGAAAAGTAGTTACTGTAATTGGGCTTATCATTAAAGTAAGACAGAAGTTCAATAACCCATCCCCAATTTCGACAGTATATACTGTGTGTTTATTTTATGCAAAGGATCTTCTTAGGCCCCCAAGATTCTGGACTAATGAATTAGCCAATCGTATCTGTGTCAGAGAATCTAGTGCTATACTCTTGAGCTAGGGACACCTGGCTGGCTCAGCTGGTAGAGCACTTGACTCTCGATCCTGGGGTCCTGAGTTCCATCCTGATGTTGGGCACAGAGATCAATTTTAAAAAGACAAACAAAATGACTCAAAATATTATCTAAAGGGACGCCTGGGTGGCTCAGTTGGTTAACTTGCCTTCGGCTCGGGTTATGATCCCAGTGTCCTGGAATAGAGTCCCGCAGGGAGCCTGCTTCTCCCTCTGCCTCTGCCTGCCTCTCTGTCTGCCTGTGCTCACTCTCTCTGACAAATAAATAAATAAATAAAATCTTTTTTAAAAAATTATCTAAAAATAAGTAAATAAAGATTCTGGACTAAAAGAAGAGATCAAGATACAGCTTTTGATGAAGAACTAAAAATTTCAATTTAAAGACTCACGCAGAATGTAATCCGAGAAGAAATTTGCAGAGGAAAATGGCTGTAATGCTCAAGAAAAAAGAGTTCCAGCAGTTAAAAAGAGAAAGGCTCTCATAAAATAACCATCACAGTTGACACAATTCAATGACAACATAGAAGAGTGTAGGTAAAGGACATCAGCAGTGAGAGACTGCAATAAAGCAGACAAACTTAAAATCTCATTTAGAAGTTCAGATCTCTAATCCAGCGAGCAGTTCATTATGATTATCTCCAGAAAATTTTTAAGTAACATTCACTTCCTGCTTTCCAGTTCTAATCGCTTAAACAATGATAAAGACGTTTTAAGTAAAACAGGAAAACACTGCTCTTTGGGCAAAACAACATACTGCATCCATTTTTTTTTTTTTTTTTAAAGACAAAAAGTTCCGGAAAGGCTGTGAAGTCTTTATATTTTCAGAAAATGGTTTCCTAACCCCGTGGTTGAGCATGGTTACACGAATGTCATGGGGAAGTTGTGATTCTAAAAATTTTGCCTCTTCCTTTTGAAGGCACATGGGTGGCTGCCAAAGTTAAAGGAGATTAAGTCCGGGCCCGAGGGCCCTAAGAAAGCTGTAGGCCAGGGACAGCCCAAGTCTGACCAGGCGTCAGCCCTGCCTTCCCTTTCATCCGGCCCTAGGCGGCCTGGGTCCCAGGATCACGTTGCGGAAAACCTCCCAGAGGCACAAGATACCCTCAAGGCCAAGCCTGCCCTCGGGCCAAGTCAGGAGGCCTCGCAGGGACCCACGGGGTCGAAGCGAGTGCTGGGGCCGCAGCAATCCCCCAAGGACCTGGGGTCGAGATCAACGCTGGCCCGGGCTGCCCAGGTGTCGGGGTCGGGTGGGCCCTGTCTAGGCTCACCTGCCGCTGTGCTAGGAAGCTTTCCCAAAGATACACTGTCCAGGAGAAGAGCAGCACGGCCCCGAAGATACGCTTCTCAGCCGGCATGTCCCACATAGCGTCCAGCGACGCCCACATCCCCATGGCCACCCGGTTCCGCCGGCTCCTTCAGCATGCACCAGTGCCACACCGTCACCAGTCCCCTCAGAGCGTCCCCGCAGTGCCACAGCGATATCCGTCCCTTCCGAGCGCCCCTACACCGACACCCGCCTCCATGCCACCCCCTCCGCGCACCCCGCAGTGTTACACCAACACTCTTCCCCATGGCGACGCCCCCGGGGCCTCCTACTTTCTGCCGGAAAAAGACAATCGCGCCTTCCCCACTTCCGGCCCGAGGCCGGCCGGAGTCCTTGTGCCGAGTTCCGGCCTCAGCCAGTCCCGGGCTCGGCGGCCTGCTGCGATCGCGCTGAGCTGTGTTACACCAGCTTTCTTCCCCTGCCCTCCCCTGCACGCCCGGTTCCCGCCGAGGGGGTTCCGGCCTTCCTTCTGGGGCCGGCAGGGCGGTGGAGCTCTCGCTTTCTCCCGGGCGGCAGGCGCATCCTTCGGGCGGGGGCTCGCCCTGGCTTAGCCCGCCAAGGCGAGCCCGCTGGTAGTCCGGACTCGGCGGGGGCTGACACAGACTGGGCCGCCGCTCCGGCCCTGACGCGGCTAGGAAGCACGATCCGTGCCCACGCCCGGGAGACCCGAGGGCCAAAGGGATACCTAACAGCGGGACTAGGGACTAAAAGGGCAGGATTTTGGACCCCATTGGGGTATTACGAGTGCAGGCCTGTTGGAGAGTGCGCGGTAGTGATCAGATGTTCATTTAAAGGCGTCGCCTTTGCTTCCCCCCAACCCCAGGTGAAGGTGGGGGTGGCATTTTGCCTGAGAGTGTGTTCTGGAGCAAACCAGGAAAACATAGGTTAAAAACACCTAAACTGAAAGAGCCTTGCTTTCTCTAAGGACAAACTCGTGTTAAAGCCCAGGGCCCTGTTTATCTTGGAATTGAAAAGTGAAATGAGGTGATGGGAACACCTGTTAACACATTTATTTGACTTGAAAAGGGAAAAATTTTCTCACCAAAGAAAAGTCTAATTTGGTTAATTGGTTTGTCGAAAAGACTGGCGTTGCTAATTTGCATAATTATTATTTGCAATAAATTGAGCTAAATCTGCAGCTGCAACTAAAATATATTTAAATTACAGTAATATTGTAATGCTAAGGATGGTTGAAATTAACATGTCCAACTTCCCGACTCTTCCTAAATGCCTCTAAGAGAAAGTAATCAGTATAATTAAAAATCACTTGAGAAAGTGAAGGACTCTAATGACAGGATAACATTCTTTTTCTAGACAGATTGTTTCCGTTTTGTTTTTTGGTTTTTTGCCTTCAACAGAATTAGTAATAGACCTAATTGACCTGTCAGCGAAGGAAGAAGAACTATTTGACTTTTGGCTTACCCCTCAGAAGGAAACCAAAGAATTGATTGGCATTTCTATAACAAAATTACCAGCATTCCCATTTACTTATGTGAGTAGTATTTCTTGGCACTGTGTCTATGGAAAGAGAAAACTGAAACTGAACCCTGTTAATCTAACTGTAAGAAATAGTCATTTAGATACATGCATTAATTGGTGGGGAAGCCCCATCCATCTCACTGAGAGAGCATTTCCAGTAGAACTTTACCTTTTATATTATTGTATTATCAAAACTTATAATTGTGTCATTTTGATCAGCTGTATATTAAAGATAATAGTAATGACTACTCAATTCGGAAGAATTCTAATACTCAGCTATACAATGACAGGAAAATTTTTTAAATTCCCTTAATACATATTTTTATCACGAATAAGTGATCAATAAAAGGTCTTTGAAACATAAAAATTATTACCTTTGGATAACATGGGGGAGTAGAAAATAAATATAATTTAGAGATGATGAAAGAACGATACATAATTACCAAATGTTAAAGAGTTCATTTGTGTAGTTTTAAGTGGATGATGATGGTCATTGTTATGTAGAGTCTGTTGCCTACATTATAAAAAGTGATTTAAAAGTTTTATCTCAAATTGTCATTATTTATAGTTTGCCAGAGTTTACATTTATTGCAACTATTTAAATTTACGATGGGGCACCTGGGTGGCTCAGTGGGTTAAAGCCTCTGCCTTCAGCTCTGGTCACGATCCCAGAGTCCTGGGATCGAGCCCCACATCGGGCTCTCTGCTCAGCGGGAAGCCTGCTTCCCTCTCTCTCTCTCTCTGCTTGCCTCTCTGCCTACTTGTGATCTCTGTCTGTCAAATAAGTAAATAAAATCTTTTTTAAAAAAATAAATAAATAAAATAAATTTACGATGAAAACATTTTTAAAAAAATTTTTAGAGAGGGAAAGAGTGCACACACATGTGCGAGTGTGCATGAGTGGGAATGCCAGGGTTGGGGAAAAGAGGAAGAGAGAGAATCCCAAGCAGGCTCCGTGCCCAGCGGGGCTCCATGCTCACAACCCTGAGGTCATGACCTGAGCTGAAAGCAAGAGTTGGAGGCTTAACCCACTGAGCCACCCAGCTGCCCCTATGATCAAAATTTTTAAATATCAACATAAAAATATGAGGGGATAAACATTTTTTCAAAATTCTCTCTCCCTAGTGTGTCATTGCCATGCCCTCTCTGGTCTTCTTGTTTTCATCCGTCTGGGTTCCTCCAGCTCCATCCTGCTGCAGTTTGCCCAAAAGCCTCAGAGAAACCCCTGCCAACCAAACTGTGGCTAAGAGCACAGATTTAGAATCAGGCTGGTTGAGTGCCAGTCACAGTTGCACCAAGTATCAGCAAGCTACTTATCCTCTCTGTGCATCAGTTTCTCATCAGTAAAATGAGAATAATAGTACTTACCACCAGGGCACCTGGGGCTCAGAGGGTTAAGCCTCTGCCTCTGCCTCAAGTCATGATCTCATGGTCCTGGGATCGAGCCCCACATTGGGCTCCCTGCTCAGCGGGGAGCCTGCTTCCCCCTCTCTCTCTGCCTGCCTCTCTGCCTACTTATGATCTCTCTCTCTGTGTCAAATAAATAAAATCTTTAAAAAAAATAGTACTTACCACCTCCTATTGTGAGGAAAAAATGAGAAAAATCGTATAAAGCTTTTGTCAATGTGTCTGGCTCTATAAAGACTAGCTACTAGCTCCCCGTAATGGGAGAAACGCATCACAGTGTTATCTGTCACCATGTGTCTGAAGAGAGAAGGGAACAGGGAACTGGTAAGAGGTTTCTAAAAGTGAAGACTGGAATTCTCTCATTCACTCAGTGAATAATGAATATCTGCTAAGTACCAGACATTGTTCTGGGTTCCTGGGATATAGCAGTGAACTAGACAGTGAACTTTGTCTCCTGAAGTTTACATTCTTAGTGGGCTGGGGTAGATGGAGGGGAAGATGGATAATATGCAAATACGTAAGAGTAAAAGTGGAGGAGGTGATAGGTGCTGGGCAGAAAAGGCAGGGAAAGGGGAATACAGCATGTTGGCATGAGGGGCACCTTCTTTATATAAAATAGTCAAGGAAGGGGTGCCTGAGTGGCGCAGTCCGTTGGCCATCCAACTCTTGATTTCAGCTCGGGGTGGCGGTATCAAGTCCCGTGTTGGGCTCCAGGCTCAGTGAGGAGTCAGCTTGCTATTCTCTCTTTCCCTCTGGCCCTCCCCCTGCTCTCGCTCTCTTGCTCAAATAAATAAATAAATAAATAAAATCTTTTTTTAAAGAGAGTTTAAAATAGTCAAGGAAGGGTGCCTGGGTGGCTCAGTGGGTTAAAGCCCCTGCCTTCTGCTCAGGTCATGATCCCAGGGTACTGGGATCGAGCCCCACATCAGGGTCTCTGCTCAGCGGGGAGCCTGCTTCCTCCTCTCTCTCTCTCTCTCTCTCTCTGCCTGCCTCTCTGCCTGCTTGTGATCTCTGTCAAATAAATAAATAAAATATTTTAAAAAATAGTCAAGGAAGACCTCTCAGATTGACATTGGAGCATAAACCCAAAGAAAGAGAAGAAGCCACATGGGTGTATGGGCAAAGTGTGCCACGGAGAATAGCAAATACAAAGGCCCTAAGGCCAGACAAGGTTAGCATATTTGAGGAATAAGAGGGTGTGGAAAGAGGAGAGTAAGAAGGAGAGGGAGGGCTGATCACGTCCACATGCACAATCCTTCAGTTAAGAGCTTGACTTTTACTCAGAGGGAAATAAGAAGCCATTGGAAGGTTTTGAGCAGAGAAGTAACATCTCTTTGCCCACTGGGTGTAGAATAAATTGAATGGGGACAGAGATGGAAGCAGGGAGTCCAATTAAGGGGCGATTTTGAGAATCCGGTTGAGAAATGAGGGGGGCTTAGCCTAAGGTAGTATCAATGGAAGGAGAAGTAAAGTAGGGAAAGTGATCATTTGTTCTCCTGTGCAGAAAAATAGTGTTTGGGGCGCCTGGGTGGCTCAGTGGGTTAAAGCCTCTGCCTTCAGCTCAGGTCATGATTCCAGGATCCTGGGATCAAGCCTCACATCGGGCTCTCTGCTCAGCAGGGAGCCTGCTTCCCCCTCTGTCTGGCTGCCTCTCTGCGTACTTGTGATCTCTGTCAAATAAATAAAATCTTTATAATTAAAAAAAAAAGATAGTGTTTGTAAATAGAGGGGCTGGTGTGTGTGAAGATCGAAATGGGAGCCTCAAAACAGGTTATTGGCAGGGCTTTGCCAAAGGAGACAGACTGAATTTGGAGGATAAGGATTCTCCTCTCTAGAGTGGTGGAAGCTGGTGTAGGAAAGTTCATCTACCCTATCTAACCTGAAGGATAAAGTAGCTCTCAAGCCCTTTCTCCATTTTGCCTTAATTCTCTGCTTACCACGCATCTGAGTTTCCTTAACTGATGCCCTGTACCTAAGTGCTTTGGTCTTAAGAATGACCCACTCCCCACGCTGGGAATGAATACTGCGTGTCAATCTCTTGTGATTGTGGTGTGAATCACACACCCTTTCTGGGGAGCTGAGAACCAGAAACAAGGTGGCTCCCGCAGTTTCTACCACACAGTGCCTCCTCAGAGAAACAGCCAGCCTGTTCTATCTTCTACATCTAGCTCATTCTGTTCTATCTCCCACACAGAATACCGTATCACAGAATACCGTGTCTAAAAACCTACAGTGATCCATTTCCAACAATATGGTATGACCTTTAAGTGCCTTCATTATCTGACATCAGTCTATTGTCTAGGCCCTTCTTCTGACACTTCCCTTTGAAATACCCCAGAGACGTAACTAAGACAAGATGACTGGAACTATAAGGGAAGACACCAAAATGTAGACAGTGCAAAAAGTGAGACATTGACTTCGACTTGTCCAAATTTCTTTTAATTTTTTTCAAAGTAATCTCTACACCCAACGTGGGGCTCAAACTCATGACCCCAAGATCAAGAATCACATGTGCCACCGACTGAGCCAGCCAGGCGCCCTGAGAAACTGACTTTAAAAGATTGTGTGGCACTCCTTCAGTGGCAGAGTTCACAAACTTCTCACCTACACTCCAGATAACGCACATTGTTGGTAACTTCCATCTGTTCTGTTCACCACATCATGAATTAGAGCTGATCAGAGGATAAGATCAGTGTCTTACCCTGAAGCCAAAATTCTTCGTTGTAGTTTAGGAAATAGCCAGGGCTTCAGCCACCCTGAAATTCTCCTGTTCTCCAGCCAAGCCACCCTCTTTTTAAAAAGATTTATTTATTTGATAGATCACAAGTAGGCAGAGAGACAGGCAGAGAGAGAAGGGGGGGAAGCAGGCTCCCTGCTGAGCAAAGAGACAATGCGGGGCTCAATCCCAGGACCCTGGGATCATGACCCGAGCTGAAGGCAGAGGCTTAACCCACTGAGCCACCCAGGCGCCCCACCACCCTCTTTTTTATACGGCTCCAAGGTAATTCCTGAAGCACGAATGCCTTCCATTTCATTGTTTGCCCATATAATCCTTTACGGACTACTTTGTGTCACTTCCTGGGCAAAGCCTTTCCTGGCCCTGCCCTGTATTCACTGACCTTTGTTTACACTGAGTACGCTATAGTACACAGAGGTTGCATTTTGATACCAGTACACTGGACAAAAATTATGATCAAAATTACCCTCATAATCCCTTAGGAAGATGCCACCAGGGAGATTGTTACATTGTCTCCTGTTGGATTGCATAGTCACTTGTTCTTCAGCATGGCAATAAATCACTGCTTTCTTTGCACAAATGAAATATTTCATTTGGCTGTCAGATAGTTACAAAGTATTTCAATGACTGTATAATCACATTTACTGTGGCAAAAATGCACACAGCATAAGGCTTGTGGACTCTGAGACGCACCCACTGAGGGGATGGTCTATGGCCATCCTCCCCGCCCCCTGCCCCGCCCCATCAGAGTACACACTCATCAAATGAAATGACAGGTAGGTACCTCCCTGCCTCCCCAAGCTGGGATTCACAAAGGAGAATTCAGCTAAGTTCAAGATGATGTGATCCCACGGTATTATATATAACTCCTTGTTCTGAAAATACCTGCCCAACCAGCCAAACTGGGTGTTCCTGAAGCACAAAGGCCAGATTCCCAAGGACCATCATAATGCTTAGCCCAGAGTAAGTATCAATAAAAGTTGGATAAAAGTAAAGTGGCCCTTACGTCCACCCCATCCTTGTCTATCTCTGGATAATTAATGCAGACAGACTCATAGGCCACATATTTCCCCTTAGGCTGAAGGCCAGCACAAAACTGGCCTACCTCTACAGGACAGTACACAGCATTGCCCTTCAACAGCACTATTTTGCTGTTTTTATTATATCTAATCCAACCTCTTCAGCATGGAGCTCAAGGCCATATTCTCCACCCACTTTCCCTTTTTTTCCCATGGATTCCAGTTTGGCTCTCCTTTTCCATGGCTGTTTATGGCCTCCAGCCTACTGAGTGGCATCATTATCTCTGAGACTTTTTTTTTTTTTTTAAGATTTTATTTGACAGACAGAGATCACAAGCAGGCAGAGAGGCAGGCAGAGAAAGAGGGGGAAGCAGGCTCCCTGATGAGCAGAGAGCCCGATGTGGGACTCAATCCTAGGACCCTGAGATCATGACCCAAGCTGAAGACAGAAGGTTAACCCAATGAGCCACCCAGGCACCACTCTCTGAGACATTTTTAAGATTGTATTTATTTATTTGAGAGAGAGAGTGAGCGAGAGCGAGAGCGAAAGAGGAGAGAGAGAGAACACAAGATGGAGGAGGGCCAGAGGGAGAAGCAGACTCCCCGCTGAGCAGGGAACCGGATGTGGGACTCGATCCCCGGACCCTGGGATCATGATCTGAGCCCAAGGGAGAAGTTTAACCAATTGAGCCACCCAGGCATCCTTCTCTGAGACATTTTTGACAAGTAGTACACCCTACATTACCCCACCACACACATAAGTAGAAGCTGAACCCTACCGAAGAGAGAGCCAGTCCTTGCAGGGTAATTTCAATATAGTTCTCTATCTTTATTGATATACCACCACACACGAGGGAAAAACAGTGCTTTTCTGGGAAAGAGTCCATCACATTTCAGATGTAGAAGTAAACCCCGATGTGGGCAAGGGGCTCTGGCAGTCAGAGCAGCTGCAGTAAGGCTCCGAGGAGCAATCCCTCTTCATGGCAGGTTTGTGGGAAATGATCATTCCCTCCAGGTCCTTCACTTTGTTTTCTACTGCCTGAAGTTTTTTCAAAATTCTCTCTTGAAGGCCCAAGGACAGGAAGAGATTATTGTCTTGAACTGGAAGATTCCCTTCTGGGCTGACCAGCAAAGTCTGAAAAAAATCTGAGCCCTTCTTGTAAAGTTTGTAGAGGGTGATTACAAACAACAGTATTTTCTAAAACAAAACAACAGAAGTTGAGCATTACTTGTTTATTCATAGGAATGCCTCAGATTCAAAACAAAACAAAAAGCTAATAGTAACAATAATCCCTCTTTCCTATGCCAAGCCTCTGTTTCATAAACATCTTCACATCTATTTTGTCTTTTGATCTTTCTCACAAAACAGAGTGATAGGCAGGTCAAGGATTGTTATTTGCATTTAATTATAAAGATGATAATAATAGATACCGTTTGCTAAAAATTTGCCACATGCAGGGCTCTGTGCTAGGAGGTTGTTTTGCCTACGAGTGACCTATTTATGTAGAAACAGCCCAGAACTGGGTAGCCATTTAAATATCTTCCAGTTTGGACCCTGACACTATCCAAGGTCATATCCTTGGAATGACAGAGCCAGGACTGAAATCCAGGAATTCTGACTTCCATGTTAATTTCCCTCAGGACACAGTGGTCAGAAAAACTAGATTTGCTGGTCGTGGGGAAAAACTTTTTTTTTTTTTTTTAAATGATCTAGGACAGATTCCTGTCAGGAGACAAATTAAAAACCAATCATCTTTTTTCCTTATTATGGTAACTGGCACTGTTTATTGAGTATTCATCATATGCTGAGCTTCTATTCACACAGTATCTCCTTTAACCCTCATGACCACCCTAAGGGAGGCACTATTGACAATCCCATCTTACAGAGGAGGAAAGTGGGGTTTTTGGAGGCTGGTTGCTCTCAGTACACACAGTAAGTAATAGGACCAAGGTTTGAGACCCAGCAGTCCAACTCCAGAGCTCGTGCTATTAACCACTTATTATACTACCTCTCTCTTGGCTGAGGTGTCTGGAGGGCTGCAAATTCATCTAATTGAATTGAACATTAACCAAACAAGAGCAGAACCCAGAATTATAGATAATAGTGTGGGTTTTTTATTTATTTTTTACCTTATAGTCTTCTATTAGCTAATTGAAATGTGTATATACCCACATATCCTTGCTGGGTATTTAGGTTAGTTGGGTTATAGTAAATAAGATTTTGGAGAAGATTTGAATTTGGAATCCTAAAAATTAGGTTCAAATCTCAGATTTGCCAGTTTTTATCATCTGTCAACTTGGTTCAGTGATAACTAAGTTCCCTCGCCCACAAGACAGACATGATACTCCCTACCTTGCCTACCATGCAGGTTTTGAAAGGTTAAGAGAATGCATGTGACCATGATTCCTCGACAGTAGTGATATATGAAAAAAGTGAATGCTACAAAATGATCCAGTAATAACTTCTCTCATCATTTACTAAATAAACCTTAAGAAAGTCCTTTTAAAATCCTACCCCCTTAAGATTTCCACTGAACCTCAATGGACCTCAGTTTACTTGTTTATCATATGAAAATAACCTCTATCCATCTCACAGAATTGTTGGGATTCTAAAAGCATTTTGACTATATTGTAAATATAACTATTTTGCTGGTGATTAAACTATTAAGTTATTATTATTGGTGATTAGAAGTATGTAAAATCCTAAATGTTTCTTACAATCCCAGCCAATTATACTTCCAGTCCCCAAAAGAACTCCAGTATATATATTGAGCCTCTTATTGTTAAAACAAGGAAATAATGAAAATATTGTGATGCCTAAATGAATATATATGCCTTGGCATCAGTTACAGAACAATGTCACAGTAAGAACAGAAAGACCAAACCTAAGATCCCAATTATATTTGCAATGCCTATTCTTTTAAAAGGTACCCTTCATGGTCTCCAGCACATAGTAGGAAATCAAAGATGAATATGTGATCAAATAAATTTGGGGTTAGGCTGCCTTCTCAGTTTGTGAATTTTTTTGATCTATTTTATTCTAAAACAAGCCAAAGACCACTGTGAGAAAGAGCATTTTATGCTCAAAACCTAATTGGCAAAAGTTTTTAAGGTTAACCTGGTTTCAACATATTTCAGAGACTAGGGTTCACCTTTGCTCATCTGCATGGTCTTAAAATTGGGTAGCAGCAATATAGACAGGAGAGAGCTAACCAAATTTCAATTTAGAACTATTTAAATTCCTTTGTAACAAAAGAGTATGACCTGAATTGACTGAATACTTCGTTTCCATAAGGCATATACTCCTATTGCCAACAAAAGCAAAAAGAAAATCCCCAGGATAACTTGCACAGTTGGAGCAAGATTATCTAGTAGACCCAAATTTGTTTGCTGAGGTGTACTAGTGTCTCCCAGAAGACTTGCTTGCAGCCAATTCCATATCGAGCTCAAAGAAAGATAATCTACGATGTTGTTCCAGACAGGTGAAGATGAAGGAGAAGATGTCGACATTTTAATAAGAGAGCAGCTCCAGGAACTACATGTGCAGAGGCTTCAGGAACCTAGATATGAGTTAGTGAGAGCAACCTGGGAGCCCAGGTGTTCTAGAGCCATTGTGAACTGTGCATTATGATGTCACTGTTCTAAAGGTCAGCTTGCTTCCCACTCACCCAGTGAACTTTCTCACTCAAAACCAACCAGACACTGGCTTGGATTTTCAGTTCTGTCATATTGCTTTCCTTGATTTTTGACAAGTTCTAGCTATAGCACAGCACTGTCCAATAGAACTTTCTGCAATGATGGAAATATTCTGTATCTGCTCTGTCCAGTATGGTAGCCAATAGTAACATGGAATGTAAATAGTGTGGCCGAGGAATTGAATTTTACATTTTATTGAATTTTAATTACATTTAAGTAGCCAATGTGGCTAGTGGTTACCTTCTTGAAGAGTGTAGTTATAGAACATTTCTGATGATGCATGGAAGGGACAGCAGTTATTTTCACATGGCAAATGAGAAAACAGGTTAAGTGGAGATTTGAGGAGAGAGCTTAAACAAAGCTTTCCTAAAGAGTCAATAGTTTACTCAGTAAATATGGAGGGAGATTATTACTGGATTATTTCGCACATTCCCTTTTTTCACATGTCACTATCGCTTAGAAATTGTGATCTTTGGGGAGACTATTTAAATATATTTGAGCCTCATTTTGCTTATCTGTTTACAGATGGGGATTCCTTATCCTTTGCAAAGCTTTTATTAGAAACAGATGGTATAATTTTCTAAACACTTTGTAAACTATAGTGTGCTATACAATAACTTATATGGCATGTTATCAAATCAATTATTTACTGACTAGTACCTATCTACATTCAGCAAGGAGGTATAAAAACATAGTATGTATGGTCTGCACCCAAAACACTTATGAGAAAAGAGTTCATACACATTTATACTCTAAATTGAGATCAATTGTGAAGACAGCAAGAATCCAAATGAGGATTTGCACCAATAGGAGGGGGAGAGGCAAAAAGGAAGAGGAGAAAGGGTCAGTTATGACAATTTTTAGAAAAATACTGTCTGATGCTATTCCAATTTGTTCATTCTGGTCGAAATAACAGTAATGGGGGCCTTAGTTAGGAGGAATAGTTGTTCTGTTCTTTGCAGGAAGGGTGGTATGGCAAGTTGCTTGGGGTGTTAGAGATACATCCAGAAAACAGAGTCTAGTGGGCTGTTGGAAATGTAGTACTTATGTCGGCATGAAATAACGTACTGATTTACAAGTGACTGCTACTGATTTTGAACCCGTAGACTGCTAGTGAATAACAAGTCAGAATCCTCTCTAGGAAGGCATAACAGTGACTCAGATAAGACTTTGGATTTGGCTATTACAGGTTAAACATAGGTCAGGAACCATTAAAGAATGATAACCAGAAACTTTGGAGAAAGATAGGGCTGTGACAACTAAATCATTACTTGAGACTCTCAATACTAGAGAAGAGCTCCCTATTACATGGCACCTCGCACTTCACTTTTAAAGCACTTAACACAATTATAGTTATTTGTGAAATTTTTGGCTTAACATCTGTCTTCCCTGACTGTTGTAAACCTAAGGAACACAGGGACCATGTCCCTTTTACTGACTACTGTAACTCTATGGCTTGGCACAGAGCGGACATTAAATATTTGGTGACTACAAAGTCCCCTGGAAGAATTCTAAATATCGCTATGGCCTAATCTGTTCATTCATCAAGTGCCTATTACTGTATTTGTATACTTGTTCAGACAGAATCTTTATCAAGTAGCTGTTAAGAGGATAGGCCTTTGGGAGTGCAATGGCTCTGGGTTAAAATTTTTGGCTCTCCTATTCACTAACCTTGTTACTTTAAGCAAATTATACTTAACCTGAGTCCTAATATCTTCACTTGTGAATTGGGAGTAATTCCTACCTTGTAGGCCTGTAATGAGAATTTAGTAATTTGTATAAAAGAACAAGCTACCCATACAGGTAAGTTGCAACTATTATCTGTAGTGACATCCATGACCAAATACAAGGTTATTATCAATCTCAGTAGTGTAAAGTGCTTTAAAAGAAGCTAGTCTGAAAAGCCCATTTATAGTTTGACTGTCTTCTTATATACCTGAAAACCTCCAGTGAAGAATTACCACTATGCAAGGCATCTCAGCCCACCTTTAGTCAGAGCCACCCATCCATCTATCCAGCCATCCAGCCATCAGTCACTTACTTCCACCCAATAGTCTTCCACATCAGACTGTCTCAGGACTTGTTGGCATACACTGCAGCTTAATGACTCGTGCAATGCCTACTTTCGTATCTTCAGAAGGTTCTTCATGGCCCTTCAAACAGAATCCAAAATTTAGAAGCTGGTTACATGACACTAAACTACCTGGTTCCTGTTGACCTACCCAGCCTCCTCTCCTTTCTCTTTCCCATCTTTACTCTCAACACTAGCTATAGCAGACTTTTCAGTGTCATGAAAACACCACAAAGCATAAGCGCACAATAGGATTACCTTGGTGGCTAATTCCTACTGGTTCTTCAGGTTTCAGTTCAAACATCACTTCCTCAAGGAAGTTTTTCCTGGCCTTTTTTGAGGTCCCATCGCAGCCACAGCACTTTTGATTGTCTATCTTCTTTAGATAAAAGAAGACTGTCTGTCTTCTTTAAGAGACTCTAACCTCCACAATGCAGGAAACCTAGTGTGTCAATGTTCAACACCCAGGAGCTAGCAGATGTCAGGGGCTTAAGTGAATATTTGGATAGATCTTTGCTGCACTTCCAGTCTTCTCTATTTTCCAGGCTAAACCTGTCAAATACAGGTTGACAGGTTTTTAAATCTCCTATCCTGGTTACCTTTCTCAAAGTGGTTCAGACCTCCAAATGCAGCCTGTCACAGAATCTATTCCTGCAGGTGTAGACCAAGCAGGTCAGATTACAGTGGGGCACTCTTTCCAGACTCACCTCTGCCTAACAGAAGGTTTTGCCCCTCAGTCAGCAGGATAAAGCCATGAGGAACCATAGTCTGTTGTAGGGGTGGGAGGTGGGGAGAAGGGACTGAGCAACTTTTCTGACTTTTACAGGTTTCTCTCAGAAATGAAACAGTTTCCCTCTTTCCTCAAATGAGGAAATGTCAATAACAGATGTGTGATTGGAACTGGAGTTGCATGACCTGGTTTTTAATTACACTTCAAACTTTATCTTCCATTATTCACTTCCATAAACAATATGCTCAGTTTAATTATAGAACTGTGGTTTTTTTGTACTTTAAATGCCACTTGCAAATTTCCAATGTTCTTCCTTCACATGAAGTTCCCCAGATATCCTTCCAGTCGTAAGAACTGGGAGACAAGTCTCCACCTATACCCAGCTTTTATCAGCTAGACAAAACACTTCACCCTTAAGTTTTTATCTGTCAAATGAGGGTAAAAGTACCAATACAGAAGTTATGAAAATTCAGTAAGAAGATCTATGGCTCAGTCAGTTAGGCATCTGCCTTCAGCTCAGGTCATGATCCCGGGGTCCTGGGATTGAGTCCTACATCAGGCTCCCTGTTGAGCTGGACTCTGCTTCTCCCTCTCTCTCTGCCCCCCCCACCCCCATTTGTGCTTTCTCACTCTTACAAAAAAAAAAAAAGTGTAATTATAATTACCCTTATTATCCTGAATTCTCACAGTACTTTCCACTTTGTTCTAGTCATTGCTTCACAAATTTTTCCATGCCTATGAATCACCTATAGAGATTTTACTAAAATCCAGATTTGGGGCCAGAAGGTCTGGAAGTGGGGTCTGGCCTGACAGTCAACTTTTTAACAAGCTCCAAGGTGATGCCCATGCTGCTGGTCCACTATCACACCTGGATTAACAATGTTTAAACTACCCCAGCCCTCACATGAAAGCTTCACACTGGGAGATGCTTTGACAAATTTACTTTGGTATTTTTATCACCCAAAGCATCTGAAACAGTCTCTAAATATGGGTGCACTTAAATATTTGGTTAATGACTAATTCCATCCCCCAGTGTTGGCAATGGAGGTCAGAAGTAGGCAACCTGGGACAAAGAAGAGAGGATAGATTTGGGATGGAACCTCTAGAATACTAATCAAAAACTTTCTTCTCCATCATTCTCCACCCTCTCTTTCACACGTATTCATGAACATGGGGAAACACTGAAACAGGGAATTCTGGGTAAAAGGATAGAATAAAAGTGTTGGGCACTCCCAACGTATACCCATCATTTAAGGGGCATTCTTGAATTTTTAAAATTCAAGCCTTTTTAAGGCTCTGAGGGGCACTTGGGTGACTCAGTCAATTAAGCCTCCAACTCTTGATTTCAGATCAGGTCGTGATCTCAGGGTCACCAGCCCTACATGGGCTCTGGGCTCAGTGTGGAGTTTGGTTTTTCTGTTCCCTCTGTTCCTCCCCCATTCTCTAATAAATAAATTAAAATCTATAAATAAAAAAGGCTTTAAAAACGAAGCCAATGCTTCCAGATTTGTACCAGCATGGGGACAAATCCCAAAGACGCATCAAGTAAAAATGAGTACTAAAAGCTACAAGAATTAACTCTCTGACTTTCTGTATTATCACAGAACTGCACATGCTACATTTGACATAAAAGTTTTTTTGTTGTTGTTGTTTTTTAAATATTTTATTTATTTATTCGACAGTGAGAGATGGAACACAAGTAGGGGGAGTGGGAGAGGGAGAAGCAGGCTTCCCGCCGAGCAGGGAGCCCGACGGGGGGCCCAACCCCAGGACCCTGGGACCATGGCCTGAGCTGAAGACAGACACTTAACGACTGAGCCACCCAGGCGCCCCTAAAACACTGTTTTTAATAAAAATCAAATAAAGCAAGATGCTCCAGCTGAACAGAAAGTAATCTTATGATGAACCACTTTGACTTGCACTTGAAGCAAACTTTCAAAAGCGTTCTGAAAAACAGGGTTTGGTTCCACCACAAACAGACTTACTTGGTCCTTTCAGGGGATAGAAATTAGGGGTAGCTGAGTGGATGTAGTTCAGTCTTAAGCAAATTAGCAACTTTCTCTTGTTCTGGGCTAAAAATCTCTAGTATAAGGAATTTTAAGAATGAAGCCACCAGATTTTTCTCATACTCAGATCACAGAGTGACCTTTTCAAGAGGCTATCCTGTATCTCCTCACAGATGAGGAAACTGAAGCCAACAGAAATTAGCTAAAGGTCCCAAGGAGTCAGTAGTAGCCTTAGCTTCTAAGATGTTCCACGGTTTCTGCCACTTTTCCTTTCAAAAGATTCTTACTTGAGAGCCTTCTGTTACCTACTGGGATCTGAACCAAGAAACTACAGGGCAGGGGTGTGCTTTAGACTTAGAGTAAGAGGTGGCAGAATTAAATTCCTTAAGAGACGACAAAACGAACAAGGTTGAAGAGTCAGAGAAAAGATCTTAAAATCCTAACCATGGACATGGAAAGGGATGTTAGGAGTGTCTGAGTCACTTCACTGCTAGCTAATGAGTGACTGAGAATCTCACAAGGAACAGAGAATAAAGCTGCTGTTATTTGTAAGAACACACTGCTTTCTTTGTCATCAGACATACATGGCTCACAATCCACTGAGGCTCAACACATCCAAAGACCAAGCTTATCTTGGCTTTCCATCCTCTTCCCCAAATTCATTCCCACCTTCTGAATTTCCTCCTCAATTGGATGCATCACTACCGAATCGTTCAGTTTTCCTCAAAATATTTTTTTCACCCTCCAAGGCCTAGCAACCCTCTCTTTAAATTTCTCAATTTCATCTCCTCTTTCTTGTTCTGCAGCTGTCAGTATAAAGCCTCATCACATTTGCCTCTCATACTTCAACATTCCTAGTATCGGTTTCCATTCCCAGCCCCTCAAATCATACTTGTGATCTACAAATTATTAATTTAACATTATTAAAGTTAGTATTATGTTATTTTGTTTAAGTCCTTCAAAGGCTCTCAACTGCCTGTTGACTCAAGTCCAAACTCCTTAGCATTCATGGTGGGCTAGCTCTATAATAATCTCATCACCTCAGTGCTCCCCTTTCACTGCAGCCTACCAAATTCTTTGTAGTTCCCTGGAAACATGATTGCATCCATCTATGCCCATCATGTTATGCTTTCTACCCAGACAACTTTTCTTCTACCTGAACAACTCCTGGACATCCTCCTTTGGGAGTTACCTTGACTCTCAGAGCTAATTCCTCAATTTCAGAATTTTCTTTGCACAAAAAATTTTAAGACAATAGTCATTCAGAAAGAAGCCTGATCCAAGTGGTTTGGTTAATAAAAACAAAAAACTAGTGGGGCAAAATACTAGTGCACATTCCAGAAAATACAAGTGCAGTTTATGTATGGCATGAAAACTCATTATGAGTAAACAAGAAATGGGTGAAAAATTGTAATTTATTGAAACTCAACTCAAAAAATATAAGATGCTGTAGTGTACAATATATTACACAAAGCACCCTCAGGTGCACATTCAAGTCAAGTAAGAACTCCATATCCCTTTCCCTAGCCCTCCCACCCTGGGATCTTAGTATTTGTTCCATATACAATCATGCACACTTAATTTGAAAAAGGAAGCCCCAATATATTTTGATGTATTAATTAGCACCAAACAAGAGTACAGTTCCATTTTTTTTAATAAACAAACAAACAAACAAACAAAAACCCCAATCAATAAACCAACTGGAGAGCTAATGGACTCAGCCAATACTGCTGACATAGATATTATACATTCATGTAAATACACAGCCTATTCTACCCTAAACAACGGTGTGGCTGGTTCTCAGCCTTTGTTCAAGTTGGCAATTGTCCCCATGTTGCAGTGTTGGAGCCAGTCTGTTTCTAAAACAAAATTGCTATTTAGGAACTTCCTACACAAAGCTCATCTGTCTTTTTTGTTGGAAACAAGTCTAAAATTGGTGTGGAAAACTTAGATCTTTCAAGGACAACCACTGGCCGAAGATAATGAAGCTGTTTTAAGGCAAGCTCTCCACAGTCTGTTAATGCTTTGTCCAATACAACTCTCAGGTTTTCCAAGGAAGGAACTGCTGCCGTCTCAGCTACTATCAAAGGTGGGATTGCAGTCAGGTTCTCATGAATTGCAGAGTCACTGGAAGAATGAGGTATGTCAACTTCAGGGTCATTGTCATTCACCATATTATTTGCCATAACACTCCCTGTTAAGTCATTACTGGGTTGTGAAGAATTACTTAATGTTAAGTGCTCTGAAGGCTCCCAATCATCAAAATCATCTTCCTTCTCTTCACTTTCCTGAATAAATTTCAGAAATGAAGATTCAAATCCCATAGGTTTGTAAGTCTTCAAATCAAATGACCTGGGCTGTGGATGCTTCCTAAAATTCTCTTTTGGGACATGGGTTGAATTTTTTACAGTGTTTTCTTGCCCTGAACTTTGCTGCCCAGTTTCAGAGTCTTTGATCCTTGGTAAAGGCAGCTGGAAACTTGTGAAATAAGTCCCACTTTCAGTCCCACTAGGATTAGGTATGGAATTTTCTATTTTACAAGGAGGAGGCTGAACTATATTACATTGTTCCAAAGAAGTGGTTTCTGAACTATGGTTACATTTCAAAGTTCCTCTGTAGAGCAGATTATCTGCATCAAACACTGGTTTGCTTTCTGTACATCCTTTCTGACCTCCTTCCCTTTCTCCTGGATGAAGGGAATCCGTGTTCTGGGCAGGCATGCTACTGTCACCTGGGGAATGGCTGTGCTTTGTGTGCTCTGATTCACAGCTATTTTCTTCTTTCTTTATATAGGGCTCTGCTTCAGAAGGGGGCTCCTCCTTAATTTTGGTACCATACTTAACACAGACGACAAGATTTTCCATCTGTTGCTCTAAATAGGCACTACTCATCTGATGGGTACGTTTATAATGCCTCACTATGCTGCTCTCCAGCTTCACCACAGATAAGCATCCTTGAACCATGCAGGGATACTGCGTGTGCTCAGACTGCTCCACACACATATGAAGGGCTTCAGCTCTTGTTTTAAAACTAATTGGTGCCTTCTTTTCTTTGATTAAACTACATTTTTTAGCCTTAGCATTAAATGATCTCCTGGTAGTCTGATGTCCATGCCCTTGAGCGAGCGCTGTCGGACACACCTTTTCACTCCTTAGTAGCCTTTCATTTGCCACTTTCTGGCTTCTAAACAGATCATCGTAATAGTCCTTATGTCGGTAATATACATGTTGAGAGTAATTACTCCGATGGGTGAAAATCTGACCACAGCCATTAAGATCACAATGAATTTCATAATCTGAATGTATTTCTCCTTCAATATTATGCTGTTCCATCAAGTGGTGCTTCAACTTGCTGAACGTATAAAAAACAGCAGGGCACTGAGGCTGGTTACAGGAAAACCTTGCTGCAGATTCAGCTTCGGAAAGCACTTTAGGCTCTTCGATATGGTCTAGGTTATGAGAGTCACTACAGTGCTTAGCAAGAGCTTTGGAACATAGAAAGCGTTTGTTACATTCCTTGTATTTGCAAGCAAATATCTTTTTACATTTGACAAGTTCCCTTTTGGTTCTTGCTTTGTCTTTCTCTAAACATAATTGTTCTTTGTTGTACTGATGTACAGTTCTGTAATGACGAATCAAGCCTTTTAGATTGGTGAATGAGGAATTGCAAGTTTTATGGATACAATGGAATGGTTTGTGGTATTTATTCAAAATATAGCAGAGATTTCCTTTAGCAACAGTTCTCCTGCTACCTCGTCCCTCTCGTCCTTCTCGTTCTTCTCTATGGCCACCTATTGGTGATGAAATATCAGAGGTCTTACTTTCTGTTTCTTCACAGGATGACTCCAAATCTGTTTCTGAACTGCATTCATCCTTTTTAGAGTGACAGTGTGGCTTCTCAGAGTTATTGCTGGGATCACCGCCAAGTTCTGTGGAGCAATCACCTTTCAATCTATCTACTGAGCATGGGCCTTCATGATCACATTTTTCATTATCTAATAGTTTGTGAGTTACTCTGTCACTGCCAATTTGATGTTTATTTTTATAATGAATCCTAAGGTGTGTTTTTCTTGTAAATGACCTTTGGCAAATATGACACTGGAATGGGGAATACCGATGTTGAAACATGGTTAACTGAAGGACTTTTTCTTTTGAATAATTGTGTTTTTTAAGATAATGCATTAACAAAGCCTCTCTGGTCACAAATTCGTATTTGCATCCTTGAAGCTCACAGAAAAAAGGCTTAGCTGCCAACTGTGCAAGGTACTGACTTGGCATATTCTCATCTTGATTCTGAAAGTTAAGGTCTGAGATAGTAGGTGAAACTGATTGAAGAGACTTAGCACCACTGGATGGGTACCCCTGCAATGACCCTGAGAAAGATCCATGTGTTATTGAGTTTTTCAAGCTTAAATGTTTCAAGCGTAACAAGAGTTCCAACATGGTATCCTCTGTACACGGCCTTTTAGAAGCACAAATGGAAGCTTCTGAGGAATAACCTTGATATTCTCGTTTGCATTTAGTATGGATATTATGATCAAGACCTTCATCTGGAGAGTCACTATTTGTATCTGAGCTGGGCTTAGGTTCTGCATCAAACTTGTCAGTTGTTTGATTATGTTCATTACCCAAACAGGGAAAGAGATCTTTTGTCTTTATCTTTTTGGGTTTGAAATGGTATGGATGAACCTTCCGTAGATGCTTCTGCATCCCTCTTGCATTTTTGTACGTGGACCCACAGCCATCAAAACCACAGGTAAACTTAGTCCCATCAAAACAAACTGCCACACTGGAACATTTTTCTTTTAAACTGGAGGGCATGAAGACTTTCTCATGAGATAATAATATATCCTGCATGGTTTCAGAGTGATCAAGTGTATCAATTAACTCTTCATTCATGGAAGCTGAAGAGCTATGACTTAACTGATCACTAGAATTACTGTCACTGTTTTCTTTCAGATTTTCTGTAGTTTCTATTTGAGAACTAGCTGATCCTGCACAGAAAAGATCCTCCGATAAATGCGATTTATCAGTTTGGTCAAGTATATGGGGCTGATCAATACAATCTTGCTTTTCACCTGGTGCAGCCTCCTCAAGTTTCACCGATTTCTTCACATCTCCATTTGAACTTTCAACATTATGCATTGAGAGGTGATCCTGGTATTCAATTTTGGAATAATAGAACTTTTTACAGCCAACAAAGTTGCATGTGTAAGACGCATCCCGAAAGTGTTGTGCTTCATGGTGGTAAAGCTGTCCCAAGTCACTGAAAACAATATTACAGCCATTTAATTCACATTTATAACGCAGATCATCATGTTTTTGTTTATGGTTAAGTAGTTCATTCACTGATCCAAACCTTGCATAGCAATCTATAGATACACACATATAAGGTTGAGGACCACAATGCACTTGTTCATGCTCCCGCAGGTGAAAAGCAGACATGAAATGTCGTCGACAGTAAGTACACTTCTCTCTTCTGTTTTTCATATCCAAGTAGTGCTTGGCATTTTCATCATTATTTTGGTGTTCAGCTTTAAGATGCACACTTAAGTATTTAAACTGCTTAAATACACGGGAACAGTCTGTGCCAGGACATGGGTACAAATCTCTGTCTTGCAGGTGGCAATCTTCTAATTTGCTGAATGTGACATATTCATGAGACTCTCCTTTGGCTTGTTCATCTAACGACTGGTTTTGCTCCAGGGTTGCAGAGGGGCTCTTGGGACAAATTCCTTTTTGAGAGCTTTTCAACAGTAATTTCTTTCTAGAGCGGTCCCTTCTGCTTGGTGGCATTTTAACATGTTCCATCACATGAGGAACAAATATTTCTTTTCTCTTGAATTTTTTAATACAAACTGGACAGGTATAAATTCCATCTTCCATATGCATCTTAGAATGATGAAGAATCCTGGCCTCTATACATTCCCGCTTACATAACAAACAAAAAAATTTATACTGAAGCCACCTCTGGTATCTTTCAGAAGAACCAATGGGTTTTTTATCTCTTTTCTCCTTATGCTGATCTGTCAAATCTCTTCTTCTATACTGTTTGTCTTCTTTACCTTCCTCATAGTCACTGAGAAATGACTCTAAAACATCTGTGTCATTAATTGATATTTCATAGCCACTTAGATCATCATCAGAATCGGAAGCTTCTTGTCCTAGCAGTTGGTGGCAGTGTCGTTTTAAAGTTTTCCAGTCCCAAAATTCAGGATCAAAAGGCCAATGGGCCTTTAAAGCTAGTAAGAGCTCACATCGGAGAGAATTTGGAACTGGTGCATTTTCTTCATCAAATTTTTGATCTGGCTGCAAATACAGTTCTTCCAACATATTGAATCCATCCAAACTGGGTTCAATTAAGAATTCTGTAAGCTGACAGGCTCGTCTGACTTCTAAATCTTCTGGTAAAAGACAAGCAATTGTTTTACAAACTGATGCCTTCATTTCTTCATCCTCACTTGATCTGAGTTGAAGAGCTCTGACACATAGTAAAATTGACACCCCAAGACCAGCATCTTGTGCCTATAAGAAAAACGGGGGGAAGAGAGAGGGGAGTTATTATTCTTTTTCATTATGGAAATATTGCATAACTTTCACTGGTAAGACATATACATCTCAAAACTTTTAGAATTCTTAAATTTATCTTTAATCTTTCTTCCTGCAAGTTACATTTAGATCCTTCCTTGTCTCAACATGCAAAGGATGGGATTAAATGTTACAACCATAAACAGTTACAATGTACATTTATAGAATGTCCAACTTTATAAGACTCTGCATACCAAAGCAATCTCTAACCCTTAAGAAATATATGTCAAATGTATAAACAATAAAGTACACGAACTCAAAGGAATTCAGGATAAATAAAGTCACTGAAGGATTCAAAAAAGAACTGTCTTAAGCTGGTTAGGAAGGACAGGGCTTAAATCAATGGGTATAAGAGGAAATACCTGTATAAAAGTGAGTTTAGGAATCAATTCAATTGAAGAAACACATGTGTCATGAACAGCTGGGTATTTTCAAAATCTTAAGGCTAAAATAAATGATTCTCCCCATTTCCTCCCCCACCTTTTTTTTTTTTAAAGAGAGGGTGAAGGGGCACAGCGAGGGAGAGAATCTTAAGCAGGTTCCATGCCCAGCATCCAGTCCAACATGGGGCTGGGTCTCACAAACCCTGAGATCATAACCTGAGCTGAAATCAAGAGCCCAATGTTTGACGGAGCCACCCAAGGGCTCCTCTGCATTTTCTCCTAAAGGAATTAGTACTTTAGTACTAATTAGCTACAGGTGTAATGTATTTCAGCTTCCCATGGGAAAAACAACAGAAATTTTAAAATCTCTCTATAGCAACAGGTTCTCAGAACCAATCAAAAATCAGGAAAAAGATCTGGTCGTGTGATAAAACGCTAGTGCATACTAATGACTTATGTGAGAGGCTGAAATGGAATGTGAAAATATTATAAACAAAGACAAGTGGAATTATATGGCTGAGTGGCTTAAAATACGGTACTTCGGAGCATAAAAAAGTTTTTAAAAAAGTAACCTCAAACAAACAAACAAATAAAAAAGGAATCTCTATGCCCAAAGTGGCGGTCAAATTCACAACCCTGAGATCAAGATTCGCATGCTCTACCAACTGAGCCAGCCAGGTGCCCCAAGAGCATATAATTTTCAGTCAGACTTTGAAGGCCTTTAAACCCCAGCTTCACTACAGTGACGAGTTCTTAACTCCCAAGCTGTTGCTGCCTCATCTATAAAATGCTAACTGATAATATCAGATTTTCCTCCTAACATTATTCTAAAAATGAAGATAATATAATTACCACATTGTTAGCACATCTTAAGTATTCATCAAAATACCATGTAAAATAACTGAGGCTAAGTTCTATTGTTCAAATTGGTCATCAATTTGCTAAGCAATTATTCTGTGTTGGGCACCATTCCAAATTCTAGGAACACAAAGAAACAACTATCATCAATTTACAGAACCCTTACTACATTCTAGGTACTATTCCAAATACTTTTTTTCATATATTATCCCCATTTTATAGATGAAGAAACCATGGCTCATCATGTTAACTGCCCCCAATCACCAAGTAGTGAGCAGCAGAAAAAGGATTTAAACTTAAAGCAATCTTTGTGCATGACCTCAGTTCTTAACCACTTTATAGCCAGTAAGAATTCCAAAGGTTATCTAACATGGCTATAATCTATGTGCTCTGGATATAATATGCCATACCACTCTTTTTCAGCTACCTGGTTTAAAATCAATTTAGTCATGTCCATCAATGCCTTCAAAATTCAGCTCCACATTCCATATCCTAATTCTAATTTATTCACCACTCTTGTAACAATTAACTTCTTGTTATAGCTATTCAGAATGTATAACAGTGTTTTTAAACTGTTTTTTGAAAATTGCTTAGTGATTTCATAGATTTTACCATTTCAAACAAATTTGGCTATTTAAGAAAAAATGGGCATTCTTTGCTGTTTATCTACATCTTCCAAAAAGGAGTTAAATAATAACAATTTGTTGAGAACCTATGAGTTATTTTAAAACTTAACAGACCCTCCAAGTCCCCTGTGCTCCGATTTAGAAGTGATAATCTTCTATCACATTATGCAATTTGTCAAAAGACCTATGGCTAGTCTTTACTATGCTACAAACTAGGTTTATGATCCTTGCAAGTCACACACCTCCAATTTTCAACCTCTTCATTACTAAAGAGAAGGAATTAAACTAGACAAAGTCTTGTTTTGCGAACAGTAAGCAGTGCATGTTCCACCAAAAAGAGCCATATGGCCAAATAAACTGGATTCAAGATGATCCCTCTTCTTGTTACTTTCATTTCAAAATATAACCTCATCTACATCCATTCTCTCATACTATTTTTAAAGTCTAACAACTCCAAGCACCTTTTGTTTTGTTTTTAAAGTAGGCTCCATGCCTAGTGTGGAGCCCAACTTGGGGCCTGAACTCTTGACTTTGAGATTAAGACTTAAGCTGAGATCAAGAGTCGGATGCTTAACCAACTGAGCCACCCAGGTGCCCCAACTCTAAGCACCTTTATGTGATGATCTGGTATAAGCTATTTATAGAAAATGGAAGCCCAGAAAATAAAGAGGCACTATTATAAAGCTCTCACCATTATACACTCACAGTTGCCTCCTCCAAGAGGCCTAAACTCCACACAACCTTTTTAGCATCATTAACCTATTCCATTCCAAGGGCTATGTCACTGGTTACTAGTTGTCTCCCAATATCCTCTCCCTCCTTTTACTACAAAAACAGAATGCTGATTTCTATCTAGTTACAAAATAACCTGAAATAATGAACATATCTCCTCTCCCTTGCAGCTACATATGGCCATGTGTGTGTGTATTGGAGGGAGTGAGGAAAAGATGTATCATAGTGTGGTTTGTGTGGTTTGCCCCTCTCTCCTAATCCCCTGCCACATTGCTATCTAGAATGGAGACATGATACCTAGGATTAGAATATATAGGTCTTAGAATGAGATGGAAACTGTGTTGATGGCAGACAGACCAAAAAAACCCTGGCTTTCCAGTATGTGGAGCCATTAAAAGCAACCTTGGCCTGTCTGCCTGGATTATCTACCTATATGGTAGATGGAAGGTAGAAACTTCCATCTTCTTTAGACCACTACTATTGTGGGATATCTACCATTCATCGCAGAACTAGATCCTAATTGCAATAGGTTAGATCATTTCTACAAACCTAGAGGCGAGTCTCTCAATTTGAAAGTACTTCTACACTCACTCCCCTTCACCTACCAGTCCACATCTTTTCTACTATTCAGGCTAGTTACCATGAATGATTATAGTGGAAAGTACCCTAAGACTAAGATTAAAGAGAAATGGGTTCTGGTTATGCAAGTAGATAGCAAGTTCCTTAGCCTGTATCAGAAACCCATTTTCCCTAGTACTCAAGTTGCTTTCCCATTCTCTGTGGTTCCTCATGGTAAGCAGAATTCTAAGATGACCCCAAGTAACCCTCACCTTTGAATGATCTCAAGTTTAAGTGGATCCTGTAAATATGATACCCATTCCTATGATTATGTCATATGGCAAAAAGGACTATGCAGGTGTAATTAAGGTGCCAAGTGAGTTGATCTTTAAAACAGGTGCATTACTTAGGGGGGCCTGACCTAATCATTTAAGCTCTTTAAATCTAGGCCTGGAAGTCAGATTTAGAGAAGGTCAGATTCGAATTAGGAGAATTCCTTATACCTCTGCTGGCTTAAAATGCAGGGAGGCTTCTAGTAGCTGAAAACAATGAGGCTGACAGCCAGCAAAAAATGAGGACCTTAGTCCTACAATCAAAAGGAACTGAATTCTGTCAGCAGTAAGAATGAAGTTAGAAGCAGATTTTCCACAAAGCTTCTAGGTAAGAACACAATCTGGCCAACACCCTGATTTCACCTTTGTGATACTCTGAGCAGCAAACCTTGCCACACCGTGCTACACTGCATCATACAAAACTGCGGCTAACAACTGTGTGTTGTCTTAAGTATTAAGTTTGTGGTAATTTCTTATGCAGCAATAAAAAAACTAATACTTTCCTTAAAAATTACAAAACTTTTTAAACACCAGTTCTAAAACTAATTTTTAAAATATAATTACTTGTACATGTTGTTTCTGTGATAGGAGATACAACTGCATTCACAGTGATTAGAACTAACTGCCACCTAACTTATCTGACCACGAATTTGTTTTAATAAAATGTTTTAACTTTTCCTGTCTTCACTGGAGAAAACCAGAACAACATATTTCAAATAAAGTATAGGATATAGATGTTTACAACATTAAAGGAGACAGGATGTATCAAAGTATAACTGTGCCTTGACTTTAGTATAAATAATCCTTGGATGTTGTCAAAGAAGTAATCCATAAAACATATCCATTAACCATTATAGATATGGGTATACTGAGAGCTCAGTCATGAGAAGATACTAAAAACAACATAAAAATAGAGCACAGGATAAGACTCATCCTGAATCTCCAGGCTGGTAGTCTTAATACAATACATATATAGGGCTGACCTCAAAACACAAGGCTTTAAATATGGCACTTTATTTCTCTTCAGGAAATAAGTATTTGCTTTTGATTTAAACCGAAGTTTATAATTTGTACAAAATTAATTCTGGAACTGTTCTATTATTTTAAAAGTTAGAAAATGCATCCCTCCATTCTTAAGGAAAATATTAAAAATCTGATTATATTTTCATTTATAAAAAATTATTTTAATAGCAAACATGCCTGCATAAAAAAGATAAAACTGTTCTAGTAAAAGTAAATATAGGATAGTTGAGGTGACAGCCCCAAAACATAACCTTCCTTTCCTACAATGGTCTGTCACTTCAAATCACTATTTTCCATTAAGAACAGCTGTGGATTCCAGAAGATCAATCTGCAGAAATGGCAAATCTTATTAAAGCCCATTATTTCTCATTTTCCCTCATCTAAGAGGAGTTGCCTGAGAAGTTATCTCCCCACTCATTTCTTCATTTCAGGACAATCATAAAAAAGCAAAATTACTCACTTCAGTTTGTATAACTCTAATCAGGCAAAATAAATGCTGCTGTGTTTTAGCTATGACACCAAACTGACGACAGCGCTCCAAAAAAGTGTCTAAAGAAGGGTCAATTCTTCTTTGCAGTTTACTCCAAAACAGAGTCAATTCCCTATAAAAAGAAAGATTAAGGTAAAACATTTAAAGTAACTGGTATTTGCTGTCCACCTCCCCACCCCATTTTGGTGTTTTGTTTATTTGTAAAAATAAGTTAATAGCAATCAAAAACTAAGGGGGGGGGGGAGGAAGCTATCTATATTCCCTATTGCGTCCTCTCAAACTGGTAAAATTGCTGAGAATCCTCCCTGAAAATTCCACCACTTCTTTCTTCTTTGTGGTAGGAAAAAGTAAAAACAACAAAGACTACTCCTTTTATGTTGACATTTTTTTTTTTTTTAAAGTGGGCTCCACACTAGGCTAGGCGTGGAGCCCAACAAGGGGCCCAAACTTACAATCCCGAGGTCAAGACCTGAGCTGAGACCAAGAGTCAGATACTCAACCAACTGAGCCACCCAAGCGCCCCTTTACGTTGACATTTTAAAACACGCAGATCCCACTGTGTTCCAAAAGATTTTACCCCTTACATTGGTAATTATATTGACTGAATTAAACCTTATCCTAATGGGCAGGGATCATCAAATATCCCTACACTGCTAACAAAATATACACAACTAATAAATATCCTAACAGTATACTTCTTCACACTAATCTCCTGCCCCTTTCCAGCTCTAAAATGTTATGATGCTACTTAGGCATGTACTTGGGGATGTTTAAATATTACTAATACAATTAGTAAAACTGCATTCTTGGAATTGGCTAAAATACAAGAATCCTACAAATATTCATTATGGAAACAAAAGGTTGGAAAGATTAAGTTAATTAAAAGCACTGAATGGGTTAAGAGAATACTCTTAAGGAAAAGCATCAGAAACTCAAAAATGCCTGTGATAAAAATGCTAATATGAGGGGCACCTGGGTGGCTCAGTGGGTTGAGCCTCTGCCTTCGGCTCGGGTCATGGTCCCAGGGTCCTGGGATCGAGCCCCACATCGGGCTCTCGGCTCAGCGGGGAGCCTGCTTCTCCCTTCCTATCTGCCTGCCTCTCTGCCTACTTGTGATTTCTCTCTCTGTCAAATAAAAAAATAAATAATCTTTAAAAAAATGCTAATATGAATATGAAATATGAATGCAAGGTAAGTTACTTAGTAAAACCAAAGAAAGAATGTTATCACGTTAAAAAAAGGGACTTTTTTGGTGTACACTCTAATATCTACTGGGTAACATTTGTTAAATAATTTTCATTTAAAAAGTATTATTTTCACAAGCCAGTTTTAGAACACTAATATCTTACTGCTGTTAAAACACTATTCTAGGAAGCTGGGCACAAATACAAAGCTTAACAAATGAACATAACTCTTTTTATAACAGAAAATAAACATATTTAACAGAACTTATAAAGAGGTAACTTGGATTCTCATATGATGAAATTCTCACAAACATATAAAACTTGCCTCAAAGACTGAAATGGATATACACCTTAAAAGATGCATGATGAAAGCTTTTAATATTTCATAGTGACAAATTTGAGTTGAAATAAATAAAATTAACTTGAAATGCCTTTAAATATTTGTCTTTGGTGACTACTGTTGCTTTCCTAACCAGGAAAGTAAAAAGTGAGACAGGTCTCCTTTGAAAATAGCTACTGGCCAGGCAAGTAATTGGGATGACTGTTCACTTTTAAACTCACAAGATTGCTTCTTTTAGATATTAAGTACCTGAGTAATAAAAAGTTTTGAGAATAGTGCAAAATTCAGAACAACAAAGGAAACACCGAATTATACATGCTCAGGGATAAAAAGGAGTTCAATCAAAATATATGTATAAAATAAATCCTATCTGAGAAGAACAAAATTACCAAAATAGTAAAACCTAATTATGAAGAGAAAAAAATAAGGAATACCTAGGATCTAAAATTCATCAACCAGCTACAAGTTTAAAGTTAGGCAAACCTGATAAACTGGTAAGTAAAGCTGAGAATTAAAGTCTCTCAAATAATTTTTCTTTTCTTTTTTTTAAAAGATTTTATTTATTTATTTGACAGAGATCACAAGCAGGCAGAGAGGCAGGCAGAGAGAGAAAGGAAGCAGGCCCGATGCGGGGCTCGATCCCAGGACTCTGGGATCATGACCTGAGCCAAAGGCAGAGGCTTTAACCCACTGAGCCACCCAGGCACCCTTCAAATAATTTTTCTTAAGATTTATTTATTTTAGGGGGGAGAAGCAGAGGAAGAGGGAGAGAAAGAATCTCAAGTAGACTCCCTGCTGAGCAAAGAGCCCACCATGGGGCTTGATCCCATGACCAAAAATGACTTGTGAGCCAAAATCAAAAGTTGGATGCTTAACCAACTGAGCCACTCAAGTGTCTGCCTTCAGCTCAGGTCACGATCTCAAGGTCCTGGGACTGAACCCAGCATCAGGCTCCCTGCTCAGCAGGGGCCTTCTCTCTCTGCATCCCACCCCAGCCCCACTTGTGTGTGCTCTTTCTCCAACTCCAATAAATAAAAAGTAAATATATTTTTTAATAAAATAAATCAGAATGTCTAGGGCTTGATTTATTCCAAATTAAATATTTTTAAAAATTATTTTTATTAACATATAATGTATTATTTGCCCCAGGGGTACAGGTCTGTGAATTATCAGGCTTAAACATTTCACAGCACTCACAATAGCACATACCCTCCCCAATGTTCATAACCCAACCACCTCCCTCCCACCCCCAGCAACCCTCAGTTTTTTTTGAGATTGAGTCTCTTACAGTTTGTCTCTCCCAATCCCATCTTGTTTCATTTTTTCCTTCCCTACCCCCACAACCCCCTGCCCTGCCTTTCAAATTCTTATCAGAGAGATCATATGATAATTGTCTTTCTCTGACTGACTTATTTCACTTAGCATAATAACCTCTAGTTCCATCCACATCATTGCAAATACAACCACTTCTTTATCCATTCTTTCATTGATGGACATCTAGGCTCTTTCCATAGTTTGGCTATTGTGGACATTGCTGCTCTAAACATTTGGGTGCATGTGCCCCTTCAGATCACTTCAATTGTAACCTCGTGATAAATACGGAGTAGTGCAATTGCTGGGTCGTAGAGTAGCTCTATTTTCAACTTTTTGAGGAAACTCTATACTGTTTTCCAGAGTGGCTGCACCAGCTTGCATTCTCGCCAACAGTGTAGGAGGGTTCCCCTTTCTCCGCATCCTCGCCAACATCTGTCATTTCCTCCTGACTTGTTAATTTTAGCCATTCTGACTGGTGTGAGGTGGTATCTCATTGTGGTTTTGATTAAATATTTCAAGCTATAGTTATCTTAAATCCAAATAACCATGACCAAAAAAGGTCATTTTTATCATGTATTTTGTTTTTATACATATTTACACAATTACAATTCAATAATTTAGAACTGCTATTACCCACCCAAACATATAAACTTGCCTGAATGAAACCAAAACAAACAGTATATTATTCCTAAAAATGCTACAATGCCATCCATTCAAATCTGCACAATGGAAAACTGAAACCACCAATAAATAGTAACTCAGCCTGCTGGATCGTATATACAGCACTAGGAAGGACAAACACTTCTTCAATTACCACACTCACATGATTTTTAAAAATGGACAGTTGTTAAAGAATACACTGAAAATGATTCCACTATATGGATGCTTCTAGTGTTCAGATAATTTATTAACCCAATGCCTCAGATTAGGCCCCTGCCTACGATAAGTCAATAAATTATATACAAATTCATAAAAACTGGAAAGGAAATTTAGTTCTATTAATAGTGGGAAACATATTTTGGCAGAGATCTAGCCACCAAGCAAGAGCTTTAAGTTATACTGTGTTATGGCACAGCAGGAAGCCCGTGGAGTCCAGCTAATATGTCACACTGATACCCAGAATTTAGGCATTTGAGGAATAAGGCAAAGAAAACTTTGTGGAATTAAGGAGTGACCACCCCTAAAGGCGGCTCCTGCAAAAACAGTAGCTGATTCTCATAACCACTTTTTTTTACTTTTTATTTCCAACAAAATTGGGTTAAATAAAACATATATGGACATCTGGTCTTTGATAGGCACTGAGGGCAACATACATATCGACCCTGGTATATCACAGTCTAGGCTGGGAGAGAACAGGCATGAAATTACATCTGAAAAACACAAATGTACAACATACAAGATTTAAACTCAGTTCTAAGAAAGCAAAGGTCATGGCACTTGGGTGGCTCAGTCAGTTAAGAGTCTGCCTTCAGCTAGGGTCATGATCCCAGGGTCCTGGGATCAAGCCCTGCATCACTGGGCTCTCTGCTCAGCGGGGAGCCCGCTCCTCCCACTCCCTCTGTCTCCACCACTCTGCCTACTTGTGACCCCTCTCTTTCTCCCTCTGTGTCAAATGAATAAATAAAAAATTTAAAAAAAAAAAAAAAAGGCAAGCAAGCAAAGGTCAACCTATCAAATACTTGCTGCAAGCTTTGTGTGGAGGTTTAAGGTTCACCTGTATGAACTTTATTTTAAAAGCAGCAGTAGTAAAAATAAAATAAGATAAAAACAGAGAGGGAGGCAAACTACAAGAGACTCTTAACTACAGGGAACAAACTGAGGGTTGCTGGGGGTGGGTGTGGGTAATGATGGGCTTATTAAGGAAGGCACTTGATATATAAGCAAGCACTGGGTGTTATATGCAACTGATGAATCACTAAATTCCAACCCTGAAACTAGTAATATACTATATGTTAACTAACTTGAATTTAAATAAAATAAAAAAGTGGCAATAGTAATTACACATCTTTATGCATACTGTCCCATTCAAAAATGGTTATCTTTATTATTTTCGTGGCTGCTCTAATACTACCACTGCAAAGAGCTATAAGAAACTCATTCCCCCAACACACCTTTGATTTTTGCAGAGAGCCAAAACTCATTTGGGGCCAGGGTTAATGAATAAGCTAAGCAATATACCTTTTGAAATCAATAATGTGGTGACTGCTATAAAGTAATATATTTTATTGTGGTTTATAAATACCTCTGAAGGAAATTTCTCTCTCTTTTAAAATATTTTATTTACTTGAGAGAGAGAGAGAGAGATCGCGCGCGCATGAGCGCGCATGCGTACGCCAGCACAATCAGGGGGAGGTGCAGAAGGAGAGGGAGAAGCAGGCTTACTGCTGAGCAGGGAGCCCAAAATGGGATCCTGGGATCATGACCTGAGCTGAAAGCAGCCAGGCAGGCAGAGAGACATACATACATACAATTATTTATTTATAGATTTTACTTATCTGAGAGTGAGTGAGAAAGAGAGCACAAGTGAGGGAAGGGGTTGAGGGAGAGGAAGAAGCAGGCTTCCCACTGAGCAAGGAGCCCAATGTGGGGCTCGATCCCAGGACCCTGAGATCAAGACCCGAGATGAAGGGAGATGCTTAACTGACTGAGCCACCCATGCGCCCCAGGACATGTTTTTAAAAATAAGTGACTGTTCAGAATGGCTAAAATTAACAAGTCAGGAAATGACAGATGCTGGCGAGGATGCAGAAAGGGGAACCCTCCTACACTGTTGGTGGGAATGCAAGCTGGTGCAACCACTCTGGAAAACAGCATGGAGGTTCCTCAAAAAGTTGAAAATAGAGTTACCCTATGACCCAGCGATTGCACTACTGGGTATTTACCCTGAAGATACAAACGTAGTGATCCGAAGGGGTATGAGCACCCAAATGTTTATAGCAGCAACGTCCACAACAGCCAAACTATGGAAAGAACCTAGATGTCCATCCACAGATGAATGGATACAGAAGAGGTGGTATATATATACAATGGAATACTATGCAGCCATCAAAAGAAATGAAATCTTGCCATTTGCAACGACGTGGATGGAACTAGAGGGTATTATGCTTAGCGAAATAAGCCAATCGGAGAAAGACAACTATCATATGATCTCCCTGATATGAGGAAGTGGAGACGCAACATGGGGGGTTGTGGGGGTAGGGAAGGAAAAAATGAAACAAGATGGGATCGGGAGGGAGACAAACCATAAGAAACTCTTAATCTCACAAAACAAACTGAGGGTTGCTGGGGGGAGGGTGGTGGGGTTATGGACATTTGGGAGGGTATGTGCTATGGTGAGTGCTGTGAAGTGTGTAAACCTGGCGATTCAAAGACCTGTACCCCTGGGGCTAAAATACATTATATGTTTATAAAAAAAATTAATAAAAAAATAAAAATAAGTGACTGTTTTGGTCAGATTCCAGCTTTGTCACATTTTTACAAATACCTATTATAAAAAATACCATTTAATTTAAAGAAATTTTCTTTTTTAGACAAATAGTCCTAGTTCATATACCCACTATCTTCAATACAGGAAATTTCTAGCACAACAAAAGAATCTATCCTATCTCAACAGAATTCCTGAGTTTTGTTTTCTTTAGTAAAATTCACCGTTTTATGTTATAGCTATTCTAATTCCAATATCCCAAGAGCAAAACAAACACCTATGAAAACAACAAAAGGGTTAAAAAAAATGTTGCCAAATCTGAAAATTTTAGATCCTATTTCCCTTTGAATTGCTTGGAAGAAGCTTACTTTTAACAAAGTGTGAAGTGACTTAATATTTTCTTTCCTCTACTCATTACAGCTCCTCAGGAGGCCAATAAAAGGGAAATCCCTGTTAATCCCTTCCTGCTGCAGCGGAGCAGCATTAATCCTAGAGCAACTAACATCCTTGGAAGGGCTAATGTGGCTGAGTGAAGAAAGGAAAAAAAAAATGTTATGGGTCACTCCAAAAGGGAAACTCTATCAGGAATACTAAAAGAACTGTGTGACTACAGTTTTAAAATTACTTTGTAATCATGAAAAATCTCAAATAAAGAACCTAAGCTTACACCTAAAGGAGCTACAAAAAGAAGAGAGATCACAGCCAGTAGACAGAAGGAAATAAAAAAAAGATTATAGAAGAAATAAATGAAATAGAAACTAAAGAAAATAGAACAGATCAATGAAACCAGGAGCCGGTTCTTTAAAAAAAAAAAAAAAATCAACAAAATTGGCACACCTCTAGCTAGACTCATTTAAAAAAGAAAAAGGGGGGGGTACAAATAAATCAGAAATGAAAGAAATAACTGACACCACAGAAATATAAAGGATTACAAAAAAATATTATGAAAAATTACATGCCAATAAATTTGACAACCTAGAAGAAATGGATAAATTCCTAGAAACATATAATCTTCTAAACCCAAATCAGGAAGAAATAGAGAATGTGAACAGATCAACCAATAGCAGTGAAACTGAATCAGTAATCAAAAAACTCCTAACAAACGGAAGTCCAAGACCAGATGGCTTCATAGGTGAAATGCCAAACATCTAAAGAACAGTTAGTACCTAATTCTTCTCAAACTATCCTAAAAACAGAAGAGGATGGAAAGATTACAAATCCATTCTAAGAAGCAGGCCAGTGTTACCCCAACACCAACACCAGGCAAAGACACTACACAAAAAGAAAAATATAGGATGGCATCTCTAATGAACAAGGATGCAAGTATCTTCACCAAAATATCAGGAACCAAATCTAACAATACATAAAAAATTACTCACCATGATCAGGTGGTATTTAGTCCAGGGATGCAAGGTGATTCAATATTCACAATCAATCAACATGATATGTCACATTAGTAAGAAGGATAAAAACCATATAATCATCTCAACAGAGGCAGAAAAAGCATGCGACAAAGCAAAATGTCCATTCATGATAAACACTCTCAATGAAGTGGTTTTATTTAGCCAAGAACATACTTCAACATAATAAAGACCATATATGAAAAACCCACAGCAAACATCATACTCAATGGTGAAAAACAGAGGTTTTCCTCTAAGATCAGGAACATGACAAGGATTCATTATTACCATTTTTATTCAATACAATACTGAGAGTTCCAGCCGCAGCAATTAGACAACATAAGAAAATAAAAGGTATCCAAATCATTACAAATGACATGATACGATATACAGAAAACCCTAAAGACTCCACTAAAAAACTATTAGAACTGATAAATGAATTCAGTAAAGTCGCAGGATATAAAATTAATATATAAAAATCTGTTGCATTACTATACATTAATGAAATAGTGGAAAGAAAAATTAAGAAAACAATCCCATTTAACAATTACACCAAAAAGAACAAAATACATAGGAAAAAACTTAATCAAGGAAGTAAAAGACCTGTACTCTAAAAACTATAGAACACTAATCAAAGAAATTGAAGATGAAATAAACAAATGGAAAGATTCCATGGTTATGAGTTGGGAAAACCAATTATTATTAAAATGTCCACACTACCTGGGGCACCTTGGTGGCTCAGTTAGTTAAGCATGACTCTTATTTTGGCTCAGGTCATGATCTCAGGGTTCTGAGATTGAGTCCTGTGTCAGGCTCCATGCTGGGCGTGCAACCTGCTTGGGAATTCTCTCTCCCTCTCCCTCTGCCCTTCCCCAACCCCTCCCACTCTCTTAAAAAAAAAAGAGTCCATAGTACCCAAAGCAATTTACACATTCAGCGTAATCCCTATTAAAAAAATGATAGCATTTCTCACAGAACTAGAACAAATAATCCTAAAATTTGCATGGAACCACAAAAGAAGCCAAACAGTTAAAGCAGTCTTGAAAAAGAGGAGCAGAGCTAGAGGTATCACAATCTCAGATCATATTAGAAAGCTATAGGAATCAAAACTGTATGATATTGGCACAAAAATCAACACATTACTCAATGGAACAAAATAAAGAACCCAGAAATAAACCTACACTTTCATGGTCAATTAATCTATAACAAAGGAGGTAAGAATATATACACTAGGAAAAAAACAATCTCTTCAACAAATGATGTTGGGAAAACCAAATAGCTACATGCAAAGAATGCAACTGCACCACTTTCTTAGACCATACACAAAAATAAACTCAAAATGGATTAAAGACCTAAACGTGAGACCTGAAACCATAAAATTCCTAGAAGGAAACATAGGCAGTAATCAATCTCTTTGATATCAGCCACAGAAACATTTTTCTAGATAAATCTCCTTTGGCCAGGGAAACAAAAATAAAATTAAACTACTGAGACTATACCAAAATAAAAAGCTTTTGCACAGTAAAGGAAACCATCAACAAAATGAAAAGACAAGCTACTGAATGGGAGAAGATATTTAAAGAAATTATACAATGGAACACATACAAAAATAACCCAATTCAAAAATGGGCAGAGGGGATGCCTGGGTGGCTCAGTCAGTTAGGTGTCTGCCTTTGGCTCAGTTCATGATCCCAGAGTCCTGGGAATGAGTCCCTCATCAGAATCCTTGCTCAGTGGGGAGCCTGCTTCTCCCTCTGCCTGCTGCTCCCCCTGCTTGTGCTCTCTTGCTCTAGCTCGCTCTTTCTTTCTCTGTATCTCTGACAAACAAATAAATAAAATCCTTTAAAAAAAAATGGGCAGAGAATACAAAAAGACGTTTTTCCAAAGACACACAGATGACCAACAGACACTGAAAAGATATTCAACATCACTAATCTTCAGGGAAATGCAAATCAAAACCACAATGAGGGACGCCTGGGTGGCCCAGTCAAGCTGAGTGTCCGACTCTCAATTTCGGCTCAGGTCATGATATTGGGGTCACGAGCTGGAGCCCAGCACTGGCACCACTCTGGGCATGGAGTCTGCTTAAGATTCCCTCTCTCTCTTCTTCTGCCCCTCCCCTCGAGTATTTGCCTAAAAATTTTTAAAAAATAAAATAATAACAAACCCACAATGAGGTACCACCTCATACCTGCCAGAATGGCTAAAATAAAAAACACAAGAAATAACAAGTATTGGCTAGGATGTAGAGAACAAGGAAACTTCATGCATTGTTGGTAGGAATGTAGGCTGGTGCAACCACTCTGGAAAACAGTTTGGAGGTTCCTCAAAAAATTAAAAATAGAATTACCATATGATCCAGGAGTTCCACTACTACTCAAAAGACACAAAAACACTAATTCAAAAAGATATGTGCACCTCTATGTTTATTACAGCATTATTTACCATAGCCAAGATATGGAGGCAGCCCAAGTGTCTATCAACAGACAAATGTATAAGATGTGAGATATATATAAATATATGATATATATTTTATATAATGTGTATATATATATTATAATATCTATCTATCTATATATATATAACTCATCCATAAAAAAGAATGAGATTTTGCCATTTGTAACAGTATGGATGGATCTAGAGGGTACAATGCAAATCAGGCAGAGAATGACAAATACCATATGACTTAACTCATATGTGGAATTTAAGAAACAAAACAAATGAACAAAGAAAAAAAAGAGGCACATGAAAAAACACTCTTAAATACAGATGACAAACTGGTGGTTACCAGAGGAAAAGTAAGAATGGGGATAGCTGAAACAGATGAAGGGGATTAAGACTACACTTATTGTGATGAGCACTGAGTACTGTATAGGAATGCTGAATCATTATATTGTACATCTGAAACTTAAAAAAAAAAAAACAAAACCCTCCGTAACCTATAACACATCCCATATGTGATTTAATACATTTCTTTGCCCTGAAAACCTAGGTACCATTAGCAGATACTTTTTCATTATAGGCAAAGAAATTAACTGTAACAAGAAAAATTGGTGTTTGTTCCTTAAGAAATACATCTGTTTTAACAGGCTAAAATCTCTAATCTATAATGTATGAAAAACAAAACAAAACAAAACTCCTCTACTTAAATTAATAATCAAAACCCTCACTGCTACTTAATTCTTTTTATCTGTATCACCTCTTTTTTAGTTTCTTAACAAAATGCCCATAATGATTATTACAAAATATATTTAACTTCCTATTCCAGTATCTCCTTTCTCATAGGAAATACAACTCTGGCGTAGTGGACTCAGTGGTAGAAGATTACAATCTGAATTCTTGCCCTGTACCAAGAAAACAACCAAAGAAGAAAAGCAGTGAATTAGCAGTCAAAAATCCTGGATATGAATTTTAGCTCTGTCACTTTTGCCTTAAGACCCCAGGCAATCACAAGACTTCTTTGATTCCTCTGTCCTCCACTGCCTCATCTGCACAGTGATAATTATGAGGATTGGGTAAGATAATATATAGTATATAAATAATATTTCTATACAAAATAGTAAATAAAAAGAAATAATGCTAATAATAATAAAATTGTACAAATACACACAGAAGATCCAAAAGGAGATCAATGAAGGCTAAAGTAGATGAAGGCTTTACTGGGTTTTTCTATAATCAAAATGCTCATCTTCAACCTCAAGCCATCCTTAGGTTCTAAAATGCTCAAGGTTCATCCCATCAAGATCATGCAAATCCAACCCACTCTTTGAATTAAAGCTGATAATACCTCCTCCTTGACACCTTTCTTAAACATACAATGAGAATACCTTTCTCTAGTATCCTACAGCATTATCCATACTATTGATATGGTACTTATTCACAGTCTTACATTCTAGAGGTTTCCTGTGTACGAGGTCTGTCCTTTTGGTCTAAATAGATTCTATACAGCTAAAATGAAAGAACTGTGGGTTACACTTACTGTTTCTTTTTTAGCAACTATTTTGTAGGCAAACACATATAAACTGAATTAAAACTAAAAATTTAAGTGCGGTTCTGCTATTTAGTACCAAAGTTCCAAGATTACTATTCAAATGGATTTCCTTCTCTAGTGCAAGGTTGACCTAGAAACCTACATAATTAGCGGATTTCCAAATATGAGGGGGAAAATGACTATCAGAAAGTATAGTAAGTGTTAAGGAAAATGACCTAACACCAATTTGTTTCATGTTGCCATAACTTTATCTTCAAAGACAACATATCTTAACAGACAACCCTCTATAAGATGATCAAGAGGAGCTCAAACTTTTAACCTTCTCTTTACTTCTGGACTCTTCTGGAAAAGATTAAACCAGTAACATTTTTTAATTAAATGGTTTAGCTTCTAAGCAAGATTTAATTCACATGTTATCAGTTAGGCATTAGATGTGAAACACGCCTATGTTTTACATAAACTCTAAATGCCATACTCTGTGCTAAACAAACAGAATAAAAAGTAAATATGCTTACCAAGAACAGTATACACTTGCAGTTTGGAGCTGCTGGGTAAGGTACGTCGTACAAAGAACAAATGCTGTGTTATCCTGACCCTCAGATTCCAGATTACATATGATGTCTAGTATCTCCTTGCAGTCGACCTTTGCAATCTATCAAAAATGAGAAGATGGGAGTAGAAAAGAAAATGGTGACTTTCCTGTAAATTGTTACGCAATATGAAGCTTCTTTTAATATTTTCTATCTTTGATAATTGATGAGGCAATTAGAAGGATATAATTTTCTTCTATTAACTCATGGCTGAGTCTTCTGGAATATTTCATATTAGAAAATATTAAAGAGGGCGCCTAGGTGGCTCAGTGGTTTAAGCCTCTGCCTTCGGCTCAGGTCGTGATCTCAGGGTCCTGCATCGGGCTCTCTGCTCAGCAGGTAGCCTGCTTCCCTTCCTCTCTCTCTGCCTGCCTCTCTGCCTACTTGTGATCTCTGTCTATCAAATAAATAATAAATAAAATCTTAAAAAAAAAAAGAAAATATTACAGAGAAAAGAGCAGACTGCAGATAAAAACATTCTCGTACAGTTAAAAAAAAAATTATTCATGGGGTGCCTGACTGGCTCAGTCGATACAGCACCCAACTCTTGATCTCTGGTCTGTGAGTTTAAGCCCCACAATGGGTGTGGAGCTTACTTAAAAAAAAAACTTATTCATGGGGCACCTGGGTGGCTCAGTGGTTAAAACCTCTGGCTTGGGCTCAGGTCATGATCTCAGGGTCCTGGGATCGAGCATCGGGCTCCCTGCTTGGCAAGGAGCCTGCTTCCACCCCTGCTCTCTCTGCCTACTTGTGATCTTTGTCTGACAAATAAATAAATAAAAATCTTTAAAAAAAAATTATTCATGAACACTGCTACCATATAAATAAGTCAAATTAAACACAGTAACTTCAGATTATTTTCACCTGAAGTACCACTGTTATATATATATATAACATCTTATATGTTTTATATATATATGTTATATATACATATTTTTAAGATTTTATTCATCTATTTGACAGAGATACACAGTGAGAGAGGGAACACAAGCAGGGGGAGTGGGAGAGGGAGAAGCAGGCTCCCCGCAGAGCAGGGAGCCCAACACAGGGCTCGGTCACCTGAGTCAAAGGCAGATGCTCAACGACTCAGCTACCCAGGCACCCCTAAAAATAAAATCTTTTGGGTGCCTAGGTGGCTCAGTGGGTTAAGCCTCTGCCTTCGGCTCAGGTCATGGTCTCGGGGTCCTGGGATCGAGTCCCACATCGGGCTCTCTGCTCGGTGGGGAGCCTGCTTCCTCCTCTCTGCCTGCCTCTCTGCCTACTTGTGATCTCTCTCTGTCAAATAAATAAAAAGTAAATAAATAAAATAAAATCTTTTTTTTTTTTTAAAAAGAGGGGTTCCTGGGTGCTCATTCATTGAGCGTCTGCCTTCGACTCAGATCATGATCCCAGAGTCCTGGGATTGAGCCCCGCATCACTGGGCTCCCTGCTCAGCAGGGAGTCTGCTTCTCCCTCTCCCATCCCCCAGCTTGTGTTCCCTCTCTCTCGCTATCTCTGTCAAATGAATAAAATCTTAAAAAATATTTTTTTATCTTAAAATAATCTCCACACCTAATGCACGGCTCAAACTCACGATCCCAACTCCTACAACTGAGCCAGCCAGGTGCCCCTATTTCTGTTTCAATATCAAGTCACTCTAGTTACAGACAGAAAAATACAAGGCTATCCTTACTGCCAGTAAGGCTAAAGGAGGCTGGTTGAGAAACTGTTTTAAATTTAAATGCTGGTAACATATCACTTTCTCATGGAGTTAAGAAAAAAAAAAAAAAATCTTTGGTATAAGTGAATTTTCAAACAACTGAAACACTTAGAAATCTATCTTTTTCATCTATGGTATTTATAGAAATCTTAAAACCACCTCTGGGCAAATCAGAATTTTCTGGGGCTCTTTTTACATACTAATAAAACAGGAGAATAAGGCCTTTAAAGACCCTTTCTCAACTCTATTTTATCATTTCCCTATCTTAATAAAGAAGATGAAGGATAATTTCTTTGTCATTTGTCTATGTGCCAGTATTATAAATGTTAATTATACCAGACACCAAATGTACAAAACAATGTTAAATTTCAGGATAAATAAAGCATTATCAGAGCAAATGAGGTATTTAAGAGTTAGCTCATCTCTTCCAAAGTGCTATGCAGTTCCAATAGGTGGTTTTAAGTCTGTAATTTTAGTCAGACCCTCAGGTAGGCACAGAAAGGCTTCTTTCAAAGTTTAGCTCAAATGTCATTTTCTTTATTTTTTTTTTTAAGATTTTGTTTATTTATTTATCAGAGAGAGAGAGAGCAAGTGCACAGGCAGGCAGAGGGGCAGAGGGAGAAGCAGGCTCCCCGCTGAGCAAGGAGCCCGATGTGGGACTCGATCCCAGGACGCTGGGATCATGACCTGAGCTGAAGGCAGCCGCTTAACCAACTGAGCCACCCAGGCATCCCTCAAATGTCATTTCCTCATAGAATCATCTCACTTCTAAGACCATGGTAGAATCCCCACCAAAATCTCTATTCTTATCAATTAAGAAAACAAAAAACCAATTCCTCCAAAAGTCAACTATACTTCAATTAAAAAAAGGACAAAACCACATATAAAAACTCTACTCTCAATTCTTCCTTTGTAATACTTACCACAACTGCAACTCAATCATTAGATGAAGAACTTATTAGCATTTGTCTTCTCTGCTAAAATGTAAAGTTAATGAGATCAGGGGCTATGTATACCTTGCTCAAAACTCAGCACCTAATACTGTCTGAAACACGTAAAAGAGTAATAAGTACATGCTGATGAATGGAGTAGAGGAGTAAAATGTTCATGTTTACAAAGTGAACCCAAACAATTCTGTGCTTTTCTAATGTTTTCAAAGATAATGCAATGATACAATAAGCAGTATAGTATAGTGGTTAAAAGCAATTATTCTAAAACCAGATGGTGTATATTCTCTTCTCAGCTCTAGAGCTGCTGGCTGTGTGACCCTGGGTAAGTCAAAACTTCTCTGTAACTGTATGTATCAGTTTCCTCATCTGTAAAATGGAAATAACAGGACCTGCCTCATGGAGTTATAAGAATTTAATATGTTTTAGTAAAGCATGGTGACTACAGCTAATATTGTATTGCATATCTGAAAGCTGTTAGGAGAACAGACTATAAAAGTTCTTACCACAAGAAAAAAAAATTGATTGTATTTGGTGACAGACATCAACTAGAGTTATTTTTGTTACCATTTCACAACTTATACAGATATTGAATGTTATGTTGTACATCTGAAATAATACAATGTTAATATGTCAATTATACTTCAATAAAAATGTGGTATCTGTGCATACTAAAGTTACAGCTAAGTCTTAAAAAATATGTTCTAAAAGGAATTGGCTAATAGGGAGCATGTTAAAGAGCTGTCAAAAACTTTTTCATGAAACATGTAAGAAAAAGAAAAAAAGAAAGTCAACCTTAAGAATACTAGAAAGCATTTCATGAGTGAAGTAAGTCAAGCAGAGAGAGTCAATTATCATATGGTTTCACTTATTTGTGGAGCATAAGAAATAACACGGAGGACATGGGGAGATGGAGAGGAGAAGGGAGTTGAGGGAAATTGGAAGGGGAGATGAACCATGAAAGACTATGGACTCTGAAAAACAACCTGAGGGTTTTGAAGGGGCGGGGGGTGGGAGGTTCGGGGAGCCTGGTGGTGGGTATTATGGAGGGCACGTATTGCATGGAGCACTGGGTGTGGTGCATAAACAATGAATTTTGTTACACTGAAAAGAAATTAAATAAAAAAAAAAAAGAATACTAGAAAGCATTTCAAAAGATCACGCACAGATGCAAGATCACACTTGATACAAATTTATATCTAAGGTGTACTGGGAGGTAAGATTAAGTTGTTAAAGCCTAAAACACAAAGTTAAATTCAGTTTTCAGGTAAGGAAAAAAGAAAAAAAAAAACCCTCATCTTACTTAGTGAAGATGGAATTCCACTGATGCCCTAAACAACCATAACCTCATTCACAGCTAAATGTATCAGAAGGGTCATCTAGAGACAAAAGGCCCACCACAGGGCGTTTTAAAACTAAAGTGACTGAATGAGAAAGTGTTCATGCCTGCCAGGCCCTCTTGAAAATAACCCGAAATAAAAAATTCACAACTGGAGACATGGACTTTGGGCATTTGTAAAATAATTCTCTTTCTACGGCAGTGTACATGAGATACCATATGTGGTTGTCATAAACATCTGGGTGAGGGGAGGTGTGCACTGGATTTCTCATTAAAAAGAAACTTCTAAGTTGGTAATACTTTCTCAAAAATGAGAATTCCACAGCAAATGAAAACAGCTGTTCCAGAGCAACCATCTACTGTCGAGGCCGTGTTCAAGCTCCTGTCCAAAACCAAGAACTCTAAAATTTGATTTTGCAATGTAACAGCAACATCTCTACACTGAGAAATAGCATGAAAAACTCTCTAAGTCAGACATATAAATTAGAATGGAATGAACATACAACTTGCATTTCTAGAACATTTTCATCCACTCCAAATAACCTGAATGAGATAATTTTATTATCTCATTTTATTAGCACGATAAATACGTAAAATCGGCAAGACAGGCAATATTATTTCTACTTCACAAATAAAAGATGAGCCTAAAGAACTGTGGCTAATAATCAGAAGAATAAACAAAATGAAAAATGAATCTCATGTCATTTTATTCCTACAGGGAAGCTTTTACATTTTAAAGGAGTACAATTCAGAGAGAGAGAATTTTCACCTTGGAACCAAAGTGTTAAGAAAAATGGGACAAAAGTGAAGTAAGCTAGAAATACAGGTATCAAGTCAAAATTCACTAACCTAAAATGATGGGGGAGAAGGAAATAATATGAAAAATCCAGATTAGTTTTTTTTTTTAAAGAAGATTTTATTATTTATTTATTTATTTTTTGACAGATAGAGATCACAAGCAGGCAGAGAGGGGGGAAGGGAAGCAGACTCCCTGCTGAGCAGAGAGCCCATGGGGGGCTCAATCCCAGGACCCTGGAACCATGACCCGAGCCAAGGGCAGAGGCTTTAACCCACTGAGCCACCCAGGTGCCCCCAGATTAGTAGTTTAGAAGGCATAGATAGTTCTATTATTTCCATTTATTACAAATACTCTACAGATAAACACTACCCGATAGGGTATAATAAGCCTAAACAAACAGCTCTCCTCCTCTGGTATGACAAGCTGATCCTCCCCATCTTTCAACACTCAGTGGAAACTTTTTTATCATGAAGTCTTCCTTACAGATTACTCTAGTGTCCAAGATCTCTTGCCCTACTGTGAATTCACAGCATCTTATCAACATTTTTAATTGGGCTATTTTTTATTCCACTTTGGGCCAGCTTTTGAACTAGTGACTCATACTGGCCTTTTTATTATTTTCCTGTTTTGAGCTATGAATTCCTTGAAGACAAGAGCACAGTCTTATAAATGATACCCAAAATCCTCTGTGCACAAAATCCACAGGAAAAAAAATAGCCATGTTAAAATTAAAATGTACACATCTTTCAAAGCAGTGTTATTTACAAAGTAGTGGGGATACAAGTCAGCTTGGTTTTTGCCTTCATGGAACTCACATTTGAGTCACACATAGTAAATGAGTAAACAGGCAATTGCTGAAATTACAATGTATGTTAACTGCCACAATGGGAATGTACATAGTATTTTAAAACTACCTTTGAGAGTGCTGGGTGGCTTAGTTGGTTAAACGTCTGCCTTCGGCTTAGGTCATGATCAAGCCCCATGTGGGGCTCCCTGCTCAGCTGGGAGCCTGCTTCTCCCTTTCCTTCTGGCCCTCCCCCTGCTCATGTGGGTGTGCATGCTCGCTCTCTCTCTCTCTCTCTCAATAAATAAAATCTTAAAAAAAAAAGAAAAAAAAGAAAATAGGACTAGTTTATAGTAGGGTTCTTATACAACCTTTCAATTCAAGAATTCACTTGCCTCACACATATTTATTGATGCTACCAACACAAAGCCAATCCTTCTAGACTTCTTCACTTTCATTTAAGTAATGAGAAAAATCTGATCATTCTTACAAATGAAGAAACTGAATCCTTCAACCTGTTACCTACTCTGCCTGATTCTAACTCCTTTGAAAGCTGGTACCATATCTTATCTCATGCTTTTATCCCACTTAGTGTCTGCTTTAGAATCTTTATGTGACAAGCAGGCATTTAGTTAACACGTTCAGTTAAAAAGAATATCAGTATTTTGCCTCCAAAACCTGTATTTTCTTGAATAGAGAGGAAAAAGAGTTAAAGAAACAAAAGTAAATGAACAGGAAAATAAAAAATAGAAAACCCCAGTAAATTAAAATGACATACTTTTAACACTTCACTAATAAGTATGGTTATAATACTGGTCCTCAACCTTTTCTAATAAATACCTTATAACCACACACTGAAAACCAAATTTATGCCATAAAATACTTTTCAGCTACTGTAAATTAAAATAAGGTCACTGGGGCTCCTGGGTGGCTCAGTGTGTTAAGCCTCTGCCTTTTGGCTCAGGTCATGATCTCAGGGTCCTGGGATTGAGCCGCATCAGGCTCTCTGCTCAGCAGGGAGCCTGCTTCCTCCTCTCTCTGCCTGCCTCTCTGCCTACTTGTGATCTGTCAAATAAATAAATAAAATCTTTTTTTTTTAATTTTTTATTTACTTATTTGACAGACAGATCACAAGTAGGCAGAGAGGCAGGCAGAGAGAGAGGAAGAAGCAGGCTCCCCGCTGAGCAGAGAGCCCGATGTGGGGCTCGATCCCAGGACGCTGGGATCATGACCCGAGCCGAAGGCAGAGGCTTAACCCACTGAGCCACCCAGGCGCCCCAAATAAAATCTTTTTAAAATAAAGTAAGATAAGGTCACTGATAAGCTTCTGAGAATTTTAATAAGTATCTAGTAAATACTGCATAGGTACTGAAAGAATTTTTTTGTTCTTCAATATTATCCATATGCCTGTGGTTTTACATTCTATAGCTATTAAGACGAGTAGGACACATGTATCAAATAATGAAGTCTTTGTATACTGTCCATCTTGCCTAGTAGAATATATGTTCTGTCAGGGCAAACATTTGTTTTTATTCACCACTGTATCTTCAGGAAAATAGCTCTTGGGGGAATATGAGGGTCTAGATGCATATGGGCAGGGATGGCCTTAATAAACAAAAAAAAAAAAACAACAAAAAAAAGATGCCAGAAATGCAAATTGATAAATGTGAGAGTAATCATGGCATAGGAGGAAGGGAAAGGTTATGTGATGTAATAATTGTAAAGAATTATATTTACCACTAAAGCTATTCAGTGCATAAAAGGTTGGATTATATAAGGTTAGAGCCTTTGGATTTAAATAAGGTCAAGCCCTAGAGTTCTGTAGTTTCATCCTACACAAAGATAACCAGCTAAGGAGGTTAATGGAGGCTGACATTCAGTCAGCTTGCCAAGCCCTAAGTTTTGGCATGAGGCTCTTCCTCACAGAAGGGAGACCTCTGGAAGGCAACCATGTGAAAGCAGAGGTACTTTTTGCCAATTTCCACAAAGGTCCCATATAGACTAACAATAATGGGACACTGGAGGACAAGTGACTGTTTTGTTTCTAAGGGTAGTCAATAAACATTTACTGAACTGAAATGGAAGGACAGTGAGCAGAACCAGCCAAGAGCTTAAAAGCACCCGAAAGACTAGCCAGGGACATTCACTCCACACCTTAAGCCTTCTCAAAATCCTAACTAGTTCCCTGAGATTTTTCCTTACCAAAATCTACTTCATAATAAAGTCTGATAAACTTAACGATACAAAAATATAAATCATGCATAAGCACTATCAATGGCATTTGGATTTAGAAGAATCAAAACTTTCAGCATAAGGAATAAAGTGCTGTCTCTGACTCAGGGATGCCTGGGTAGCTCAGTCGGTTAAGCATCTGCCTTAGGCTCAGGTCATGATCCCAACTCCTGGGATCAAGCCCCGCACTGGGCTTCCTGCTCAGCGGGGGCCTGCTTCTCCCTCTCCCTCTCCACTCTCTCTCAAGTAAATAAACAAAATCTTTAAAGAAAAAAAAGGAATAAAGTGGCAAATGCTGGAAACTCTGATAGCAAAGATGAAAATGTACCACCTTACCCTATGAATTTTATATATATGAAAACCATATACATCTGTGGGGGGTGTGTGTGTGTATAACTATATATGTGTGTGTATATGTAACTATATATATATAGTTACATACCTTCCTGCCAACCCTGGCACTAAATAAGGAATAAAGATTTGGACCTGAAAGTTCTCCTGTGGCAAAGCACTTAGAAATCCTAGGTAAAACAGAAATGCCTTTTACAGAATACACAGCCGAACACTGAAAAAATAAAATCAGGATGCCTGGGTGGCTCAGTCAGTTACGCATCTGCCTTCAGTTCAGGTCATGATCCCAGAGTCCTGGGATCAAGCCCCACATCAGGCTCCTTGCTCATTGGGGAGCCTGCTTCTCCTTCTGCTTGCCCCTTCCCTCTGCTTGTGCTTTCTCTTACTCTCTGACGAATAAATAAATAAAATCTTAAGAAAATAAATCACTGGGGAAGTGTTTAAGTGTGAATTGCTAGATCATTGTTAATTTCACTAAGAGGCTTGTGTTTTACAACTCCTGGTTGGGAGTTGATAAAGCTTGGACTGAGAGACAGGAAGTTGGCAGTGAGACCTGCATAAAATTAGAACTCCGAAAGAGCTCAAAACTCTGAGAAAGAGTGATGGCAATCTTATCCAGGGTTTTGCTGGGATAAAAAAATATTTGAGAATTTATAACCTTTCAAACTTGGAATTTGCCATTAACACTACTACGCTGTTGTCTAAAAACTACAAAATGAGGAAAAAAGAAATTAAAAGAAGGTTCTGGCTGATAACATCTCTGAATCACCTGGGAGAAGCTAAGATAAGACTGATTTATAGAGACATATGCTAACTAAGGCCTATTAGAATTCTCAGAAATAAAGCACTCCTTATTCCCACCCACCCCACCAAAACTGACTTCAAAATCCCAAACTATAAAAAGCACAAATACACCAGTCATTCCAGAAAATGCAGCAGAATGAGACTTCCAAGAACATCAGATAACAGAATGTACAACACAAAGACTGAACACTAACCATGGACTTTGGTTTGTTAAAAAAAAAAAAAAGAAAAGAAAAGAAAAAAAAAAGCAGAGGGGTGACAGGGTGCCTCTGTTAGTTAACTGTCCAACTCTTGATTTCAGCTCAGATCATGATCTCAGGGTCATGGGATCAAGCGCCACTTCCGGCTCTGCACTGGGCATGGAGCCTGCTTGGAATTCTCTCTCCCTCTGCCCCATCTCCCCGCTCACAGGCTCCTGTTCACTCTCTCCCTCTCCCCCCCCCCACAAAAAAGGGCAGAGAGCAACAGGAGTGATGAAGGGAGGTAGGGAAGGAAGGGAAGAAGGAAGGAGGTATAAAGTCACAAAAGTGATATGAAGGAACTAAATGCATATTGCTAAGTTAAAGAAACCAATATGAAAAATCTACATACTACATAATTCCTAGTATATGACATTCTAGAAAAGGCAAAACTGTGGAGGCAGTGAAAAGATCAGTGGAGTATGCCTGGGTGGCTCAGTTGGTTATGTGACTGCCTTCACCTCAGGTCATGATCCTGGAGTCCCAGGATCAAGTCTGCATCAGGCTCCCTGCTCTGCAGGGAGTCTGCTTCTTCCTCTGACCCTCTCCCTTCTCATGCTCTCTCTATCTCAAATAAATAAATAAAAAATCTTAATAAAAAAAAAATCAGTGGATGCCATGGAGCTTGGAGGAAGGGGGGAAAGGATGAATTAAGTTGAGAACAGGACATTTTTAGTACAGTAAAACTATTCTCTATGATACTGTGATGGTAGTTACATGTCATTATATGTTTATCAAAAACCACAGAAGATATAATACCGAGACTGAACTTTAAAACTATGGATTTTAGTTAATAATGTATTAGTTCATTAATTACAACAAAAACAGACTAATGGCAAGATGTTAACAGGTAAAACTGGGGATTTGGGAGATATACCTCGGAGCTCTGTACTGTCCAATTTTTCTTAAACCATTTCTGCTTTTAAAAAAGTCTATTAATTTAACAAAAAGGCCTTTACCATTTTTAAAACTGGATTGTCTCTTTATTGTTGACTTGTAGGAGTTTTTCATATCGCCTAGATTCAAGTCCTTTATAAGATTTTTGGTTTGCAAATATTTTCTCCCATTCTTTAAGTTGTCCTTTGGATGGAGTTGGATGAAATCTTATTTTTCTTTTGTCACTTGTATTTTTGATGTCAAACGTTAAGAAAAAATTGCCTAATCCAAGGCCTTAAATATTTATTCCTGTATTTTCTTCTAAGATGTTATATTTTTAGCTATTATATTTAAGTTTATGATGTATTTAGAGTTAATTTTTATATATGGTGTTAACAGTCAAACTTTGTCTGCTGCAAGTGGATATCCAGTTGTCAAAGACTCATTCACTAAAAAGATTATTCTTTCCCTCACTGAACTGTCTTGGTATTCATATAAATAATCATTTGTCTGTAAGTGTGAAGGCTTATTCCTAGATTCTAGTCCACTAATCTATTTTTTGCCAGTACCACACTGACTTTATTACTGTAACTTTTTAGTGAAGTGTGAATCCTCCAACTTTGCTTGTTTTGTTTTTTTAAAGACAGAGAAGACGCATGAGTGGGGGGTGGCTGGCAGATGGAGAGGGAGAGAGAGAATCTTAAGCAACTCCGAGCATGGAGCCCAATGCCAGGCTTGATCTCAAGACCCTAAGATCATGACCTAAGCCAAAATCAAGAGTCGGATGCTCAAATGACTGAGCCATCCAGGTGCCCCTCTAACTTTTCTTTTACAAGACTGTTTTGGCTATCCTGGGTCCCTCAAATTTCCACATGAATTTCAAGATCAGCCTCTTAATTTCTGTAAAAGAGGAAGGCATAATTTTGACAGAGATAGCACTAAATCTGTTGATCAATTTGGAGACCACCTTCATCTTAACAATAGCTTTGATATGCCTCAGGGAGAAAACGCATGTGTTAGATAAGCTTGCCTCAGGCTTGTGCTACCATGGCTATGAGTTCAATGTTAATGAATCAACAATATATATTAAATAAGGAATCTTTAACAGAAGCACATATAGAACAAAATTATGTATTGATCAGCTGACAAAAATGTCATGACCAGAGTCTTGCGGGAACCTAACCACATATTTCCCCTAGGAGCAATGGTTTCAGTATTTGGTAATTCAGTGTTTGCAGTCACCATATAGACCATAACTACCACAAATGACAAGAACTGCCTGTATTTGTAGTAGCTGAGTTAAAATTCTTTGTCTAGTAAGTCTAACTATCTTGGTGTTCTTAGGAAAAGTTTCTACTAGCTGCTGTTTTCCCTGTGTATGGACTATCATGTTTCTTTACAGGTTAAGTGGTATTTTAAGTAACATACTGTGGCAACTGTGGAAATCAGATTCCCCCACCTCTTTAGAATTTGCTATTGTTACTATTTATTTGTTTAGTGACTTCCCTATTAAAATTCTACAAAGTCTGTATTCTTTGTCATATGTATGGCCACTAGAGTCTCCACCTGGTTAGCTTAATGGTCAGCTACATGTTCAACATATTCAAGAGATCTACTTAAATGCATGAATAAGTTCCCGCTTTTGCCACGCGGCTCTGTCTGCTGAGGCATACTTTCAGTATTTCAGTAGGCAGTTTAAAATTTTGCCTTCCTTTTCATTCCCTACCTGTGCAGAGAGCCTCAAGGTATATAAGAGGTGAGGGATTAGGGCCATATTGGGCCATTCCTCACTAGACACATAGCTCTGTACATGCATGCTACCTTACAGAATTCTAGGAATATATGAGAGGTTTTCAAAATCCCCTATGGACATCCCATATCCCAGCTTTTCTTTTCAATCTTTCGGCCAGTCTCATTAGCCTGAATGGTAATGACTCCTCAGACAACTGTCTGAGGAAAACTGTCATGTTAAACAATTACCACTGATTGTTTCTGACAAATACACTCAGGACAGAGCTTTTGGCATGGTGAGCTGTGAGTCAAATAAAGACAACTCTGGAGAATGGATTTTTTTCAGAAAGATGCCAGAAAGATCAAATACTGGTAATTCTCTGGGGACAGGCTTTTGGAGAGTTCCAAAATCCATTCTGCTTCCTCAGTTGGCTGCTGGGCTGCGGGTTTTCATAACTACTGTCATTTTGAAGGTGTTTGTTTTCAAGGTTACTGTGAAGCTGGGGAGGACATGAGAAGTAGGGCAAGTTAAAATGTCACCAATTTCACTGTTCTCAGTGAGATTCCTGTTTTCCTTGAATAAAACATCCTTGTGGTGAAGCTTTAGCTAATTTCTGGGGTTCTGAAAAAGTTAATCTTATTTGCTTTCTGGTTTCAAATGCTGATGACTTGGATCTTTTAATTTCCAACTCAGACCTCTCCCTCTTAGTCTCACAGTAAGTGAATACTGTCTCCTTTCTTCTCCCTTTCGTCTTGTTCATTGTTATACCCCTAGTGTCTAACAGAGTCCTCCAATGAATATATGTTAAGTGACTGGAAAGCAGATCTATACTATTTCTTACAATAATATGTAAATGTAAAATGATCTCAAAACAAAGTCTCTTTTATTTTTTTTTTTAATTTATTTGTTTAAGAGAGAGAGCATGCAAGGCCATGTGGGGGTGCCAGAGGGACAGAGAATCTTTAGCAGACTCTGTGCTGAGGGCATAGCCCATCACAAGGCTCAGCTCATGACCCTGAGACTGCAACCTGAGCCAAAACCAAGAGCTGGATGCTTAACCAACTGTGCCACCCAGGCATCCCAATGTCTACTTTCATTTTAAGAAGAAAAGAAAAAATATAACCTTGGATATTGTAGAAAATGAACCTTGGGGACAAGAACAGATGCAATTAGAAGACTTTCATAATAATCAGCCAACTGAACACCAATGGTATAACAGGTAGCCAAGTGGCATACATAAGAGAAGGTGAGCACAGGCAGGATATCTGCCTTCTTGTTTTCATGATTAGGCTACCAAGGTAAACTAGTATTCTGGCCAGTGCCATTACTGAAATATTTTATCATTTATCTTTCTCCAGATTAGCGGTTTTCAATTTAGTATTTTTCTGATCAGTTCTGAGGCATAATGCAAAGAATTTGTTACTCATAACAGACTTTAAGAACTGGGGCACCTGGGAAGATATCTCTTCAGACCTATTTTTTTTTTAAAGATTTATTTATTTATTTGACAGAGATCACAATTAGACAGAGAGGCAGGCAGAGAGAGAGGGGCTCCCGGCTGAGCAGAGAGCCCGATGCGGGGCTCGATCCCAGGACCCTGAGATCATGACACAAGCCGAAAGCAGAGGCTTTAACCCACTGAGCCACCCAGGCGCCCCTCTTCAGACCTATTTAAAAGAACTCTGCCTTAGGAGAGAAAATATTTAAATAGGCAAATCCTCAATTTCTTCATACAGCCTTTTGACCTTTAATGTATTTTTTTGAGTGTACCATTCATTTCCCATATAATAAAATTAAGTTATATAGATTTTATTTTTAATTATATACTGTTATTATTCCTTATTTAGGATCCATCTTAATCTTCTTATTTAAGCTACACCTGAAATTTCTATGCTCCTGTTTACTTTTTCTTCTACTCCCAAACTGAATTCTCAAGGGGTCCTGTTTATATGTATTTGCTCTGTTTATCATCTATACCTAGTGATTGTGTCAATTCCCAATAGTGTTAGGCTAGTGAGTAAATTAAGTCCTGTTTGTCTTTTCATTTCCCCATCACCAGAAGAAACAAACCTCTCCTGCTGTGTCTATTAACATCAGACACTAAAGATACAGTTCATTAAGGGTTTAAAACTGAAACGGACTCCTATTTTAACTATGCCAGAAGTTTTACTGACAGATTCCTTGGCTTTTCATAAATAAAAGACATGCTCCATGTTTAAAACATCATTATCCTTATATAATATGTGGAAAACTTGATCTCTGAAAAGATTTCCTCTTTTAGTAATGAAAAAAAAAAACATAAGAAACATTCACATGGGACACTAGGCCACAGCCAAGTCTATAACTTTAATTAAAAACCTTTCATCTGTAAAATTAATAGCAATATCATCTCATTCAACTCTAAATGAAACTAGAATTTGAGGATTCCACTGAGTTCTGAATTTGGGGTTCTGAATTCTGGCTTTCAAGCTGATCCCCTCAATTAATCTTAATTGTATGTGTCTGGCTAAATCTTCCCCAGCAGAGGTTTCCTATTACACACACCCATTACAGTGATACCCACAGGAGCCAACATACAAGTACTTTTATTCCCAGCTGTTGCTCAAGTTAATTTGACTCTTCTCCTGAACTCAGTTGAAGTAGATGGCAAATGTGTATAGAACTCCGTTACCTTAGAACATATGCTGATTTTAAACTCCAATTAATGAACATCTAGTGATTCATTAGTACTTTTCCAAAGCAAATTTTTAAAATTCTCTTTAATTCTGTGTCAGAATTGCAAAAGAAAACATCACTGGAGAAGAGACTAATTATGACGGTAGCAGTGAAATAATTCTATGATGTGTGTTAAATGTTTTTACATTGATATATTTAACTAATTAATCCCAAACATTATAAAACTGTTTTAAATCACATCTATACATAAATATATAAATACAAACAGAATGATATACCACTAAGATGTTTCCTATTTTAACATGGCTCACCATGTTTACCAACTGGAAATAAGTTGTACTGTACAGCCAGGAAGCAAGGAGATCTATGTTATAACCTGAGTCTGAACTCTCTAATTAGTTTAATGCAGGTAGGGCCTTGGAAACATTATCATCTTGGCCTCAGTTTCACCAGTAAAACATGAAGGGTTATACTGAATGATATTTAATGTCTGCTATACACTGGAAAATCTGATTCTTGTAGACTAGAGGCCGGCCAACATTTTTTATGAAGTATCAGATATAAAATATTTACAGCTTTGTGGGCCTGGTAGTTTCTGTTACAGCTACTTAACTCTGCCACTGTAGAGTAAAAACAGCCACAAATGATAAACAAATAGGCATGACTGTGTTCCAGTAAAACTTTATTTACAAAAGCATGCAGCTGGGGTGGATTTGGCCCACAGGCCACAGTTTTCCAATCTCTGTTGTGGAAAATCAAATCACATTTCCTCTAACCCTATTCCCTACAAACTCAACAAATTTGCTGAAAGGAATTAATTATGTAACTTCAGGGGGAAAATCCTGTTTTGTTGTCTTGTTATCAATAAACTGGGACAGGTCATGAATAAAACAAAGCCAATTATTCTCCCAAGTCCTCCTCCCTGTTGTCCACACCTCTGCCACTCTAGTCAACACTGCCATTCTTCTGGTCTCCCAGGCCCTATGAACCTCTTGACAGCGTCTCTGCACGTTATCCTTTTAATTCGGTCCTGTCAGCAAGTCCTGTTCTTTCTCCTCTTGCTAAATGCAACCTCTCCTAAACCTAATATACCCTTTCTAAGCTTCCTAAAACACAGTTTAAGTCATTTTTACTTCCTACCTTCAAACCGTCCTTTCTACTGCAAAAATCTTTCTCTAAAGAAAAAATTGTTTATTATTTTTTTAAAAGACTTTGAGTGAGAGAGAGAGTGCGCACACTAGCGGCGGGGAGGAGCAGAGGAAGATGGAGCAGCAGACTACCCATTGAGCAGAGAGCCCGATGCAGGGCTCGATCCTAGGACCCCAGGATCACGACCTGAGTGGAAGGCAGATACTTAACTGAGAGCCACCCAAGCACCCCAATGTGTATTTATGTAAGAGAGAGAGAGTATATGTAAGCAGAGGAAAGGGTTGAGAGGAGGGAGAGAGAATCTCAAGCAGACTCTATGCTGAGTACAGAGCCTGATGTGGGGCTTGATCCCATGAGATCATGACCTGAGCTGAAACCAAGAGTCGGATGCTCAACTGACTGAGCCACGAAATGCCCCTCAAATCTAAGTTCTAACGCACTAGAGTCCCAAAGGACTTCCCTTCTCCCCACCCAAAAGGTCTTATTTCTCATAAGACCTCAACACGTATACTCTGCCGTGGCAAGGTGTGCTCTACTGGGCCCCTGTAATGTACACATTCCTTTCTCTGCCTTTACTATCACAGGCAGTTATCCCAAAACCATTCTTTCTACTTATCCAAACCTACCATCATTTCAAGGTCCAACTAAAGGATCGATTTTTATAAAGCTTTATATGCCAGTCTACAAAGATTCTACACTTCTCCTGAATTTAGGGGCAGTAGCATACAGCTTAGTATTTATTTCTAGAATTGTTTCTGGCAACCAAACTAGGTAATACATATTCTTCTGTTTTTGCCAATGTCTCATACAATGCTACAAACAAAGTAAGTTTTAAATAAACAAAGGCTGAGACATTAAAGGAAAAGTTGTTGTTGTTATAGAATGAAGAGGAATCAATTCATGTCTAGTATTTTCACTTCTGAATTCTTCTGGCATATACCAAGCGCTGAATATAACCATTACTGTAATTTAACCTGATTAAGTTTCCCAAACACAAAATATTGCAGCAGTCATTAGAGGTAAGCAGTCTCTTATCTCCTTACCCTTCCCAACAATGCAAATAAATAAATTAGCACACAGGTTTATAGTTAGTCCCTCATGAATGCCTATTATGCTAAGTATTCTTCTCGAATGTAGAGATACAGCAGTGAACCAACCTATGTCCCCATCCTTACAGTTTTCAATCTAGTGGGAGGAAAGACAGAAGCAGCAAATATGAAGTCTAGTGGAAGCAGTAATACAAATGCAAAGAAGAAACAGGCAGGTAAGGGAACAGAGAATGAAAGGGACCATTTTAGATGTATCGGTATTTATTTCTAATAAGGACAACAGGTATTACTTGAAAAACAGCACAGTGTAGGGGGACAGCATACTATTTTAGATGGGACAGTGAGGATGGTCTCCCTGGTATGGCAACATTGAGGAGGAATGTGAATGATGTTAAAGGAACAAGCCATCCAAATGATCTTACGGAAGGGCATTCCAGGCAGAAGAAATAGCAATTATAAAGCTCTAAGGCAGGAATATGCTTGGTTTGTTTAAACAACAGCAAAGACAGGGTGGCTAGAGAGCAGTGAGCACTAAGTTGTACAAGATACTGTCAGAGATATTTACAGAAGTAGCCAGAGGCCATCACACACAGAATAAAGGCTTCTAGATTTATTCTGAAGGAGATGGAAAGCTGCTGAGTGGTTCTGATCAAGGGAATGACATGGCCCCACTTAAATTTTAAAGAGATTATTCTAGTTACTTTTGGGCAGATAAAATGTAGAGGGCAAGAGTGAAAACAAGTAGGCCAGTTCAGAGGCTTGTGGATTCATCTTTGTAACCCCATGCCTAAGATACCATTTGGCATACAAACCCTTAGGTATTTATTTATTATTTATAAATAATATTAGGTATTATTTATCCTAAATATTATAGGATAATATTTATTCTGTATCTGTTATATATTAGTAATCATATACCAAACTCAGGTTTGAATCTCAGCTTAATCACTTTCATGTAAGCACAAACTTATTACTTGATCTGATCCTCACTTTCCTCACTAATAAAATGGAGTTGTGAGAACTGAATGTGACAATCTAGATAAAGCATTTAGCATAGTGCTTGACATACAGTAAGGACTCAAAAAAATGAAAGCCGGTTATTCACTAACTGCGTACCTCCACTTCTTAACAGAGACTAGACAGCTACAGACTTCATTCAGAAGAAAGCTCATTAAAACAAAGCCCTAATATCAGGAAAATCAGGAGCTTAATTATGGACATGTGAAGTCTGAGACGCTATTAGCCATGCCAGTAGAGACAGTCATTAGGCAGCTGGATATGAGTCTGAATTCAGAGCAGAGGGCTGGGCTGGAGATTTCAGATTCTGACCACAGTTGGTATTTAAAGCCATGAGTCTGAAAGAGATCACTAACGGAGTATGTATAGGTAAAAACAGAGGACACACAAGGAGAGTCTTAGAGTACTGCAACATTTACTCATCAGAGAGATGAGGAGGAAGAGCGAGGTAGAACTGAGAAAGACTAACCTGTCAAGTGCATAGAAAACCAAGAGAATGTGCTATCCTAGAATCTAAGTGAGAAAACTGTTAAAAGTTTAAAAGACAAACAAATCAGACTAGGTAAGATGAATACTGAGAAATCACCATTAGATTTAGCGATGTGGTGGACTGGCAGGGGTGAATGCCATATTACAATGTGTTCAAGGAGAAGGGCACCTGGGTGGCTCAGTCGGTTAAACATCTGAGTCTTGATTTTGTCTCAGGTCATGATCTCAGGGTCATGGAATCAAGCCCATGTCAGGCTCTGTGCTCAGCACAGACTCTGCCTGAGATTGTCTCTCTCTCTCCCTCTGCTTCTCCCTATCTTGAGCTCTAAATAAATAAAACCTTATAATACAAATAATGTGTTCAAAGAGAAAAATGTTAGAACGGTAAACTCACACAATTTGTTCAAGAAATTATGCTGAAAGGCCAGGAGAAAAATCGGGCGGTCTCTGGAAGGGGAAGTGTAATCTTTTTAAAGATGAAAGAACGGGGGCGCCTGAGTGGCTCAGTGGGTTAAAGCCTCTGCCTTCGGCTCAGGTCATGATCTCGGGGTCCTGGGATCGAGCCCCGCATCGGGCTCTCTGCTCGGCGGGGAGCCTGCTTCCCCCCTCTCTCTGCCTGTCTCTCTGACTACTTGTGGTCTCTGTCTCTCTCTGCACCAAATAAATAAATAAAATTTAAAAAAAAAAAAAAAAGAAAGATGAAAGAACGAACAGCATAAATGCTGACAGGATGGTTTCAGCAGTGGGGTCTAACTGATGATGCAGTAGAGAAAAGAAGTACTGTAGCATTATTTCTGAAGGGGTGAGAGCAGATGGGATTTGATACTGAAGTCAAGGGGACTGCCTTGTGTAGAAGAACAGATAGTTATCTTTAGTAATGGAAGCAAAGGTGTGCATGCATATAGATACAGGTACCCGAACAGATGTCATAGAAGCAGCTTATGGAAATTCTCTTTGAACTGCCTCAATTTCCTCAGAGAAATAGGGAGAAAGTTCATCAATGGAAAGTGCAATGGGGCAGAAGGCATACAGTATTGGTTTGAAGAAAAATGACAAAGTATGAAAGAGTAATCTATGAAGTGGAAAGAGAATGGCTTTAAAAAATTTAGTGTGACTGACTGGTACGGGTAAAGACATAGAGGCAGTAAAGATTTAGGGATAATCAGGATGCTGGTTAGTCAAATTAAATACAATTAAGGGAGAAACCAGTAGAGAAAGTGAGGGAGTGATAATTTTGACTGACTATGGAAAAGCAGAGTAAGGAGGGAAGTGAGTACATGAGAAGGATGAGGGAGAGTGACACAGGTGAAGGATCAACAGATTTTTGGTCCTGGGGAATGAGGGAGGTAGAAAGAGAATTGTGTTTGGAGTAGGAAATTATATATAAAACTGTAAGCTGAAATTGTCATTAAAGTTTAAGAATTACTATGTCATAAAGCCAGACCCTTGGGATTCTTACCTTTAATAAGAAAACTTCAGTGTACAGGTAAAATGAGAATCCATGTATCAAATCAAAGAGAATTATAGGTAGATGATGGAACATAGCTAGGAATTCCTCATCTTTCTCCATATAATTTATCAAAAACTATTAGAGAAAGCAAATTCCAACTTTTTTAAAGACAATGATTCAGGTTAAAAAAATGCAATCTGACTGATAAAATAGGTTTTTAAAAAGACTCAACTGTTATTATTTTCCATGGTATCCAGCTTATTCACTTAGTAATAGCTCAAAATGTATTCATGGGTTCTAAAGTCCTACACTTGTCTGCTTACACTTACATGTATGAAGTAACTTAAACTACAGCTAAGTGCCATTCTGTTTAGTTTATCTTTTGATGTCAGTAATAATTTCTACATTCCCCAAACACAGAGAAATCAATTTAAAAAAATAACTTTCACATTTAAAGATTTCAAAGCAAACCATTGCCCAAACACATAAATACCCATCTGCATATTCTCTACTTTTCGAATCCACCTACAAGACAAACTTTATATTCGAACTGTTGAACAGTTATATGCAATTAAAAACGGCACTTTTCAGTAGTCAGAAAAAACATGAGTCTTGGTTTTCATCCTGCCCTGCAACATTTATCAAAATCTACTTAGTAACTGTGAACGACAAGAGTGGTTATTTGCTTTACTCACCTCCTTGATGGCATCTTCATTAGGGAGAATGGAACATAAGCATGTGATATAGGCTTGCTGAAAAGATGACACATTTGAAATTTCTTTAGATTCTGCACACAGTTTTGATAAAGCAGTGGCCTGAGGGATGCAGTTAGATTTCAACAAATGTTTTATTCGCATTTGCAGAAAGGAAGGTCCTTCTTGTGCAATCAATTTATTGACTAGAAAAAAGGAAAAATAAAAATTTGATAACATTACCTCATAACACATCAAGGTTAAGATCAAAGTGATCAAAGTTTGATACCTTCTGTTGCTGGTTAGTTATATCAGCTGAATAAAAGTTCAGCTAATATAACTTGGGAAATTTATTCCGATCTCAATACCCATCTAATAGAGCATAGAGCAAAATAAATTAAATTTGCTAATGATTCCCACATTCCTGAGTAGTTTTATTCTGAACACCAAGCCTCTTAATAAAACTACTAACATTTTATCAAAATTAATTATTTGACTTTCTCCTCCCTCTCTTCTGATTAGGATATTAAGGAATACGGAAATGATCTGTAAGCACAAGTGCAAGAAAAAGAAGTAACCTATGGAACATTAACAACTACCACGTGAACACTTTTATGAGGTACCAAGCTTTAGGCTGAATGTTTCTATATACCTTTCATTTATTCTTTACACCACCACCAAGGCAAGTATTATTATCCCCACTTTAAGGTTAGGAAAATTAATATTCAGAGAAATTAGGTAACTTGCCAAGGATTCCAAAGCCAGTGGTGTTCTTTCCTCTAAACCAGGAATTTCTCAAAGTGTGTTCCACCGACCAAAAGACCTGAGAGATAGTCCTAGAAAAAAAAAGGATTCCTTGGTCAAATCTCTGAACAGTCCTGCAATAAAGAAAACTGTTCACTTTTATTTAACCCAATGTCTCCCAAACTGATTTGACCAGAGAACCCTTTTACACATATTATTAGTACAATGTAAAATATATGTTCCTGGTTCAGTACACACTTTGAAAAACGCTGCTCTGAGCGGTACTAAGTATTAGGCATCTGAGCACTGACTTTTACCGTGTTCCAGACAATCCCTCAATTTATGAACAGCAGATACTCAACAAGCATATGACATCATTACACACCATTATTTAAAGAATAGAGGTGAGAATATTGTATGTCAAGACAAGTCAGGAGCGAACAAATTGCTTTAGGTGTTTCATCTAAAATAGTGCTTCTCAAACTTGAAAGCGCCTTCTGAATAACCAGGGATTATCTTGTTAAAATGCAGATTCTAATTCAGTAGGTCTGAAATGGGACCCGAGATTCTGCTTTTCTAACAAGCCTCTCAGATGATACCCATGCTGCCTTGCCCACAGGCCATATATGGAGCAGAAATCATTAATATTAATGATAAGCCACTGCAGGGAGAGGGATAAACCACTGGCCCAGTCTTAGCTATATCAAAACTAACTATACAGTTCTTCATTTTTTTCAAAGTTTTATTTAAATCCTAACTGGTTGGTCTTCGTCTCTGAGCACTGACCCCCTTGCCTTCTCCTCTTTCACAGTGAAGTGTGGAGTAATCTTTCATCCCTAGGTATAGGGATTGCTGACCATTCCCAGCATGTGGTGACCCCAACATGACCATCTTGCAATGGACACCGTACAGAACCCACCCCCGGTCCCGAAAATGAAAAGTCTGTGCGCAATAAGTTGGCATCGGGTCATGGCCGAATGTGGGGAAGTTTTAGGCTTAGGTATTTTTACGGAATTAAAAGTTCTCTAAGAACCCCAGATATGGGGCAAAGCCTCTCTCTGGGACAGCGACAATACATGTTTTAAAGCAACTTTTAAAGGTTAACAGGGCTACTATAAATGAGAAACAGCTCCTTAAGCTGAGCGTGGCCTCTGTAACGGAGGACCAAATTTGGGGTTTGTTAGAGGTTGTTACTAAACTGAAACCATGGTTCCCTGACTGAGGAACGTTAGATTTAGAAGTATGGAAGAGAACTGCAAAGAACGTGAAATGCTGCCATAAACAAGGTAAAAAGGTATGCCTTGCTTCTCTTACTATCTGAGGTCTAGTCAGGTCCGCTCTGGTCCCTTTACATACTGAGGACAATTCAAACGTCTTCAAAGAAAAAGACGGGGAACTACAACTCCTCTGGCTCCCCAAATTTGCCCTTTAACTTCTCAAGTTGGGCACAACAAAGAGGAAGAGCTCCCTCTTACCCCTGACTAGGAAATTCCACCACCTTGCCCCCTTTGCCCTCCACTTAGTTGATTCTTACTGGGGGCTACATCTAGCAAGCAATACTTCATGGGACCGTTTCCTAGGCTAGAAGTTGGCTGTAAAGATTACATGTGCTGGAATGTTACTTAGACCATGATGGACTATCTTTATTGTTTTCCATCAACGTCCTCTACTAACTACTTAACCTATAAAATTGAACAATTTCCCCTTTGTAAAACTTCTAGTGTTTTCCATGGGTTAAAAACAGCAGGTTCTTCAAGGCAAGGTAAAATAAGGCATGACCTTCATGGCACAGTATTTAGATACATACACCGGTACCCACGGTAGTCTAGCAGGGAGGAGGGCAGGCCTCCCTCCTATAGGGACCTGTATCAGTGGCGGTGGTCATAGGGATTTTGTTCTGGGGACACCTCGGGTTGGTATGACACCAAGAACCTCTGACATCCTGTGTGGGATGCTACCTGGGCGTCAGGTGGATTTTCTAGGTGATGGACCTTCTGTTCTGTTCCTAAGGACTCTCCTTTGGGGTGCCTTTTAACCCACTGGAAACAATCTGGATTGCCAAATTTAGGAAACGACTGATCTGGGATCTATCAGTTAGATCTCTTCTAGGGCAAAGAGACCTAGGTTACCTTCACTGCTCTATACCAGCACTCTAACAGCCTCTTGCAGAACGTGTTTGGCTAGTAAACTCCCTCCTGACATACTGCATGATAATTGTCTAAATCGGCCTCCTCTGAGTAAACCCACGTTACTGGAGGAAACACAGGCTATTCCAGACAAAGGGGACTCTTGACTCTCTCTCTCACTGTTTTTAACAGATGTGGGAGCTTCTCCCTCACTTATTTCCCAAGTTAATGGCTATAACTGGAGCCAACTGTGGTTAGTCTACCTGAGGATGGGGACTCTAAGGAATATTCCCAAGCAGCTGCTGAAACTCCCTTTCTTTTGGGGAAATTCTCTGTCTTCTGTAGCCTGACATGGACCGTCTATTCTCCCTTGTTGGCAGGAAAACATGGCGTTTGTTCCTCTGTTGGAGCTGATGAGCTCTAGAACCAGGAATCCTTTCTTCTCTGCCTTCTGGCAGCGCTTTGCCTCTTTTGTTTCCCTCTCCCTTTTCTCCTTCTGCACCACCTTGGATGCAGCCTGCATTACTGGCTTCCAGACCATCCTTGGGGCCTCAAGCACCATGGCTCCAAGATTCTCCCTTCACTATCAAGGAGCAAGAAGAGGACCCCCTGGACCTAACCACTCACTCTAGAATTCCCCACCCGTGTCTCAGGTAAAAACTGACAATGGGGAGTAACCAGGTGGAACATAATTCAGTATTTAAAGTTAAATTAAAGCAGTTAAGTTAAAGTTGTCAGTTTAATTAAGACAGACACGTATTTAAAGTTACCAGCGCTGAATATGAAACATCTATTCCACCAAAATCTATCGAAGGCCAAATAAGTTCGTGTTTTCTCCGCTGCAATTTTTAACAAAAACGTAACATAAAATGATGGTTAACTGTGTGTCTCAAAGTTTTCATGGGTAATTGTTAAAATAGCTTTCAAAGTCTTTAGTAACCTGAAACTTTAAAGTTTTGCTAGGATGGCAAATGGGATTAAATTCACTGGACATCTAGGTTTTTTCCAAATAGGATAAGGTCCTAAATCACTGATTACTGGACATAGGTTTCTGCTTTTCACTACTTACTGGAAAGAAACTAAGGATATTTAAGTCGGCTGGTAAACATGCTTTGCGCTTAACTGACTCACAAATTTGCCGCCTAAAGTTTTGGTGTAATGGTTCAGAACTGGTTACTACTTAGTCTTCACTGGAGACTAAGATTTCTAAGAGTGCAAAATTTGGCAACTCTGTATGTAGAAAAGTAGGAGATATGTAAGAAAGATAAGGAATGGAAATACATATTTGCTGAAGGCAAAAAGAAGATAATTTTGTCCTAGATGAGATTGGTTGTTTGGAAAGAGATGCTTTGGGACAAAATCTGAATGCAAAAAGGAAGTTGTAGAAAGTCTGTGAAGGAAAAATTTTTGAAAAGGAATTTTAGGTGTGGTCAGGACAGACTAAAAATAAAGGGATTTTGTAAGTAGATTGGTATATTATAAGACTGAAAATCTACTATCTCCAAAAAAACAGTTTCTATGTTTTGCCTTTATTAAGTCTTTGACGATCCGTAATCCCATTTAGGCATGTCCTTTAAAACTTTCCAAGGTTGGGGCGCCTGGGTGGCTCAGTGGGTTAAAGCCTCTGCCTTCGGCTCAGGTCGTGATCCCAGGGTCCTGGGATCGAGTCCCACATCGGGCTCTCTGCTCAGCAGGGAGCCTGCTTCCCTTCCTCTCTCTCTGCCTGCCTCTCTGACTAATTGTCATCTCTGTCTGTCAAATAAATAAATAAAACCTTTAAAAAAAAAAAAAAAAACTTTCCAAGGTTTTAACAAACTTCCCCAAGATTTAAATCATGAACAAAGTCTTGTTGACTAATTAGGCTTGTTTGGTATGTTACCTTCTGGTATGAGGTCATCAACACTCAATATTCTGGCTATTGAATTGTTTCATGTGTTACAGAAATAACTGAGTTTCCTTGTCAACAGCATCATAAAGAATTCTCATATCAGATCATTAACAATGTCCATTTCTGGGTTTTCATCATTTATAATTGTTCTTATTCTCTTACAAAATGAGCTTCATCTTTAAGGAAATTCATATAAAGGACTTAGGACAAATACAGGTATTTGATATCTTTAAAACCTAAAAAACTGAAATGGGTAAAAACTTCCAGAACTAACTAAAGGTGCATTCAAATTAGACAAGAATTAGTAACATGGGACTAAATGAACTGAGAGATTATTACAGTTTTGTGACTCTTATTTAAATCATTGCTGACTCTCCTAATGTTTGCTCTTCCAGGATTAAGGAAACTTTCTCTTAAGATATCAATGATTTGGGGCACCTGAGTGGCTCAGTCATTAAGGTCCTGGGATCCAGGCCTGCATCGGGCTCCCTGCTCAGCAGAAAGCCTGCTTCTCCCTCTCCCACTACCCCGCTTGGGTTTCTTCTCTCACTGTGTTTCTCTCTCCATCAAATAAATAAATAAAATCTTAAAAAAAAAAAAAAAAAGACATCAATGATTTACAGAAATGTGATAAAATATTCATTTGTAAACAAAAGCATTTATGTAAAGCAGTACTTGGGGACCCTCAGTATTCCGTGTGACATACTGAGTATGACGATTTATGTGAACAACAAGCTGCTCCATCACCTAGCAGGAGTTCCTAGAGTCGATAATATGCTTCAGGGGAGAAGTCCATTCATAGATGGAGGACAACTTCTTACGGACCCTCTAGTCTTTGAACAATGCTCTTTGTGCATACTGAGCTAGGGAATGAATCCCTGATCAGGGCACTCATCAAGGCTCTTTCGCCTCTATTAAGCAGGGCCTCCAAGAATCCTTTATTGAATTCACCAATAAATTACAGCAAATTATTGGGAGACAAATCAGTCATAATCAGGCTATTATCCAGAGAGCACATTCTACCCTTAAATGCACGATACAAAACACAAAGGGAGAATTATGGATCCTAAAGCACAATTACAGAAAGCACTGCTTATTCTAAATCTTTGCAATTTAAATTCTAATTTTGAAACTCCAGCCAAAGAAAAACATTTTAAACCTTACTCCCCACCAAAAATGCCAGCCCAAGTACTCTGGAAGGACCCAAACATGGGCATTTGGCAGGGACCAGTAGAACTCAAAACCATAAGCCTCATATGTGGGCAAGGTTATCCATGCTAGAAATGTTAAACATTACCATGGCCTGGCACAGCCAGAATCCAGGCCCTCAGAGGAGTCACCTGAATCTAGAAGCAAAACAGCTGGCTATCAGGTGCCTCCCCAGTACCCGCAAGGCCAAATTCATGACCTGGGGAGACCTCAAGAAAATGACCCAGAAAGCTGAGGAGATTCTACAACAGACTAGTAAACCCTCTATTCCTGAAAACATATTCTTGGTTATGGTATCTGTGCTTAACCCCAGTTCTACCACGGTATGTATTCTTGTCTTTCTGCAGCCACCTAGGTGCTTCATGTCCTTTTATGGACCTGTAAAACCCCTTCTGGAAACCTGTTACTTGGGCAGATACCCTTTTTCCTATTTTCAACCATGCCACTATCCCTCTTAATCTTACTGAGAGGTTGGGAAGAATCCAAATCCATTAGCTTTCCGAATGAGGCATTATCTGACATCAGCAGACCCAAGTGCTTCTTAGGTCTACTCACTGCGGCATTATCGTGGCTAACTCAATTATTACCCCCACTAGCAAGTAAGTTGCCTTTCTTCCTCACTCGGTTCAGACTGATGCCTTTGTGGATCAGCTGGCTATTAATACCACAAGGGAATTTCAACTTCAACAAACTATCGATCAAAAATATTAGGATGTCTTCAACCAATGGGAGCTGCTATTGATTATCTTGGGGAAAAACAAGAAGTCTTAGCCTACTGGCAAGGCCTCTTACGTAACTGGGCTCACAGATCCATCTGTGTCACCCCCATGCCCGAGAACCAGACCATACATGATTGGGAACAGATAAAGAAGCAAATGCAAGGATTGCTCCACGGTAATTTAACTTCTGACGTTCAGCAGCTAAAGGATCAAATCCTCACCACACTGATGGTGGTGGTAAATCGTAAGCTTCACAGAGAAGCTCAGCAATCTCTTTCTAACAATCCGGAGTGGCTTAACCTGGCCACGTGGTTCTCTTCCACAAAATGGGGATTCTTTGCTATTGTAATAATAATTACTATTTTTCTTCTCATCATAGTCTGCAAAATTGGAATAAATGCCCTATCCACCGTCAGAGATGTGAAGCATATGTACACAGAGCAATGTCTCAAGAACTACTTGCTGCCACTTTAAAGAAACAAAAAGGGGGAGATGTTGGTGTTAATGTAGAGCATGAAATCAGCCATAAAAAAAAAAAAAAAAGAAATCAGCCATTAATACCTGGCTTGCTAAAACGTAACACAGAGCCCCTGAGGGCAGAGAAGGTTTTGGAGAAGGGTTTAGGCCTTTGGAATGCCAGGAGGAGCTGCCCGTCCCCCGCCCCGCCCCCAAGCTTTCTTAGCCCAGAACAGCCACTCTGTGATCTAAGAAATCTATACATTGTCCCTTAGGCTATGTTTAGCAGAACTCAAAGAACACAAAGATTAGTATTTCGTATCTTTCCCATAAAAGGATCTTAATTCCTGTATGACCCCTTGTCACAAATCACCTGCTTGAGAAACAGTGATAAGGATTTGTGATTCTGTGTGCCTGGGTGGCTCAGTCATTAGGCAGCTGCCTTCAGCTCTGTGTGGTTCCAGGGTCCCCGGATCAAGCCCCACATCAGGCTCCCTGCTCAGCGGGAAGCCTGCTTCTTCTTCTCTCTCTCCCCTGGCTTGTGTTCCCTCACTCCCTATCAAATGAATAAATAAAATCTTAAAAAAAAAAAAAAAAGGATTTGGGACTATCCTGAAGGACCAACCAATAAAAGCAGGAGCAAAGAAGCGCAAAGGGTCTTCATCTCTGAGCGTTGCCCGCTTGCCTATCCTCTCTTTAACAGCAATAAATAAATAAATAAATGAATGAATATTCTAGTTAGTTAATATACAGCGCAATTATTGGTTTCAAGAGAATTCAGTGGTTCATCAATTACATGCAACACCCAGTGTTCATCACAATGCCCTCCTTAAAACCCATCACCCATCTAGCCCACCCCAGACCCACATCCCTCCGTCAACCCTCATTTTGTTCTCCACTGCTAAGTCTCATGTTTTGTTTCCCTCTTCCCCCTCCAGATTCATATGTTTTATTTCTTAAATTCCACATATGAATGAAATCATATTGTATTTGTCTCTCTCTGACTTATTTTGTTTAGCATAATACACTCTAGCTCTATCCACGTTGTTGCAAATGGCAAGATGTCAATCTTTTGGACGGCTGAGTAACATTCTATTGTGTATATATATAGACACCACATCTTCTTTATCCATTCATCAGTCAGTGGATAACCAGGGTCTTTCCATAGCTTGGCTATTGTTTATGGTATTAAAAATTCTTTCCAGAAACAGGTAATACCATATATGCACATGACACAAAATTCAAAAGGCACAAAAAAGGTGTACAATAAAAGTTGTCTCCTTTCTGCCCTAACTCCAGTACTCTAGTCTCCCTCCCCAATTTCTTGTTTATCATTCCAGAAATATTCTGAGTACAGAGGACCTATTTCTTTTCCCACTAAAATATATCACATAGTTCCTTCTATATAGGTGGAAGGCTCCCACTTCCTGTGGTACTTCAAAAAGGTCTAGATTCTAGAGCTCCAACTCTGCAGATTTTGATTTAGCAGGTGAAGCCTAGACCTGGGGTGGAAGGAGGGGGAGAGGGAGGAACAAAAGGAGAGACAGAGGGGGTGTAGGGGTGGGAGAGAGGAAGAGAGAAAGAGGGAAACTGTGTGTGTTGGTTTTAAATTCCGTAGATGCTCTAATATGTAGTCAAGGTCAAAAAGTATGAATGGAAAACAGATCACTTCCACTTGGATTTTTCCATTTTAGTCCCACAGGCACTAAATTGAACTCAAAATCCTATCTCCCACTCAAACGGCTCCTCATTCCTCACTTCTATTTTCAGTAATGGTATTCTCTCAATCATACAGAAATGAAATTTTGGCATGATCCTTCCTTACCAACTCTGTCCCTCAATTATTATTACATTCTCATTGTATCCTAGCAATTCTTTTTTAAAGTCTCCAATCTATTTCTTCCATATATGTCCTGCCACATCTGCCAATCCAATATACTGTTCTGCCTAACATCAGATTCTACTATTTATCTGTCCTACCAATATACTATTCTGCCTAACTTCAGATTCTGCTGTTTATCTGCTGTTTATATGTTGTAAGCATATTCACAAATCCCACCATGAATACAGGCATGTTATCTATACAAGCTATCCTCGTCTATAAATCTTCACAGCATTTTACTTCTTTCACTATACTTACTCTTCTCTTTAAGTACAGGTAGAAAGGATTACAGTGTAAAGAAGTTAATATCTTAGGTTCTGGAATCATCAATGTGAAGCTGAATCATGACTCTGGCACATACAAAGCTGTGAGACCCTTGGACAAATTAACTGACCTCTCTGAGCCTCAAGTGGAACAAATCATAAATGAAATACCAGTAATGCAGATAAGATACTTAGTTAGCACAGGGCCAGGCAAAGGGTAAACGCTCAACACCAGCTGCTATTATGTTTCTGTCATCTCCCTTCTTATACCATCAACAATTTGTAAACAAATACCATGTCTCTTAACTTTTGTATTCCCTAGCGCACTAAGCACAATTACATTTTTAGAGGAGTTTAATAAAACCATGTATTTAGCAACTGAGTGGCTACCACTCTTCAATCATAAACTTTTAATATCTCCTCACCTGGGTTCAAATTCTGCCCTCCAATTTTAACTACGTCGTCTTGGGCATGTGTAATTTCTTACCCGGTTTATGGACTAAATGAGATATGGAAAGCATTAACATGGTGCTTACCACATAACAAACACTGTAAACTGTAGCTATTATTTCTATGAGGTAAAACTACTTTATTCAATATACTACAACCAATTACACCACTGTAACAACTTTTAACACAAAAACCAATCTTACATTTTAATTATTTTTTAAAAAAAGATTTCATTTATTTATTTATTTGACAGAGACAGAGATCACAAGTAGGCAGAGAGGCAGGCAGAGAGAGAGAGGGGGAAGCAGGCTCCCCGCTGAGCAGAGAGCCCAATGCAGGGCTTGATCCCAGGACCCTGAGATCAAGACCCAAGATGAAGGCAGAGGTTTTAACCCACTGAGCCACCCAGGCGCCCCTTACATTTTATTTTTAAAGATTTATTTATTTATTTGAGAGACGGCAAGAGAATACACATGGGGGGAAGGGCAGAGGAAGAGAAAGTCTCAAGCAGACTCCACACTGAGCATAAAGCCCAGCACTGGGCTCGAGCTATGACCCTGAGATCACAACCTGAGCTGAAGCCAAGAGTCAGCTGCTTAACCAGCTGTGCCACCAGGCGCCCCTAATCTTGCGTTTTAAAATTCAAATTATACATCTTAATTTTATTTTTCATTTATTTTTTTGAAAGTTTTATTTTAGAGAGAGAGAAAGAAACAGCACAAGCGGAAGCAGCAGAGGATGAGGGAGAGAAAATCTCAAACATACTCCCCACTGAGCAGGAAGCCTGATGAGGGGCTCATCTCATAACCCTGGGATCACAATCTGAGCAAAAACCAAGAGTAAGACACTTACCTGACTATGCCATCCAGGCGTCCATTAACTTTGTTTTTAAAAAGGAAATTCAACTATACATTTCTATATTTAAAATGAAAATAAAGTATACACCAACAAGTCTCATCCTTTCTGTATTTTTGTCATTTTAGTACAAAATAAACTTTTAAAATTTTCATTTATTTATTTGAGAGAGAGAGAGTACAAGCGGGAGGGAGAGAGAGAAGCCCAAGCAGACTCCCCACTGAGTACAGAACCCTATGCGGGGCTCAACCCGACCCCAAGATCACATTCTGAGCCAAAATCAACAGTCGGATACTCAGCCAACTGTGCCACCCAGACACCCCTAGTACAAAATAATTTTTAATCATATATCCTTTCCTCCATCTAGAATCAACAACTGAATTGTTTTGTCATCTTTCCTTAGTTTTTCTTTTCCTGAGCCATTTAAAAATAAATTGTAAACATCATGACAGTTTACCTTATGTATACTTCAACATGTAAAAAATGGTAACATTTAAGGTCATTAAAAACAGCCTTTTTCTTTTTTTTTCTTTTAAGATTTTATTTATTTGAGAGGGAGAGAGAGAGAGAATGAGAGGAGAGAGGTCAGCGGGAGAAGAAGACTCCCTGCTAAGCAGGGAGCCCGATGTGGGACTTGATCCCGGGACTCCAGGATCATGACCTGAGCCGAAGGCAGACTTCTTTTTTAACAGGAAAGCCCATTTTTGTTTCTACTGGAGGCTCAAGTGGCACATGACAATTCATAAAATGGCTTCAGAGGTCGGGGGTAGAGGGGTCACAAAAAATAAACTAGGGTGGGGAAGAAAGGAAATGGTGTAGGAGCTGGTTCCTTGTCAGCTTGATTTAGGGAAAGGAGTTGGTGAATCTGAGTAAGGATGGAATCCTTCCTTTAACTCTTAGTAGGGGAGAGAGAGAGAAAAAAAAAAAAAAAAAGGCTGTAGCTCTGGCTCTGAGCCTCAAGGAAAAAGGGGAAAAGCCATTGTTTTGATGTCATAAGTTATGGGAAAGTAGGGGGAGGAGGGTGCCAGGTAGGGTAGAAGTCAACTGGAAAAACTAGCAGATACCAGATGGTAGCTCTGGGTGTCCTTTGAGTTGGGAGTTGGAATCACTCCATTATGGTGGTGGTGGAGTCCCCACTGTTGACAGTGGAATGAGGTCTCCTGGTCAGTGGGCTGCCTGAATCTAGGAAGCTGTTGCCATCACTGCTGCGAGGAGGGACAGTTCTGTGAGCTGAGGCTCAGAATGGGAACCATCAGTGCAGCCTTAGGTGGGCTTGGTCTCACCATCCCACCTTCTGTGGGAGGCCACTGGGGATGAAAAGATCTTCAGTACCTGGGCTAAAATCTAGGTGGGAGAACCCATTATTTCCCTGCTGACTATTCCAGGTAGAAGCACCAACAACTGGTATTTATTACATACTTTCAGTAATAAACTGTTTTTTTAGAGGATGGGGAGGACACAAAATTCAAGAATTCAAAGCAAGATAAATAAAAATATTTTATTTGTTTATTTCAGAGGGAGGCAGGGAGTGAGGGAGGGAGAGAGAGAATGCGGGGGGTGGGGGGTTGGGCAGGGGGAGGAGAGAGAATCTCAAGCAGACTCCACTCTGAGCATGGAGCCCAATGCAGGGCTCGATCCCACCACTGTAAGATCACAATCTGAGCCAAAACCAAGAGTTGGACTCTTAACCAACTGCGCCACCCAGGTGCCACAGGAAAAATATATAATAAACAAAAGCATTTATTGAGTTCCTTGGAGGCTAAAAAATGTGTACTTTTACTGAACAGAGGACAATTAATGAGATGACAGTCACTGCTTTCTAGTTTCAAATGAATGTTAATACCTGGGCTACAAGAGCAGTGGAGCCATAAAAGAATCTTCCTCATCTCCTGACCTGAAATTAGGGTAAGAGCCAAATGAGAAAATAGGAAGACTATATAGGCTGCCCACCACTTATATGCTGTTCACAGAATAATTCCTTAGATATGCAGGTGCTCTGTACCCATTCAGAGTCTTAAGATAGCGGGTACTTAATCTTTATTGAATAGAGAGGAGACAAGATGTTAGGAGAGCCATGCTTCTCCCTATTTCTTGATTTTTTCTATACGAAAAGAAATTAAGTACTGTTAATTTCTGAGACGGGGTGATGTATTTGATTAGCACATCAAGAGAATATTTAATAAAGTGGGGACATTTAATAATCACTTCACCCTTCTTCCTCTTGGGCGTAGGCCTGCCTATAGAGAGTAAGAGAGTAAGCGTTCTTCTAGGCCCCAGTCAAGCCTCACCTGGACTGGGATCTGCGTAATTCTGGGATTATTCTGAAACTATTTGGTTCTGTCCTCTAAGCAACTTTTATTAATAAGAAAAGTGATATTTTAGCCTCCATCTGCCTGTATCTACGAAGGGATGACATTTACGGGGAACCTCAACAGAAAACAATAAAACCAACCTTTTTCTACTTAACAGCTCTTTTTCTTACTCTTTTTTCCCTAATAAGCGACAGAATTAGCAGAGAAAAAGAACCAAGAGAAAACGCTAAGAACTCCCATCGCCAATCTTCTCACTATAACAGCATGTGTACAGTAGGTTGTCAATCTTGATGAATAAGTTAACTGGGATATGTTAAGGCATCAATATTCAAATGGTCTGTTTAAGACCTAAATTAAAGACATACCAGAAGTATAAAAACTCTTCTGAACTTCATTTTTATTACAGAAACATACTTAACAAAATGTGATCCTTTTAATTTTCTACTAACTTAAAGCAAATGAAATCACAATTGGTGGTATCAAATGAGATAATTTTTTGTGCTTAACATGCAAATACCAATTCAAATCCACAAATCGTCTGTTCTTAAACTAATGATTTTGCAAATAAAAATTTTCATTCTTTGCATTTCTCTACAAAATGCTAAATTTCAATATTTCATAAGTTTAAAATAAAAAAGCAATTTTTCTTCATGGTTCTTAGCTGTAGTAACCAGTGAAGAACATATGAGCAAATCTCTACCATATACCAAAGACTAGAAACAGATTATTCATTTATATCTCAGGAACTTTAAATGAACACTGTTACTCAATGCAACATTTTAAAGTAAGTACAAGGAATATTTAAAACACTACCTAAAACCAGAATATTTAGGCAAAACATTAAATGCTAATGGTTAGTTTTTACTACTCAAAGAAGAACAGACTGGGTATAGACACACAGGTGATAAGTCACAAAATTCTAACCCATTAATGAATTCTAATTCTCTTAGATCTAAATCCTCCTTCAATATAGTCAGTAAAGTTTTAAGGCTTACCTTCTTCTGTTTCTACTGGCTGCTGAGACAGAATTTTAAGAAGAATTGGGTTTTTCCACACCCCTTCCTTGGTAACATGAACCAGTATTTGTAGGTTATTATTCCCAAATTCCAATAATGCATCATGTGACTCCTAAAACAAAAATAGCATATCCAGAAAATAGGCTAATAAGCAATGTGAAAAATAGTTTTGCCTTCTCAATGTATCTGAACATCTACAAAAGGAACTACTATCTTGCATTTCCTAAAAAGAAATAAGGAGAAAAAAAAAAAACTCCTCAAAGCTCTGTGAATTCTATTACTATTTTCTTTAAAAAAAAAAAAAAAAGAAAGAAAGAAAGAAAGAAAAGAAACTAGGATGTTATTTACTAAATTAAAGGGCACCTTTAAAATGTTTTCCTAAATTCTCCTTAGGTAAAATTATCACCACAATTGAATTTACAATCTCACATTACTAAATTATTTTAAGGCCACTGTACAGCTTTCTTTTAAAGGATTCTACAGTACTCACAAAGGCAATTCCTTCTAATAGAAGTATTACTTAATGAGGCCAAGTGATATATTTTTTCATTGTTTAAATTCTTCTATCAAATGACTTTTTAAATGAATGGCTCTATCCAAAATATCATGGAAAGCCTAGGTTATTAGCTCATTCAATCTCCTCAGAAAACAAATATAATTGCCAATAGTTTGTTCTTCAAAATATTTATGTACACAAAGGGTCAGGAGAAAGGGATCACCAATTTAACTTGACATAAATGATTAAGTATATGTCTCCACTGCCCTCTATTACTAGTGAGGATTACTGGTTGTTCCCATATTCTAAAATTTTAATGTTTTTTTTTTCTTATTTTAGAATGCTGAAATTCTCATGAAACATTAAGCTTCCATTTATAGCAATATTCTTTGGAAAATATAAGTTAACGATGTTCACAGACCAAAGAATATAATCTTATATTCACTTAAGTGAAATATAAGAAATAAAATTCATTTTTTCCCATAATTTTAGTGTCAAAATTGTAGGTTTTTAACACATGCACTCCCAATATGCTGTTACCTTCTCAAGAGAAAGGTTTTAAAATTTAGAACTGACACAGAAAGTGGTATTTCCAATTAACAGTTTACTAAAAGCAGTATTCAACCAATGTTGTAATTTTTCCTTTAAGGGCTTGAACTCTCTTTAGGCTTCTTTCTCCTTAAGATGACAAGCACTTATTCTACAATGAAGATGAGGATTCCATGTAAAAATTTCAGAATTTGCAGTGCCTGATTACCTTATATGTAAATTATATGTAATATTTAATAGACCCATATCATCACACTTTGGCAGAAAATAATACCATCCACCATGATACACAGAAACTAAAATGAAAGACCACAGTCTGGGTTAAAAATCAAAACAGCTTTCTGTTTTTCATCTGTTCAAAATATAGTGTATTCTGCATAAGAATGATGTGTATAATCCTTTGTTACCAACAGGTATATATTACACCGAAGTTACTTTTAAAGGGTAATATTAAAATCTTTAAAAACTATGGTAGAATTTAAAAAATCATTTTAAAACTTAAATTTGTTTCTTTTTTAAGGTAAAAAATATGCAAGTCCACATCTTGAAATCTGTAATAAAGAAATACTAGCACAAGAAGTTTACCCTAGTACTATTTACAATAAGTTACAAAGATTTGGCCAAATAACTTACGGTGCAACCACATAACAGAAGCGCAGGCAATCATCAAATAAGGGAGAACTATAGATACAAACTTAGACATACATCCGTGATAAAATTATGTTTAAAAAAGTTGCAAAAAACAGGACCTCATTTTTGTTTATTAGAAAATCCATTTCAGGGTATATTTTCATATCCACAGGCAAAAGATCTGGGAGGGTTACATAAACTGAACATAGTGAATGAGAGTGTTCTCTCTGCAGCCTGCTCTGATAAAACTATTCTCTTACCAAAACTTTCCTCAAAACTTTCTGCTGCCTTGTCCATTATCACTAAAATAAGAAAACTTCAGGGCTTTTACCTTTTAGATTTCAACAGGGACCATGTCTTACATTTATCTGTACCTCTACTGCATTAATTTTATTGAACACATACTCAAAAATATATCCTGTATGATAAACGGTGGAAAAAGTTACACAGGTAGAGGGAAAAGGCAAGTATTTTATGTAGGCATATGATCTAAGAAAGTAACAAAGAAATAAGACAGTATTCCCTCTGCAAAGAATACTATTATAACTAAACAGTAACAACCCAAACAAGAATAGTAAGATTTGCCCTTCTAGACTGTTGTATGCCAGGACAAAACCACTAGCAGGCCTCAAAACACAATGTGACAAAAATCGGTGTGTTATGTATGTAAGGTGATTTTACCAGCTGTATGAGTATGTGAGGAATTAGGATCACATTATAGGGATTAAAATAGGCCAAGGACAGGACCAAAAAAAATCCTCTTTTCCCCAAAACAAAAAGATTAACATTATTATCATTTCATTTTAGGTTATATATCCCAAAGGAAAGAAATGTCCAGATAATGATGTATATATGTTAATATGCAAATCTTTACTTGTGCCTACATGAAACAGGTACAGACTACTAGAGTTTGTGTCCCAGAAAGTAGCTGGCAAAAAGCAAGCTCTGGGTATAAATCTGAGTGTAACTTTGGACGAGCTAATTAATATTCTCTATGCCTGACTCCCTGTTTGTAAATGGAGATTCAAATGATCCCTACATTATAAGGTTTGTAATTTGATTACAAGACACAAAACACATAGAACAGAGCAGTATTTAGTATACAGTGATAACGAATGACAGCTATTACCATTGTGTGTATTTTTTAGAACAGTTTTTCTGTCTCTATCAGTAACATGCAAATTTGCCTCCTGTAGTATTTTCCTCCTATCCTATTCTACCCTCCATAACTTGCTTCTTTCTGATGTACTTACCTATTAAGGAAGCTGATAATCAAGCCAATATGAGAGCCAATGTAGCTCTTCTGTAAGTAAAATGCATGAATAGAACCTATGATGACTATTTTGGTTGTCTGAGGGACTCATTATGCTAGACACAATCTCTGAAGTGTTAGGGGGAAATTACTAGATAAGTGTACTCAGAATGATCCAAATACTGTTACCTTATAACCACATACAATTTTGTATTTTTAATAGCTTTATTCTGTCTAAAAACTGCTTTTGTTTTTAAACTTTGTTTCTAAGTAATGAAAACTTGTGTTGATTCCTAAGCTATACAAAGGCTAACAAAACCAAATAAAAGACAAAAACAATTTTTAACACATCCCTTCATTTGGAAGACCTCTTTCTCAAAATTTCATGAACTGAATACCAATATACAATGTACTTGTTTTTCTTCAAAATTTTCCATTTGAGTTTGCTGGGAGAAATTAAGTAGGTGTCTTGGATATCTAAACAAAGACCTTTTTTCAGCCCAAATCAACTCACCTGTAGAGACTGAAGGAAGAGTACCCAGACTTCACATGGCAGTTCACTTTCAGACACTGAAAGCAGTAATTCAAAACAACTCCTATAATGTAAAATAATGAAGTCAGTATATAAATGTGGCTATAAGCATATCAAATACAGTATGACAATGATATTGTATATACGTTTCACATTTATTTAGACTATTTGAAATTTGTTTCTTACTCTTTAAAATTTTCTTCAATGTAGTTATATTGGCTCTTCAACTTTAAAAAAGAGAAAAAAAGAAAAACCAGGAGGCATTATAAGGACACCGTGGCTTTAAAATATTTGGAAAATAATATATTCCTTTTAGAAATCATATTCCAAGCAGTTTTATTTAGTTTATGAGGATATAGGAGGGTACTCAAATAGGAACCGTTCTGATTCCAGAAGACAAAAACAGGAGTTCATGCTACTGTCAATTCAGCTGATAAGGAGATAAATATATGTAACTATCATGTGTGTAGGCTCTTGTCACTTGCAAAGGAACAGAAAGATTGGCAAGATCATTTCTCTACTTCTAACATACCAAGACCACCCAGACTAGAAGTTATCCTCCCAAACAATCTGTAAGCTAAACAAATCTAAAAATTGAATAGCTGCTATACCTCATCAGTTTGCAGATGAAAATTACGTGAAAGGTATAATTTTATTTGCTACTAGGCAGCCAAATATTAAAACAGCAGCTAAATTAACATGGACTCAGGCTGGTAATCTTATATACATCCTATTATTTTCTGCTAGTAAAATTGTTCTTAGTTCCAATAATCTAACTGAACTGCAGAATTTCATAGTATTTCCCCTCAAAGTGATCCTCAAAAACCACTACAGTTTCCAGATACTCTGTTAGTTATACTGATCTATACCTAAAGAAAGAAACTGTATCATTCTTGGATGCTAAGCCTGAGTGAGAAGAGACTCTGGAGGCAATTAAAGATTATGTTCATTATGTTGTTTGGCTGGAGCTTCACTTGTACTTAATCTCCTGGGAACCAGAGTATGAAGACTCAGAGCAAAGGAAATTTCATTCAAAGGTATGACTTTTGGTGCTCTGAGTAATGGGATTTCATAGTAAAGAGAAGTCAGGCAAACATTACAACCTAAGTACTCAATTTTAACAGTGACTTAAGTATTTCAACTTACAGTACTAATCTGCCAAGCACTAAGAGGACATCTTCACATTCAGTAGTTAAATATGGGCGTGCACTGGCAAAGCTTTGGATGGCAAGTCGATATACCTCCAGAAGATACACCATATGTTCTGAGGCATTCTTGTTGCTTGCATATTGCAATAAGGTCTAAAAAATAAAATTAAAGTATTAATTAAACAATAAAAACAATGAAACAGACCATCTTTGTTCTCAAATGCATGGTTGCTCCCCTTTTTTTCTAATAAATGCATACAACTTTTTAGGCTCTGATCTGTTTAGAGGATTCTATTTTCATCACTTCATGAATTGATTCTACTGAGTTAAAGAAAAGCCAGAATTGCTCTTCTGACACAAGAATAAATCTAAGAGTCTACGGCCATACCACCCTGAACGCGCCCGATCTCGTCTGATCTCGGAAGCTAAGCAGGGTCGGGCCTGGTTAGTACTTAGATGGGAAGAATAAATCTAAGAGTAAGGCCATAAAGTATCTAAGGCTGTTCTCACTAGAGGTCTGGGAGTTTCGATCTCTGAAATTCAATAATGAGTTTCACTAATACATTAAATTGAGCCCCAACCATGTGCCAAGCACTGGGTATCCAAGAATAAAACTATGATCCCTGCCTTCTACAAAAAGACACTTATTCCTGAGTATGACCCTCAGCTGTGTAACTCCATAAAATCCATTTTTTTCCCACATACAGAGAATTGATTAGGCTTAATTTACACTAACCAATTTATGAAAGAATGATGTTATATTTGTATTTTTAAGTACTTTTATTTTTAAAAATTAATTTTTAAAAATTTTTAAAAATTTAGAAACACATTCTGACTGGGCTAATCCTAACTCTTTGACTGGGGCTACTTCTATAGGAAAGTCTTATTTTCAGAGGTAGCTTTATCTTGAGTGAATTACATGTGATTTGAATTCATTACCACCACCCCCACCCCCCGGAAGAGTTTCTTCAAAAAATTCTAACTTCCTGTCTTTAATTTTTTTGCCCAAATAACTACAAATAGCTGTGGTAGCATTGCAGGATTCCACTGGATTCTCTGCAATTTTAGTTTCCAAAGTAACAGTCCCTATCTCAGTTCCAATAATTAAGAATAGCCTTGATTACTTTTTTAAAAAAAAGAAAAAAAAGAAACTTAAAGAAAATACATGATAAACAATTATACCATAGACAATAAAAACGCTTAGCTGGATTATCTGATTATAATACTAGATTAGCTGGACTTTGCATACCTGAATGATCAAGCCATTTATTTTAGTATAGCAATTTAATTAATTATCTTGCTACCCTATCACATTTTAGAGATGTGAGCTCCTTCCGTATTCTCAGAAGAGCATTATGTCCTCATCTGATCAAATCTCAAATTTTAATTTAAAAAAAACCCTTAATAACAGAGGATCATAAAACTCACCCCATAACAATCCTTTTTGCAGCTAAATGAGTACAGAGAAGGAACAAAGAATATGTGCTTATCTGTTATATAAATAAGAGTTTATATAATCTCTGTTAAGAAATTTATTAAAATCTTTGTTAGAAACAAAGCCCATTTCAAGTCAGCAAATTACTTACTGTCTGCACTGGTTAATCTAAAACCAAAGAACAATACCAGATTTTATGTTCCCTGAAGTCAGATATTATGTGTTATCAATCTTCACGGGCCTAACAATTCTCCACCCACTTCTACCACCACAGAACATTCTCAAGTCTCACTAAACGTTAGCTGATCCATCCACCATTTTATTCACTGGACAAATATTTACGGAGAGCCTACTCTAATCCTACACTGCTAAGTGCTGGGGAAAAAGACATGGGGGGCCTATCCTCATGGAGCTTTCAGAATGAGTCAACACAGACTGACAGTTGAAACCACACATGCAAATTAAGCAACTGGTGCCTGAAGTATACAAAGAGAAGGGTACAGTGCATACAGATGAGGTGGGTCTTTCCAGTCCACCTTCCCACTCAGAATTCTCCTGACACCATTCTAGTATCTTCTGACCCAGTCATTCCATTAAGACTTCTTCTACAAGTTACACAATTTCAAAGATCTAATACTCCATGGGTATTTATGTTTATAGCCTGCCTTATATTGATTTATACATTCTTATATTCCTGAATCTTTTCACCCTCATGTATTAGTCCAATTAAACAGGTCTCTTTTAATATATCCATTATGACATATTCTGAGCATTTAAAGAATCACTGGAACAATTTTCCTCACTATGACCTTTTTAAAAAAAATTCAGGATTAAGTTAAATGAATTATAGCCATCCGTGACATTCCATCAGAAGCCGTAGAGAAAAACGGAGGTCTTATTTCTTCTTAGAAATTTAAATTTTAGACAGCAACAAAACTGAAAGAGAAAGGGAAGGTAAATAATAAACACCACTCTGGGGCGCCTGGGTGGCTCACTCCAGTGCCCCTCCCCTCATCCGAATTCTATCTATATTCCTCACTACATGGTTTCAAAGAGATTGGCAGCATCCTTACTATTTTCTAAAAATATCAAAGAGGGAGCATTTCTTTCTTTTTAAGTTTACTTATTTATTTAAAGTAACCTCTACACCCAGCATGCTCAAACTCACGACCCCAAGATCAAGAGTCGCATGCTCTTCCACCTGAGCCAGCCAGGAGCCCCGTAAGAGGGAGCAATTTACAGAATAGTCAAATTTTATGTAGAGATGTATCACAATTTAAAACTCAAATGGTGGGCACCTTGGTGGCTCATTCAGTTAAGTGAAGCATTCAACTCTTGATTTCAGTTCAGGTTGTTGATCTCAGGGTCTTGGGATTGAGCCCCAGGTAGGGCTCCACACTCAGCAAGGAATCTGTTTGAGATTCTCTCCTTCTCCATGCTCTCCTGCATTTGTATGCATGCTCTCTTTCAAATATATCAATCCTTTTCAAAAATGTAATTAAAAATAATTAAATAATAAATAAAACTCAAATGGTTCAAGATGAATATTCCCAATGGAATACTCCTAGTATTTTTGAACACAGAGTATAAGCTAGGCATTCTCCTAGGAGCTTTACATGCTACTAACACAATTTACAACAACCCTGTGAACTAGGTGATTTATCATCAGCCCATTTTAAAAATGAGGAAACAGAGAGGCACCTGGCTGGCTCAGTCGTTAGAGCATGCAAGTCTTGATCTTGGGATTTTAAGTTCAATCCCCACACTGGGTGCAGACACAACTTTAAAATCTTTTTTTTTTTTTTAAATGAAAAAACAAAAACACAGATTATTTGTCCAAAGTCACCTAGTAAGTAACTGCTGGATTCAGGATTTAAATTTGAATTCAGGGTCATCTGGCTCCAGAGCCCATACTTTACGGCTTCACTTTAGGTCTTCTCAGAAAGCACAATTCTACGACTATTTTAAGTGTGCTTTTAAATTCTGCTTTCTTCCCCCTACACACTATCTTTAATATTTTGCAGCAAGCAGTATCATGGAAGTGACTGCTTCTGGTAAGGTTTTGCAGCAATGGAGCTGACTGACATGCTGGTGGTTCACAAAGAAATGAAAAGAGGTATCTGGTATTTATCATTAAAGCTACATGTCCTATGGCAAAAGGAAATCGTCACTTTTTTTTTTTTTTAAGATTTTAATTATTTATTTGACAGGGAAAGAGGGAACACAAGCAGGGGGAGTGGGAGAGGAGGAAGCAGACTCCCCACTGAGCAGGGAGCCTGACACAGGGATCAGTCCCAGGACCCTGGGACCATTAACTTAAATGCAGACACTTAACCACTGAGCCACCCAGGCGACCCAGAAATCGTCACTTTTAATAATAGAAGAGGATTTGCATTATTTCAAATTTCACACATGAAATGAGAAACCTTACAGATTTTAATTTTCAAAATATCAAAATTTCCACAATTAAATAAACTTGAGTAAAATGTGACTGCACGATGACAAACAGGCTTCCAGCAAGACTAAATTTGGTTTCTGCAGTATGGGTCAAGTTTGAAAAAGCAAAAGTAAGAGGAACAGGAGGACTCCAAAGAGACAGCAATGTTGAACAAAGTCAGAAATGACTAAAACAAATGGGGTCAAATGATAATAAGACTTAATAACACTTGGTGAGGAAACAATGGAGGCTTCCCATGAAGAGACTAAGCTGGGTGTGAGATGAAATAGAAGGGGAGGAAAATGGTTGGCTGCTCACACACAGAAGGTGGCTAAGTCAACTAAAACCTTTAAGTCTTTCAAATAAGCTGCTACTGAGCCCCACCTCATACTTTCCGTACTGGTTATAGTTGGTATTTTAAGTCCAGAAAAGTATGACTTATTACTCTATCGTATCTACCTAATTCAACCATCCTGATTAAACTTCACTGGATTCAATCCATCATCCCAGCCCACCAAGATTATTTTTAGATAATGATTCTGCCATAAGATTTAACTACACTTCTTGAATCTTTCCATTTTGAATTCTAATACCTTTTATTGTTTTGTCATAAAACTAGTATCATTTACTGTTTAAAAAATAGAGGGGCACCTGGGTGGCTCAGTGGGTTAAAGCCTCTGCCTTCGGCTCAGGTCATGATCTCAGGGTCCTGGGATCGAGCCCCGAATCGGGCTCTCTGCTCAGCAGGGAGCCTGCTTCCCCCTCTCTCTCTGCCTGCCTCTCTGCCTACTTGTGACCTTTCTCTCTCTCTCTCTGTCAAATAAATAAAAAATATCTTAAAAAAAAAAAAAATAGAGAGATGGAGGGGCACCTGGGTGGCACAGTGGGTTAAGCCTCTGACTTCGGCTCAGGTCATGATCTCAGGGTCCTGGGATTGAGCTCTGTGTTGGGCTCTCTGCTCATTGGGGAGCCTGTTTCCCCCTCTCCCTCTGCCTGCCCCTCTGCCTGCTTGTGATTTCTGTCAAATAAATAAATAAAATCTTTTAAAAAAGAGAGAGATGGAGAAGTAGAAATAAAAATATCAAGAATCCTTACTCTCATTCAGGTAATACACCACTGTTAAGAAGTAATACTAAGTTTGAAAGGGCTGTTTTTTTTTTAATAATGCCTAAATAGAAGCATTTTAGTGGCATTACACTCATTGTTTTATAAAATTTTCTCCAACATCAGTATGTTACTGCCGCATGGCCTGTGTTGTGTACCACAATTTATTACCAAATTCTCTGTTTCTGGACATTATGGTTTTAATTTTGCATTATTATAATGTTGAAAGCACTGTTCCAACTTTTTCCATGTATCCATGACAATTTTCTCAAGATAATATTCTATAAATGGAATTCCTGGGTCAAAGGATGCATTATTTTTAAGGCTTCACATAATGCCAAATTGTGCTCCAGAAAATTTGTTCCAATTTACATTCCTATTATTAGTGTTAAGACAGTGACAAATTAGAAGCTGTCAAAATTATTGTATATTATAATCTAAATACAATTTTTTGAGTATCAACTGAATAGGAGAAATACACTTATTTTGTTTATTCAATTTACGATCATTTCAATACTGGTGAAGTTGTATAAAATTTTCATATATTTCTTTTATGAAATCATTAAAAAAAATCACCATAGCAGAGTGCCTGGGTGGCTCAGCAGGTTAAGTGGCTGCCTTCAGCTCGGGTCATGATCCTGGGGTCCTGGGATTGAGCCCACAACGGGCTCCCTGCTCAGCAGAGAGCCTGCTTCTCCCTCTCCCTCTGCCTGCTGCTCTGCCTACTTGTGCTCTCTCTCAACAAATAATAAATAAAATCTTTAAAAAAAAAAAATCACGGGGCGCCTGGGTGGCTCAGTGGGTTAAGGCCTCTGCTTTCAGCTTGGGTCGTGGTCCCAGGGTCCTGGGATCGAGCCCTGCGTCGGGCTCTCTGCTCGGCGGGGAGCCTGCTTCCCGCCCCCCGCCCCCCCAGCTGCCTCTCTGACTGCTTGTCATCTCTGTCTGTCAAATAAATACATTTAAAAAAATAAATAATTAACTAATTAAAATAAAATAAAATAAATTAAAAAAGGGGCGCCTGGGTGGCTCAGTGGGTTAAGGCCTCTGCCTTCAGCTCGGGTCGTGCTCTCAGGGTCCTGGGATCGAGCCCCACGTCGGGCTCTCTGCTTGGCGGGGAGCCTGCTTCCCTTCCTCTCTCTCTGCCTGCCTCTCTGCCTCCTTGTGATCTCTGTCTGTAATAAATAAATAAATAAATAAATAAATATCACCATAGCATCTGTACAGTGTCTTCATCTGAGTTATTAATAAGAGTAAGGAAGAAAGCTTGGATGAGGACAGCTCCAATAGTTAACTTTAATCTTCCAAAAAAGTCAAAGAGGAAGAAACATTTTCTAATTCATTCTATGAGGCCAGCATTATTCTGATACCAAAACCAGACAAAGACTAAAGAAAACTACACATCAATATCCCTTTAAGCACTGATTTTTTTAAAAAAATCAACAAAATACTAGTAAACTAAAACCAAGGATATTTTAAAATGCATTAGATACCATGACCAAGTGGGATTTATTCCTGGAATACAAGGATGGTTCAGTGCATGAAAATCAATGTAATAATGACTAATTAACAGAATAAAGGGGGAAACCCTCAAGATCACTTCACCTAGTGCAGAAAGGGCATCTGAAAAATTCAACAACTTTTCAAGATAAAAAACAGTCGACAAACAAGGAATAGATGGAAACTATCTCAACATAAAATATAATCATAAATGAAAAACCCACAGCTAACATTAAAGTCAATAGTGAGACTGAAAGCTTTTCCTTTAAGATTGAGAAAAAAAGGATGCCTGGGTGGCACAGTCAGTTAAGCATCTGCCTTCTGCTCAAGTCACGATCTCAGGGTCCTGGGATGGAGTCCAGTATTGAGCTCCTTGCTCAGTTGGGGGCCTGCTTCTCCCTCTGTCTGCCACTCCCCCTGCCTGTGCTCACTCTCTCTGACAAATAAATAAATAAAATCTTTAAAAAAAATGCCCACTTTCAGGGTGCCTGGGTGGCTCAGTGGATTAAGCTGCTGCCTTCGGCTCAGGTCATGATCTCAGGGTCCTGGGATCGAGCCCCGCATTGGGCACTCTGCTCAGCAGGGAGCCGGCTTTCCCCCACCCCACCCCCACCTGACTCTCTGCCTACTTGTGATCTCTCTGTCAAATAAATAAATAAAATCTTTGAAAAAAAAAAAATCCAGCCTTTAAAAATAAATAAATAAATAAATAAAATAAAAATAAAAATAATTTTTAAAATGCCCACTTTCACCAATTCTATTTAACACAGTACTGAAGTCCTAGAGAGAGCAATTTGGCAAGAAAAAGAAAGAAAAGGCACCCAAATCTGAGAGAAAGTAGAAGCACCACTGTCTGCAAATTACATGATTGTACATGTAGAAAATGATAAAGATTCCACATTAAAAATCAACAGTGAAAAAAAACAAATTCAGAAAACTTGCAGGATACAAAATTAACACACAAAAATCAGCTGGTTTTTATACAATAACAATGAATAATCTGAAAAGTTAACTATTTCATTTATAGTAACATCAAAAACATAGTTAGGAATAAATTTAACCAAAGAGACTTGCACACCAAAAACTACGAAACTTTGCTGAAAGAAATCAGACGACACAAATAAACAGAAAGACATGACATGGAAATGTTCACAGACTAGGAAATTTAATAATGTTAAGATGCCAATACTACCCAAAGCAATCTACAGATTCAATGCAATCCCTATCAAAATCTCAATTACTTTTTTTTTTTTGCAGAAGCAGAAAAATCCATCCTAAAATTGTTATGGAATCCCAAGGGACCTTGAATTGCCAAAACAATCTTGAAAAGAAGAACAAAGTTATAGATCTCACGTTTCCTGATTTCAAAATCTACTACAAAGCCAGAGTAATCAAAGCACTGTATACTGGCAAGAAGACAGACATAGAGAAAAATGGAACAGAGCCCAGAAATAAACCCTTACATGTATGGTCAATGAGTTTCCCCAAGGGTGCCAAGACCATTCAAATGAGAGAAAGGACAATCTTCTCAACAAACAGTGTTGAGAAAACTAGGTATCCATACACAAAAGAATTAATTAGACTCTTACCCTATACCATCTACAAAAATTAATACACATCTAAGAGCTAAAAATTCTTAGAAGAAAACACAGGGGGAAAAGCTTCATGACATTGGATTTTAAAATGATTTCTTAAGTAAGACACCAAAAGCATGGGTGACAAAAGTAAAAACAAACAAACTGGATTATATCAAAACTTAAAACTTGTATACACCCAAGGGCCCTATCAACATGGTAAAAAGGCAACCCAAAGAACAGGAGAAAATATTTGTACATCATGTATCTGTTAAGTGATATATATATAGCAGTCCTGGGGCACCTGGGTGGCTCAGTCATTAAGCATCTGCCTTCGGCTCAGGTCATGATTCCAGGGTCACTGGATCAAGCCCCGCATCGGGCTCCCTGCTCAGCGGGAAGCCTGCTTCTCCCTCCCAGTCCCCCTGCTTGAGTTCCCTCTCTTGCTATGTCTGTCTGTCTGTCTGTCTCTCTCTGTCAAATAAATAAATAAATAATTTTTTTTAAAAAGCCTTAAAATTCAACAAAAAAACAGACAACCCAACTAAAAATAGGCAAAGGATTCGAACAGGCATTTCTCTAAAGAAGATACACAAATGGCCAAAAAGCACATAAAAACATGCTTAACATTACCAATTAAGAAATGCAAATCAGGGAGTGGCATGCCTGGGTGGCTCAGTCAGTTGAGTGCCTGACTCATGATTTCATCTCAATCATAATCTCACAGGTCATGAGATCCAGCCCTGCATTGGGCTTCACACTCAGTGGGGCAGTCGGCTTAAGATGCTCTCTCTCTCTCTCTCTCTGCCCCTCCCCCAGCTCATGCACATGTGTGCTCTCTCAAATAAATAAATCTTTAAAAAAAGAAGAGGGTGCCTGGGTGGCTCAGTGGGTTAAGCCTCTGCTTTAGGCTCGGGTCATGATCTCAGGGTCCTGGGATCGAGTCCCACATCGGGCTCTCTGCTCGGCGGGGAGCCTGCTTCCCTTCCTCTCTCTCTGCCTGCCTCTCTGCCTACTTGTGATCTCTGTCAAATAAATAAATAAAATATTTAAAAAAAAATAAAAAATAAAAAAAGAAGAAGAGGAGGAGGAGAAGGAGGAGGAGGAGGAAGAAATGAAAATCAGGGACACCTGGGCAGCTCAGTTGGTTTGTTTCGGCTCAGGTCATGATCTCAGGGTCGTGAGATTGAGCCCTCCACTGGGCTCCATACTCAGTGCTAAGTCTCCTTGAGATGCTCTTTCACCCTCTCCCTCTGCCCCTCCCCCACACCTGTGCTCTTTGAATAAATTAAATCTTTTAAAAATACAAATCAAAATCACAATGAGATAACCACTTTATACATTAGGATGGCTATTACCAAACAACACAAATCAAAAACAGAAAATAACAAGTACTGGCAAGGAAATGGAGAATGTGGAACCCCTGTGTTGTCAGAAGGAATGTAAAATGGTGTAGCCATTGCAAAAAATGTCATGGTAGTTCCCCCCAAAATTAAACAACTATCATACGATCCAGTATCCACTTCTGGATATACACCCAAAACAATAAAAAACAAGGACCTGATGAGGTACTTGTACCCATGTTCACAGTAGCACTATTTATAACAGCCAAAAGGTGGAGCAACCCAAGAATCCATCAATGTATGAATGAATAAATAAACTGTAGTATGAACACACTATGGACTATTTTTTTAAAAAAGATTTTTATTTATTTATTTGACAGACAGAGATCACAAGTAGGCAGAGAAGCAGGCAGAGAGAGAGGAAGGGAAGCAGGCTTCCCGCTGAGCAGAGAGCCCAACATGGGGCTCTATCCCAGGACCCTGAGACCATGACCCGAGCCGAAGGCAGAGGCTTTAACCCACTGAACCACCCAGGCGTCCCACGCTATGGACTATTATTCAGCCTTAAAAATTAAAGGAAACCTGGGGCACCTGGGCGGCTCTCTCAATTAAGTGTCTGACTCTTGGTTTTGGCTCAGGTTATGATCTCAAGGTTGTGAGACTGAACCCCGGGTCGGGCTCTGTCTGCGCTCAGTGCAGAATCTGCTTGAGTGTCTCTCTCCCTCTGCTTCTGTCCCCACCCCCACTCACTCTCTCTAAAACAAACAAACAAATAAATCTTTTTTTAAAAAGGAAATGTGAAGGACGCCTGTGGGTGACTCAGTTGCTTAAGCATTTGCCTTCAGCTCAGGTCACAATCCCAGGGTCCTGAGACTGAGTCCCACATTGGGCTCCTTACTAGCGGGGAGCCTGCTTCTCCCTCTGCCTGCTCTACCTGCTACTTACCCTGTTTGTACTCTCTCTCTCTCTAACAAATAAATAAAATCTTTAAAAAAAAGGAAAAGGAAATTTGACAATGCTACAACATGGATGAATCCTGAAGACATTATGCTAAATAAAATTAGCAAATCACAAAGAGACAAATAATGGTTTCCACTCCTATGTTGTACCATAGTCAAATTCTTAGAGACAGAAGAAGTATGGTTGTCAGAGGCTGGAGAGAGGGAGGAATGGAGAATGAGTATCTAATGGGTGCAGAGTTTTGGTTTGGGAAGATGAAAATATTCGGGATATAAATGGTGGTGATGGTTTCCTATCAATGCAATATATTTAACACCAATGAATATACACTTAAAAATGCTTAAAATGGTAAATTTTATATTATGCACAATTTTGTATTTACTACAATTTAAAAAACACCCCAAAAGGGGTGCCTGGGTGGCTCAGTTGGTTAAGTGTCTGCCTTCAGCTCAGGTTATAATCCCGGAGTCCTGGAATTGAGCCCCACATCAGGTTCCGTGCTGATCAGGGAGCCTGCTTCTCCCTCTCCCTCTGCTACTCCCCCTGCTTGTGGTCTCCCTATCTCTGTCAAATAAATAAATAATATCTTTAAAACAAAAACAAAAACAAAAAAGAGTCAACTTCATTTCATTTTCAATTGGCAACTTTCAAGAAACATGAGTGAGCGAGCATACAACAGGAAGATGGGGAGGAGAGGAGGATAAATTCAAATACCCTCCATTTCTGCTTTAGTGAGTCATTGTTACTAAAAGGACTGATCTAGAATACTTTTTAAGTTTGGAGATTTTAAAATCCAACCTTTATCACACTGGGGAAAAGTATTACAATTTGGACGTAGCCATGTAACACAGTGAAAAGCTACGTCCTGTGGTTGTGCATTCAAACCTGTACCCTCATCATCTGCCAGCTGACCTATCTGGGTCTTGATTACTTTAAAATCTGTCACCTGAAACTGAGTATTCATTCATATACAATATAGCTTTTAATAATTAAGAGTTTAGTAAAAAAGAAAAAAAAAACAAAAACAAAACAAAACAAAAACCTTCTTAACCATTTTTCAATGTACAGTTCTGTGGCATTAAGTATATTTATATTGTTGTGCTACCACTACGAACATCCATCCATAGAATTTTCACCTAAACAGTAACTCCCTATTACTCCCTCCCTTTAGCCCCCTGGCAACCACCATTCTACCTTCTGTGTCTAAGTGCAATATAGCTTTCATATTACATTTTCTATTTGAAAAAGCAGTACAAGAGTATGATAAATGGCATCAGACAAATAGATCAGTGAACAGAATAGAGTCCAGAAGTACACCTACATACATATGGCTAATTGATTTTTAAAAAGGTACAAAGACAATTTCTTAATTCAATGAGAAAGCAGTCTTTTCAACAGAGGAATGCAATATTTAGATATTTATTTTAAAAACACAAAACACTTCCAACACCCCCCCCATACAATATACAAAAATTAGCTTCAAGTGGATCATAGATCTAAATGTAAAACCTCAAACAAATTTCTGGGAGAAAACATAGAAGAAAATCTTTATGGTCTTGAGACAGATTTCTTACATATATAACATGAAAAACATAATTCATAAAAGAGAAAGTTGACAGACTGAACTTTATCATAATCAAGCACTTGTATTCTTCAAGATACACTTGTTGTTTATTTTTTTTAAAGATTTTATTTATTTGACAAACAAATCACAAGTAGGCAGAGAAGCAGGCAGAGAGAGAGAAGGGGAAGCAGGCTTCCTGCTGAGCAGAAGCCCGATACGGGGCATGATCCCAGGACCCTGAGATCATGACCTGAGCCAAAGGCAGAGGCTTAACTCAATGAGCCACCCAGGCACCCCTCAAGATACACTGTTAAGAGAACAACAACAACAACAAAAAGCCACAGCCAAGGAGAATATTTTTGCAAAGAATATATTCAATTCCATTTTTCCCCTAACCCCATCAACTCTAGGGTTATAGAAGGGATCAATTTAATAGAAATTAACCATGGCTTGACTGTTTGTGTGCCCACCTAGTTTCGTAGTAGGACTTTTCCCTCCTGTCTTACCCACTATTTCCTAGTAGTTCTTCACAGTATCTCACATGAGTTCACCAACAGTTCAGTCCAGAATGTGTGACATCCACCTCAACTCATCCTTGTGAGTCTACAAGCAAGTAGACAGCACCTCAGGCTCTCCCCGTTGGCCACATCACCACAATGCAATCTGTGTCAAGTCCAAGGGTATTCCCTCCAGAGTCCCAAGTGAACCACAGTGAGAATGTGTGTAACTTAGAAGTGATACAAATCACCATCCCCATTCTGCCCACTCTTTGCCATCTAAGCCTCAACATGAAAAAATATACATATTTTGTTTGTATACACATACACACACACACACACACACACACACACACACACATAGATATCTGATGAAGGGTTTATGTCCAGAAACAGACTCCCACACACATCCCTCTCAAACCTCAACAATAAGAACACAAACAACCCAATTTTTTTTTTTTAATTTTTTTATTTATTTGTTAGAGAGAGAGCGAGCAAGCACAGGCAGACAGAGTGGTAGGCAGAGGCAGAGGGAGAAGCAGGCTCCCCGCGGAGCAAGGAGCCCGATGCGGGACTCGATCCCAGGACGCTGGGATCATGACCTGAGCCGAAGGCAGCTGCTTAACCAACTGAGCCACCCAGGCGTCCCAAACAACCCAATTTTTAAATGGCCAAAAGATCTGAAAAGGTACTTCACCAATAAAGATATAAGGATGGCAAATAAGCACATAAAAAAATATTCAATATAGTAACTCATTAGTGGGGCCCCTGGGTGGCTAAGCCAGTTAAGCACCCAACTCTTGACTTCTGCTCAGGTCTTGCTCTCATCAGGTGAGATCAAGCTATGTCAGGCTCCACACTCAGCGGGGCATCTGCTGAAGATTCTCTCTCCCCCATTCCCTCTCCCTTTGCCCCTCTCCCCATTCACGCATGCACGCATGGATAGCTCCCCCTCTCTGTCTCTCTCTCAAAAATAAATAAATCTTAAAAAAAAAAAAAAATTAGGAGCACCTGGGTGGTTAAGCATCTCCCTCTCCCTCGCCCGTCCCCTGCATGCTCTCTCTCTCAAATGAATAAATCAGTCATTGAATAAAATAAAAATAAGTCATTAGGGAAACGTAAATTAGAACCACAAAAAGCTACTACTAATTTCAGAATGGCTAAAGCAAAGACTGGCCACACCAAGTGTTGATCAGAAGGTGGAAAATTAGAACTCTCATACATTGTTGGTAGGAATGTTAAATGATACAACTACTCTGAAAGACCAGTCATGTGATCCAGCCATTCCACCTAGGTATTTATGCAAGAGAAAGCATCTGTCCACACAAAGACTTATACACTAATGTTCACAACAACTTTATCTGTAATAGCCAAAAACTAGAAATAAGCCAAATGTCTATCAATAACAGATGAATGAGCAAATCATGACAGATCCATAAAATAAAATGTATTAACTAGTAATATAAACTTGAATGAATTTCAAAATAATTATACTAAGTGAAAGAAGTCAAAGACATTGTAGAGTTTTATTTATATGAAATTCTTAAAAATGCAATCTAATCTATAAAGACAGAAAGCAGCTCAATAGTTGAGTGACAGTGGAAAGATGGTAGGGAAAGAAAGAGGAAACGCAATGGAGTGAGAAAGAACTTCTAGGGGTAATGGATACATTCATTATCTTGATTATTTCATGGGTGTTTGGATATGCCAAAGCTTATCAAATTGCACATTTTAACTAGGAGTAGTTTACCGTATGTCAATTATACTTCAACAAAGCTGTTTTTAAAGACATACAGGCTATAGGGTGCCTGGCTGGCTCAGTCAGTGGAATGTGTGACTCTTGATCTCAGGGTTTTAAGTTCGAGCCCCACGTTGGGCATACAGATTACTTAAAAATAAAATCTTTTTTTTTTTTTTTTTAAATAGGCTCCACACCCAACATGGGTCTTGAACTCATGACCCTGAGATCAAGACCTAAGCTGAAATCAAGAGCGGGACACTTAACTGACTAAGCCAACGAAGTGCGCTAAAAATAAAATTTAAAAAAAGAAGACATGGCCAAAAGTACACAAAAATCATAAAAGGAATTTAAATAAATTTTGTTTCTATTGTCAGATCTATCAGACTTGTAATTTTTACTGTAAAAAATATAAAACTCCTGTGCATAAATACAATGTAAAAAATGAAAAGATAAACTGAAAAGAAGATAATTCTAAGGTATATGACCAGTAAAAGATTCATGTTTAAAATACATAATTTCATAAAAACTGTAAAGAAAAAGTTGGGGTTAAAAAAAAGAAAAAGTCGGGGAGCATGGGTGAATCAGTTGGTTAAGTGGCCAACTCTTGATTTCAGCTCAGGTCATGATCTCAGAGTTGTGAGACTGAGCCCCACAGCAGGCTCCCCGCTTTAGTGTGGAGTCTGCTTATCCCTCTCCCTCCCTGCACTTTTCTGCACGCTCGCTCTCTCTCACTTGCTCTCAAATAAATAAATAAAATCTTAAAAAAAAAAAAAAAAAAGTAAAGAAAAAGACAAATAAGGGACGCCTGGTTGGCTCTTGTCAGCAGAGCATGCAAATCTTGATCTTTGGTTCTTAGTTCAAGCCCCACGCTGAGTGTGGAGACTACTTAAAAATAAAATCTACAATAAAATAAAATGGCAAATAACCCAACTAAAAAATAAGAAAAAGAAATTCACAGAAGAGAAAATATGAATAGCAATAAATATAACTAAACCTGTAACCCCTTACAAGTAAGCAGGAAAAAAAAATTAAAACCACAATGAGATATCACAGTCCACCCATGCAAATGGCTAAAATTTAACTACACCAAGTATTGGCAAGAACGTGGGGCAGTGTTAAGTTTCATACACTGATAAGTGGCATAACTTGGCAGTATTTATTACAGCTGAAGGCAGACCTATATATGAACCCAGCAACTCCACTTTAAGCATATACTCTAAAGAAATTCTTGTACCCAAGCATCTCAAGATACACTGGAAAGATGTCCACCTCAACAGTTAATGTAAATAAATACCTCCAAATCCATTAATAAAAGAATGGATAAATGAATTATACTTACATAATAAGACACTACATGCCACTGAACAATGAATGTGCCAAAACTATGAAACAAATACAGATAAATCTTAGATACATTATGTTGAATTTATTTTTCCATTATGCTGAATTAAAAAGCTGCTGAAGAATACATATAATACAGCATTTAAGTAAAGCTGAAAAAAACATAGACTAATACTACAGACTGTATTAAAATGCACAAATATTAAGTAAAGAGATGCAGCAGAATAATTAAATACCAAAATCAGGATGGTGGTGGGAGATAAAAGAATCTGTGAAAGGGTATATAGGTAGCTTCAATTATTCCATTTCTTAGGTCAGGTTCATTTTATACTCTCTTTACTGTTTTCTATGTTGGAAATATTTGACATCTAACATATGCTTCAAAGTTCTGAGCAAAACTGATTTTCAACCTAGATTCTTTCACCCAGCCTAACACAAACAAGAGATAGGAGAGATCTCAGAAAGCTACTAGAGGGAACCTTCAGACCCAAAGTAAGGGTGTAAAAGGAGAACAGGACACAGGGGGTAGGAAACAGAGAAGAGGGAGAGAAGAAAAGATGTTCTAAAACAACAGCTGCTAAAATAAAAATGTATTTAAAAGGGTAACAGGCGGGGCACCTGGCTGGCTCAGTCAGTGGCTCAGATCAAGAATACAACTCTTATATTCTCTTGATCTTGGGGTTTTAGGTTTGAGCCCCATGTTGGGTGCAGAGATTACTTAAAAATATTTTTTAAAAATAAAATAAAAATAAAAAGGTAAAAGGTTAAGTACAAACCATATAGAAACCCAAGAAACAAAATGAATGTCCCACTAATTCATGCAACACATAACACTTTAGTAATTCTTCAGAACTTTTTCTATACATCACTGCTTTTTATCTTGGATATCCTTTCATACTAATACCTATAGCACTACCTTATCTGTTTAAATTTTACTTAAAAAAATACTGAAATACAACAAAAACACAAAATTCACCTACAACCCCACCACTTTAAAATTTTGTATGCAAGAAAGAAGTGAAAAATCACACTTGTATTCCATCTAATTCCACTCCCAATTTCCAACCTCCAAATAAACCCTAAAAATATTTTGGTACAAATGCCTTAGGTACATAAACAAAAGCTTTCCAAGTTCTTTGTAATAATCTCCTGGGCTCAAATGTCTTATTGGTTTTGTGATGTTCAAAGGGTACTTAATTTTTTGGCATTTCCAAGCCTAAAATATAAAAGATTTCTGCATTCCTACTCTCCCTTAAATTAGTAAGGTCTTCCCTTCTTAACCATATACTTACTTCAATTTTTTAGCTTGGAACCAAGGCCAACAAAGCGGACTACAGAAAAGTGACAAGGAAAATCATTTATTTATAATCTATACAAACTGGAAAAGAACAATGTTGTTTACTCAAACCCATATATATTAGACCTCAAAATTATTAAGCAATAATTAAACATGGAATAGTTTCACTTATACTCCTCTTACCTAAGGGCAAACTAATTTGAAGGTGGATAAATACATATGATCATCAAACACTGACTACAGCTCTATTGTAGCAATAAACAAACGTAACATAAAAATTGTTTAATGTTCATCTTCTCCACTAAACAATAAACTAGGAGGGCAAGAACCATATCTGGTTTCTCATCACTGTAGACCAGAACCCAGCATATTGAGTAGTATATAGCAGGTATTCTGTAATGACTTGCTTCTGATGCTTGGTACTATTTTTAAAGGATTTGCTAACTTATTTTTGAAGTTTGATTAAAACAGTTTTTGAGGGGCGCCTCGATAGCTCAGTAGGTTAAGCATCAGCCTTCAGCTCAGGTCATGATTCCAGGGTGCTGGTATTGAGCCCTCTGATGGCTCCCTGCTCAGTGGAGAGCCTGCTTCTCCCTCTCCCTCCGCCTCTTGCTCTGTCCCCCTTTCTCTCTGTCAAATAAATAAATGAAATCTTTAAAAAAAAAAAGTTTTTCAGATATACATCTTTGATGAGAGTAAAATATGACTGTATATTAAAACAAATTCAGGGGTGCCTGGGTGGCTCAGTGTAGGTGAAGCATCTGCCTTCAACTCAGGTCATGATCCCGGGGATCCTGGGATTGAGCCCTGTGTCCGGTTCCCCGTTGAGCAGGGAGTCTGCTTCCCTCCTTCTCCCTCTGTCCCTCCCCCAATTTGTGCATTCTCTCTAATAAAATCTTTTTTTAAAATTCTAAATAAATATGTAAATAAATAAAACAAATTCAACTAAGTAGATGTGGTTCCAGATTCTCACTGCTTCATTCAAATCCTACAAAGGAGAGCAGCATAATATTGACCAAACTGCACTAATGAGAATTTTTACAAGGAAATGGTTAGATCCTATTTTTTAGATGGGTGTTCACAGATTAATGATATGCTAGTCATGAATTTTGTTTGGTGGTAAATAAATATGTCAATGTTCAGAATTTTTTTGATGCTACCGCCTATTTGAATCCTCAGCCCACGTCCTACAGTGAGGAGTTTCCCCCTTAAAAGTTTTAAGCTGGAAAGGGAGTGAACTAGGTAACTTCTGAAGTTCTTCCCTCAAACATATGATTATGAAAACATGGCCACCTTTTACCCAAGAACTCAAATTCAATGTGTTACAAACTCAAATCACTTTTGGTATGTATGGATTTCAATAAAATGAGATACATAATTTAAATGGCAAACAATAAACCAGGTTAAAACCAATAAAGAAGGGAATAAAAAAAATTGTATACAGAATGATCTATTAAACAGGTCAAACTCATTATTTCCACTAGATATGGATCCCAAAGGGCATCCATATTGTTTCAACATAAAAAAAATTTACTGTAAATTACACTTCCAGTCTACAAAGCTCATCACCGGCTCTCCAAACCTAAAACTACATTGCAAATGCTCTATAAACATCTAGGAAATTTTTTTCTTTTAATGAGCTGTATATCGACAGGAAAATGGTGGAAAGCTACCCTACAGGAAATACTTTAAAACATTATTCAGGATGGAAAGGAAATAAAGAAGTTGACACACTGGGTACCTATCTGCTACCAAAAGTTATGCTAATGGCAATGTTATACTGTCCCACTTAATATTCACAATCACCTATCAGGGAGCTTTCCCTTACCTCCAATTTTTTTTTTAAAGATTTTATTTATTTATTTGACAGACAGAGATCACAAGTAGGCAGAGAGGCAGGCAGAGAGAGAGGAAGGGAAGCAGGCTCCCTGCCGAGCAGAGAGCCTGATGCGGGCGGGGCTGGATCCCAGGACTCTGGGATCATGACCTGAGCCGAAGGCAGAGGCTTTAACCCACTGAGCCACCCAGGCGCCCCCTTTACCTCCAATTTTATATTCAAGAAAAAGATGCAAGGCAAGGTTTAAGGTCACAAGAATTTAGAAAGCATATTTAGAGTGAAATCTCCTAACTTCTCTTGGATATGCTATCCATTTCATAAGACAATAAAACATAAGACAGACCAAAGTTGATGTATCCACATTTACTGTGGATAATTTCTTCTGTATTTAACATATTCACTTATCAAGTCCCTTACACACTGAAATAAAGATTTCACTCTGAAGGAAAAAGCCAAATGAGGACAATGAACATAACTAATGTAAAGAAATAACTTCAGTTCAAATTAGTACAGTGGTTTCCACTGGGGTCGACATTTATACTACAGGGGTAAGCAATAACCCACTAAGGACAGAAATATAGTATTAACATGTTAAATGATTTTCAAATATTTCATCTTTTTTTTTTTAAGATTTTATTAGAGCTCGCACACATGCACAAGAGGGGTGAGGGGCAGAAGAAGAAGCAGTCTCCTGCTGAGCAAGAAGCCTGATGTGCGGCTCAATCCCAGGACCCTGAGATCACGACCTGAGCCAAAGGCACATGCTTAACCACTGAACCCCAAAATTTCATCACATTAATATTTTTCTGTGATTGCTTATAATATAGGCACTGCATTAATAAAAGATTATTCATTTATTTCAATAAGGATAACAAATGTTTGGAGACTTAGAAAATAATCCTTGGAAAATGTTTTTCAACAGAAAAATTATGTGATTTTGAAGGAGAATCAAACCTTAAAAATTACCTCATTTAAGCAGCAATCTGAAACCTCCAAAACAAACTGATTTGGCCCAAGTCATACATCCATTCAGTGGCACCTTACTTAAAACACATAAAAATAACAATATAAGAAAAAGTTAGCTAATGGAAAGCACTAGGGTCTTTCCAGTTATTCAGCTATGACTTAAGTCTTCCTAGACCCTAGTAGCACTGGTATATAACATCAATAAACGTTTGTTGGAAAATGACTACATGGGCATTTCTCACAGCAACAAGCAATCACTAATTTGTATCATATATTCCAATGGCTTCAGGTTAGGCTGCAACTAACTATACTTCTTTAGAACCTTTTTTTTTTTTTTTAAAGATTTTATTTATTTATTTGACAGAGATCACAAGTAGGCAGAGAGGCAGGCAGAGAGAGAGAGAGGAGAAAGCAGGCTCTCCATGGAGCAGAGAGCCTGATGTGGGGCTCAATCCCAGGACCCTGGGATCATGACCTGAGCTGAAGGCAGAGGCTTTAACCCACTGAGCCACCCAGGCGCCCCTCTTTAGAACCTTTTCAAAGCAGCATGGAATCTTAAGATTTCATCATCACTCTCCAAGACTAGACAATCGAAATTTTTTTTAATGTTTTTGGTCCATTTTTATTTATTTTTAAAGATTTTATTTATTTGTCAGAGAGAGAACACAAGCAGGGGAGCAGCAGGCAGAGCAGGCAGAGGGAGAAGCAGGCTCCCCGCCAAGCAAGGAGCCCCATGCGGGACTTGATCCCAAAACTGCGGGACCATGACCTGAGCCAAAGGCAGCAGCTTAACTGACTGAGCCACCCAGGCATCCCTAGACAAACAGATTTTAATGACTTTCAACTAATAACATTTTATTTTTTTTTTCAACTAATAACATTTTAAAATACAGGTATGTAAAAAAAAAAGTAAAGATAAATTTCAAGTATCTAATACACATGAAAAAGCATGCAAATGCTGTTAAGATGAAAATTAGTAAAATGGTATGAGAGTAATTACTTGCCACTATCAGACTGGCCAATATTAAAAAGTTTAATAACACCAGTGTTAGCAAGGATATAATCAAACAGGGACTCCCAAACACTACTGACAGAAGTACATATTCTGCTTTTTGTAGGCTAGTATTCAACAAAACTTAAAATAAACATTCTCTTTAATATAGTAATTTCAATTCCAAGAATTTATGCTATGGGGGGGCACCTGGGTGGCTCAATGGTTTGTTAAAGCCTGTGCCTTCGGCTCAGGTCATGCATGATCTCAGGGTCCTGGGATCAAGCCCCGCATCGGGCTCTCTGCTTCTCCCCTCTCTCTCTGCCTGCCTCTCTGCCTACTTGTGATCTCTGTAAAATAAACAAATAAAATCTTAAAAAAAAAAAAAGAGTTTATACTATAGGTATTAATAACCACTGCTTAATATTTAAGGATGTTCACTGCAACCTTATTTATGATAATAAAGAAGAACAATGATTTAATTATGGTACATGCTCAACATGTGTTGATATAGAAAATTGTTTTCAATATACTAAATTAAAATCTAAATTGCAGATTTGAATTTTTAAGAATACACAACAGACTTAACTCTTCTGGGAGTGACTAGAGGGACTGAAGGCAAAAGAGGGCTTTTACTTTTTCCTTAAGCCTTCCTGTAGCACTATATATTTTTGATATAAAAGCACTGCTTTTATAGTTAAAAATTTTTTTTAGTTAAAAGAGTGTTGAGGGGTACCTGGGTGGCTCAGTCAGTTATGCAGCTGCCTTCAGATCAGGTCATGATCCCAGGGTCTGGGATAGAGCCCTGAAGCTTCTCCCTCTCCCCCTCCCTCCACTCGTGTTCTCTCTCTCTCTCAATCTCTCTAAAATAAAAATATTTAATTAGGGGCGCCTGGGTGGCTCATTAAGCCTCTGCCTTCAGCTCGGGTCATGATTCCAAGGTCTTGGGATCCAGCCCCGCCTCGGGCTCTCTGCTCTGCAGGGAGCCTACTGGCTCTTCTCTCTCTCTGCCTGCCTCTCTGCCTACTGTGATCTCTGTCTGTCAAATAAATAAATAAATAAATTTAAATATATATAATTAATTAATTCATTTTAAAACTAGCACAGAAGGCTTTGCTACCTGCAGAATTTAAAATCAAGAGTGTTTTTCAATGGAATACTATGTTTTCTTTTTTTAAATAGTAAATGTGTATATTCCACAAGAAAGATGTCTGTATTAGGTTTTAATATATAATCTCAACACTATTTTTCTAAAAATGTGTGTGTATATATACACAAAAAAATTCTGCAAGTATACATTCCCAAACTGTTCAAAAAAATTCTGTAAGTATACATTCCCAAACTGTTAACCAAAGAAAACTATTAATCTAGAAAAACACAGTACTGAAGTATAAGGCTATGGGACAACTGACATCCTTTACTTGCTCTTCTTTTACACTGTTCTAGTTTTTTACAATTAGATTCTATTCATGAATTGCTTGGACAATTAAAAATTCCAATCTTTAAGCAATCTTGAGAAAGAAAAACAAAGCTGCAGATATCATAATTCCAGATTTCAAGATATACTACAAAGCTGTAGTGATCAAAAAGTACAGACATACAGATCAACAGAACAGAAAAAAAAGCCCAGAAATAAAGTCACACTTATGTGGTCAATTAATATATGATGAAGGGAACAAGAATATACAATAGGGAAAAGACAGTCTCTTCAATAAATGGTGCTGGGAAAACTGGACAGGTACATGTAAAAGAATGAAAATGGACCACTTTCTAACACCATATACTAAAATAAACTCAAAATGGATTAAGGACCTAAATGTGAGGCCTGAAACCATAAAAACCTAGAAAAGAATATAGGTATCAATCTCCCTAACACCAGCCCTTCCAACATTTTTCTGATATATATCCCAAGGCAAGGGAAACGAAGCAAAAAATCAACTCCTGGGAATATATCCTTTTGCACCACAAAGGAAACAATCAGCAAAACAAAAAGACAACCTATTGAATGGGAGAAGATACTTGCAAATAATGTATCTGCTAAGGGGTTAATATCCCAAATATATAAAGAACTTAAACAACCAAACACCAAAAAAACCAAAAATTCAATTAAAAAAATGGGTAGAGGACCTGAACCAAATTTCTCCCCAAAAAACCATATAGATATCTAGTCAACAGACACATGAAAAATTGCTCAACAGCTCTAATTATCATGGAAATGTAAATCAAAGCCACAAGGAGATATCACCTTACATCTACCAAAATGGCTAGAATCAAAAAGACAAGAAATGACAAGCGTTGGTAAGGATGTGGAAAACAGTATGGAGGCTCCTCAAAAAGTAAAAATGGGGAGGGAGGGCAGTAAAAATATAAGTACCAAAACAAACAAACAAACAAACAAACAAAAACCAACCCCAGAAGTACATATGACCCAATAATTCCACTTCTGGAACTTACCCAAGGAGAACAAAAACACTAACTCAAAAAGATAAATACATCCCTGTGCTGACTATAGCATTATTTACAATAACCAAGATATGGCAGCAATGTTAAGTGCCCATCAACAGACAAATGCATATACATACATATAATAGAATATTACACAGCCATAAAAAAGGGACAAGATCTTGCTATCTGCAACAACATGGTTAGACCTAGAGGGTACTGTGCTAAGTGAAGCAGGGCAGACTGAGAAAGACAAATAACAAAGGATTTCACTCTCATGTGGATTCTAAAAAAAAAAAAAACGAATAAACAACAACAAAGGAGAATCTGACCTATAAATACAGAGAACACAAGGTTGCCAGGGGAAGGGGGGGTAGGACAATGGGGAAAAAAAGGTGGGGGGAGTGGGAGATACAGGCTTTTGGCTATAGAATGGGTAAGTCATGGGAATAAAAGGTACAGCATAGGGAATATACTCAATGACACTGTAAAAATGTATGGCTGACAGATGGTAGCTACACTTGTGAGCATAGCATAACATACAGAGAAACTGAATCACTACATTGTACACCTGAAACTAATGTAACACTGTGTGTCAACTATACTCAAAATTTCTTTTTTAATACTTACATATACACACATTCTGTATACGTATTTTACCAAAAATCAGACTAATAGACCAAGCTATTAATAACGAGATTACATGGTGGTTTCACTTTCTGCATTTATACATCTTGTCTTAAGCTTTTAGAATGAGCACGTATAAGAGTCACAAAAATTTTTAAATGTAGATATTTAGTTTTTTTTTTAAGATTTTAGAATTTATTTATTTGAGACAGGATGAGAGAGAATGTGTGCACGTCCAAGCAGGACGGGGTAGGGGGGAGCAGAGGGAGAAGGAGACTCCAGGCTGAGCAGGGAGCCTGATATGGGGCTCAATCCCAGGACCCCGAGATCATGACCTGAGCCAAAGCAAGACACTTAACCAACTGAGCCACCTAGTGGCCCCCATATTTAGTTTTACTACTTTAAGATGTATCTTAGGTATTTTAAGCATACATACTTAAAAAGCAAATTTAAGAAAATGAAAGCACAATTAAAAATATGCCTATTTTACACAACCATATATCATAAAAATGCGATTTCCAAACTAGGTCATTCTATCATATCTGGTAATAATTCCTACATATGTCCATATTAATAAAGCATTACTGTACTGGCTAATGTGACACATTCAGGCTATTTCCTTGGGAGTAAAAATACTATGTAATCAAGTGTCAGCACAAAAACCTAACAGATCACCCCAAAAAGGACAAGCAAAGCATTAAAAAAACATATTAAAGAATTCAGACACAGCACAAAAACGAGAAGAAAGAGACAAATACATTCATAGTTCCCCAGCTAGCTACATTGCAGAAATTCAGGTAAAACTAAATGAATAACCTTGAACTCAAGATATGTCTGAAACAGAATTCAATCTCAATTTCAAAAAAAATTATAATACACTGAAATATTTTTCATATGGGACAGTATGTATAATTCAAAACCTGCAAAAACTTTAAAGGGAAACTTTTTTCATAAAAAAGTTCATTATCATGTTTTAAGCTGAAACTGGGGAATCAAAATTCAGTGGTATGTATACATACAGCAATCTACTCTTCCCCCGTGATTTACTTTGCTATAATGAAAGAAAAACATGGAATTTGGGGGTGATATCAGGTTTAGAACATGGCAAAATGTTAAATGTTCTGGACCTGCTAAGTTTGGCAAATGCTGCATTAACACTTAATGCTCTCTAGGAGACTTATAAGGCATCTTAACATATATAAGACACATTAAAAAATATGTATCCCAACTTATATGAACACAGAATCCTTAGTTCAAGAAGTACTTACTAATACACAGAACTCATGGAACAAAACACAGTTTAGGAAATGCTGATATAGGAAATAGAGCATGGTCTTAGGAGTCTGAAGACTCTGCCACAGCTTACTAAGTGTGTGACCCCGGGAAAGTTACTTAACTTCCCTGAGCCTCAGTTTTCTATCTCCAAAATGAAAATAACACCATCTACCTGAGTGCTTGGCACAAAAAAGATGATTGATAAGTAAATAAATAGCCCCTCTAATTTTTCATGTAATGGTTTGTAAGTTGGCTTTAGTGAGCAATCCAAGTTTGAGGAATCTATTTTTTTTTATACCATCTTGCTCAATCCATTATCTATGTTCAAGTTTTCCAGTTTGATGTCAATCATATCCAAAATAAATGTTTCAATCTGGCTAAGCAAACCCTGTTTAAAAAAAGTCTTTAAATATTTGTGGAATATAGACAACCATGGGAAATTCTTTTTAAGATCTTATTTATTTATTTGACAGAGAGATCATAAGTAGGCAGAGAGGCAGGCAGAGGGAGGGGGGGAAACAGGCTCCCTGCTGAGCAGAGAGCCTGATGCTGGATCCCAGGACCCTGAGACCATGACCCAAGCCAAAGGCAGACGCTTAACCCACTGAGCCACCCAGGCGCCCCAACCATGGGAAATCCTTAAGAAGCATAAATAAAATTAATTTCTACTCTTCAGTAATCAAGATACAAAGAATAAGAATGGATCCCTGCTCGGAAGCAACATAAACTGGCTAACCAAAAATGTCCCTATTTCTTAATAAAGACAGGTTTAAGACTTGTTACTCTCAAGAAGTCTAGTCAGGGATTTAAGGAAGGAAGGAGATAAAAGATTAACAAATCTTGACTGAATACCAATTAAGTGCCAGGGACAATTCTAGGCACTGGGTAAACAAACAGTCAACACCTTCATGCTGCTTACATTCCAAATGCAGAGAAAGGCAAATAGACACATCTGTCATATCAGATAGTAGTTGGTAATTTAAAGAAACAGAAAGCAGTGTTAAGGAGTTGGAAGAAGATGAAAAAGCTTTGTTTTAGATAAGATAGTCAAGAAAGGCCTCTGAGGGAGGTGACAGGTGTCTAGAACTAAGTGAAAACAAAGCATACTTTAGTTTACCAATGCCTTTGCAGGCTTGAAATAAGTGGTGCTCTCTTTTAGACTTTTTATTAACATTGTTCAGAAGAGCACGATCCACAGGTAGATACAGAAATCACTACTATAAAAGAGACTGGGTGGTACCAAGTAAATGATAGCATCAAACTTCCCACTGCTTCCCAAGTCGCGTTTATAATTACGCTTTGGTCATATGCGGTACAATGTTAGCTTCTGCCATTATAACTACCTGTCATCCAGTCTCTATTTAGCCATCTCCCAAGAGAAGGCAGCACAAAAAGAAAAGATAAAGTATTAAAAATCCTTTAAAATAAAGAGTTCAAAAAATAAAATAAAGAGTTCAAGAGCTTTAAAGTTTTCATGGCCACCAATCTCAAGGAGTTAGGAAGACTGATCTTCTCCATCTCAACATCTTCGAACTGTTGCCTTATTCGGCTGCTAACTATTCCTCAATACTATAATGCCTCCAATTTTCTCCCTCCAACAACACTACTCCTCATTCCACACATGTAAATGTGTACATTGTTATATGAATGTAGGCTAAGTTGACAAGGTATGTTTCCCAGAAATGCGCAAAGTGTCCTCTCCTGTTCCTTTACAGTAAATTCTTACGATAAAGTTGCTTTTTAACATATCAGATTTTACATCAAGTGTTCCTTTTAAAGTACTCACCTCTTGAGTATTTCATTAAGTTCTACAATGGAATTCATTCAACAAATTAGTTTTCTGTGCCAGGCACTGTATTAATTGCTAGGTACCAAGTATACAAAAAAGACTAAACAAGATCCTTACTCAGGTTGGTTTACTAGTCAATACAAAAGACAAAGAAAGAAACAACTATTCAGGTACCACACTTACATAAAAGATGCTACTGGAGTATATTAAGTGAAAGAATCACCTCATTCTGTCTGCTCAAATCAGAAAACACTTCTGAAAGACTTAATATCTGAACCTGGTCTTAAAGGATAATTAGGTAGATGGGGAAGGAAGGACCTTAAGGTTAATGAGGCCAACTGAGAGAGATACTGTAGTGAAGGTAGACTCTCTCCCACCCACCCAAAAGGAAGCTGGAAAGGTTGGAGATGGGAGCTGGGAAAGGGGGAGGGAGTGGCCAGATTCTAAAAGGCTTTGTCTGCCAGGCTAGGCTCGTAAGTCAGACTTTTATTTTGTCTTTGGAGTAAGAAACCATTTAAGAATTTTAGGGAATAAAGTGCCTAATGAGATTATATTTACAATTTAGAACAAACACCAAAATGGATGAAGCCAGTCAGAAAGCAAGAGAGATTAATAAACAGACTGCTCCAATAGGACATTATGAAGCCTGAACTAAGACAGTGACAGAATGAAAAGCAAGAATTAAAAGCACAGGTATGTACAAAGTGTCAAAAAACACAAACATCTAAGAGGAAATCTATCCAGTGAAATCAGAGAAAGCTTCACAGGAGGTGGTATGTGCGGTGGGCCCTAAACAAGGAAAATTTGCTATACAGAAAATGAGAGAAAAGGACAGAGGACAGAACAGCACAGTGGGAGGGGAAGACAGAATGCTTAATGACCTGAGATCTTGTAAAAGTAGTAATTCTATCCTTTTGGAGATCAAGCAGTTGGTAAATATTTACTGAAAGCCTAAGAGGGATCTTGAAGAATCAAATGAAAATTAAGATCACCCTTCCCAAAATAATGCACTTGGAAATTTACAGGCAAAATTTTAATAACAGGAGTAACTGAGATGGCATTTTGGTCCAAGAACTCCAAGTTCAGTACCGCTAAATAAGAATAGGATTATGATGATGGGATTGGCTAGGCTAAGAGCTGATAAGTAAACTGGGAGTAAGGCGGTGAAGATTTTTTATTCTAAGGCTAAGTAATCTGGAAAACTCAGACAATTTCAGGAACACTGTAGTTTACAGATTATCTTATTTAGTCCATACAACAATACATTTAATTGGATAACAGTAAGTACTATTATTATTCTGTCAATGAGAAAACTAAGGGTTAAAGAAAATAACATACCAAGGTACCTCTCTAGTTTAAATGGTGAAGCCTGTATGCCTATCTGCTTTAGACCCTTTGAACTCAATTACTAACCTAGGAGAAACTTAAATATATGCCTTACTTATTTTAACATTTAAAAATCTATAAAGTCACTATTAGCCTACAACCCAAAAGTTCTTCATATAAACAAGGTTTACTCATAAAACTACTTTGGTATTCTCATAGTATAATCATTCACTCAATAATTTCAAATTTGTTAAGGTTACTTAAAAAGCCTTCAAAACACGTATTTCAAAGAAAACTACCAGTTGTATAACTTTAGGAATCATAATGCCCCCCCCAAAAGCAAAAATTTGAGAGGATATTATCAATTTTTCAACAAAACAAAGAAAGGCTTTTTTCTGGAGTTAATCTTATCCACACCGTTTGGAAGACAATGTTTTCAGAAAAGGAATTAAGGGAAAGGAGGGAAAAGCCACATCCCATAGTCATTGAATACAAATGTTCACTGAACACAAGTTGATCTAAGTATCATTTTCTTAGTAACTATTACTTCTGAAGTTTCATTTTTATCATCTTCACAAACTTCTGAAAATTGAAAACATGCCCAGAATGAGACAAGCTCTCTATCCTTTCATATGCTGGTTTATTTCTTGATTTGGTGCAATTCCAAAGATAGAGCCATACTGCAAGCGGTAGAGCGAATATGGTCCCAGCCTGTTGCAGGAGGAATCTACTTGGTACAACCTAAGTCTCTGGAACACTTCTAAACTAAATACCTGATGGGGCACCTGGTTGGCTGTTGGTTAAGCATCTGCCTTTGGCTCAGGTCATGATCCTGGGGTTCTGGGATCAAGCCCCAAGTCTCCCTGATCAGAGGGGAGTGTGTTTCTCCCTCTGCCCTTCCACCTGCTTGTGCTCTCTCTCTCAAATAAATAAATAAAATCTTTAAAAAGGAAAAAAAAAAAAAAAACCTGAACACCTGATGAAAATATTTTGTGGCAGTTAAGTATCCCAGAGAACACAAGTCAGGTTACTTATCTTTACATATTAAGTGCTTCTAGAAGGCATGTTCCTGTCCCCAGCACACAGTGCAATGTCAGGCACACCACAGTGAGGGGATGAATAAATCTTATTCTGCCTTTCAAATGTGAAACCAGGAGCTATTCAACCAAATTTGAATGGTGACACTGTTCCTCCTTCATCATAAAATTATGAACAAGGATTTTATCTTGGCTATTGAAAAAAAAAAGTGACAAAAATATTGTGGCAAATATTGTGAAGAGCTGCTATAAACTTTCTAGTCTACTGTTTGTATAAAGCATCACAAGGTGATAAAGGCCAGAAAACAATATAAATTCCACAGGCACAGTTTGCCCAAGGTTATTAGCTAGTACGTGGAAAAGTCACAATTAGGACCCAACTAGCTCTCAATCCAATGTGCTTCCTATTATATCAGTCATCACAGGAACATCTTTCTTATTTCACTTATCAGTCCAAAAAAAATATTTTGGGAAAAATTTTAGGCAAAAGGAAAACTCATAGAAAAGACAAATTACAAAAGTACTTTCCTTCTGAAATTCTTCTGTGCCCTGACATTTCTAGGTGTCACCAAGACTCAAGACATTTAAACATTCAGTTAAAATGAGATAGATGAGAGCCACAAGTACCAGGCATGAAGAAAAAAAAGAAAGAAAGAAGTTTTATATATATATATATAGTATCCTCTGACAAACTTCAATTTGATTAGTTACATCCATTCTTGTTATCTTTCTATGATGACAACACAAACTTAGAAGGCTTCCCCCAAACCTACATCTTTTCGTCATCCTCACTCTTCCTCCTTGTCCAATTAGCTCCCCATTCTCCCAAAGCTTCGATTTTCCTTCACATCTCTACCTTTTGGCACTGAAATGCTCCACTCCCCTCCCTTCCCTCAACACTGCCATGATGCATTTTTATCCTTTCAGCCATAGGGGCTTCCTGGACCACCCTATCTAAAGTGGCCTCTCCCAGTTACTTCTAAGTTCATAACTACAAATCACAGTTAAACTTTTAATTTATTTTTACTAGTTAACTGTCGTTCCCATTAGGATGTCCCATGATGGCTTTCCCCTCTACATTGTCTCTACAACACCTCCTTTTCCATCATTACCAAAACTGGTTTTAGAAATAGTTATTTCTACCACCTCTTCCTAACTGTAAGCTCATCAAGGGTAAAGTGCTGTCTTACTCATTTGCTCAGCTCCTGGTGAAGAGCCTGACACCATCCAATGCATTCAGTAAAAGTTTGTTAAAATAAATGTGTGTAGTAAAGTAGGAATATTCATTAATAGAGAAAAAGCAAAGAACAATTTACACCTCAACACTTCCTAGTGCAGGGAAATGCTGTAGGGTGTAGACATAAAAACTGTAATGATACAATGTATTAGCAAGGACAAAATTCCATTTGAAGAGATGAGGTGTCTCTGGCTCGGCAGAGAGGAGGTAGAAAAGCTATCAAGCAAGTCTACTTTTTATTTTCCACTGGACCACCAGAGCAAATTGTCCCCTAAAATTACAACTTTGGAACACTGCAATTTATTCAGCAAACTTAACTACTCATCAAGTGTCCAAGTACCGACATACTATTATTTTGCATTCTCTAAGATACTCCAGGTGAGGAGCAGAGGGTTGGCCCTGAAACGTGGTAGAACAAACAGCAGAAGTAATAATGGCTTATCTTTATAGAGAAAAATCCCGAAATGGCCATGCAGACCAATCTAAACATACCAATAAATACGTAACCACAGGTTAGGACCCACTATAGCACAGAAATGGTCATACTACTACCAAAAGAAACCACACTCACACTCCCCCCACCTTTCTCAATCCTCTTCGACTCAAAGATCGTAATAGCCACTACAAAGCTCAATAGCCTCATTCCTGGTAGCACAAACCTCAAAGGAATACAGGAGAGGCGAAAAGAACAGCTTCACAGTCTCCCCCCTCCCCGCCTCAAAAAAATAAAAGAAAACAAGAAAAAATAAAAAACCAAACAACCAATGGGCTCCACAATCCCTAATGAGAAAGCCCCAGACGCCTTTCAAAGCCAACTGTCAGACCTTTTAGGGGCCCAAATGACGTTGACTCCAAAGATAAGTCTCTGGCCTCAACATATATCTCCGGATTATTCAGGAAAACCCAGGTTTTCCAGTTTGGAGATATGCACTCAAAAAAGGATCTCCCAGCAGAACGAGCAATCAATCTCTCAGGAGGCAATGGCGCTCCAACCACCCGGCAGGGGGACAGGCAACGGCGACAGGGCACGGCCCTTCCAGGGAGCCGCCGGCGCCCTCCGGGCTCTCAGTCTGGCCCAGCACAACCCGCCCTGGCGGTGGCCAAAGTCGGGCAGTGGTGAAGGGGGGCCAGCGGTCGAGCTTCCCGAGCTGGGCCTTCCCGGCCCGGGGGCGCGGCGAGACGCGAAGGTGGCGCCTTTCAGTCCGGCCCCGGCTGCGGCAACGGATCGGGGGCCTCTTCCCCTGGCCTCCCCACACCGCCACCCTCACCCAGCCAGTCAGCCAGCCCCTCACCTGGCAGAAGCTCCGGCAGTAGTTCAAAGATGAGACCTCCGACACCTCCTGCTCCCTCAGCTCTGTCTCCAGCTGCCACAGACACGGTCGCAGTCCCGGGGCTCCAGGCGCCGGAGATGCAGGGCGATGACCCCGAGCCATGGACTCAGTCTCGGTTCCGTCTCCGGCTCCCGTTCCCGCCGGAGCCTCAGCCCCGGCCCCGGCGGCGACGGCGGCGTCTCCCTTTCCGTCCGCCATCTTCCCACGGCCCAGCAGCGCGTAGGCAACCAAGCCACGTGATTCAGCCCCGGCCCCGCCCCCGGCCGACCGCACGTGGTGACGCACTCCTTGGCGACGCGGGCGCGGGCCGGATTCCGTCACTGGGTCTCAGGGTACTCCTCCTCTCGGCGGCCTTCCCAACAGCCGCCCTGGCAACAGCCAGGAGGCTACTGGCCTCAGTCGCACCTGCCTCAGCCCTTCTAGACTCTTTAGAGTCACGAAGTCACCGAGCCTGACATACATGTAGACATAACCCAGATATGAGAGGGATGACACTGGAGCTGCGATCTCAAGAACGAGAGAAAAACATCACCAGTAGAAGGAACGTAAGCAAAGGTTATGAAGCTGAAATGAAGACTAGCTCCGTGGGAAGGTGGTTTTTAACAGTGGGCATTACAAGTCAGTAGAGAAAGGATAACACTTCAAGAAATGGTGCTGAGAAGATTTTTTTCCAAAAGGAAAGAAAAATAATAAATGTTTCAAACCATATCCAAAAATAAATCCCAGAAGGGTTAAAGGCCTCGAAATATTTTTCAGGAAATATATCTGTATGATATCAGAATAAGGAAAATTTTTTTAAATAAGATCCAAAAGGTACAAACCATGTGAGAAAATATTGTTAGATTTGACTGCATTAAAATTTGTTAATTCTGTAACAACATAAGTTTAAAAAGATGCAACACAAAGACAAGCCAAAAGCTGGAAGGTATTCAAATAGCTAAAAGCATCAAAAGATTAATATCCAAAAAAGTTCCCAAAATCAAAAGGAAAAAAAGCATACAATCTAGTAGAAAAGTAAATAAAGGGTATACAGAGCTAGTTCACCAAAAAAGAAATATGAATGGCCAATAAACCCATGAAAAGATGTTTAACTTCACTGTACTATCAAAGTACAAATTAAAACAACATATGGGGCACCTGGCTGGCTCAGTCAGAACAGTACGTGATGCTTGATCTCAGGGTGGTGAGTTCCAGCCCCATGTTGGGTGTAGAGATTAGATAAATTATATGTAGATATAATTCATACCATTAGATTGGCAGAAAATTTAAATTAGTACCATGTTTTAGGATATAGGAATATTGAATTTATTGCTAGAGGAGGCATTTATTGGTACATCACTTAGAAGAATGTATAATATTTAATAAAATTGAAGATACACGTGTCCTGTGACTCAGCAACTCCTAACGATAATGAGTTGATAACCCATTGAGATTTATTATGTGTCAGGCAGTTTTTAAGGTTCCTTACATATTTCAAATCATTTCATCCTACTAACAATACCATGAAAAGTTTTTATTATTGCTTTCATTTTATAATTCAGGAAACAGACACAGAGAATTTAAGTAACGTGACCAAAGTGACAGAACTAGCAAATTATGGTGCCTGGACTTCAATCCTAAGTAGTCTGTTCCAAAATCTGACCTCTTTTTTCTTTTTTTCTTTTTTTAGGTGGGGCAGGAGAAAGAGAGAATCTCGCGGGCACAGAGCCTGCTGAGCTTGATCTCATGACCATGAGATGATGACCTAAGCCAAAATCAAGACTCCATCACTTAACCGACTGAGCCACCCAGGTGCCCCAAGAATCTGACCTTTTAACCACTATGTTGCTGGTGTTCATCGTAACACTATTATAATGATAAAATATTGGAAACAACCTAAATGTTCAACAAAAGAGATATGGACAAATTATGGTATATTCACACATGGAAATATATAGCCAGTAAATGAATGAATGAAAACATCATATATTAGCATAGTAAACTGCATACCTCAACATTGATTAATTAGCACCTATTGTGCACTGAACACTTTCTCAGGTAGTAGAGATTCAGAGAACAACATATTCTAATGGACAACTGTGACTAAATATTAATGTGTTAGGTCTAGGTAGTGGGAACATGGCTTTCTATAATATTCTCTGTGCTTTTTTGGTATCTTTAGAATATAAATAATTAGGTTTAAAAAGGCGAGATTGGGTGGAATGGAGAGAAGGTCAGTGTATCTGTAGTGTGGTTCCAGATAGGAAGGGTGGTGGAGATGAGGTTGAAGGAGAAAAGTGCCAGATAATATAGGATTTTATAGCTCAAGGCAAGCAGTGGGGATTTAAAAGTGTGATGGGTAGGGGCGCCTGGGTGGATCAGTTGGTTAAGCATCTGATTCTTGATTTTGGTTCAGGTCATGATCTCAGGGTTGTGAGATCTATCCCCACATCACCGTCTGCTCCACACTCCCTGCTGATCTTCTCTCTCCCTCTGCCCCCCTTCCTACTGTGCTCTCTCTTGCTCTCTTTCTCATTCTCTCTCAAATAGATAAATAAATCTTACAAAATGTGACACATAACCACTGGAAAGTGTTAAGTGGTTGTGTGATATCATCTGATTTACACCCTTGCTGCCACCATATGCAGAATAGGTGGTGGGAGGCAAGAATGAAGCTATTGTAGCAGTCCCAATAGTGAAGGTAAACAGATTAAGGAAACATTTTGGAAGCAGAACTAACAGAAAATGCATGGGTTATGAGGAGTGAAGGAAAGAGAAGAATCTGAAGTGGCCACATGGCTTTTGGGTTGAATGGTTGGCAATGACGCTTACCGAGAAAAAATGAAGAATTAGAAAAGAACAGATTGGGGGGAAAGGGAGAGAGAACCAAGAGTCCTGCTTGGGACAGGTACAGGTTAGTTTTAATTTTCCTATGAGATATCCAAATGGATGCACTTGGATATATGTCTTTGGAACTTCAGGTAGAGCAGCGCTGGAGACACAGAGCCATCAGTTATGTTCCTGCTGTAAGATAACAACAACAGAGAAAACCACAAACCTTCTTTGACTCCACCACATCCTCCTCTAAGTTTCCATCCCATTTTTCTACTCTCTTTTCTAGAAAAACTCCTATACAGAGCTGGCCAAGCCCTCTGTTTATACTTTCTTCTCATTCTCTCTTGAACACTTCTCAGCCAGGCTTTCATCCCCACTCCTAACTGAAACTGCTTTTTAAATTTTTATTTCATTTTTAAAAGATTTTATTTATTTTTCAGAAAGAGAGAGCATAAGCAGGGGGAGCAGCAGGCAGAGAGAGAAGCAGGCTCCCCACTGAGCAAGGAGCCTGATGTGGGACTCGATCCCAAGATCCTGGGATCATGACCTGAGCCAAAGGCAGACACTAAACTGACTGAGCCACCAAGGCATCCCTGAAACTACCATTTTTTTTTAAAGATTTTATTTATTTATTTGACAGAGAGAGAGAAATCACAAGTAGGCAGGGAGGCAGGCAGAGAGAGGAGGAAGCAGGCTCTCCGCGGAGCAGAGAGTCCGATGCGGGGCTCGATCCCAGGACCCTGGGATCATGACCTGAGCCGAAGGCAGAGGCATTAACCCACTGAGCCACCCAGGCGCCCCGAAACTACCATTTTTAATGTTACCAGTAATTTCCACTTGTGCTGAATCAAATGACAAAGTATCAGTCCTTTATCTACTCTCTTGGCAGTGTTTGGGCTTGTTGATCATTCCCCAGTATTGGATTTCACTTGACTTCCAAGCCTCCATGGTCTCCTGGTGTTTCTTCTTGATTTCTTTTCTTGCTTTCCCTTCTCTTTCTGATTTCTAGATGTTCCAAGCACAGCCCTCAAAATCTTTTTTAAAGATTTTTATTTATTAATTTGAGAGAGAGATTGCGACCAGGGTGAGGAGCTGAGGGACAAGGACAAGTAGATTCCACGCTGAGCGCAGAGCCCAACATGGGGCTTAATCCCATGACCATGAGATCATGACCTGAGTGGAAATCAAGAGTTGGATGCTTAACTGACTAAGCCACCCAGGCTCCCCAACCTCTTGTCTATCTATACTCATTGCTATATTCACCCAATTCTGACACCACTTACATACTTACACCCATTAATACCATCCAAAGGTACCCTGCCCTGGCAAAAATCTCTCTCTCTCTCTCTCTCTCTCTCTCTGTACACATACACACACACATGCACTTTATAATTATATTAAAGAACACAAGTTTCTCTATCTTTCAAGATCCAGCACTCGCCAAAAAGTACAACTTTAAATATTTGCTTTTATAACTACCACTATTCAAGCTCAGGAATATTTTCCCATTTCTTTTGCTCTATGTCCTCAACTGAAAGGCACCAAAAGAAGTGAAAGCAAGGGGGCACCTGAGTGGCTCAGTGGGTTAAAGCCTCTGCCTTCGGCTCAGGTCATGATCTCAGGGTCCTGGGATCGAGCCCCACGTCGGGCTCTCTGCTCAGCGGGGAGCCTGCTTCCCCCTCTCTCTCTGCCTGCCTCTCTGCCTATTTGTGATCTCTGTCTGTCAAATAAATAAAATCTTAAAAAAAAAAGAATTGAAAGCAAGGACTTGAGCAGATATTTGTATACATATGTTCACAACAATATTATTCGTAATCACCAAAATGTGGAAACAACCCAAGTATTCATTGAGAGATGAATGGATAAACAAAATGTGGCATATATATATACAAATATACGCAATGGAATATTACTCAAATTTGAGAAGGAAGGAAATTCTGACATATGCTACACAATCGATGAACCTCGAAGATGTTTTACAAAGTAAAATATGTAAATCCCAGTGACAAATACTACATGATACTAACTATGTGAGGTACCCTAAGAATTTAAAATCAGAGACAAAAAGCAACAGTGATTTCAAGGGGCTGGGGAAAGGGAGAATAGGGAGTTAGTATTTAATAGGTACTGAGTATCAATTTTTTTGACAATTTTATTTGTTTGTTTGTTTGTTTATTTGACAGAGGGAGAGACAGAGATAGTGAGAGAGAGCACAAGCAGGGAGGAGAGGGAGAAGCAGGCTCCCCACTGAGCAGGGAGCCCAATGTGGGGCTCCATCCCAGGACCATGACCTGAGCTGAAGGCAGAGGCTTAACCGTACTGAACCCAGGCATCCCATACTGATTATCAATTTAGGAAGATAAAGAAGTTCTGGAGATGAATGGTATGGTGGCAAAACAATGTTTATATACTTAATGCCACGGAACCATATACTTAAAAATACTTAAAAATGGTTAAATGGTGAGTGCCTAGGCAGTGCAGTTGATTAAGTGTCTGACTCTTGGTTTCCACCTAGGTCCAAATCCCAGGGTCGTGAGATCAAGTCCTATGTCTGGCTCAGGTCTCAGCATGGAGTCTGCTTGGGTTTGTCTCTTCCTCTGCCCCTCCTCCTCTCAAAGACATAAACAAATCTTTAAAAAAATGGTTAAATGGTAAATTTTACATTATACATATTTTATCACAATATAAAAAAATAAAAAAACCAAAACTGAGAGATACCTGGGTGGCTCATTCAGTTAAACATTTGCCTTTGGTTCAGGTCATGATCCCAGGGTCCTGGGGTTGGGCTCCCTGCTCAGCAAGAAGCCTACATCTCCCTCTATCTCTGGCCCCCCAACATGCTCTCTCCCCCTCTCTCAAATAAATAAATACAATCTTAAAAAAAAAATAACTGAAAGGCAACTGCCTCCTAATGCCTCAGTTTTGGGTGGAACCACTTAAGCGAAACAGAGCATCGCTTTGCAATGCCAAGAGAATTTGAACAGCAGAAATACTTAGGTAAGAGAAAACACAAATTAACTTATCACACTCTTCCTCTTAGATAGCACAAATGCAGCATATTCTTGCATAACCGAGTATTATTTTCCAGTAGTAGTGAATGTTCCTTTTTAAAAATGGCCTCTTTTCATGTTCAGATTCATGGTTTGGAAACAATTGATGAATTAGCACAATTTCCCACAGTGGCTGAAGAAAATTTTGCAATCCTAAACAATTTTTTTGATCCTTAAATGTTATATTCATATGTATATTTGTCTACTTGTAACATGGTAGAGAGACTGATTCTTTCCATTGTCAGTAGATAAACAATGAATTCAGAATGTATCCACAATAACTTTATTTGTATAAAAATATTTAATAAGACAATAACTTAACTTAATAAGGTTAACTTTCTATTTCTAGCATTGTTTGTATAATTTTGATGTAAAATTCTGATTATTTTGGGGGTGACTGTGTCAGGTAAAGCCATGCAACTCTTGATCTCAGGATTGTGAGTTCAAGCCCCACATTGGGTGTAGAGATGACACATAAATAAATCTTTAAAAGTCTGATATTTTTGCATTTTATTTTGTATATTAGTAGATAATTTGAATGTTTTAAGACAAAAACAATTTTTGGCAGTTTATATTTTATATATTACTTTATTTTTAAAAGATTATTTATTTAACAGGGAAAGAGAGAGAGAGAGAGCATGAGCAGGGAGAGCCACAGGCAGAGGGAAAGGCAGAATCAGGTTCCCTGCTGAACAGAGAGCCCACGCAGGGCTCAGTCCCAGAACCCTGGGATCATGACTTGAGCCAAAGGCAGACGCTTAACCCACTGAGCCACCCAGGCATCTCTAGTCACAACTTCTAAATAGCTAGACATATGGTATATGGATCACCATCTGTGCTCTTGCTCCTGACCTTACAAATAGTAAGAGTGAATCCACTAACTATCACCACTGTCCTCACATCCAGACTCAGCCCCCTGTGCCCTCTACATATCTAGCAGGCATCTCACACAAAAAGTGCCCCAAACTTTTCCTTTTCCAGTAAATGACTGTGTACTCATTCATCTGCTTAAGCCAAAGACTACGGAGTCATGCTCATCTCCATTCTTTCTCACACACTCCATATCTAATCCACGCCCTAGGTTGAAAATGTATTCTCAAATCAAATCCTCCTCAGCCCTACCCACAGACCTCTTCACTAATGCCCCTCCACTCCCCACCCCCATCTAAACATGCATGATAATCCTTCTGGTAGACTAGCTATTTCTATTCTTGTCCTTCTGCACTCAATTCTCCAGACAACAGCCACATTAATACTTTTAAGACATAATACAGATTGTATCTCTCTGCTCAAAATACTCCAGTGACTTCCCGTCATCCTTACCAGAGTCCACAAAGTCCTACCTTATTGGCCCCTGCTATCTCGCCAAATTCACATCCCCACCACTTCTTCTTACTCACTCCGTTGTGACTCCAGGCATGATTGAACAAGACAAACCAGGCCCATGACTTTCATACTTACTGTTTGCTTTCTCTGGTGTACTTTTCCTTTTCTCATTTTATTCAGGTTCAACTTATCACCTCAGAGAGGCATTTCTTCGTGAACCTATCTGAAATAGCTTTCTCTATCCTCTTGCTCTTCTTTAATTTTTTCATATTAATTGGCTTTATATTATCATTATTTTGTGTGTCTCCACTTGCCAGAGGTAAGTTTTTTTTTTCCCCAATTGAGCTATAACTGACATATAACAGAAGATATGGCCTTTGAAAGTAGGGTGACTTGCTTTATCAATACTGTAACCCTAGGGTCTCTGGTACAATAGGTCCTGTCATAGTGTGGGCAACTGCTTGTTAAATGAAAGAAGAAATTTAAAAGCTTGTAGCGTTAAATGGGATTGGAGGAGCTATCTTAGGGAAAACATGAATCAAGGGTCACAAACTCATATTCTTTTTTTTAATATTTTTTTTTATTTGTCAGAGAGAGAGAGAGAGAACACAAACAGAGGAAGCAGGAGGCAGAGGGAGAAGCAATCTCCCCACTGAGCAAAGAACCTGATGCGGGGACTCGATCCCAGGACCCTGGGATTATGACCTGAGCTGAAGGCAGACGCTTAATCAACCAAGCCACTCAGGCACCCCCAATAAGCTCATGTTCTTGTACACCTTTGGCAAATAACCTAAATGAATGAAGCAGGCTGGATATCAGATGTTTGAAGTAGTAAAACTGATTAAGAAATGACCCAGGCAGCAGGTACTCCAGCAAATTATTGCTGTGGGGAAATGTAGATCCCATTTTGTTAGATCTTCAAATTCTCCCAGAGAAATTGGAAATCCGGGTTTTTAAACACAATTTCCCATTTTTAAAGCTACAGGCCATTTAGGGGCACCTGGGTGGCTCAGTAGGTTAAGCCTCTGCCTTCAGCTTAGGTCAAGATCCCAGGGTCCTGGAATCGAGCCCCACATTGGCTTCTCTGCTCAGCGAGGAGCCTGCTTCCCCTGCTCTCTCTGCCTGCCTTTCTGCCGACTTGTGATCTATCTCTCTCTCTCTCTGCCAAATAAATAAAAATAAAATCTAAAAAAAAAAGCTACAGGCCATATAATGTCCACCTATGCATTCAGATTGGATGATGAACCAATAATTTGTGACCTTAAACATAAAAAAGGAGGAGGGTCCAGGATCACCCCACAAGACACAAAACACACAAGGATAGGCTCTAGCTTGCAAAAATGTTGAGAAGGAGCTACCAAAGAGGCAGGGGGCAAACCAAAAGGGCAGATATTCCTGAAAACAAAAGAAGAAAGTGGCAGGAAGAGAATAGTCAGGTGTGTAGACTGCTAACAAGAGTTTGGGTAATGAGGATAGAAAAGCGACCACTTGAAATGACATCATAGATAATGTTAATAGCCTTGACTAGAGAAGTTTCTGTGCATCTCTGGTATAGAAGCCTGATTGGAGAGGGTTGAAGAAAAAGGTAGGATGGGGAGGGGAGGAAGTTTAATAAACTTTTGAGAAGTTTTTTTCTGTGAAAAAAGAACATAAAAATGGGGATGTGAGATTTTTAGAAGGAATTCTTTTTTTTTAAGATTTTATTTATTTATTTGACTCAGAGAGAGAGATCACAAGTAGGCAGAGAGAGAGAGAGGAGGAAGCGGCTCCCTGCCGAGCAGAGAGCCCAATGCGGGACTCGATCCCAGGACCCCGGGATCATGACCCGAGCTGAGGGCAGAGGCTTTAACCCACTGTGCCACCCTGGTGCCCCTTTGGAAGAAATTCTTAAAGATAAGGAAATTCTTACCTTACTTCAAAACAGTATGGTTGCATACATATGGAAATGATACAAGAAAACAGGAAAAACTATGATGTTGAAAAGAGGACAGGGACACCTGGGTGTCTCAGTCCGTTAAGCATCTGCCCTCAGCTCGGGTCATGATCCCAGGGTCCTGAGATGGAGCCCCATATGGGGCTTCCTACTCAACAGGGAGTCTGCCTCTTTCTCACCCTCTATCCCTCCCCCTACTCATGTGCTCTCTTTCTCTCTTTCCCTCTCTCTCTTTTAAATAAACTAATAAAATCTTAACAAAAAAAGAGGACAAACTATAGGAGAAAAGTCCTTGAGAAGGCAAGAGGAGATGATATCCAGAATATAGGAAAAGATTTGGTCTAGGGTAGAAATGAGAGACACGTTTTTATTTTAACTGGAGGGACACTCGCAAATATGGGTATGGGTGAGGGGAGGTGTGTCCATGTGGCAGTGGGCGACTCTGGAGTCTCTGCCTGAGTGCTTCTTCCTCCAGGAAGTACGAGATAAAGTGTTGAGCTGACAGTAAGGAGGTGGGGAGAAGCAATGTTGGACATTGGAGGAGAGAAGAAACTTTAGAGTTAGAGCTGTTTCAGAGCGAGATAGGAAAGAATACTTACTAAATGTATGCATGAAGACTGAAGGGCCACCATGTTGGGTGGCATTCTTCATTTGTTTAACAAATACTCATGGCCAGTCTGCTATGTTTCAGGTACTGTCCTCGAAGCAGAAATAGGTCATTGAACAGGGGCACCTGGCTGGCTCAGCCAGTAAAGCATGTGACTCCTGATCTCAGGGTCATGAGTTCAAGCCCCACATGGGTTGTGGAACATACTTTAAAAAAAAAAAAAAGTGTCTGTGGTGCCTGGGTGGCTCAGTGGGTTAAAGCCTCTGCCTTTGGCTCGGGTCATGATCCCAGGGTCCTGGGATCGAGCCCTGCATTGGGCTCTCTGCTCAGCAGGGAGCCTGCTTCCTCCTCTCTCTCTGCCTGCCTCTCTGCCTACTTGTGATCTTTGTCTGTCAAATAAATACATAAAAAATCTTTAAAAAAAAAAAAAGTGGGACGCCTGGGTGGCTCAGTTGGTTAAGCAGTTGCCTTCGGCTCAGGTCATGATCCCAGCATCTTGGGATCGAGTCCCACATCGGGCTCCTTGCTCAGCAGGGAGCCTGCTTCTCCCTCTGCCTCTGCCAGCCACTCTGTCTGCCTGTCCTCAACTCTCTCTGACAAATAAATAAATAAAATCTTTTAAAAAAAAAGTGTCATGAATAAAGGATGTCCCTGGGTTTCGCATTTTTCCCCCAGAGTCTACAATACAGTTAACTTCTTTGTCTTGAGTCCAATTCTAGTTCTACAGAGACTCCCAGTTCTTGATGAAGCTGGGTATTTCCCAATACGCCATCAGTAATACATTTACAAATGAGGATTTAGGGTAGTTTCATTTTGCAGATCATTTTTTTCAGATTCAAAAAACCTTGTGGATATCTACCATGGTTGTGGTAACTTCTTTTCAAAATACGTGAAAAGCAGAGGATTCTGGAGTCAAGTTTGCCGGGTCTGAATCATTACATTATACACACATACATTATTATACATTATACCTACATTATTAGTTCTGTGCCTTTAGATCATTTAATTTCTTTGAGCCTCACATTCTTCATCTTAGAATGGACATAATACTAGCATGTATCTAAAGAACTACCGTTAGGGGTGCCTGGCTGGCTCAGTCAGTTAAGCATCTGACTCTTGCTTTTGGCTCAGGTCATGATCTCAGGGTTGTGAGATTGAACCCTGTGTTGAGCTCCGCACTCAATGTGGAGCCTTCTGAAGATTCTCCCTCACCCTCTTCCCCTCTCCACCTCTTCAACGATAATAATAAAATAAAATAAGAGAGAGATTGTTCAAGTGACCAAAGAGGGCTGGACACATAGTAAGTGCTCAATAAATAGGATTACTATTGTTTCTATGAGGTTGAGTCTCGGAGAATAACTTTAGCTTCCCTTATGGTAGACTCCCACACATAGTGACTATGGAAACAGTCTATTTTCATAACTGTTGTGTGAGACATAAAATGTCAGAGGACAGACCTATATTGTGGATCATTAAAGCTGCTGATTAGGCTAGAATTTCCGATTTGCAAGTTCAAGAACTTGACTCTATCATTTCACCTAGGTGGTGATTAAGTCACAAGAGCCCAATTTACTAATTCACCCTAAGAAATATAATGGCATCCCTATAGAAAAGTCCACTTGGGAAACAAAATTAGCATCAGAAGTTTGCTTAGGGCAAGTAGGGATGGGTGTAAAGGGAGCCACAAGATCTTAAATCACCCCATTCCATACCCAGACTTCTTCATAATTATTTTCCTTTATTTTTAAATTTTTATATATATATTTAATTTACTTTTTAAAGATTTTGCTTATTTCAGAGAGAGAGGAGAGAGAGAGAGAGAGAAGGAGAGCACTCAAGCTTGAGCAGGGGGAGGGACAGAGGGAGAAATAGAAACCCTCCTCCAGCAGGGAGCCCAATGCAGGCAGACGCTTAACCAACTGAGCCACCCAGGCACCCCCAAAATTATTTTCTATTTTCTCTCTTTCCTTTTCTCAAGATCTAATCGGGTTAGACTCCAAATCTATCCATTTATCCTCAGGAAACCCTTCTATCCATCTGACCCATTCCCAGTTATCCATGCCCTGCGAATGGGAACATATACAGAACACAGCATAACATCCTCTAAAGGTCTAAGAAGAGCAAGGAGGAGGAGAGAACCTGCAAGGTGAGGGAGCAGTGTCTATACTCCAGAACCACCTTTGAGTGCTTAGCCCCCATGACTGTCACATATTCCCAGTCTCTCTCCTTCGGACTCACCACCTCCCTGGGATCCCAGGAGCCTAGTGTTCCATTCTGGGAGGCTTTGTTGTTGTGTTTTGACGAAGGGCTGGGGGTCCCAAAGGCAGAGAACCCTCAGAGGAGATGCAAACTCGAAAACCTCACAGATGCTGTTTCAGTCTTCCTTCCTGCCAGAGATTGTCCCCCAGAAAACTATTCTTTGCTCTTCCTTTTGGGGGATTTTTCATTTGTTGGATTTATTGAAGGACCGATTCCTTCCCTGTCATGCCATCATTAGACAAGTCCTACTTTTCTCTTGCTTGAGCTATTGCAAGGGTGTCCCAACAGTTATCCCTGCTTCTAGGTCACCCCACTTGTTCCCTGAAATTCATCTTCCTAAATTCACCTCCATGGCTTAAAAATGTTAAGCTCCTTCTTGTTTCAAATTGAATAAAAATCTTCAGCTTGGGTTTTAAATCCAACCACTCATCATTTGCTATTCCTAAGAACACAGAGTTCTGGGGCACCTGGGTGGCTCAGTGGGTTGGGGCCTCTGCCTTCGGCTCGGGTCATGATCCCAGTGTCCTGGGATCGAGCCCCGCGTGGGGCTCTCTGCTCAGCGGGGAGCCTGCTTCCCTTCCTCTCTCTCTCTGCCTGATTCTCTGCCTACTTGTGATCTATGTCTGTCAAATAAATAAGCAAAATCTTAAAAAAAAAAAAAAAGAACACAGAGTTCTTTGCTAGCTCCCCAAACATGTCACCATCCCCCCTTATAGAGTTTTCCTACCTTTGTGTCTTTGCTCAATTTGTCACCTCTTCATGAAACTCCCTGCCACTTAGACTAAATGGTATGAAGAGATAGTATTATTCAGTCATAGTAGACTGGCCCTTCCTTCAGCCCCTCAAATCCTCATCTTTTTCTTACCTCAAGGGCTTTGTATTTGCTGTTCTGTCTTTCTGGAACATTCTTTACCTATCCAGCTCCTTCTCAATCTTCAGGGTTCTTGTCTCTCTTCTAGCAGCCTGTTCTTTTTTTCTTCCTAGTGCTTACCCAAATCTGTAATTATGCATGTATTAGTTTATTTGTTTAAGACCCCCTACCACTACCTCACTAGATCACAAATGTGCCAGCCTATGTGCTCCCAGCCCTATTTCAGTGTGTAACACAGAAGCCATGGCAAGCATGAACATTCGCTGGATGCCTGAGTGACTGATGGGTTATAATGCTTGGAACTCAGTCCATGATTAGCAAAACCACCTGTATTCTCAGTCTCTTCTTTGAGTTAACTTACACCTGGCTCTCCCCTCCCCTCAAGTGCTCCCTTTCCTCTTTCGTTTCCTTCATGGATTGGGGCGTGGCACACAATGGTTGCTCCATATATAATCACTTCATTGCTTTCTGCTCTGTCCTTTTCCTTTCAGTCTAATGAATGGTCAGGCAAGATAGCCCAACAGAATGAAAAGCCATTACTGTTTTGCATTCAGACAGACTGAGATCGACTGCCAGTTTTGCTACTGACTCTCGGGCCATCTTGACCACCTTATTGAACTTCTCTGAGCTTCCGACCTTCATTTCTAAGAGAATTTTAACGTGGGCTGAGGTACCTTGTTAGGTTGGGCCAAGGTGTTAAGCTACACTGCCCCCTAGAGGGCTTTTGTTTCTGGAGTAGTGGACTCAGAATCCCAGGAATGTTTGAAGGTCTTTGCCAGCTACACTGACCCCCTGCAGAGAGAGGGGGAGGGGCACATAGACTGTGGGCCACAGATGAAGAGTTCAGCAGCTTGGAAGAGGGCAGCAATCCTTGAGCAGCAGGGTGACAGTGGTAGTTCTAGTTGTTTTCGAGAATTGGGGAGGGGACCTGGTTGAAAGTCCAGATTTATTGCCACTTAAGCATCTGGTGGGTTGCTTAGGGCTTAGAAATTTGGGTTATTGTTACATGTGTGGTACATTTGTGCCAATCATGATTAGATGAGGTTATGGGTATTTCTGAGCCACACATTAAGTGAAGGTAATAAGAAATCCCCACCTCTCAGTATTGTTGTAAGGATCAAATGAGAAGATGGATTTATGTAAAGTGTAAATATGGTGCCTGGTACATAATAGATCCTCAATAATTGCCAACTGGTACCATTGTTCTTGAAAATTAGGCAGCTTTTCCACTTTTGTTTCTTTTGCCAAATGGAAAATTTATTCTCTAAAAATAGAGAATCTGAAAAAAAATGGATTAAAACAAGAATACGGTCAAAGTATTTGTTTTTTTAGGCAGTCCTTTGTAGGCAGTAGCCTATTTTTGTAGGCAGTCCTTTGCTTTTTGGGTTAATAAAAGAATACACAGAGGTGCCTGGGTGGCTCAGTCGTTAAGTGTCTGCCTTCGGCTCAGGTCATGATCCCAGGGTCCTGGGATCAAGTTCTGCATCGGGCTTCCTGGTCAGCGTGAAGCCTGATTCTCCCTCTCCCACTCCCCCTGCTTGTGTTCCCTCTCTCACTGTCGAATAAATAAATAAAATCATTTAAAAAGAGATAACACAGACCTTCTGTTAAGTGTGTGAAGTTAAATATATTTAAAAATCCATTAATAAATATAATATAATTATTAAGTATTGCCAGTGGCCAGGGATAGGGAATAGAAAATTATCAGGAAGGGGCAAACAGAACCTTCTGGGTTGGCAAAAATGTTCTATACCTTGATTGTGGTCATTGTTACATGTGTATATACATTTGTCAAAGTTCACTGAACCATACATTTATGTGGGTATTTTACTGTATATTAGTTATACCTCAATAGAACTGATTCTTTCTTAAAAATCCAATCTTTTCATAGTCTTTATTATTTTATTTTTTTAAAGATTTTATTTATTTGTCAGAGAGAGCACAAGCAGAGGAAACAGCAGGCAGAGGGAGAGGCAGCCTCCCGCCAAGCAAGGAGCCCAATGTTGGACTCAATCCCAGGACCCTGGGATCATGACCTGTGCCAAAGGCAGACGCCCAACCGACTAAGCCACCCAGGCACCCCAGTTTTTATTATTTTCATACTTATTTATTTAAATTAATTCAAGTAGTAATTAAACTTGAAATTATATTTATTATTCATTAACTTATGCTTGAACTAAATAATTTAATAAATATTAATTTATCTTAAAAATATCATGATAATAGCATACTATCAGTAATAGTAATGGAAATGAATCAGCGGCAATGAAAATGCTGTTTTTATGATATATACAAACAGCCCAGATGATGACTCGGACTGGACTACAGTGCTGGGCTCTTGGCATACAAATTGAAATAGACATGGCCCCTTACCTCAAGTAGCAGCTTACTGTGCAGTGAGGGACCCACACATAAATAGATAATTTCTTCTTTAAATAATTACGTATTTTAAAATAATTGATTAAAATATGCCCTTGATTTTTAAAAATATGCACAGAAAAATAGATAGTGAAAATAAAAAATAAGTCTCCCTGTGATCCCTGTCTTGGTCCCCCAGTTTCAATACGGTATATGTATATGGTAACTTTGTATATAGTAGCTTTGCTCTCTCTTTATTTTGGTTCTTCTCCTTGCCTTTTTTTTTTTTTTAATTTAACACCTCTACTCTGGAGATAATCCCATAACAAAATATATCAAACAGATAGTTTTCTTTCTTTCTTCTTCTTCTTCTTTTTTTTTTTTTGGCCCACCCACCCACTCCAAACAGAGTTTTCAATATAAGGAGGTAAAAATCATAGTAGAGGGATGAAAAGAATGCAGTGGGTCTTTGGAATACTACAGACTACTAGCTAATTTAGGTAAAGCTTCCTGGAGGATTGATGGGGCAGCCTCATCTCATGTGTATTCCAGGATAAAAATACACAAACTCATTAGTAAACCAAACCCTCTAGTTGTCTTCTAAACTGTGTGCTCCTGTCTATAACTCTGGTAGTTGTTTGGTGGGGAGCCAAAGCAGTACGTACAGACCAAGGATGGAGAAAGGATGCTGTACAGGAAGTGAGACTGGGGTTGGGGGTGGGGACTTACGTGCGCCTTTCAAGCAGAGGTAGGAGTTGGATGGGACTTGGTCCAGGAAGAGCTAAAGGCCAGTGTGTACAGGGAAGTCTGGAGTTACAGATCATGTTTCAGATGACCCAGGGACTGATTAGGATTTGCAGTTCTCTAACTATGATTGCCAGATTCAGCAAATTAAAATGCAGCACATCTAGTTAGATTTCCAATTGAGATAAACAACAAACACTTTTTTAGTACAAGTATGTCCCAGATTCAAACACAGCTGGGCTTCCTGTTTTTTTTTTTTATATATATATTTTAAAGACTTTATTTATTTATTTGACAGAGAGACAGCGAGAGAGAAGGAATACAAGCAGGAGGAGTGGGAGAGGGAGAAGCAGGCCTCCTGCTGAGCAGGGAGCCTGATGCATGGCTCGAACCCAGGACCTTGGGATCAGGGCCTGAGCCACACAGGCGCTTTCTGTATTTTATCTGGCAGCCCATATGAATGAATTAAATTAACTACTCAACACCACGAGCTCAAAAACAATAGGAAAACAGGCATGTTGAATGGGAAGAGAGACAAGAAAGGAAATGTGAGGAATTAAAGTCAAGACTTAGCTAATGAGGGGCGCCTGGGTGGCTCAGTGGGTTAAAGCCTCTGCCTTCGGCTCAGGTCATGATCCCAGGGTCCTGGAATCGAGCCCCGCATCGGGCTCTCTGCTCGGCAGGACGCCTGCTTCCTCCTCTCTCTCTCTCTGCCTACTTGTGATCTCAGTCTGTCAAATAAATAAATAAAAATCTTTTAAAAAAAAAAAAGACTTAGCTGATGAGTTTAGGGCTGATGGGGCCCAGGCTAAGAAGGCAACTCTGGTAGATTGGCCTGGGCTGGCAGGGTCAGGGCTGTGTGGCTTGAAAGGTCAGGATGGGTAGGCCCTCAGGGCAAAGGAGGCATCTCTCTCAGTCAGAATCAGTGGGGATGGGGCCAAGCAGATGGCTCTTGTGGTCAGGAGATGGAGTAAAAAGTGAATATACCAAGAATAATGGAGCCAAAATTCTCACTGTTGGAGAAGACAGTTACAAATATGGAAATGGTAAAGACTAGAACAAACTCTGATGTTGAAATAGAATTAAAGGTAGAATGGGGCCCCTGGGTGACTCAGTCAGTTTTAAGCATCTGCTGTTGGACCTGGGGTAGAGCCCTGCTCGAGGCTCCCTGCTCAGTGGGGAGTCTGCTTCTCTCCCTCTGCTCCACCCCACTGCTCATTCTCTTTTTCTCTCTCTCAAATAAATAAATAAAATCTTAAAAAAAAATTAAGGGTAGAAGTGTGAGCCTATGGTTGTATTTGTGTATGTGTACGTGTGGGTGCATGTTTGTATGTAGACAGAGATAGAGTTAAAAAACTATCATCTATAAAGAGAGAGAGAGAGAGAAGTGCAGATACATGTACGTGATACACATTAGTGGTGTGCTGGTAAAGTGGCTTTCTGATTAGAAAAAACACACACCGATAAGCAGCATTTACTGATTTCCGTGGTATAAATAACTCCTACTACAGCTGATTTCAAACCACCATCACTTTAACAGCTGCTTGCAGAATTCTTGAGTATTCAACCTCGTGCTTTTGCAAGCCCCTATGAGCTGACTTCAGCCCAACACTTTAGAAGGCACGTGATATCTATGTTTGCGTGGATGTGTGTCCATGAGTCTATTTCCTAGCCAATGTCCTATTTTCTAGTACTACTGAAAGGACCTGCAAGAATATGTGGCATCTAAAAAACAAAACAAATGAACAAACAAATAAACAGAAACAGATTCACAAGCACCGAGAAAAAAAACTGGTGGTTGTCAAAGGGGAGAGGATTGGGGGAATGGGCAAAATAGGTAAGGGGATTAAGAAGTACATGCTTCCAGTTATAAAATAAATTAGTCGGGGCGTCTGGGTGGCTCAGTCGGTTAAGCATCTGCCTTCGGCTCAAATCATGATCTCAGGGTCTTGGGATAGAGCCCTGCATCAGGCTTCCTGCAGAGCCGGGAATCTGCTTCTCTCTCTCCCTCTACCTCTCCTCCAGCTTGTGTTCCCTTGTTCACTCTCTTTCTCTCTCTCAAATAAAATCTTTAAAAAGTAATAAAATAAATAAGTCAGGGGGATGAAGGTACAGCACAGGGACTATAGTCAATGATACTGTAACAACTTTGTATGGCGACAGATACTTACTATTGGTAATGTATATAAATGGTATTGTACACCTGAAACTAATATAAGATTTGTGTCCATTATACTTCAGTTAAAACAAAGACTAGGAGCACCTGGGTGGCTCAGTGGGTTAGGCCTCTGCCTTCAGCTCAGGTCATGATCCCAGGGTTCTGGGATCGAGCCCCGCATCGGGCTCTCTGCTCAGCAGGGAGCCTGCTTCCTCCTCTCTCTCTGCATGCCTCTCTGCCTACTTGTGATCTGTCTGTCAAATAAATAAATAAAATCTTTAAAATAAAATAAAATAAACAAAGACTAAAAAAATAATTTGATTGTATATGCGAGGGTTTTTTTTTTTTTCCAGGCCCTCTATTCTATTCCTTTGGTTTTATGCCTGTGTTTATGTCAGTACCAAACTGTTTTGACTCCTGAAGTTTTGGATTAAGTTTTGAAATTAGGAACTGTGAGACATACAATATTGTTCTTTTTAAGATTGTTTTGACTATTTGGGGTCCCTTGTGATTCGATATAATTTGAGGATGGATGTTTCTATAAATCCACATAGTTGGAAAGATATTTTTCTGTCGAATGAAATGGTACATTCTTATAATTCGAAGTTCTCCCTAAAATGGTCATGACTGGCTGACCCAGTCTGTAGAGCATGTGACTCTGGATCTAGGGGTTGTAAGTTGGAGTCCCACGTCGGGCATAAAGATGAACTATACATAAAAATAAAATCTTTTTAAAAAAAATTTGTCATGAACTGACCACAGATGTGAAATTAGGGACCCTTTAGAGAAACGTCATAATGATACTGAATCCCCGTACGGAAAAAGTTGAAAAGCCCAAGACAGCGTTTTACAAGATCTCCCTTCCCTGGTTTGTAGCCGTAAGAAAGCGGGCTCACTAACACTCTGGGTCCACTTTCCTAAGGCAATTACACCAGAACTAGACCTTATCTCTCATTGGTTTGTTTGTTTCAAAGGCCTTTACAGAGCTATGAGGAATTTAGTGGTTCTTGATAGGATTGCTTTTATCTTACCTCTGGGGGGAAAAAAAACTTTAACAAGTACTACAAAATCACAATGTCTTTTATGGGCCATTATCACTTAGCACTGTAAAGTGATCTCAGATTCATTTGTCCAAACAATGCATTTGACATGCATTCACCATGACTTTTCTCTTTCTAAGACAAGAAAAATCATAAATAATGTATATTTTACAAAGAGGTTTAGAGATTCTAGTGCTACACTTACTTGATAAGGCTCTTAATCTCTTTGTCTTACATCTTTAAAATGGAATATTAACTGAAACTACATCACAGGGTTGCCTGAGATCAAATGCATTCACAGATGCAAAATGTTTAAAACAATGGCATATCAATGTCAGCCCTTATTATTACCTTATCAGGTGTTGAGAGGATTAAGATAAATGAGATCCCCCCCCCCAAGGTCTTGATGTGACATCTGGCACCTGGAAAGTGCTATAAATACATGTTGATGATTGTTATAAACAGATGTTTTTGTGATTTCCTAGGAAGCCCACCCCTTTATTAGGTGCATCTTGCCTTTCTTCACAATTTGGACCTATGAGGAATTTGTTGTCATAACAAGCATCGTGTTCTTTCCATAGTTATCTTCATCCAAGTCATTGGCTTTCAAGGCCTGTGGTTGTTTTGTTCAACATGGTAGCCTGTGGACATCTATGGCTATTGAACCCTTGAAACGTGGCTAGTACAAATTGTGATGAACTCTGATGATAAAGTACACACCAGATTTCAAAGTCTTTGCATGAAAAAAGGAATGAAAAAATTTGGTTAATAATTTTACATTGATCCCATGTGTAAGTCATAATATTTTGAATATACTGGATGAAATAAATATCCAATTTAATTTTACCTGTTTCTTTTTACTTTTTAAATGTGGCTTCTAGAAAATTTAAAGTTACATATGTGGTTCACATTTTATGTCTGTTGGGTAGTGCTGCCTTGTAGGGTCACAATTTGTGATTATTTAGCTTTAAGGTAGACTTCTCATGATTTGGCTTAATCAGTAAATGATATTTCCAAATGTTTATAAACATACACTGATCATTTACCTCTACATTGCAATTATATGTTAAACCTACTTCATGTTAAAAAAAAAAACAACTGAAATAAAAAACAAATCTACTTCATGTTAATATCTCTTTTTCTCAGGGGCACCTGGGTGGCTCAGTCATTAAGTGTCTGCCCTGGTCTCAGGTCATGATCCCAGACTCCTGGGATCGAGTCCCGCATCAGGCTCCCTGATTATCTTGTGTTCCCTCTCTCATTGCACTGTCTCTCTCTCTGCCAAATAAATATTAAAAATCTAAAAAAAATTATTTTTTCCATATTATCCTGGATTTAAGGCGTTTTTATAGACTTAACTTGTTCCATTTGATGACAGTCATTGATTCCAATATTCAGCTTGTCATGGCATAACAGTCCCTGAGCATGAACATCTTCTCACACTGGCCTGTTTGCCTCCTCCAAGCCATGAGTGAGATCCTTAAAGAGTTGCTGTTTCCTGTCAGTAACAAAATGTACCAGGAGTTTCTCTGCCTGAAGATTTGGCACTGGCTGCCCTCCAAGAAACCCTGGTTTCTTTTCATGAAGGAGAATGTGGGGGATTTAGGACCTAAGGCTGCATTTGTATCGTTCTCAGTAACTACAGGGTGTCAGCTGGCCCAGAACAAAGCAGACATTAATCATCTCATGGACTGAGTGGAAGGCTTTCAGTTGTGAGTCCCCTTTAACCCTCACCTCATTATTTTTATCTTAGTCTAATACAAATAATAATTTAAACACAAATTAAAATTTACACAAAAATTTGGATCCTTTTTTTTTTTTTAATTTTTTATTTTAATAAACATATAATGTATTTTTATCCCCAGGGGTACAGGTCTGTGAATCATCTGGTTTACACATTTCACAGCACTCATCATAGCCCATACCCTCCCCAATGTCCATTTCCCCACCCCCCTCTCCCGTCCCCCTTCCCCCCCGCAACCCTCAGTCTGTTTCTTGAGATTGAGTCTTTTATGGTTTGTCTCCCTCCCAATCCCATCTTTTCATTTTTTCTTTTCCTACCTCCCCCCAAACCCCCCCACCTTGCATCTCCCCTTCCTCATATCAAAGAGATCATATGATAGTTATATTTCTCCGATTGACTTATTTCGCTAAGCATGATACCCTCTAGTTCCATCCACGTCGTCGCAAATGGCAAGATTTCATGTCTTTTGATGGCTGCATAGTATTCCATTGTGTATATATACCACATCTTCTTTATCCATTCATCTGTTGATGGACATCTAGGCGCTTTCCACAGTTTGGCTATTGTGGACATTGCTGCTATAAACATTCGGGTGCACGTGCCCCTTCGGAGCACCACGTTTGTATCTTTAGGATATATACCCAGTAGTGCAATTGCTGGGTCGTAGGGTAGCTCTATTTTCAGTTTTTTGAGGAACCTCCACACTGTTTTCCAGAGTGGTTGCACCAGCTTGCATTCCCACCAACAGTGTAGGAGGGTTCCCCTCTCTCCGCATCCTCGCCAGCATCTGTCATTTCTTGACTTGTTAATTTTAGCCATTCTGACTGGTGTGAGGTGGTATCTCATTGTGGTTTTGATTTGTATTTCCCTGATGCCGAGTGATGTGGAGCATTTTTTCATGTGTCTGTTGGCCATCTGGATGTCTTCCTTGCAGAAATGTCTGTTCACGTCCTCTGCCCATTTCTTGACTGGATTATTTGTTCTTTGGGTATTGAGTTTGATAAGCTCTTTATAGATTTTGGATACGAGCCCTTTATCTGATATGTCGTTTGCAAATATCTTCTCCCATTCTGTCAGTTGTCTTTTGGTTTTGTTTACTGTTTCCTTTGCTGTGCAAAAGCTTTTAATCTTGATGAAATCCCAATAGTTCATTTTTGCCCTTGCTTCTGTTGCCTTTGGCGATGTTCCTAGGAAGAAGTTGCTGCGGTTGAGGTCAAAGAGGTTGCTGCCTGCATTGTCCTCAAGGATTTTGATAGATTCCTTTCGCACATTGAGGTCCTTCATCCACTTTGAGTCTATTTTCGTGTGTGGTGTAAGGAAATAGTCCAATTTCATTTTTCTGCATGTGGCTGTCCAATTTTCCCAGCACCATTTGTTGAAGAGGCTGTCTTTTTTCCATTGGATATTCTTTCCTGCTTTGTCGAAGATTAGTTGACCATAGAGTTGAGGGTCTATTTCTGGGCTCTCTATTCTGTTCCATTGATCTATATGTCTGTTTTTGTGCCAGTACCATACTGTCTTGATGATGACAGCTTTGTAATAGAGCTTGAAGTCTGGAATTGTGATGCCACCGACTTTGGCTTTTTTTTTCAATATTCCTTTGGCTATTCGAGGTCTTTTCTGGTTCCATATAAATTTTAGGATTATTTGTTCTATTTCTTTAAAAAAAATGGATGGGATTTTGATAGGGATTGCATTAAATGTGTAGATTGCTTTAGGTAGAATAGACATTTTCACAATATTTGTTCTTCCAATCCATGAGCATGGAATATTTTTCCATTTCTTTGTGTCTTCCTCAATTTCTTTCATGAGTACTTTATAGTTTTCTGAGTATAGATTCTTTGCCTCTTTGGTTAGATTTATTCCTAGGTATCTTATGGTTTTGGGTACGATTGTAAATGGGACTGACTCCTCAATTTCTCTTTCTTCTGTCTTGTTGTTAGTGTAAAGAAATGCGACTGATTTCTGTGCATTGACTTTATATCCTGACACTTTACTGAATTCCTGTATAAGTTCTAGCAGTTTTGGAGTGGAACCTTTTGGGTTTTCCACATATAGTATCATATCATCTGCAAAGAGTGATAGTTTGACTTCTTCTTTGCCGATTTGGATGCCTTTAATTTCTTTTTGTTGTCTGATTGCTGAGGCTAGGACTTCTAGTACTATATTGAACAGCAGTGGTGATAACGGACATCCCTGCCGTGTTCCTGACCTTAGCGGAAAAGCTTTCAGTTTTTCTCCATTGAGAATGATATTTGCGGTGGGTTTTTCATAGATGGCTTTGATAATATTGAGGTATGTGCCTTCTATCCCTACACTTTGAAGAGTTTTAATCAGGAAGGGATGCTGCACTTTGTCAAATGCTTTTTCAGCATCTATTGAGAGTATCATATGGTTCTTACTCTTTCTTTTATTAATGTATTGTATCACATTGATGGATTTGCGGATGTTGAACCAACCTTGCAGCCCTGGAATAAATCCCACTTGGTCGTGGTGAATAATCCTTTTAATGTACTGTTGGATCCTATTGGCCAGTATTTTGGTGAGAATTTTCGCATCTGTGTTCATCAAGGATATTGGTCTGTAATTCTCTTTTTTGGTGGGATCCTTGTCTGGTTTTGGGATCAAGGTGATGCTGGCCTCATAGAATGAGTTTGGAAGTTTTCCTTCCATTTCTATTTTTTGGAACAGTTTCAGGAGAATAGGAATTAATTCTTCTTTAAATGTTTGGTAGAATTCCCCTGGGAAGCCGTCTGGTCCTGGACTTTTGTTTGTTTGGAGATTTTTGATGACTGTTTCAATCTCCTTACTGGTTATGGGTCTGTTCAGGTTATCTATTTCTTCCTGGTTCAGTTGTGGTAGTTTATACATCTCTAGAAATGTATCCATTTCTTCCAGGTTGTCAAATTTGTTGCCATAGAGTTGCTCGTAGTATGTTCTTATAATTGTTTGTATTTCTTTGGTGTTGGTTGTGATCTCTCCTCTTTCATTCATGATTTTATTTATTTGCGTCCTTTCTCTTTTCTTTTTGATAAGTCTGGCCAGGGGCTTATCAATCTTATTAATTCTTTCAAAGAACCAGCTCCTAGTTTTGTTGATTTGTTCTATTGTTTTTTTAGTTTCTATTTCATTGATTTCTGCTCTGATCTTTATGATTTCTCTTCTCCTGCTGGGTTTAGGCTTTCTTTGTTGTTCTCTCTCCAGCTCCTTTAGGTGTAGGGTTAGGTTGTGTATTTGAGACCTTTCTTGTTTCTTGAGAAAGGCTTGCACTGCTATATATTTTCCTCTCAGGACTGCCTTTGTTGTATCCCACAGATTTTGAACTGTTGTGTTTTCATTATCATTTGTTTCCATGAATTTTTTCAATTCTTCTTTAATTTCCTGGTTGACCCATTCATTTTTTAGAAGGATGCTGTTTAGTCTCCATGTATTTGCGTTCTTTCCAAATTTCCTCTTGTGATTGAGTTTGAGCTTCAGAGCATTGTGGTCTGAAAATATGCAGGGAATGATCTCGATCTTTTGGTACCGATTGAGACCTGATTTATGACCCAGGATGTGGTCTATTCTGGAGAATGTTCCATGTGCACTAGAGAAGAATGTATATTCTGTTGCTTTGGGATGGAATGTTCTGAATATATCTGTGATGTCCATCTGGTCCAGTGTGTCATTTAAGGCCTTTATTTCCTTGTTGATCTTTTGCTTAGATGATCTGTCCATTTCAGTGAGGGGAGTGTTAAAGTCCCCTGCTATTATTGTATTACTGTCGATGTATTTCTTTGATTTTGTTATTAATTGGTTTATATAGTTGGCTGCTCCCATGTTAGGGGCATAGATATTTAAGATTGTTAGATCTTCTTGTTGGACAGACCCTTTGAGTATGATATAGTGTCCTTCCTCATCTCTTATTATAGTCTTTGGCTTAAAATCTAATTGATCTGATATAAGGATTGCCACCCCAGCTTTCTTCTGATGTCCATTGGCATGGTAGATTGTTTTCCACCCCCTCACTTTAAATCTGGAGGTGTCTTCGGATCTAAAATGAGTTTCTTGTAGGCAGCATATTGATGGGTTTTGTTTTTTTATCCATTCTGATACCCTGTGTCTTTTGATTGGGGCATTTAGCCCATTAACATTCAGGGTAACTATTGAGAGATATGAATTTAGTGCCATTGTATTGCCTGTAAGGTGATTGTTACTGTATATTGTTTCTGCTTCTTTCTGATCTACTACTTTTAGGGTCTCTCTTTGCTTAGAGGACCCCTTTCAATATTTCCTGTAGAGCTGGTTTGGTGTTTGCAAATTCTTTCAGCTTTTGTTTGTCCTGGAAGCTCTTTATCTCTCCTTCTATTTTCAATGATAGCCTAGCCGGATATAGTATTCTTGGCTGCATGTTTTTCTCGTTTAGTGCTCTGAATATGTCATGCCAGTTCTTTCTGGCCTGCCAGGTCTCTGTGGATAGGTCCGCTGCCAATCTAATGTTTTTACCCTTGTATGTTACAGACTTCTTTTCCCGGGCTGCTTTCAGGATTTTCTCTTTGTCGCTAAGACTTGTAAATTTTACTATCAGGTGACGAGGTGTGGACCTATTTTTATTGATTTTGAGGGGCGTTCTTAGCATCTCCTGGATTTTGATGTTTGTTCCCTTTGCCATATTAGGGAAATTCTCTCCAATAATTGTCTCCAATATACCTTCTGCTCCCCTCTCTCTTTCTTCTTCTTCTGGAATCCCAATTATTCTAATGTTGTGTCGTCTTATGGTGTCACTTATCTCTCGAATCCTCTCCTCGTGTTCCAGTAGTTGTTTGTCTCTCTTTTGCTCAGCTTCTTTATTCTCTGTCATTTGGTCTTCTATGTCACTAATTCTTTCTTCTGCCTCATTTATCCTGGCAGTGAGAGCTTCCATTTTTGATTGCACCTCATGAATAGCTTTTTTGATTTCAACTTGGTTAGATTTTAGTTCTTTTATTTCTCCAGAAAGGGCTTTTATCTCTCCGGAGAGGGTTTCTCTAATATCTTCTATGCCTTTTTCGAGCCCGGCTAGAACCTTGAGAATTGTCATTCTGAACTCTAGATCTGTCATGCTACCTATGTCTGTATTGATTAGGTCTCCAGCCTTCGGTACGGCCTCTTGTTCTTTTTTTTGAGGTGAGTTTTTCCGCCTTGTCATTTTGTCCAGGTAGGATTTGCTTTCTCCTGCTGTGGAATTCCGCTGTTCTTGGTGACTGAAGTTGGTTTTGGATCGGTTTCTTGTTGATCTTCTGGGGGAGGGGCCTGTTGTAGTGATTTTCAAGTGTCCTTGCCGCAGGCGGAATTGCACCGCCCTTGCCAGGGGCCGGGCTAAGGAATCCGCTCGGGTTTGCTTTCGGGAGCTTTTGTTCCCTGAGCGCTTTCCGTAGAGTTCCGGAGGACGGGAATGAAGATGGCGGCCTCCCAATCTCTCGGCCCGGAGGAGCCGAGAGCTTGGGGTTCCGCTCCTCAGTGCGCTCTCAGAGCAAAGCGCCCAACAGTCCCGCCTCCCTGGCTTGCGGTCGCGCCTCGAGGAAAGCAGTGAATTGTTGGAGCTGGAGAAAAGCGCCGGGTCGCTTTTGTCTCCGCGGCCTCCGGCCGCGCTCCGAGCCCACCCAGCCTGCGACCGGCACAAGGTAACCCTGGGCTTAGAGCTCACTCCTCGGCTTTGTCGCTGTAGCCGGCTTCCCCGCTCCAATACCTGCGAGCTCTGTGGCACTCAGACACCCCCAGTCCTTCTGTGACCCTGCGGGTCCTGGGGTTATGCTGACCCCGCCTGGGTTTCCCCCCAGTTTAGCCTCTGGAGCGATGTCTCCCAGTGGAGCCGACTTTTAAAAGTCCCGATTTTGTGCTCCGTCGCTCCGCCGCTTGCCGGGTGCCGGCCCCTCCCCCAGGGGTCTATCTTCCCGTCGCTTTGGATTCACTTCTCCGCAGGTCCTACCTTTCAGAAAGTGATCGATTTTCTGTTTCTGGGATTGTTGCTCTTCTTCTCTTTGATTTCCCGTTGGATTTGTAGGTGTTCACAATGGTTAGATAAGCTATCTAGCTGATCTCCTGCTACCCGATGTCGTCTCAGCCTGCTACTTCTCCGCCATCTTGACTCCTCCCCCCCAAAAATTTGGATCCTTTAACAGTGCAATTCTATAACATTTCCTCTTATCTGCTCTATTTTTACCATGGTACTAAAATTTTCAATATACTTCTTTCAGTTTTCACTTATTTTCTTATCTGAACTGTCAGCTGCTTAATTTGTAATATGTGATATATCCATACCATATACATTTTTAAAAGTTTTTACTTAATTTATTTATTAGGTAATCCTGACACCCAATGGGGGGCTCAAACTTATCCCAAGATCAAGAGTTGCAAGCTCTTCCGACCGAGCCAGCCAGGTGCCCCCATACCATACACATTCTTAATATCATGAGAAAGAGACAAGCAGTCCCTTCCATGGGAAGCTGTGCTGGTACTCCCACCTAGGCCTTAACACAGCTGGGAGCCGGCCACCTGGCTCAGCCATGGTGTTCTCCTGCTGACCATAAAACACTTTGCAGAATACAGATATCAGCTAAGGCCACTCTGTGATAGAGGCAGACGAAACAAGACTACTCCATGATTACAACTGAATAGATGAAAACAATAATGTCGTCTACGTGACACAAAATCACAAAAGCGACTGAGTACGTGCCCTTTTTCCCAGATAATATGACTGACTACTGCTCCTTTACCAGTACAGTTTTAATTCTGCTCTGTTCTCTCTGACTTCTGGATAAAAATTATTAAAGATACTCAATCATAAAATTATTCCTGCTTCCTGAAAGTATCCAACCCAAAGCAAAGCCACACTTCCTTAAACCCTTGCCCAAATCATCCAGCCCAAGTTCACATTTTGTAAGTCCTTTATGACATCTTATGGAGACACCCCAGGAACTCCATGGCTTACTGTCTCCCAGATGGCAATGAGCCAATAAACCCTGCTTTGATTAACTACAGGTGTTTTCCTTCTGGTCTCCCATTGATAGACATTGACACACACCAATTCATACGTTTAAATTACAATGTAACCCAAAACTTCAGAAACATTTATGTTCCATTTTCAATATGGCAGCTTGTTTCCATTAAATTTATGCTATGATTATTCATTTCCTTTGGCCAGAGGCCTATTCTCATAAGACTTCTGAATTTAACTTTCCCAGTTTACTCAACTGAATATTAATATATTCATAGGCAATGGATTCAAGATATTAGTAGCAGGGGTGCCTGGGTGGCTCAGTTGTTAAGCATCTGCCTTTGGCTCAGGTCATGACCCCAGGGTCATGGGATCGAGCCCTGCATCTGGCTCCTGGCTCGGCGGGAAGCCTGGTTCTTCCTCTCCATTTCCCTCTCTAGCTGTGTCTCTCTCTGTCAAATAAAAAGGAAAAAAAAAGATGTTAGTAGTAATATCAAATTCACTAAAATTGATCTTATTTAAGGGCATTATAAAGAAATATTCAGGGGCAGGTACATAGGATTCAGTAAGATACATTTTTAGACATTTGAACTAGCATATAGAGTCATTTGACAAACAATATACATTTGATTCAAAAAGATTACTACATTGAATAAGAAACATTGAAACACTGCATAAAATCCATATCATAACAAATAGCTGCCTATGAACTAGACTAGGTCACTAACATGGTGCTAAAACATAAATTGAGACGTCCCATAATTAACCATATTTCTTAAATTTATGCTATTTTTACAATTGAGTAAAACCTTTCAATTATTTTCACCTCTCTTTTGAATTTTCACATCAAGAAGATCATGTTAAAAAAACCCTACTTTGGTTATTTCCTGTTAATAGGGGGGAAATGAGTTCCTTTGCTCATCATAAACAGCTTTGCCAATTATTTAATTTAAAAAAAACAGAAAAGAAAAAAAATAAGCAAGAAGGGAAATATAATTAATTTATGTAAATTACAAGTTATGATTTGGCTTTGCTATGAATGACAAGTACACAGTTAAAACAGTAGAATTATTATGTTGTTGACTTCAACTTTTGGAGTCAACTTCTAGACAAGGCACAGAAAACTGAATGTAAACATTTTTCATCTTGGTCACATAAAAGTAGACATACCCATGTTAGAAGTTGGGAGGTGAATGTGGTGAAGAATGCTGAAGGGAAGGAAGGTTGCTGATATTTGTGTTTTACAAAAATGTAGAATCTAGATATCTTTCTATTGTTGCCTAGACATAAAACAAATACGTAAAATATTGATTAGAATTACTTATTAAGAAGAGAGCAGGGTAGTAAGCTAAACCCCTATCTATCATAGCAGTTAGCCAAAAATAGATGATAAATCAAGAAATAATGACATTGAGGCACCCGGGTGGCTCAGTAGGTTAAGCGTCTGCCTTCAGCTCAGATCATGATCCCAGAGTCCTGGGATCGAGCCCCATATCGGGCTCCCTGGTCAGCGGGAAGCCTGCTTCTCCCTCTGCCCCTCAGCTCCTCACCCACTCACTCCACTCTCTCTCTCAAATAAATAAATAAAATCTTTAAAAAGAATAAAAAGAAATATTGACATAGTGCATTATTTAGAAAGATGAAGACAAACACAAGAGGGAAAACTTTTTTTCTTTAAGATTTTATTTATTTATTTGAGAAAGAGAGGGAGAGCGAGCAGGAGGACAGGCAACAGGGGAGGGAGAGAGACAAGCAGACTCCATGCTGAGTGCTAAGCACAGTGCAGGGCTCAATCCCAGGACCCTGAGATCGTGACCTGAGCTGAAACCAAGAGTTGGATGCTTGACTGACTAAGCCACCCAGGTGCCTCAAAAAAAGAGAGAGAGAGAGAGATTTGTTAAGGAAAAGGAAAACCACAACACTGTTAGGACTAATAAATTGAGCAAGATTTCAAGATAATAAGATTAATATAAAAAAATCAGGTGTGGGGTGCCTGGGTGGCTCAATGGGTTGAGCTGATGCCTTCGGCTCAGGTCATGGTCTTGGGGTCCCAGGATTGAGTCCCACATCAGGCTCTCTGCTCAGCAGGGAGCTTGCTTCCCCTGCCCCCCCACATGCCTCTCTGCCTACTTGTGATCTCTCTCTCTGTCAAATAAATAAATAAAATCTTTAAAAAAAATCAGGTGTGCTTATACAGTGAACAATCAAAGATAGAATTAAGAAAACAAGCCCAGGGGCACCTGGGGGGCTCAGTGGGTTAAAGCCTCTGCCTTCGGCTCAGGTCATGATCCCAGGGTCCTGGGATCAAGCCCCGCATCGAGCTCTCTGCTCAGCAAGGAGCCTGCTTCCTCCTCTCTCTCTGCCTGCTTCTCTGCCTACTTGTGATCTCCATCTGTCAAAATAAATAAGTAAAATCTTAAAAAAAAAAAAAAAAAAGAAAGAAAACAAGCCCATGTATAATAGCACCAAATAGAATAAAATACTTGGGAATAAATTTGACAAAAAAAGTGTAAGACTTGTACAGTGAAAACTAAAAATATCGGGGCATTGGGTGGCACAGTTGGTTGAGTGAATGACTCTTGATTTCACCTCAGGTCGTGAGCCCTATGTCGAGTTCTAAGCTCAGCATGGAGTCTGCTTGAGATTCTCTCTCTTTCCCCCTCTGCCCCTCCTGCTTGTGCTCTCTCTCTCTCTCTCTCTCAGAGAAATAAATACATCTTAAAAAATTTTTTTTAAAAACTAAAAATTTTGTTAAAAAATTAAAGATCTAAACAAACAAACAAACAAACAAAAAGCCCATGTTTGTGAATTGTTAAAGTCAATGTTGCTAAGAAGGAAATATCCCCCAAGTGGATCTACAGATTCAGTGCAATCCTTATCAAAATCCCAGCCAGAATTTTTGCAGAAATTGACGAGCTGATCCTAAAAGGCATTTGCCAATTCAAGAGCCCTCAGGGTGCCTGGGTGGCTCAGTTGGTTGAGCGTCTTACTCTTGGTTTTGGCTCAGGTCCTGATCTCAGGGTTGTGAGATCCGCCCTGCATCAGGCTCTGCGCTCAGCAGGGAGTCTTCCTGAGATTCTCTCCTTCTTGGTCTGCCCCTCCCCCACTGGCACTCTTTCTCTCAAAAAAGTAAATAAATAAATAAATATTTTTTTAAATGCAAGAGATCTAGAACAGCCAAAACAATCCTGAAAAGGAAGAACAAAGTTGGAAGACTCACACTTCCTGATTTCAAAACTTACTGCAAAACTACAGTAACAAAAACAGTGTGGTAGTGGCATGAGGATAGACAAGCAGATCAATGGAATTGAAATGAAAGCTCAGAAATAAGCTCTTATATTTACAGTCCATTGATTTTGACAAGGGTATCGAAACAATTAAATCAGAAAGAATGGTCTTTACAACAAATGGTTTGACTACATAACTATAAACTAAAAAGCATTGAAATATACATTTTAAACAGGTGAATTTTATGATATGTAATTATACGTCAATAACGCTGTTTAAAAATATGTAAGATGTCGCTCCTCTGCTTACAAACCTCCAGTGGCTTCCCATAGCATCTACAGTAGTGGTTTTTGACCAGGGAGAGGAAGAAGGTTCTGTTCCAGGGGCCATTGGACATTGTCTGAAGACCTCCTTGGTTGTCTCATTGGCAGGGTACTACTGGCATCTAGTGGGGAGAGGCCAAGGATGCCGCTTACTTCTTAGAATGCGTATTTTTGTCTTCTGCAACAAAGAATTGTCTTGCCAAAAGTGTCAACGGTGCTAAGACTGAGCCTCTGATGCCGAGCAAAAAAAAGCAAAGTCCTTACAATGGCCTATGAAGCTCTCCTTCCTTGATCTGGTGCCCGTCGTCCCTATTTTCAGCTTCCTGTTCCTTCAGACACACTGGCCTATTCACTGTTTCTCAAACACACTTCTGACACACTTCTGCCTGGAAGGCTTTGCACATATTAGTTCCTCCGCTTAAGGGCCTCTTCCCCTCCCCTCCCGAGAACCACATGGCTAAATTTCCCCCCTTAAAAAGATTTTGAAAAAAATATCCTTTCTCAAGGACACCTAACTTGACCATCCAATTTAAAATGACAAGACCCTCGCAGGCACTCGCATCCTTCTTGCCCTGTTCTATTTTTTAAATTCCACTGTATTTATCACCTTCCAACATATTATTGAGTTATTTTATTTATTTTTATTACTGTTGTCCGTTTCCCCTACTAGAAGCATCACAAGAATCTTTGTCCTATTTGCTCACTCACCTGTTCACTCACCTGGAACAATATCTGGCATATAGGAGCTGTCGATAAATATTAATTGAATGCATTAAATGAATGAACTTGATAATTTCCATAGCCATTTTTTTTTTTTTGAGAGAGAGAGAGAGAGAGTCGGGGGGGACAGAGGGAAATGAAGAGAGAATCTTTTTTTTTTTTTTTAAGATTTTATTTATTTATTTATTTGAGAGTGGGAGAGAAAGAGCGAGTGCACAAGCAGGGGAGAGGGGCAGAGGGAGGGAGAGAATCTCAAGCAGACTCCATGCTGACTGCAGAACCAGTGCAGGGCTGGATCTCCGGACTTTGAGATCATGACCTGAGAGGAAACCAAGAGTTGGATGTTTAACTGCCTGAAACACCCAGGTGCCCTAAGAGAGAGAATCTTAAGAAAGTTCCACACCTGAGGGTAGTCTGACGCAGGGCTTGATCTCACGACTCAGAGATCATGACCTGAGAGAAATCAAGAGTTGGACACTTAACTGACTGAGCCACACAGACACCCTGAAAGCCTTTTAAAATATAGATATTTTCTATTTACTACCAATCCCAAATTTCCAAAAGATTTTAAAAATCAAGAATTGTCTTAAAAATCCAATTATGGGGTACCTGGGTGGCTCAGTTAGTTAAGCATCTGCCTTAGGCTCATGTCATGATCTCGGGGTCCTGGGATCGAGCCCTTGCATCAGGTTCTCCGCTCAGTGGGGAGCCTACTTCTCCCTCTATGCTCTTGCAAGTGTTCTCACTCTTTCAAATAAATAAAGTCTTTTAAAAAAAGTCTACCGTGTTCCTCTCCAATTCAAGTTTTGCGAAGTACACATATCTTTGAGATCAGCTCAAGGGTAACTTCAGTAAGAAAAGTCACAGACCTCCCAGTCTAAGTCAAATCCCCTTCCTATAACTTTTCTTTATGGAACTGACCAGAAGTGTAATTTTATTATTTTTTACATAGTTATTTCATTTGTATCCATTTTCCTACAAAAGTGCAGGTCCCAAGAGGGCAAGGCCCTACTACTCTTTTTCCCTCACCTCTCCATCTCCAGGATCTAGCATACTGCCTGGCATATAGTAGGAATTTAAAAAACATGTTTTGAAGATGAATATTGCTCACGGAATCATCCATAAATATAAGTTTTTTTGTTAGACTTTAAGATTATAATTTATTTTGTAGTTGAAAAATATGCTTTACAGTTATTACAATAGACTTTTAATGGGTGTTGTCAGCATAGAGTTGAAGCTTGTGTTCTCTGGTAAAATCGTAGCACTCTGACCTTCTGATTTGCGGGCAAGAGTGACTTTAAAAAGAATGAGTCCCAAATAGGAGGTATACTTGAGACAAGCTACATTCTCCAAATTTCCTACTGTGATGACTCTGAGGGCAACAAGCAAGCAATCAAGGATTGCTGACCTCTGCATAATTTAATTACCTTGGGTAGTCTGCACATTTTGATAACTGCTCTTATGGTGAGATAATCTTGTGTGCATTTTCTATTTCACTTAGAAATAACAGGGTTTTTTTTTTCTAAGAAAAGAACTATGTCCACTTCAGTAGACTCTGTTTACTCTAATGGCCTAGGTTTCTGGCTGATCTCCAATAAAGCCCAGCCTGAAGCATCCCAGGGCTTTTCAGGGCTAAATGGCTAGCCTTTTATTTTGCTTCTCAGCAGACAAGATTATCTCATCAAAGAGAATATTTATTAATAAGTTGGCATTTGTTTTGTCCTAAATGGCTCCCAAATGAGCTAGATGAATTAAAGACAGAAGAACTTCCAATTCTTTCTAATTCACCCACAAGAGACCATTGAATGGATCCCTCCTAACATGAGGCTATTAATAAGAGGGGGAAGGGTGCTTGTTTACTGGGAACCAGTAGACAAAGGAAGAAGGACTAAAACCAATAACCTCATTCTCCCTAATTGCTCACGCTTCTCCCAACAGAGTTCTCCCTCAGGATGGGGGTGGCTAGAAGTACTGAGAGTGGTTCCTCCTGGACTACAGATGTTCCTGGACTATTTTTAGAAGGAATAAAGCCACTGAGTTATCTGTGGTCTCAGGGTATCATCTGAACAAGCAGGATGCACCAACAGGGGCCCACCTCCAGGGCACCCAGTCTCCTCGGCCACCGAACCACCCCCTTTTCCCACATGAACACCTGTACTCTTCTCATCTCTCAGGGCATGACTATCACAAACAAGAGCCTTCAGAATTCCTTTATGAAGGCTTAGACTCTTGGGAATCTGGTTACTGTGATGATCCTGATCCTCTGTGGTGCACTGACAGAGCTTAGACTCTGGACTGGGAGGCCCCTGTTTGGACACGTGACGGACTTCTCTGCTTGTCATCCTCCGTTTATTTAGATGCAACTACAGGGGGCGCCTGGGTGGCTCAGTTGGTTAAGCAACTTCCTTCATGATCTTGCAGTGGCGGGATCGAGTCCCACATAGGGCTCCCTGCTTGGCAGGGAGTCTGCTTCTCCCTCCGACCTCTCATTCCCTCTCTCTCAAACAAATAAATATATTCTTAAAAATCTTCAAAAAAAGATACAACCATAACAATGACAACATTCCATATATTTTAATAAACACTGTCCTCCTAGGAAAAGGTAGTGATGGTTTCTTTCCAGTTGGTGCTTTATTATCCGTACAGTGGGGATCTTGTCAACCCGAAGCTATCCTGTGAGCATGCTATGGAACTGTTGGCTGGAGTAGGATCCTGAAAGACCTCAAAGATGGTGAAGAACCTTGAACTTCCCTGAAATAGAGGACATGTTTGCCTTGGCAGAATTCCCAGACCCAAACAACAGTTGCAAAGATCAAGAAGAAAGCGTGTATTCAAAGAATTTTCTTGTTCTGTGTTTAAAGTACATGCCCCAGATAAAATGCTGCAGGTACTTCGTGATAGAAAGGCTATGCTGGGAGAGGTTCTAGTTAATGGGAAGATTGTTGGTTAATGAGGAGAATGGGTCTAGTGGAACACTGAGGAGTCCTCTGCAGAGAAACAATGGGCCTCCCTGAAGCTCCCCCTGTTAGAGACCAACTGACTCCTGTGACCGAATGAGATATACGAAGGAATAAATTGTTAAAAAGGGATTGTTGGTCCTATGAGGACCTACGAGTATGGTGGTATTAGTGACCCTATTTTATTTTACTTAAGATTTTATTTATTTATCAGAGAGAGAGAGAGAGCGAGAGCAAGCGTGCACGCAGGGGGAGTGGCAGGCAGAGGGAGAAGCAGGCTTCCCACTGAACAAGGAGCCTGATGCGGGACACCATCCCCTAGGACCCTCAGATCATGATCTGAGGTGAAGGCAGATGCTTAACTAACTGAGCCCCCCAGTCATCCCAGTGACCCTATTTTAGTGAGGAAATACTGAGACAGAGAAGTAATTTGTCCAAAGCTCCACAGATAGTCATAGAACTAGTGTTAAAAAATAGACATTCTCTTTCTAGAATCTGCATTCCTAACTGCTACACTATAAGGTAATGGTACAATGAAAATAAAAAGCTCCATGTAGGAAGGATCAATTGCAAAATTCTGTAAGGTCCAAAGATGAGTACATAATAGGTCTAATAAATTGTGGTAGGTCTACTACCCAGCCATGATAAGGGGGAAAAGTAGAGCCCATAGAATGAAAGAGAATATTTAAGAGATTCTGCAGCAGAGTATAGTGGTTATTGGATAAATGAATAAACGAGCAGAATCCCCTCTGTGGTCCATGTCTGGCTCCACGGGATCATTAGTTGCTGCAAACCCAGGGCCAACTCCCATGTCTCCACTCACAGTGTTTTCTCAGTGCCTGTGGGAAGCGAAGCTCCTCCCTGGGTGAGCCACAGGCAAATGACTCTGGAATCAAGCTCCACCTGAGCCACAGACCTTGGCCTTGGAGTTGTTCCCCAGGGACAGAATTTTTTGGGGGGGGGGGCAAAATTTTGATGGTGTCTTCTGTGTTTGTGAAAGGTTGAAAAGACATCTATATGCATGTGGACAAAATCTGAAGATGGTATGCGAAAATAAAAATAGTTGTAATGTTTGCTGGAAGAATTGTGAAGTTACTTGTTTAAAATTTCTTTTCAATATTGTTATACTGACTTTTCACAACATTTTGTTTTTAAGAAAGGGGATCTTTACCTTCACTTTGATGTTCTTAAGACAAAAGTCAAAGCAATTGAAGGTTTAGTGCTGGCTGTATCCAACCCACACCCTAGACCTTGGTTGGCAAGAATTCATCTTCTAGAGAATATCTTGGTTAGGACTATTTAATTGTTCTAATTTCTGGGGATGCAGCAAAGCATAAAATGAACAAAGTCTCTGTTCTCTAAGAGTTTACATTCCAGAACTGCATTGCCCAGTACAATAGCCACTGGCTATGTGAGGCTATTTAAATTTAAATTAATTAAAATGTAATACAATTTAAAACTTATTTTTCTCTGTTGCACCAACCACATTTCAACTGCTTAAGTCATTGGGCAACTAGTGGCTACTGTACTAGATAGCCCAGATATAGAAACAGTTCCCTCACTGCAGAAAGTTCTATTGGTCAGCACTATTTTAGAGAAAAGAGTCTGACAATAAGCAAGTAAACAAAAATGAACAAGAAGAGAAATTACTACGAAGAAAATTAAAAGACAATGATGCGGGTCACCTGGGTGGCTCAGTGGGTTAAGCCTCTGCCTTTGGCTCGGGTCATGATCTCAGGGTCCTGGGATCGCGCCCCACATTGGACTCCCTGCTCTGCAGGGAACCTGCTTCTGCCTCTCTGCCTGCTTGTGATCTCTGTCTGTCAAATTAAAAAAAAAAAAAAGAGACAATGATGCCATAGAGATGGATGGTCTTTGGGAAAGCACCTCTGAAGAGCTGATATTTGAGCTGAAAAACTAATGAAAGGAAGGAGCTAGTCATGCAGAGATCTGGGGGTAGAATGTTCCAGGAGGAGGGAGAGGCCCATGCCCTGAAGTGAGAATGAGCTTGGGGTATTTGAGAAATAGAAAGATCATTTTGGCTAGAACTTCGTGAGCAAGAAGGAAAGTGGTCCAAGATGAGTTTGAAGAGACAGATGGAGGCAGAATCTGTAGGGTTCCGAGGTCATGATGAAGAGTTTGGATTTACCTGTCTTAGATTTACCCTCTTCCTATCTTCAGAGGATGGCTGGTCTTGAGGTTTGCAGAGAAGCCAAGATATTTGGCTAGGTTTTTGAGGCTATGAATTGTGTATTCAGTCACCTGAGATCCTGAAGCAGAGCAGAGTTGCAGAAACTGACCAGGATTTTAGAAATGGGTAGCAGGTAGTATCATAAAAGCTGGACTTGCCAGGACAAATAGGAGTTGAGGGACCCACTAGCAGCATTCACAATTCCATTATTGGATCAGGTGCTGGACTCACTTGGGTCAGTTGGTACTTTCATGGGGCTAGAGAGAGATCCTCTTTGCCTGCCTCCTGAAAGGATGGTAGATCTAAGGTTATACCCACTTAGTTGATTCCACCCTAAGAAAAAACCTTTTGGTTGTTAAAGTGTGGTTCAGGTGAGCACAGAAGCTGGGGTGGGGAAGGGAAGAGTCACATCCTCTCATCCTGAAACAATCAAATACACAACTGTCTTCCACCCATATCTGATATCCATTCATCCATTCACTTCTTCAACAAATACGGTTTACTTACACTACTTGTGCCATAACACAAGTCAGTGGGTGTTGGGGATACAGCGGTAAACAAGACAAAGTTTTTGTTCTTATGCAGTTTACAAAGCAGGTAACAAACAGATACATAAAACAATAGGAGGAAATTTATACAGCAAGGAGATAGTCAGTGAATACATTTGTTTTACATATATTGTTTGGGGAAAGCTCTACGTAGGAAATGACTGACTGGAGTTTGGATTGAGGAGAGAGTTTAAGCCAGGCAAATGCTTGGAGGGAAAGCATTCCAGGCAGAAGGAACAGCAGATCTCTGGAGGTGGAAATCTGCTTCATAGGCTCATGGAACAGCGGACTAGGGTACTGGAACCCAGTAAAGACGAGGAGAGCAGGGAGAGCTGCAGCCCCAGACGTGAGGCTGGAGACTGGGTACAGATAATGACAGAAAAGGATGGTAACACTGGAGGTGGTGAGAAGTTGTCAGATAATGCATGTAACTTGCTGATGGGCTTGGATGTGGATTATAAGTGAAAGAAAGGAGGGAAGGATGACTCCAGAGTTTTTGGTCTGAACAACTGGGGAATGTAATGTCACTTACAGAGACAGCAAATCCTGGGATAGGCAGCGGTTTTTGTGCGGCGGGGAGGGTTGTGGTAGGTAGTTCATTTTAGACATGTTAAGTTTGCAATGGCTGTTGAACAACTAAGTAGAAATGTTGAGGAGGCAGTTGAAAATATATGTTTGGAATTTAGGGGGAAAGGCCTGGAAGCATGAATAATGAAGTGTTCAGTATACAGATTGTACGTATTTATTCATTTATTTTTACTACAGAAAAATTTTAAGCAGACACAAAAGTAAAGAGAATAATATGAATATTTGTGTACCCATCACCTAGTTTTATCAATGATTAATATTTTGTTGGTTTTGTCCCATCCCTCTTCATTCCTCCCTGGGCTGAGAATTTTATTTTATTTATTTTTAGGTTTATTTATTTAAGTAATCTCTAACCCCAATATTGGGCTCTAACTCATTATCCTGCAATCAAGAGTCATCACACACTCTTCTAACTGAGCCAGCCAGGTGCCGCCAAGGCTGGAGTATTTTGAAACAAATTCTGGATATTTACTGTTCTCCTTGTAAACACTTCAGTATGTAAAATACCGTTTTAAAAGTCATGGGGCCAGATGAAATTACCCAGAGAACATGTGTAAATAGAGACTAGTTATGAGGACCAATTCATGACAATCTGCCTTTAGAAGTTAGGAGGAACAAGCTAAGGGAACTGAGAAGGAGCAGGCGTGCAGAAAAGGTGTGGGAAGCATGCAGTCTTGGAAGCCAACTGAAAAATGAGTTTCAAGAAGGAGGGTGTGATCAGTTGTGCCAAATGCCATTGAGAGATGTGAGGACTGAAATACAACCCTTGGACTCAACAAAGGGGTGTTATCAGTGACTTTGATGAGAACAGTTTAGTGGAGTTGTAAGCATATGAGCTTGATGGAAATGTTTTCAAGAGAAAAATGAGAGGAGAGACAACAGAGACTTGAAACACATACAACTTTACAAGGGATCTTCTTTCTGAAAAGGAGGATCTGAGAAATAGGGCAATGACCAGAGGAATATACAAAGTTCAAAGGAGCTACATTTTTATGATAGGAGAAATCACAGTGTATTTATACCCTCATGGAAACAGTCAAGTACATCCTGATGATGTACAAGTAAAAGGGAATAAATTAATGAGCTATGTCATGGAGTAGGTAAAACAAGTGGGATCTAGAGTTTTAGATCACTCATTTCAGCAGCTATAGGAAATTATAAAGACCCCAGGACTTGCCTCTTGTGATTTGTCTGAACAACCAAAGAAGAGGTTAGCATAGAAGAGGTTGGCATACCCTCTTCTTTTTTTTTTTTTAAGGTTTTATTCATTTATTTGACAGACAGAGGTCACAAATAGGCAGAGAGGCAGGCACAGAGAGCGGGGGGAGGAAGCAGGCTCCCTGCTGAGCAGAGAGCCTGATGCGGGCTCCATCCCAGGACCCTGAGATCATGACCTGAGCCAAAGGCAGAGGCTTAACCCACTGAGCCACCCAGGGGCCCCTACCCTCTTCTTTATCAACACTGGTTCCAGGGAAGGAATATCTTTGCCCGGAAAATGGCTGGGGCTTGTTCTTGAGATTGGCAAGCTCCTCTCCCACAAGTGGAGTCATTTGGATATGTGTCATCCATTACAGGGTCTATATCTATCCAGTGACTCCCCATGTAAGCAGCCCCTGTGCCCAGTCCCAGCTATACAAGAGATGAGGGTCCCCTGAGAATTGACAATACAGTAGACCAGATAATAAGAATAGGAAACATTTTTTTGTCTCCCTTCATAGCATTCATTTTGTCCAAGGAAGTTCACTCTAAGTCGCAAGTGGAGCATATCACTACATACTTAGCCACACCAATAGGTCCAGGGGTGGGCATGTGATCTAATACAATCCAAGCATATGCTTTTTAGGAATGCTAGACCAAATGTGAAAGGATGTGAAAGAGAAAGTGTGTGACCCTGAAAGTATAGGCATCAATGTTGGGGCAACAAAAGAAGTCAGGGTTTTTGTTGTTGTTGTTACTGTTGTTAACAAGTATTTTTTTAATTTAATTTAATTTTTTAAAAGATTTTATTTATTTATTTGTCAGAGAGAGTGAGCACAGGCAGACAGAGTGGCGGCAGAGGCAGAGGGAGAAGCAGGCTCCCCGCTGAGCAAGGAGCCCGATGTGGGTGGGACTTGATCCCACGACGCTGGGACCATGACCTGAGCTGAAGGCAGCTGCTCAACCAACTGAGCCACCCAGGCGTCCCAACAAGTATTTTTTTTTTTAAGTAATCTCTACATCCAACATGGGGCTTGGACTCACGACCCTGAGATCAAGTCACATGCTGTACTGACTGAGCCAGCCAACCACCCCCTAAAGAAGTTAGTTTTAATGAAGCCAGCATTTTTGAAGGCAGAGACTAGGGATGAAATGAAATTAGATCTTTGTTGAGCTGTTGGAAAAAGTCTTGCCTGAAGTTCTAATATCAAGTTTCAGCATAGCCCAAAAGATTTTTCAGATATGTGGAATAATACATTTCCTTTATTGCTCAATCCAGGTCAAGTTGGATTTTCCATTACTTGCAACCCAAAGCAACCTAACTGAAGCACAAAGACAGGCATAGCCCTCTACTGGTTTATTCATTTATTAAACATGTTCACATACCAATTTTGTATCTAGCACATTCCATGCACTAGGGATACAGTAGTAAACAAAGAAAACTGTGTCCTCACAGTCTAAAAGGCTGTATCCTCCCAGTTACCTTTTCCTTGAAGGGCTACTGGCCTTTTGTTCTTTGTGTGAACTCGAGTGATTCAGGTTTTGTCTCTTCTCCGAGCTGCCACCTCCTGCCTTCACAGCATGGGATTTTCTCCAGCCAATTTTGTCTCAAAGTAAGCTTATCTTCCCAGCTTTCCTTGTCTTGGTCACTGTGTCAGTTGGGGACCAGTCAGGGAAACAAACTACTCTAGATATTTTAACCAGGAAGGCATTTATTTCAGGAAAATAGCTGTTTTACCAAACCATTAGAAGAGTTGGAGGAATGAAGGTCAGGAAAAGTCATCCTTCCCTCTCAGACTTGCCACTAGATTTCAGAGTCAGAATTTTAAGGTGGGCAATTTGTGGGAAATTATCTGGAAGCCACTGTAAAAACCTTTTATCTTCTTGCTGCTGTCTGAGGAAAAATAATGCATGGTTTCTCCTTCTTGTTTTCTACCCATATCTTTTCTGAATGCCTTTCATTGCCTGGCACTAAACTAAACTCAACTGGGAAGGAATTTTGGAAAATGTAGATCCCAAATTTCCAGTCCTTGTGATGTGGGATAGCACAGAAGAGGGTGAATTTCCGATAATCTGGCAAAGGGAGACAATCCACCAGAGGAAGAACCCAACTGCTTCCTTTTAAAGCTTTCTCTGCTAATCAGAACAGAGATGCTTTCTGAAGACAGTGAGGATTTGCCTGGAGGATGCTCCTGGAAAGAATATTCAGCCTGCAAAAAGCAGATCGGTTTCGTACAAAAGGTAGTGTGGGTGGGGGAACAACAGCTTTATTCCAGGATGATTCATGCAGTGTACTCCACCCTCATGATGGAGTCAGATATGTCACTGAATGGCCTGCCTACTCCTCAGGCAACCTACAAAGAAGCCTGCTTGCCTCCTGTTCACATAGAATTCAAGGTTAAGGGATAGGTCTATTGAAAAAACACACAGGCAGAGGAAACTCAGGCTAGCTCTCTCTAGAGGAATATGAGTAGGCTACCAGGCAACCAAAGAGAATATTAAAAAGAATTTTTTTTAAAGCAATCAAGCAAACAAAATAATCTCCCTGTAAAGGAATGAGACTTGTCATGGTTAGTAATGTCAACGTTGTGAGGGAAAAATTATTTAAACCCAGAACTGTCAAGGAGAAATAGAGCCACACACTAGTTAAAGGCAACAAAGACAGATTTTATTCAGTACTATTGCAATAAAGCAAAGAGGCTTCAGTAAGAGAAGCTCAACTCCAAACAGAGCAAAAACAGCTGATAGTTTATAGGCTATGAGCAGAGCAAGGGGAGTCAGTGGATGGAAAATTACTAAGAGGAGACCTCAGACCTCTTTAGTCTTTTTATTTTCTTAAGATTTTATTTTTAAATGATCTCTATACCTGACATGGGGCTACAACTACCCTGAGATCAAGAGTAGCAAGCTCTTCTGATTGAACCAGCCAGGTGCCCTGAGTGTAGGGGGATTCTTGATAAACTTGTCTAACAGGATTCTTTAGACATCAAGGGTGTGGAATGAGGAAGTTGATCAAATATCAATGGCGATCAGATATCAATGGAATTTTAAAAAAAAAGATATCAATGGAATTCTTGCCAAACTGACTTAGCAGGATTCTTGCTAAAACTGGACTGTGCAGGCTGAGTACAGATCCCAGGAATGAGGCATGGTCAAAAACAGGGCTTAAAGGAGTGTCTGAAGTCTGGTCAAGGAGATAAACTTTTTTTTTTTTTAAAGATCTTTTTATTTATTTATTTATTTGACAGAGAGAGAGAGAGAGAGAGATCACAAGTAGGCAGAGAGGCAGGCAGAGAGAAGGGGAAGCAGGCTCCCTGCTGAGCAGAGAGCCCGATGTGGGGCTTGATCCCAGGACACTGAGACCATGACCTGAGCTGAAGGGAGAGGCCCAACCCACTGAGCCACCCATGCACCCCCAAGGAGATAAACTTTATTAGAATTCTATACCTAGCCAAACTGCCAATTAAATGTGACAGAAAATAAGAAAAGGGTAGGAACTCAAAATGTTTAATATCACATATTCTGTGAAAAAAGAATTACTCACAGATAATGTGAAGAACAAAGGCAAAAGAAATATAGGAAAAAAATTAAATTTCCTTACAACTTGTAGCCCATTGACAAGTATTGAGACAGGCAGAGTGACCTTCCTCAACGGGCTCAACTGCCTCAGTGTTAATATTTTGCTAAACACAAAAGTCAACCTTAGCTGGGACATTAGCCCAACCTCCAGGATTCTGTAAAAAAAAATCTCTTTGGAAACTTCCTTTATCTCTGCCCTGCAAGTTATATGTTAGCAATCATCCTCTGCTCATATGGCCCCCTGATATACACCTGAAGGGTCTCATGACTAAAGTTTTACTAGACAGTCATAAATGACCTTTTCCTAACAACAGCTAGCCCCTCAAGGTCCTAGAAGGAAACCTTGTTTCCAAATTCCTTAGAGATTTACACTGTCCCTAATGCACTCCCAACTTAAAAGTACATAATCAGTCACTCCTCACAATCCCAGTGCTGCTGTCTCTTCTGCCCACAGGTCCTGTCCCTGTGTTTCAATAAAACCACCTTTTTTTGCACTGAAGATGTCTCAGGAATTTTTTCTTGACCATTTGCTCCCGAACCTGCCAACATTTCACATCAGTAGATATACTCCAGCAAAATGTAAAGGAATCTAACAAAGAAGACCTTGGGGGATTTAAGTAATAGAAGTATAAGACCAAAGTTAAAAAAGCTTGGGTGGGCGGGGGGGGGGGGAGCTTGGGAAGAAATAAAAGATCCATAAGATCCTGATACACGGAAGTCTCCCTAGGAATATACTTTCATCACTAAGGTCTAATCATACTACTTGATTCTACAGTTAATATTTATAAAATTATAATATGGTAAGTGTTGGGTTTTGGGGTTTTATTTTTAGTCAATCTATATACAAATTAATTTAGTATTTAATTTAGCCACAGAAATAATATAAATGTGGGGGAGACTGGGTGGCTCAGTCGGTTAAGCATCTGCCTTCGGCTCAGGTCATGATCCTAGGGTCCTGGGATTGAGCTCTGCATCGGGCTCCTGGCTCAGTGGGGAGCCAGCTTCTCCCTCTCCCACTCTCCCTGCTTTTGCGTGTACTCTCTCTCTCATAAATAAAATATTTTAAAAAGTGTTAAAAATAATATGAATGGTATAACTATTTACAATAATTAACAAAAATTAAGAGGTGGAGAGGAGAAGTAGAAAGAAGGGGAAATTTGCTAATTTATCTTTTACTGTTAAAATCAACAAACCAACAAATTATACCGATTGAAGAAATCATGATAAATATCAAGAAAAGGAAACAACAGAATTGCCTCTAGGAGGTGAGACCTAATAAGGAATGGGGAGTAAGAGAGACCTTATTTTCTTTTTCATATCCTTCTTTGAATTTAAATATTGTGTATGTGAGTGTTTCTATATATGACAAAAAACATCAAAAGCATTGAAAGTTGTCTCACTATTACAGAAAAAAATGGATGATATTCTTTTCCATTGGGCAAGAAGAAAGCATTTTTTCTCAAAAGTTTTTTAATGTAGATGGCACATCTAATACAACTTTTTCACTTTTTTAAAAAAGATTTTATTTATTCATTTGACAGACAGAGATCACAAGTAGGCAGAGAGACAGGCAGAGAGAGAGGAGGAAGCAGACTCCTTGCCCAGCAGAGAGCCTGATGTGGGGCTTGATCCCAGGACCCTGGGATCATAACCTGAGCCAAAGGCAGAGGCTTTAACCCACTGAGCCACCCAGGTGCCCCAACTTTTTCACTTTTATTAATCACTTTTGTAGTTCCAATAGTTAATAGACTAAAAAATATTTTTTTAATATTTTATTTTTAAGTCGGGATGCCTGGGTGGCTCAGTTGGTTAAGCTGCTGCCTTCACCTCAGGTCATGATCCTAGGGTCCTGGGATCAAGTCCCGCATCGGGCTCCTTGTCCAGAGGGGAGTCTACTTCTCTCTCTGCCTATGCCTGCTAGTCTGCCTGCTTGTGCTCTCTCTCTGCCAAATAAATAAATAAAATCTTTTTTTAAAATCTTAAAAAAAAAAGATTTTATTTTTAAGTAATCTCTGCACCCAACATGGGGCTCAAACTCACAACCCCAAGATCAAGAGTTCCATGCTATAGCGACTGAGCCAGCCAATTGCTCCCAAACCAAGAAATCTTGGTACTACTTTTATCCATTGCTGCCACCAGGTAATGGTATCATGATCTTTTTTAATGGCTCCAATAATGGAAATAGATTGTTTCTCAGTCTGAAAGTATTCACTATAAGTTGTCAGTTGGTGAAATTTCTGTTCATTTTATTGAAAAGCCAGTAGACATCTAAACCCGGATTATTAATAAGCATGATGTGTTTTTAATAGCAAACAATTTAATTTAAAAACTTAATTTATATAAAGCAGTTTCATTTCCTGTGTGCAAAAAAAAAAGCTCATAATAATAACAACAAAACACAACTGAAACCTATGAGCATTCATGTACTACTCCACTGTTCCTTGTCTATTTGGGGAATAGGTATGCATCTTACTTTCAGTACTCTTTGAAGTCACACTGAAATTCAGGCTTTGCAAGTTCTCACTTACTGTTACAGTATTAATAAGCTTCAGAGACTGTTTATTAAGATAACAACTTGGCATTGACTTAAATTGAAAGAACTTTACTTGTCTCTCACTAAATGGTTCCTCTTCAAACCAAATCCAGAGGAAGTAAGAACTCTGTTGGTACTTTTCTACAGGGATGCTTTGAACTATTTGATTAAAAAGTTCTTGGGTTGGGGGTGATTGTTTTAACCTCTTTGTGGTTTTCGTTTGCCTTTATTGTGTTTATTTCAAGCCTTCTTTCCACATCAATAATTCCACTTCCAACCATGTCTACTCTACTCCTTGCTGTTTTGATGTATTTATTAGCTCTAAAATGGGATTGCTTTGGCCTTTGCTTTATAGGAGGTGCAATATCCCTATTCATCTCTTTTAGTTGTTTAATTACCTCATTTTTGAGTTCTTAGTCTACTGAGCTCATTTTCTTTTTAGGTTATTCTAGAGCTTAAAGCACTTGGGGTGAATGTTTTCCGTTTCTCTACCTGCCTCCTGAATTCCTTCTCACTTTATCTGAAATGGACTTGGTTTTTCTAATGAACTGCAGCTTGAAAGTAGCTATTTTATACTATATGCACTTTTTCTATGACTTATAAGCTTGTCTAAAAGAGCGGAGGGCAGGGGCACCTGGGTGGCTCAGTGGTTTAAGCCTCTGCCTTCGGCTCAGGTCATGGTCTCAGGGTCCTGGGATCGAGCCCCGCATCGGGCTCTCTGCTCAGCAGGAGCCTGCTTCCCCCTCTCTCTGTCTGCCTCTCTGCCTAGCTCTGATTTCTCTCTGTCAAATAAATAAAATAAAAAAAAAAAAATAAAAGAGCGGAGGGCAGAACTCAGGGGAAGTTGTTTGTAGTCTTTGCTAGAATTCCTCCATGTTTTCTGAAGTTTGAGGAGTCTATTTCAGAGTTCACTCGACTAGAGGTTGTTGTATCCCATTCCTATACAAAACAGCCTCAACCATTGAAACCTCCCCCAGTTTAGTGTGCTTTCGGGGAGTCTTCACAGTCACCTAAAACACCGAGCCTATTCCCCACTTCTCACTTTACCTTCTCCTCAATAGTCATTTTTACTTTTCCAGAGAGAAGAGGTTGAAGATAAAGAAACTACTTAATTCTCTTTTCTCTTGGAATATATGTGCATATGTATGTGTTAATTCCCAGGATTTTGTGAACACAATATGAATTTTGATGGAATGTAGGCAGGATTGGAAACCTTGACTTACTCCAGACCAGAATCTTCTATCTTGGCTTGACTGCTATTTGTTGATATTTAAGATACTGAGTTGTGACCCTTTGTATGGTGTGGATGAAATTTTAACTTTCTTAGGTATTGGCAGAAGCAGAGTCTATAAGAATGCTTTATTTCATTATCTTAAACAAAAAGTACAATAATTTAGGGGTGCCTGGGTGGCTCAGTGGGTTAAGCCTCTGCCTTCGGCTCAGGTCATGATCTCAGATCCTGGGATCAAGCCCTGCATTGGGCTCTCTGCTCAGCAGGGAGTCTGCTTCCCCCTCTCTCTGGGGGAAGAGAGTCTGCCTCCGCCTACTTGTGATCTCTCTCTGTCAAACAAATAAACAAAATCTTTTTTAAAAAAAGTATAATTTTTAATGCACATATACTTATACATTTGATATATGTGTATCTTAATTTTTTCTGTTATAAAAAGTTATGTATCTATGCCTATATCAAATCATTATGTTGTATACCTTAAGCTAATACAGTGTTGTATGCAATTATAGCAATAAAACTGGAAAAAAGCACCCTGGGGAAAACAAAATAAATGTTACATATCTTTAGTTGTAAAAATTCAAACCATATGAAAGTATAAAAGTAAAAAGTGGTGGGGCACCTGGATGGCTCAGTAGGTTAAGTGGCTGCTGACTCTTGGTTTCAGCTCAGGTCATGATCTCAGTCGTGACATTGAGCCCTAAGTCAAGCTCTGCCCTCAGTACGGAGTCTCCTTCTCTCTTCCTCCCTCTCTCTTGGCCCCTTCCTCCACTTGCATGCACATGTGCTCTCTCCCTCTCTCTCAAACAAATAAATAATAAATCTTTTTTAAAATCTTTTTAAAAATTTTTATTTATTTGACAGATTGAGAGAGAGATCACAAGTAGGCAGAATGGCAGGTGGAGGGAGAGGGAGAAATAGGCTCCCCGCTGAGCAGGGAGCCTGATGAGGGGCTCGATCCCAGGACCTTGGGATCATGACCTGAGCCGAAGGCAGACGCTTAACTGACTGAGCCACCCAGGCGCCCCAATAATAAATCTTCAAAAAAAAAAAAAAAGGTAAAAAGTGGTGCTCGCTTCAGTAGCACATATACTAAAACTGGAACAAAATGGAGGAGATTGGCATGGCCCATACATAAGGATGACTCGCAGACTGGTGAAGTGTTCAAAAACAAAAACTGAATAGTGAAAACTCTTGTTTTCTTGTCAGTGCTTTAGCCGTTCAGTGAAAATTAGAAATTCGGTGAAAATCTAGAAATAGGGGAATACATAGATATTTTAAGAACAGCTTTTTATAGCGGGTTTTGCATACAATAAATTTCACCTGTTTCATGTGTACGATCCAGTGAGTTTTAGTAAATATAGAGTGGTGTAACCATTACCACAACATATATATTTTTTACAAAAATAAACAGTAACTTTCTTCATTCCTATTTAATCTAGTCTCCCAATTCTAAAAAGGGGGCGCCTGGCTGGCTCAATCAGTGGAGCATGCAACTCTTGATCTCAGGGTCATGCATTCAAGCCCCACATTGGATGTAGAAATTACTTTGAAACAAAACAACACAAAACTTTAAAGTGTACTTACCGATGCCCACAGCATGCTAAACATGGTTTGGAGGCTACTTTTGAAAGCTTTTGGGTAGTTCTCTTCCTGCAGATTAAGCTACCTATCAAATATCAGCTGAGTTCATTCCACTTTCTTATCAGTGAAATCTGCTATCGTAATTTAATTAAATTTTGGAAAATTTATATGTGAGCATAAAGAAAGAGCTGTTTCTACGAAAACTAAGTTGGATGCTTTGGAAAGCTTGTTAAAATCAAATTGCTAAAAACTTGTTACATTAGGCCCAGATGAGAATTCTGTGATTGGAAGAACTACACACATCTCGAAGAACTGCGTTCAGATTGCTTCTCAAGTGCCTTCCAGTTATTGCTCCACTTGAAAGAAATATTTAAAGAAATTATGGGTGATTTGTTAAAGGCAAGAAGTACAAATCACTCTAAGAAACACTTCAACCACTGGCCCCATAATCACAGAAAAAGCCTGAGGCTATCTCAAAAGATTGATGAAGCAATTTACAAGTCTTAAGTTTAAAGAAAAGAGTGACTTATAACATACCATAAACTTACCTTTCTTGCTTTTTTTTTTTAAGATTTCATTTATTTATTTATTTATTTATTTATTTATTTTTTAAGATTTTATTATTTATTTGACAGACAGAGATCACAAGTAGGCAGAGAGGCAGGCAGAGAGAGAGAGAGAGAGAGAGGAGGAAGCAGGCTTTCCGCTGAGCGGAGAGCCCGATGTGGGGCTCGATCCCAGAACCCTGAGATCATGACCCGAGCCGAAGGCAGAGGCTTTAACCCACTGAGCCACTCAAGCGCCCCTCATTTATTTATTTGACAGAGAGATAGAGCCTGAGAGTACAAGCAGGATGGGGGAGAGAAGGCAGAGGGAGAAAGAGAGGCAGGCTCCCAGTGAGCAGAGAGCCCAACTAGGGATCGATACCAGGATCATTAACCTGAGCTGAAGGCAGATGCTCAAGTGAATGAGCCACCCAGGTGCCCATAAACTTACTTTTCTTAAAATAAGCAAAACCGTATACTGTATAATGCTTTATAATTCTGCATTTTAATATTTTTTTTCAAGTAACAACTAACCATCAGGTCCAACAGCATCAGATAAAAGGGCTTCAGGTTGGTGTGCAACTGGCTTTTCCTTTACAATATATTGAGGACATTTTTCTTGAAAAGATTTTATTTATTCATTTTTGCGAGAGAGTGCTCGAGTTTGGTATCGGGAGGGGCAGAAGGAGAAGCAAGTCTGCTGACCAGGAAGCCTGATGAGGAGCTCAATCCCAGGACCTGGGGATCATGATCTGAGCCCAAGACAGCTGCTTAAGGGACTGAGTCAAGCACCCTTGAGGCCATTTTCATGTAGCTGTATAAAAATCTAGCATATCAGGGGTGCCTGGATGGCTCAGTGGGTTGGGCCTCTGCCTTTGGCTCAGGTAGTGATCTCAGGGTGGTGGGATTGAGCCTCGCATGGGGCTCCTTGCTTGGCGGGGAGCCTGCTTCTCCCTCTCTCTCTGCTTGCCTTTCAGCCTACTTGTGATCTCTCTCTCTCTCTGTTAAATAAATAAATAAATAAATAAATCTATCTCTTTAAAAAAATCTACCTTATCCTTTACCAAACTCACCTCCATTGTATAGTGGATATATCCTAATTTACTTACCAGATTCTCTATTTTGAAAATTTCCTGAAAAAATATTTCGAACAGGGAATTGAGAGGGTGAAAGTGGATTAAGATATTGAATCAGGCAATAGAACTTGAAGTGGATTAAAGAGTAGGGGGGGAATGGAAAAGGGAGAAATGGTGAATGAGAGCTTCCTGCACTCATCCAGCTCTGAAATTAAACCAGAAAGTGGCAGTGGTTTACACATCCAACAGATGTTCTTGTCTCTCTGGCTGCCCTGCCATTTATTAAAAAAACACACCATTCCTTTCTCCCTCTCCATCTTGGCTCAGTCCAGTCCTGCATTTCATCTTCGCCTGTTGAAATCCTATTTTTCCTTCAACATCCAGAACAAATACCACACCCGGTCATTATTAGCCCTGGCTGGAAATGATCCCTCCCCTTCCATTGCTGATAGCCAGGTGAATCCCCCCTTCTTTCCTCCTTCCACAGAGCACTTTTCTCTCCAAGGTAGTACAGCGCAGTAGCTCAGGCACAACTTTAGACCCACCAATTTGCTATCTCTGTGAACTTTGCACGTTACCCAAATTCTCAGTGCCTCAGTATCCAGACCTGTAAAATGGGGAGAAGGGTACACAGCGTTATTAGGAGGATTAAATCCGTTAACAGGTATAAAGCGCTTAGAAATATGTCTGATGTGCCGTAAGCGCCAGATAAACCTGGACATTCATTTCGACTGGCGGTGGCAGGGGGTGTGGTGCTGGCGGTCCGCCCCAGCCAGCGCCTAGACCAGGCCGGGGGAGCGCGGTCACATGATTGGGTCAAGATGGCGTCGCCCAGCTGGTTGTGGTTCTTGGCCGTCGCTCTCTTGCCCGGGTCCTGCGCTGCACGGGCGCTCGGGCATCTCGACCCGGCCGCGCCGCTGCCGCTGGTGATCTGGCATGGGATGGGTGAGTGAGGGAGAAGAGAGTCAGAAGGGTTTGGCGACTCCTTCTCTTTCCCAGCCTGGGTTCGCGTCTGCAAAGTGCGAGTGTGGAGGGCGAGGACCGTGGCTGCACAGCGCTCGGCTGGCCCGATGTCTGAGGATTTGGGGGGAATACTCTGCACTGGAAAGGGAGAGGGGGAAGGGACTGTCCTCTGGTGAGTGCTCACAGAGAGCCGTGCATTGCGTTAGGGTATTTCGTGCCGTTGTTGTTTAATCCTCAACGGCAGTGGCGTCAGGGTGCAGCGTCTGGTACTTGGTTGGGCAGTCCTGGCTGTGGCTGCATGACCGGGGCATCCAACCTTTTATTCATTGACACACTGAATAGATTTGTCAGGCACCTGCAGTTCCTTTTTACATTTAACATGTAGGTATCAAGCACCTACTAGATTCTGCAGATACGGCAGTGAACAGACCAAATTCTTTGCCCTTTTTGGAACTTAGTTTCCAGGGGGAGAGAGAGACTATAAAGAAATAAATAAGTAAAACATATAATACGTTTTAAGTAAAATGGTGATAAGTGCAATGGAGAAAAAGAAAGCAGTAGGAGGATAGAAATGGGAGGTGGGGGCTTGCGATTTTATAAGGAAGGTCAAGAAAGGATTCACTGAGAAAATGACATCTGTACAAAGACCTGAAGTGGGTGAGGGAAGATGCCCTGTGGATAGCTGGTAGAAGGAACAGTAAATGCAAAGACCCTGAGGTGGAAGTGTGTCTGGTATGTTGAAGGAACAACATTGAGGTCATTGGGGGCGGGAACTGAGTGAGCAAGAAGAAAATAGGGGTTTAGGTTGGGAGGGTGCCAGTGTTGGGCCTACTAAGGGCATTGGCTAGAATTCGAGATGGGTAGTCCTTGGAGGGTTTTGAGTAACATGATATGACTTACATTTTAAAAGGACCGCTCTAATTGCTGTATATTATATCTCAGGGTTATGAGTTAAAGTCCCGTGTTGGACTCCACACTGGGCATGGAGCCTACTTAAAAAAAAACCAAAAAGAATAGATTGTAGGAGATTATAGACGTTTGGAGGAACACAAGTTAGGAAGCTATTGCAACCATTTAAACAAGAGATAGCCGGTGGCATGAAACAGGATAGTACGGGGAGATGCTGAGAAGTAGTCAAAGTTTGGGTATCTTCTGAAGGCAAAACCAATGGTATCTGTTAACAGGTTAGATTCAGGATGAGAGAGAAAGAAAAGAGTCAAAGATGATTCTATGGGATTCTATTCTATGATTCTTGGACTGGACAAGTAGAAGGAAGAAGTTGTCATTCTACCAAAATGAGGAAGCCTGTAGGGCTAGCAAATTTGGGGTGGGGAGAAGATGAAGAGTCTGCTTTTGGACTTACAGATTTGAGATGCTCATTAGACATTCAGGAGATGTAGAGGCATTTGGAGTGCAGAGTATAGGACAGAGATACGAATTGGAGATTTAAGTTGGGAAACTTCCAAGTATGGTTGGCATTTAAAGCCATGAAACTGGGCAGGATCATGGGCATGAGTGTCCACAGGAGGAAAGAGTTCTCAAAATGGAGCCCTGAGACACTACCAACATTTGGAGGTTGAGGAGATGAGGTGGAATCAGTTGAGGAGACAGTGATGGTGGAGGAACTTCAGAAGAGTGCAGTGTCCAGGAAGTCCAGTGAAAATGTTTCAAGAGGAGGGGAGCAATCAGCTGTATGGAATTTTATCAGCAGGGCAACTGAGAACGGGTTATTGCATTTACCAATTTGAAGATCACTAATGACCTTAACCAAGGCAGTTTGGGGAGCATGATGAGGGTGACAGCCTTATTGGATTGAGTTAAAGAAAAGTGTTCAAAGAGCAATTAGAGCCGGCAAGTACAGTTTTTTCAGCGCTCTGTGCTGGGCTCTGGGTCTATCGCAGGAGATTTAAAAGAAGTTATGAGAGAAATAGAAAATGCTCTAAGCCTTAGCTTTTCCCCTAAAAGTGAATTCTTAAGCTTCCTCTCAGGTTGGAAACCTGATGATTCAGCTCCAAATGGGGAATGACCTCTGCCTGTTTCTCCGGGTGAGTGGCTGGTCACTCTGCTTCTGGTTTTTAGTTTTGGTTCCTAGAAACAGGAAACAGGACTGGGAGTAGGGTGAGCAGGGAGACCCCCAGAGTGCAAAATTTAAGAAGGCATTCACTCCCAGAAGAGACTCTTAATTTCACAAAACAAACTGAGGGTTGCTGGGGGTAAGGGGGGTAGGGAGAGGGTGGTTGGGTTATGGGTGTTGGGGAAGGTATGTGCTGTGGTGAGTGCTGTGAAGTGTAAACCTGGTGATTCACAGACCTGTACCCCTGGGACTAATAATACATTATATGTTAATAAAAATAAATAAGTAAATAAAAATAAATTTTAAAAAAGAAGGCATTCACTCTCTAGTTTGTAGAAGTTTAGGGTCAACACTTGCACAAACCTGTGAGTGAGTACCTCCTCAAATTTCGTGTCCTAGGTTCTTCCCTTGCCTTTCCCCAGCCCTCCAGTCTGGCTCCTAAGTGCTTTTGAATCTATTATTCCCAAATGTTCCACATGATAAGGGAGCATAATAAGCATCTCTGCTTATTTTTCAGTTGTGAATTTCGTTTCCCAATTATATTGTATGGGCTTTTGAAGTTTGTTATAAACAAGTTTGATAAACATGAGCCAAGCAAAAATGTTCTTTTTTTAAAAATTGGAGTGAAACAAATATAACCTACAATTAACCATGTTAAAATATACAATTCAGTGGCGTTTAGTGGGTTCACTATGTTGTACGACTACCACTTCTCTCTTATTTCAAAGCTTTTTCATTACCCTACAAAACACCAGTATCCCTTAAGTAATCAGACTGTTCCGCGCTCCCAGCACCCCCTGGAAATGTCCATTCTAAGTTCTGTCTGTATAGATTTGCGTATTCTGGATATATGTATATACATAGGTAATCATGTATTATGTGACCTTTTGTGTTTAGCTTATTTCACATACAGTAATGGTTTTCAGGTTCATCCACATTGCAACATGTCAGTGCTTCATTCTTTTTTCTGGCTGAATAATATTCCGCTGTGTGTATATACCACAGTTGGTTTACCCACTCATCCACTGATGGACATTTGGGTCATTTCCACCCTTTAACTATTATGAATAATGCTGCTATGAACATGGATGTACACGTTTCTGTGTGGGCATGTTTTAATTTCTGTTGGGTAGAAATCTAGAAGTGAAATTGCTGGGTCATGTGGTAATTGTTAGGTTTGACTTTTTGAGGAACTACAAAATTTTCACAGTGGCTGCATCATATCACACTCCCACCAGCAATACAAGGGTTCCTATTTCTCCACGTCCTCACTAGTTCTTGTTACTTTCCATCTTTTAATTAAAAAATTTTTTTTATTAAAGCCATCCTAGTAAGTATGAAGTGGTATCTCATTATAGTTTTGATATGCATTTCCTTAATGACCAGTGATGTTGAGCATGTTTTCATGTGCTTGTGTTCTTTGGAGATAAGTCTGTTCAAGTCCTTTTTCCATTTTTTAATTAGATAAACTTCTTTTTGAGTTGTAAGAGTTCTTTGTATATCCTGGGTATTAAACCCTTATCAGGTATATGTTTTGCAAATATCTTCTCCCATTCTGTATGTTTCACATTCTTAATAATGCCCTTTGAAGTATAGAACTTTTTTTTTTAAATGTGTGATGTGTTGGCTCACGAGTATCTCCCATTGTCTTTGTTGTCTAGGAGACAGCTGTTGTAATCCCTTAAGCATGGGTGCTATTAAAAAAATGGTTGAGAAGAAAATACCTGGAATTTATGTCTTATCCTTAGAAATTGGGAAGACCCTGATGGAGGTAAGGCCCTTCACAGCTCTGTTCTTTTGAAGGTTTGCTGACTGATTTCGTAGAATGTACTATGAAAATGCTTTGCCTTGCATTTTTAGCAGCAGATCATACAATGATACTTGAACTCTTGAGTGGCTTATGTGAGGCTTCCAACCCGAATCTGTTCGGCCTCTTAGGGAAGATGCCATTGGTAGTTTTCATCCTGACTTTTCTCTGTGGCTCCTCTTTCAGGATGTGGAGAACAGCTTCTTCTTGAATGTCAATTCCCAAGTAACTACAGTGTGTGAGATTCTTGCTAAGGATCCTAAATTGCAGCAAGGCTACAACGCAATGGGATTCTCCCAAGGAGGTCAATTTCTGTAAGTTCCTTTCTGTTCGATCATACTATTTACATGGAATTGATCTTTTTCTTATATTCGGGTAGATCCACTCCTCTAATTCTTTTGAGCATTTCATCTCTCTTGGAAGGAAAGGTATTCTAAATTGTCTCCATGTAAAAAGCTTTATGAAACTTAATTTATTTTCTGTGATAGAATAAAGATTTGCATTTGACCATACTGGGGCAAATCCTGACACTCCATGGCTTTGGGGAATCACAGAGGATGAAGTAGTGTAATCTGGGAATTTGGAGGTTAAAGATATATTTTTTTCTGACTGTTGGAACTGATAATCCTTTTTTTTTCCCCAGGAGGGCAGTGGCTCAGAGATGCCCATCACCTCCCATGATCAATCTGATCTCGATTGGGGGACAACATCAAGGTAACTTTGGCCTCTTTGCCTCCTTTTTTTTTTCTCTGTTCTAATCCATGTGACCACTTGATTTTAAAACATTCCAGCAGCTCTATTTGTACAAGAAGTCAGCCATCCTTGGAAAGTTCCGTTCTTCCAGCTTATAACTAGCTTATAAACTAGCCAGAATTAAAGAAATAGGAAGAGACTTGGGATTATAGAAGCCAAGAACATAGGTGAATCAGGTTGCCAACTGCTTCTCTCCAGTTTAAATGACATGATTTCCTGGAGGTGAGGTGGTTGCAGCCGCATGGCAGGTGGTGATTAAGGAGTCAGTAAGGACCAACAGTCTTTCCTTTCTTTTTTAAAATATTTTATTTATTTGAGAGTGAGAGAGAGCACATGCGCACAAGTGGGGGGAGGGGCAGAGGGAGAGGCAGAAGCAGACTCCCTGTTGAGCAGAGACCCCAATGTGGGGCTTGATCCTGGGACCCTGAGATCATGACCTGAGCTGAAAGCAGATTCTTAACTGACTAAGCCATCCAAGTGCCCTGCTTTTTCTGTTTTCTGACATTGGTGATGTCTTACTGAATTTAGACTCAGGCAAACAATAGCATCTGAGGTTTTTTGTCTATAAAGTTAACAGTAGAAATTAAATCCTTTGAAAAACAACAGGTTTTCTGTTTAGGCAGAATTACATACTTTTGGGGAAGGATGTGTCTTTGGGATAGAGTGTCGTCTCTGTTCTCATGGATATAGCTATCAGGTGGCATAGTCTAGGGGCAGAAGGATTCTCCTTATAATCAGGAATTCACCCAGTTAACTGTTGATGATGGACAAATAATTTGGTACTTAGATCCCTTTCACAGATGAGGGAAACTGAAAGAAGGCCTTGCCCTTCTTGTAGGAATTTTTCAGAGGATGAAGTGAGATAGTAAGTAGAAAAATACTTCTTGTTTGTTTAAGATTTCATTTACTTATTTGAGAGAGAGAAAGAAAGCACAAGTGGGTCGAGGGGGAGAGGGAGAGGGAAGAAACAGACACCCTGCTGAGCGGGGAGCCCGACACAGGGCTCGATCCCAGGACCTTGCAGTCATGACCTGAGCTGAAGGCAGACTCTTAACTGACTGAGCCACAAAATGACAGGTGCCCCCCCAAAATACTTTTTAAAAACACAAGTAATATTCAAATGTGAGTTGGTAAAAACAACTTTATCATTCAGTCAACAAATATGTATGAAAATCTATAAATAAGACAGACAAGGTCCCTGTCTTCAGGAAACTTCCATTCTAGTGTGGGGGGTAAGAAATAGACAATGAGGCAAGTAAATAAATAAATACAGATAGTGGGAACTATGATCAAGAAAAAAATAGGATATGGGGCACTGGGTGGCTCAGTTGGTTAAGTGTCTGTCTCTCGATCTCAGCTCAGATCTTCATTTCAGGACCATGAGTTTGAACCCTGTATTGGACTCCATGCTGGGCGTGGAACCTACTTTAAAAAAAAAAACAAAGAGAGAGAGAGAAATAGGATAATGCTTTTTTTTTTTTAAAGATTTTATTTTTTTATTTGACAGAGAGAGACAAGCGAGAGGGAACACAAGCAAGGGGAGCGAGAGAGGGAGAAAGGCTTCCTGCCAAGCAGGGAGCCTGATGTGGGGCTCAATCTCAGGACCCCGGGATCATGACTTGAGCCGAAGACAGACGCTTAATGACTAAGCCACCCAGGCGCCCCAGGATAATACTTGAAGGACAAAATAGTGGTTAAAGATGTGTGCTCTGAAAAGAAAAAAAAGGAAAGATGTGGGCTCTGGGGGTGCCTGGGTGGCTCAGTCTGTTGAGCATCTGACTCTTCATCTCATTCAGGTCATAATCTCAAGGTCATGAGTTCAAGCCCCACATTGGGCTCCATGCTGAGGGTGGAGCCTACTTTTAAAAAAATAAATAAATAAGGGGCGCCTGGGTGGCTTAGTTGGTTGAGCAGCTGCCTCCAGCTCAGGTCATGATCTCAGGGTCCTGGGACCAAGTCCTGCATCAGGTTTCTTGCTCAGCAGTGTACCTGCTTCTCCCTCTGCCTGCCACTCCTCCTGCTTATGCTCTCCTTCTCTGTCTCTGACAAATAAATAAACAAAATCTTTTAAAAAATAAAAAGAAAAATATAAAAGAAAAGAAAAAGAAAGCTATGGGCTCTGGAGCCAAACTACCTGTGTTCATATCCTGGCTCTACACTTATTGTCCAACCTGGGACCAAGTATTTAACCTCTCCATTTTGAAGTTTCTTTTCCATAATATGGGGTGAATAATGATTTCTACTGTTTGTTGTGAGGATTGAATGAATTACTGCCAATATATGCTCAGAACTATGCCTGGTACCCCTGAAAATGTTATTGCTAAGGCTGATGAAGATGGAAGGTATAACTGGGGGAGGGGCAGGGAAGGGGGGTTGATGGCTACTTGAGTTAGGGTTGTCAGATGTGACTTCTGCAAGCTAAGACCTGAGAGCGGAAATGAGCCCGACCACTGAGGCAATGAGAGGAGTACATCTACCAGGGAGAGCTGGTGCCAAGGCCCTTAGGCAGAAAACTCAAATAGGAGTGCCAGCTGGCTATGGTATGAATTCTCAATACGCTGTTTTCTTGAGGAATAGATGAATGAGATCAGAGGCTAGCTCTGGTTCGTTGTCTTCCTCACCGTGCCTTGCACATAGTAGGTGTTCAGTACACAGCTCTTGAAGGAACGGATCTTTGTCTTCTGCTGCTGTAGGTGTTTATGGACTCCCTCGGTGCCCAGGGGAGAGTTCTCACATCTGTGACCTGATCAGGAAAACGCTGAATGCTGGGGCTTACAACAAAGCTATTCAAGAACGGTACGTATGGTTGGCTGGAAAGGATATGGGACTGTCACTGTGTGAAAATATCATGCTGACGTTGAAATGATGTTGACAGCAGAAATTCCAGGAGTAGTGGCCGGGGGTATGCACATGAGAGGCTTTTCTTAAGTATCTCTGTGCTGTCTGCTTGGTTATATAATAAGCCTAAAACTGCTCTAATATTAAATTTTAAAAAGGAAGGGTTTGGGGTTTTTTTTTTAAAAGATTTTATTTATTTATCCCAGAGAAAAGAGAGAAAGTGCGTGCGTGACAGAGCGTGAGCAGGGGGAGGGGTAGAGGGAGAGGGAGAAACAGCTTGTCTGCTGAGCAGGGAGCCCAACTCAGGGCTGGATCTCCCAGGACCTTAGGATCATGACCTGAGCTGAAGGCAGATGCCTTTTTTTTTTTTTTAAGATTTTATTTATTTATTTGACAGAGATCACAAGTAGGCAGAGAGGCAGGCAGAGGCGGGGGTGGGGGGGGTGGGAAGCAGGCTCCCTGCTGAGCAGAGAGCCCGATTCGGGGCTCGATCCCAGGACTCTGGGATCATAACCTGAGCTGAAGGCAGAGGTTTTAACCCACTGAGCCACCCAGGCGCCCCCTGAAGGCAGATACTTAACTGTTGAGCCACCCAGGTGCCCCTGGAGTACTCTAGATGATAACTAGATTTGGGATCAACTAGTATGACAACAGCAGCTATCCTACAGGTTTTCCAAGCGTATCATTCTTGTCTAATAACAGTTCTTCAGTACAACACTTCCTTGAAGCCATTTTCCAAGGTTTAGCCCTGCCAGGGACTCTGCATGTGCAAACAACCTGTCCCTAACTCTCTCTTCCTTTCCTACACATTGGCCACACGCAGAGCCACAGAGCTGTGTCATGTCAGTGGTGCCACCTGATGGTCAGTGAAGGAAACTAAGATACTTTTTTTTTTTAAGTTTTTATTTATCTATTTGAGAGCGAAAGAGAGCACAGAGGGAGAGGGAGAAGCAGACTCCCTGTCTAACAGGGACACCCCGATTTGGGGCTCAGAGATCATGATCTGAGCAGAAGGCAGACATTTAACTGACTGAGCCACCCAGGCGCCCCTATTGTTCTTTATTCCTTTTTTTTTTTTTTAAAGATTTTATTTATTATTTGACAGAGAGAGACACACACAGTGAGAGAGGGAACACAAGCAGGGGGAGTGGGAGAGGAAGAAGCAGGCTTCCCGCCGAGCCGGGAGCCCGATGTGGGGGCTTGATCCAAGCACCCTGGGATCATGACCTGAGCTGAAGGCAGACACTTAACGACTGAGCCACCCAGGCGCCCCTTGTTCTTTATTCTTTACTCAGTATTCTTCTAAGTCTTGCCCAGATGCTTCAGAAAAAATCATCCTTTTATTTCTTTGTGTTTCTTTTGTGAACCAAGCACAACACATGGCAATGAGAATTGTTAGCGACTGAAAATGAGCAGTCATGGGGAGGAGACAGTAACACCTAAGTACTGATTAAAAGTGACAGATTGATGTGTTTTTCACTTCCTCCTTAAACTGTAATAATAACCCAATAGCAAAAGAATAGAAAGTGAGAAAACCCACAAGGGCCAAGAGAACAGGAGAGGAGAGAGGAGACAAAAAAAAGACATCACCATGTCTTTGAAGGAAAGCAGTTGAAGGAGTGATAGCTGTTTCAGCAGAGCCAAAAAAGCTGAAACCTTTATGTCTGTAGAAGGATGCCCTGACAAGAAGGGAGCAGATTCACTTTTTATAGCTCCACAGAGGGTCAGGAATTAGATGCATAAGATCCTTTGGAAGGTAGAGATCGGTGCATGGAGCTAAAAACAGGACTTTTTTGGGGGGTGGGAAAAAATCATTTCTATATAAGGAATGATCAAACTCCCAGTTCCCGTAAGTGCACATCGAAGTGACTACTCCTCCCCCACTGTGACAAGAGAAGCAAAATTTATTCTCTGGAGCAATTTAACTAGAGAAGTACAAGACTCTGAAGTAGTAAGTGAAGGATAGTGGTGAGACACCCCACTGAAAACCTGGGCCCTCCCACTCCCCTTTCCTCCCACTCAGCTCCCAGAATGATAGCCACTAGGCTTATAACCTGCTAGGCTGATGTTCAGCGGACCCATTTCTGGAAAACCTGACTGGCCCCAGAGAAAAGATCTACAGATTGAGGTTTTTGAGTCCTTCAAGAAATCAGGATTCCTCTCGACTACTGTGAGGTGAAGCCACCAGGAGGTAAGCTCTGTTGTCGCACGAGAAGGCTCCAGTCAGTTTGTAGTGTCTCGTTTCAGCATGAACTTTGAGCCTAGGACCCCCAGCTAGACATCGGAGGAGAGCTTCTAGTATGAAAGACAGACCAAAACCAACAAAAAGTAAAAAGCAACTTGTAAGGAAACAATGACAATTCAAGAAGCCAAAGAAAATCTTTAAAAAGAAAAAAAGGAGGGGGGCGGTCACCTGGGTGGCTCAGTGGGTTAAAGCCTCTGCCTTCGGCTCAGGTCATGATCTTATGGTCCTGGAATCGAGTCCTGCATCAGGCTCTCTGCTCAGCAGGGTGCCTGCTTCCTCCTCTCTGCCTGCCTCTCTGCCTACTTGTGATCTCTGTATGTCAAATAAATAAATAAAATCTTTAAAAAAAAAGAAAAAAAAGCCTAGAATTATTATCTTTAGAGATGAGCAGTTACCTCCGTGGCACCAGAAAAGAATGAATAAAACCAACAATCGGAGCATAAGAGAAAACTGGCAATTAAAAATAAGACAACCAAAATAAATGTGAGAGCGATATGAGACTATAAACTTGAGGAAATCTCTTAGAAATGAGAACTAAAACTCAAAGAGGTAAAAAAAAAAAAAAAAAGGAGAAAACTGATAAAATTAAGGGAGCCATTTAGGAAGTCCAGGATCTGCCTGATAGGAGTTCCAAAAAGAGCCCAGAGGAGAAAGGGTGGATTGAAATTATCAAAGAAGTAATACAAGAAAATTTCTCGGAATGACAGGACATGAATTTCCAGATTGAAAGGGCTCACTAAGTGGTCAGGGCAAGGGATGAAAAAAAAGCCTTACCCGGGTGCATTCCTGTGACCTCTCAGAGCATGAAGAGAAAGAGTGGGCTCTGGGGAGGCCGCCCCCAGAGTCCATCCCAAGGACCGTGCACTCCTGTCAGCAGCACCACCTGCTAGAAGTTTTCTGAGGAAAAGTGATTTCCATCCTAGAGTTCTGTGCAGAACCTTTAAGTACAACCACTTATAAAGGGAAAATAAAGCCCTCTTCAGACTCACCAAAAAAAAAAAAAAAAAAAGATTGCCCGTCTGCTGCATGGCCTGGTGTGTCTGGGAGCCTCCCCCGTCAGTACTTTCCCACACGGAGATTCAGCGCAGGGCCCTCGGCTCACACTAAGTTGGCAGCTCGGGGCCGTTACCGCTAGTGGTGCCATGTTTAAAATATTTATTCACCTTGAGCTGCCTGTTTCCTTTATTATAAGCATTGCCGTGGTTTTGTTTTCTCTTTTCGGTTGCAGTCATAAAGTATTTCATTCATCATTTCATCAAACGTCGCCCTGCAGTGTGCCAGGCCCTGTGGTAGGTCTGGCAGAGCAGAGAATAAGACAGTTAGCGACCCTGTCCCCATGAAGGAACTTTCTGGTGGGGAGCGGGGGAGCTCCAAGCAAACAGAGGTGCTGGGTCACCTCTAATAGTGCTATGGCTGTGGCGGAAGTACACAGGATGCAGTGGTGGAAAGGCATGGAGGCGGTGCCTACTCCGGACAGAATGGCCTTCGGAGAAGAGGAATTTAAGTTGGAGTTGAAGGATGAGAAGGAGGATGGGAGGAGCTGAGGAAAGAGCCATCAGGCCGAGGGAACAGGAGGCACAAAGGCCCAATCCTAGGACACATTTGGCTTATTTTAGGCCCCGGTGATAAGTTGAGTGATAGATGGGAGTTGGCAGGGGTGACAACCCGCAAGGACGGGAAGATCACATCAGCCATTTGAGTTTCCTTCTAAACATCAAGAGAAACTTTTGGGAGGTTTCAAGCAAATATGGCCAGATCCAGGTGTTTGGATGGTCTCCACTGCTTTGTGGAGAGTGGACTGGAAAGCAGGTAGAGGAAAAGCAGGGGGCTGTCTCAGTGTCTCGGTAAGAGGTGATGATGGCGTGGACACTTGGGGTGGCCACAGTGAGATGGAGAGAAGTGGAATGACCTGAGGTATGTTCCATAACGTAGCTCAGTGAGACTGGCGAGCCAGGATACAGCCCAGCATTTATAAAAGGGTTTCCCTCGGAAATGCTTTTTGAGTTCTCAGTGGCTCAAATACAGATCGACACTTTTCCAATTTTATGGAGTTGCTTTTTCTTTTTAAAGTTTCTTTGTTTTTCTATGTACATCTCATCTTAGCAGATGGGCAGTATGAGATTTTAAAAGGTACACATGGGGCACCTGGGTGGCTTAGTCGGTTAAGCATCTGCCTTCAGCTCAGGTCATGATCCCAGGGTCCTGAGATCAAGCCCCACATGGGCTCCCTGCTCAGCGAGGAGTCTGCTTCTCCTCCCTCTGCCCCTCCCCCTGCTTGTGCTCACTCTCTCTCTCAAATAAATAAATAAAATCTTAAAAAAAAAAAAAAAGGCAGGTAGCCCCAGTAGAAGTGGGAAGGGGGCGGGAGGGTGGAAAGGCACAGAGGGAGATCACTTTCTGGTAGTGTGGTGCTAGGCTTCCCTTTGTATCCGGGAGGATTCTGGATATAGGAAAATAACCACATCAGCCCAAAGTAAATTTTTTAAAAAGTTCATGGTCTTTTGGTACCCAGGATTTCAGAGGGACTAGAATCAAGAAATGGGAGCCACCAAGCGCTGGGTCTGTCTCTCCCACTGGCGTTTTGTTGCCTCTGTGGGGATGCACACTGGCCTCTCTGGCCACCCCTATGGTAAAATGTGGCCTTGCCCAGCTTCCAAACTTTTTGTTTGTTTTTTAAGATTTATTTATTTATTTTGGAGAGAAAGAGAGAGTTCCTGCAGGATCAGGGGAGGGGCAGAGGGAGAGAGAGCATCTCAAGCAGACTCCCTTCTGAGCCCGGAGCCCACCGTGGGGCTCAGTCCCATGACCCCCAAGATCATGACCTGGACTGAAACCAAGAGACTGTCACTCCGCTGACAGAACCACCCAGGTGCCCCCAGCTTCCAAGTTTTTCATTTTGTCTGTTTAGGATATTATCTCAGGAGAGGCTGGAATCTCTTGGTCCCAGTCCAGATTTTTGGGGACGGGACCATGTCCCAGCTTAGGTCAGATCTCCATCACTGGCTGCGGCCAGAAAAGTGAGACCACATGGTACCGACCATACCCACCACTGTAATCAGAGGGTGGACCCAGGAAGGTTGCAGTTCCCAGACAAGGGACAGTTGATTTTGATTTAGGCAGAGACCCCAGGAGGTGTCTTCTGCACTGTTCAGATCATTCAACCTTAAAGCAAATTTGATCTAGTTCCCTGGGAAGCCAGTGAGGAGGGACTTTCCAGCGCCAGCTCCTGGCTCGGTGGGGGCAACAGTGAGGAACGGTGAGTGTGACGGTTCTCTCTCACCTCGTGGATATGAAATCCGCCCTCTAGTTCCCCTTTGAGATACTGGTAGCCCTTCCTGGATTTCTTCTTCCTCCAGTTTCCCCTTGCTATCCTACTCACTGAGCCCATCCCCACCGCAGTGAATACAGCAGTGGCACCCTGGCCTTGGCCTCTCTTCCCCTGTGCCAGCTCTGCTCTCCCAGGTGGCTCTGCCCTTGGTCTGCAGCCCTCAGCCCTGCATGCCCAGCACTTGCAGGGGACCTGTGCCCCCCAGTGGCTCTCACAGCACGCTTATCCCCAGGAGTCCCACTTTCCCCATACCTTCGCCCTCAACTCGCCACTTAGTATCTTAGTAGATACTAAGAGGTATCTACTTAGGCACTTTTCCACTGTTCAAAAAAGTAGAGAGAGTAATGTCATCTAAGACCTAAAATTAATATTTTGTCATATTTGTGTCAGATGTTTTAAGAACTGAAACATTTCAGGTAATACTGAATTCTTCTACATATCTCTACCAGGTCTCATTCCCTGCCCTCCCTCTATAGTGACAACCACTGTCAAGAAATGAGAGTAATAGGGATGCCTGGGTGGCTCATGGGTTAAAGCCTCTGCTTTCGGCTCAGGTAATGATCTCGGGGTCCTGGGATTGAGCCCCGCATCGGGCTCTCTGCTCCGCCTAGAGTCTGCTTCCTCCTCTCTCTCCCCGCCTGCCTCTCTGCCTACTTGTGATCTCTGTCTGTCAAATAAATGAATGAAATCTTTAAAAAAAAAAAAAGAAAGAAAGAAAGAAAGAAAGAAATGAGAGTAATAGATCCTTTCTGTCCTCTAAAAAAAAGAAAAATTGTCTATTTATATACATATATATCCTCCATCAGTATGTAGCCTTATTTTATATATTTAAAATGTTATGTAATGGATATCTTGTGCACTTCATTCTGCAACTGAGTTTTTCATCAGTATCACATTTAATAACACGTTGTTACACATCTGGTTCATTCCTCTTAACGACTACCTGGCCTGGATTCTGTGACTAGGCCACCGTGTATTGAGTTCCATCCTGCAGACATTTCGGCATTTCTAATTTCTCGTGATGACAGACAACTTTGAGGGATCGTGCTTGTGTTGAAAAGCCCAGCCTGTGTTGCTGCATGTCTCCTCTACTTGTACGCTACTACTCTACCCACACAGGACACCACTTCCGGTCACCACATGTGTGGAGGTTTTCCCCACACCAAGGAATTCTCTGGGACACCAGCTGGGTTCCTACAATTTAACTCAGTTCTGACACTGCCCACCTGGAGATAGCGTCAGATGCCACAGATTAAGAGCTCACTCCCACAAGCCTGCCCCCCACCACACACTCGCGCGCGCGCGTGCGCGGACACACACACACACACACACACACACACACATATACACACACACACACGCCCATTGCCAGTAGTAGGTCCTCAGGTTACCCACAACTTCTGTCCCAGGTTGACTACAAAGTGCAGGTTCCCACCGCCCTCTCCTCAGGTGTGATTAATTTGCTAGGGTGGCTCACAGAACTCAAGGAAACATGTTTACCACTTTATTAAAGGGTGTGATAAAGAGCAAGATGAGGGGCGCCTGGGTGGCTCAGTCGTCTACCTTCAGCTCAGGTCATGATCTCAGGGTCCTGGGATCAAGCCCTGCATCAGGCTATGTCCTATGCTCAGTGGGGGAGAGTCTGCTTCTCCCGCTCCTTCTGCTCGTCCCACTGCTTGTACTTTCTCTGTCAAATACATGAAATCTTTAGAAAAAAAAGGACACAGATGAACAGCCAGATGAAGAGATAGATTGACGAAGTCTGGGAGGGTCCTGAGCGTGGGAGCTGGGGTGTACACCCTTCTGGTGTGGGTGTGTTTGCCAACCTGGAAGCTTTCTGAACCCCTATTATCAGAATTTTATGGAGGCTTCCTCCCATAAGCATGATCAGTTACTAACTCCATTTTCAGCACCCCCCCTCCCTCTCTGGAGAATGGGGAGCAGCGCTGAAAATTCCAAGCTTCAGAGGGAGGCTTGGTGACCAGCCCATCTAGGAGCCATCCAGGAGCCCACCCAGAGCCACCTCAGTAGAAGAAAAGCTGCTCCTAGTGCTTTTACCACTTAGGAATTTACAAGGGTCTTAGGAGCTCTGTGCCAGGAACCAGGGTTGGAGATCAGTCTACGTATTTTCTGTCACCCAGCAACCCCTGAACAAGAACTTACGTACTAGTAGAATCCATGTGTGGACTCTCAGTTATGTATCAGGTAATTTGGGGAATGCTCCTTAACCTCTCTGTCTTAGTTTCATCATCTGTTAACGAGGGCAGAAGTTCTACCTTATGGGCTGTAGAGAGGGTTAAATGAGATACAGATGTAGATAGAGTGCTTAGAACAGTGCTTTGGAGACACTCCGTCCTGTTAGCTGCTCAGATTACAACGATGAGCGCGTGCATCTTAGATTCACCTCGATGTTGCCGAGGTGGTTGTACCAATTTCTCTTCCCACCACCAGAGTGTGAGCGTTCCCGTTTTCTCCAGTCTTACTTGGGTTCCTGTGTCTGTTGCGAGTCTGCCAGTCACATGTGTGTGGGATGGTTTCGCTTTCCCATCTGTTCCTCCCGTTAGGCAGCTCGAACATCTGTTCATGTTTGTTGGCCACTCGGGTCTCTCTTTTCTGTGAGTTGCCTATTCATTGCCTCTTCTAGTCTTTGCCTGTTTTTCTGTTGGACGCTCTTCTTCTTACTGGTGTGTAAGCATCACACACACACAAGCATCTGTGTTAGGATTATTTTTTTAATTTTTTAAAAAAAGATTTTATTTATTTGACGGACAGAGATCACAAACAGGCAGAGAGGCAGGCAGAGGGAGGGGGGAAGCAGGCTCCCCGGTGAGCAGAGAGCCCGATGCGGGGCTCGATCCCAGGACCCTGAGATCATGACCTGAGCCAAAGGCAGACGCTTAATGACCGAGCCACCCAGGCGCCCTTGTATTAGGATTATTAAGCCTTTCTTTGCTAGGTGTGTTACACTTCACTTCTCCCAGCCTGTGGCGTATCTTTTAGCAGATTTTTGGGGGGCAGTTTTATTGAGATCAAATTCACATACCATACAGTTCTGTCATTTAGTGTGTATAATTCATTGGTTTGGGGCATATTTTTTTTAAGTTGCAGTAAAACATTATATATATATATATATATATATATATATATATGGAAAACAGAATTTGCCATTTCGGTCATTTTTAAGTGTACGGCTTTGGGGCACTAGGTTCCTTCCCAAACAGCAGCAGGTGCGGCAGCTTCTAATTTGGATTCGGGCCACGTCATCAGTCCTCAGGACTGAAGCACAAAGCTATTCTCCGATCCTGTATTTTCTTCTAATTTTTTTTCAAGTTTTGTTTCAATTCTCATGTTTTTCATCTACCTGGGGTTTTCGCTGCTTGAGTCCGTTTGCGGGCTGCTGGTCCGTTCCATTCAGGTATTTGTCTCCCTGCCGCGCGCAGGCTGCTTTAGTTACTAAGCAACTTTTGGGAGGCTCTGCTTCAAGTCTGGGCTGGTCTTGGACTTTTATTGTTTCAAATGAGGTTTAAAATTAGTTTGTCACATTCCACCAAAAATCGTGTTGTGATTTAGGTTAGAATGGCTTAGGGTTCAGCCATCGCCTCGACACCTGTGCTCCTGCATTTCCTTTCCTCCCCGTCAGGCTGCTGTTCCTGTCCTACCAGGATGGTACCAGAAGCGGCTGGGTTTGGAGCGAGGGCCAGGAGGGGCAGAATAGGGTGGCGACGGGCCCGACAGCAGTAACTTTCGTAGAATTTGTGCCATAAAGGGACACCTTAGTGAGCTTTACGGTTGATACCGAATTTTCCCAACAACCCTGGAAAGAATCCAGCTCCGAGAGGCGAGTGCCCGTGACTCCAGCCCGGGGCTGCATGTTGTGAAGCTGGTGCTGTGGGCGCCCCGTGGTCCACAGAGGCGGGGGCGGGGGGTATGTGTGGTGGTCGAGAGCAGGGCCTCTGGGGCCGCCTAGGCCATTCAGGCTCTGTTCGCTCCCAACAGAGTGACTGAGGACAAGCTACTTAATCACTCTGGGCATGGTTGCCCCATTTGTATATGTGCTGCTGAAGCGAGCACATGGTTGCCCCATTTGTAAACAGGAGGCTAATAATAGTGCCTTCCTGATGGAATTCTTTTCAGGATTAAATAGGTTAATGTGTGTAAAGTGCTTAGAATAGGCCCAGTAAGTGCTGTCTAAGCTACGGGGGCTGCAGCAGGCCTCAGGGGTAAAGGCTCCAGTCTCTGGGGAGCTGATTGCCTCTTGAGCGGGCTGCATTGGAAAGCGTGTGGACTTGGGCGAATTTAGGCTCCTGTCTTACCTTGTCTACAACTGTGTCTCTTTTTTTTTAAGCTTTTATTTATGTATTTATGTGTTTATTTATTTAGGGTGCGTGTGCACAAGCAAGCAGGGGGAGGGGCAGAGGGAGAAGCCCAAGCAGACTGCCCATGGAGCCCCATGTGGGTCTCAAGCCCACAATCCTGAGATCATGACCTGAGCTGAAACCAGGCGTTAAGGGATGCTTAACTGACTGAGTCACCGTTGATACGGCTGGGTAGTTTTTTGTTTTTTTAAAGATTTATTGATTTATTTATTTGTCAGAGAGAGAGAGCATGAGCGCAAGAGCTCATGCACAAGCAGGGGGAGCAGAGGAGGGAGAGGGAGAAGGAGACACCCTGCAGGGCAGGGAGCCCTTTGCGGGGCTGGATCCCAGGACTCTGGGATCCTGATGAGCCAAAGGCAGATGCTTAACCCACTGAGCCACCCAGGAGCCCACGACTGAGCAGTTTTGAGAGCGTTACTTAACCTCTGAAATTGGCCCCACCCTGGTGACCAGGCAAGAACAGTGCAGACCCATGTTTCTTCTTCTCTGACACTCCCAGCTTCTGCTCACCCGCAGGTCCTTCCCGGTAGGTGCCCCGTGTGCACCAGGCTTCTCACAAAACAAAATGCCTTTCCTTTCTTCCTGTTGCCCCTTCTGAGGCACTTTTCACACAGAAAGTTGCCCCAGGACTATTGCTTTCGTTTTCAGCCGTTGGGCTCCCTGCTGTAACTCTGGGTCACCAGAACCTGGTCGGGCAAGATCCAAAGACCTTTGTATTTATTCCCTAAACATTTTTTGAAGAAACTTTGGCCACCTGCGTGACCGTGTGTGCACCCCGTGCTCACCACTTCTGAGCGTTTGACACTGTTGACCACCCACTCCCGAAGCTTCTTCCCTTGTTCTCCTAGCCATACTGCCTTCCCTTCTGCTCACATCTCACAACCCCTCCCCTCCCTCAGTGCCAGCCACTTCTTTCAGAGCCTGTCTGGCATCCTGCACCGGGCCCTTCCACGCGGCAGAGCCTTCCTGCTAAGCATCTGCCATGTTCCTGCGTGTCGCTGCTCAAGGAGCTTGTCGTCCCTGGAGGGAGAACCAGGGAGCCAGCTTGCCCCCAGTGAGCGACAGCAGGGCTAGAACTCAAGCACAAGACCAGTGGCAATGTCCGTATTTTATAAGTGGTCAGAGTTCATCACATTTTGACAAAATCAGTGAAACTAAACACTGAAATCTTTCAAATACATTTATAAACAGATGATTGAATGTTCCTGTGACCGCTGGCAGGCTGACCGTGGCCTCTTTTTTTTTTTTTAATTTTTTTAAAAAATTTATTTGACAGAGATCACAAGTAGGCAGAGAGGCAGGCAGAGAGAGAGAGAGAGAGAGGAGGAAGCAGGCTCCCTGCTGAGCAGAGAGCTGGAGCCTCGGCCTCTTTTGACCTCGGGTACACCTGCCCTGGACGTGAGGAGCTCTGACCTCTCTGCTGTAGCTGGTTCCTCTGGGCCTTTATGCCATCCTGCCCTGCTGAGTGGAGCTTTCTGGGCCACCGCCCGAGAGCAGCTCTTCCACTCAGGCTGGGGAGTGCCTGTTGTACAAAAGTTTCTTCTCTCCCCTGCCAGCCTGGGCTAGAGAGTCCCACCCGTGTTCCGACTCCTCCTTCCCCCAGAGGTCTTCCGCCAGCCGGTCTGCTTTCTCTTAGTGGAAATGCTGCTGTGTGGTTGCAGAGCTACGCGGAACTGTGGAGGCGGCAGCTGGGAGGACTTGGGAAGGGCTCAGTGTGAATGGGGAAGGGAAGGGAAGGGAAGGGAAGGGAAGGGAGGGAAGGGGGAGCAGAGAGACCGGGGAGAAAGTAGAAGCATGTGAACACCTGTCTGAAATAATAGTATAAACGCCAGGTCCCCGCCTTTTGTCCTTAAAAATTCCATGACATTCCAGAATCCTGAAAACTAGTGTCCTCATTCAACAATAGGAGAGATGCCCTGGGATTGAAGGGGTAGCCCTCCCTCCGAGCCTGAGGACGGCCAGATGGGTGAAGAGAGGGATGGCTGGATGCGGAGGTGGTGATAGCTGAGCTGAATCTTTGCAGATATCTGAATAGGAAGCAGCGGAGGGGGAAGCAGCGGGGGCTTTGGACGGGGACAGCATGGGCCACGGTGACCTGGAGTCAGAAGTGTGATAAGGAAGGCTCAAGGCCCTGGGGGAACAGATACCGATGAGTCCTTTTCCCAAATCTGTGGGACTCTGTACCGTGCTGCACGGCACTGTCAGGCCTCAGGCTTATCCTTAATGAACTGTGCGGTAAGTAGAAGTCTTGTCTGCCCTATTTAAGGTCAAGGCTGGGACGTGGCAGCTCTTGATTTTTTGTCCTTTTGAAGTCTCTTAGTGCACAATGTGCTATGCCCAGGGGTGTGCCCCCAGGTGTGCTGACTGCCACGTGGCTCGGTCACCTTCATTCATTCCTTCTTCTTCCTGCAGCCTGGTGCAAGCAGAATACTGGCACGACCCCATCAAGGAGGACATGTACCGCAACCACAGCATCTTCTTGGCAGATATTAATCAGGAGAGGGTAAGCTCCCATCCCAGGCTGTGCGTTCATGTTGCTTTTGGGGCGCCACATGCAGATGAGCTGTGACCGTTTACCCAGAATATCCTGGACACACACCCTGGGGAACAGAAGTTCTGTTTTGGGAAGGCAGTGCTTATGAGCGTCAGTTCCTTTTAGGAAGGCTGAAATTCATTTGGCTTTCTTCCCGTAGGTCCTTTTCCTTGCCTTGCGTTGAAGAAGCAGGGTAAGCTCAGTAGGTTGCTGGCTGGCTTAAGTGGAGCGTCACAGTGGCTGTCTTACTGAGGGCAGCCTTCCTAGTGGGTCCCTTGGGGGTCAGATTTTCTCAGAAGTGAGATTTACTTAGAAGAGAGTCGGCAGAGAGGACCAAATTATGTCCCAGGCACAAGCTTGGTTTGGTTTGCGAGATTCTGGTAAACTCAGTGACTCAATTTGTATTGGGCCCATCTGGAGGGGTTTTTTTGTTTTGTTTTGTTTTTTAAAACAAAACTTGAGGGTTGGTGCGGAAGAAACGGAAGTGGTATAGCAGAACCACTCAGAATGTGCGGTTTCTCATTTTGCCTTGGTTCTCTCTGGGTGGTCGCCTTTAACCTATGTGACGGATGCCTGTGGAGTGCGGTGACAGACTATGGTTGGTGGGGGCATTGCCAGTCAGATAGGATGGTAAGAAAAGGCTTACAAGGTATATTCTGGGCCGGAAGCTGGAAAACCAACCCATTATCATGGGGAGGAAATACGGTGGCCCAGGGTTGGGGAGGCCAGAGCACTGGAAGGCTTTAACATCCCTGCTGGAATCTGACGGTATTGTCCCTGCACTACTACTGGTTTTCTTCCAGGGAGTCAATGAGTCCTACAAGAAGAACCTGATGGCTTTGAAGAAGTTTGTGATGGTCAAGTTTCTCAATGATTCCATTGTGGACCCTGTGGACTCTGAGGTGAGATGCTGTGCCGGCAGGCCACACCACAACGGGAGACCAAAGGAATAAATGGCATTAAAATACAGCCGCCTGCTGGGGAGAAACCTTCAGTCCCTTCCTCCACCTTCTGTGTAGAGCAGGGCTTCTTTGCTCGAGGTCTACAAATGGGACACTTGGGGCTATAACACCCTTCTTTGCTCGAGGTCTACAAATGGGACACTTGGGGCTATAACACCCCTCAACACCTGAATGGTTTGCAAAATTATGTAGTGGCATTGTATGAGGAAGGGTCTATAACTTTTACCATATTATCCAGACCTGTGACCCAAACCATCAGCCCAAAGTCTGTAAATCCCTGAGCTTGGCATTTAAGGTCCGCCTTGACCTACCTTTCCAACTTAATCTTCCTTCATGTCCCACTTCATACATATACTCTAGGTTGAAGTCTTGAAATGCACCAGACTTGGCATGTGTTTTTACTCTTGGTGCTTTTGTTCATGCTTTTCAGTCTCTAGAGTGCCCTTCCCTGGGCTTCTCCACCTGACAAGCTCCAGTTCATCTGTCAAGGCCAAGCTCAAACGTCACTTCTTCCATCCAGGATGTCATCCCTAGTCCAAGCAGACTTTGCTCCCTCTTTTTGCAAAATCATCACATTGTGTCAGGCTATCAGGGACTAGCCAGCCTGATTGGCCCGCCATCTGCTTTTGCAGGCCCGTGAACCATTTTTTAATGGTTAGAAAGAAACCAAAAGAATACCTGATAACAAAGGTTATATGAATTCAAATTTCAAGGTCCGTAAGTGAAATTTCATTGAAATAGAGCCATATTCATTTTTTATATACTGTGTGTGGCTGCTTTTGTTTAGAATGGCAGCATTGGGGTAGTTACACTCATATGGCCCTTAAAGCCTAAGCTATTTTGTATCTGGCCTTTACAGAAAAGTTGGCTGATCCCTGTGCTGAACAGTTGTTTCTGTGCCTCACCAGACTAGAGTTGTAGAAAACAGAGATCACATATATATTTATCTTCAATGTCAGATTTAGCATAAGGATTTTCACAGCGTAAGTGCTCAGTCACTGTAGGAAACAGGAATTCTGCGGAATTGGAAAGCGCTTTGGAAAGATTAACTCATCCCTCAGGATCTACCCTTAAAAAGAGATGACTCAAGACATACTCTGTTTTTACTCTTTGCTACAGCTTTGTGGTGATGTTTGTTGGTAGTCTTAACTTGACAATATGTGCTATGTGTCTGATCTTCGTTCACCCTCCTCTCCTGCAGTGGTTCGGGTTTTACAAGAGTGGTCAAGCCAAGGAAACCATCCCCTTGCAGGAGACCAGTCTGTACACACAGGTAACCAGAGAGGAGAGAGGTGCTGTCTCTTTCAGCTCCTGGTTCCCGAAGCTGCTCGATTCCTTGGTGATAGAGCCTGTCCTGTATGCCCCAGAGCAGTGGGTGCTTGGAGGCCTGTAACTTGGTCTGATACGGGTGAGATCAGTGAGGGTGCTGGTTGTGACCCCAGTGTCTTGGGCGCTGGGTTATAGAAGTGTCCATCCTGAAGGATGAAGGACCTGGACCTCATGGCTTTCTGTATGTACAAAGATCACCTCATCTCCAGTTTCTGCCTGCTGATGAAAAGGTTTAGAACTAGCTTCCTTTGCTGACATGCAGACTGCAAAGCCAAGAAGCCCCCGTGCATCCTGAACACATAGGAGAGGTGTTAACTTTAAAACATGAACAGATATGAAGTCCTGTTTTTAAATTAGAGCACTGGTGAGGGGAGCTCCTCCTGCAGGGGTCTGGGGGGGAGTGCGGTAGGCCCCGTTTCTCCAGCAGAAGTTGCACCCTTTCACTACCTCTAGTTCTGGGACCTTCCGCACTCCAGGGAACGGATATTGGAACTGGATCCTCCCAAAAGGCACAAGTGCTATGTGCGCCACTTGCCTTCTATTAGAATTCTCCCGAGTGATTTCGCGGGCCAGTTGTCTCCTCTCTTGGCTTGTCTCCTGCATTTGGTGGCCCAGCTTGGGTGAGCTCAAAGGAAAGGGAAGCTCAGGTCTGTTGAGTTTTGGAAATTACAACTAAGAACTTCCCTCTTGTCCAAGTCAAACTGATGGTAGCTACAGCAGAAGCAACACTCCAGCTCTGTCAGCTGCTCGTCCTCCCAGCCATGTTTGTTCTGTGCCACTGTGGGTAGTGCCAGGATATGAAAAGTGAGGTGTGTTCTTGAAGGGTTAGATATGTTTTCAGCTTTTTCTGTTTTTGGCTCAGTCTCACTTGACTGACATTTTGAGGCAGTTTTGTCTGTGGCCTGCCCACCCACACAGGTGGTCCTCCAGAAGCTTTAGGAAACTTTTCAGAAAGCCGAATATAGAACTCTTGTCGACAACAATCTCAATTATATCTATGTTTTGAATGCTCAGGAAGAAAACAGGGAGGTATCCTTTTTGGCATTTTCGACAGTGTTAACACCTAAATTTTGCTACTCCGGGAAAAGACTACACTTTTAAGCACGTATCTCAAATGAACATTCTGTTTTTTTACAACCTTCGTGAAGCCTCTTAATTATGGTCTTTCTGTCTGCAGGACCGCCTGGGGCTAAAGGAAATGGACAATGCAGGACAGCTCGTGTTCCTGGCTGTGGAAGGGGATCATCTTCAACTGTCTCAAGAATGGTTTTATGCTCACATCATACCGTTCCTGGAGTGAAACCCTTGTAGTCTACCCCAGAGCTCAGGGAGCCCCTAGCGCTTCTATACACCAGTAGGAGAGCATTCCCTTCATGCCTAAGCCTGAGCTCACATCCAGCTTGCAACTAATCCTTCCCTCTGGTTATCACCTAACACGCCCTGCTCAGAAAGATCTAAGATTCGAATCTTATCCTTTGCCTCCTCTTATCAGCATATGGTGTTGAATGCAAGTTTAATTAGTTAATAACCATGCATGGAGATTATTTTACAATCCCTCAATGTGGTCAGGCTGTCTTAGGCAAGTCTACTGCTGATCAGTGTCAGAACTGTGCCCAGAAGAGGCTGAAGCTAAAGCAATTAGAGTCTAAGGGCACACACAAGAGGCAGCCAGTATCCAGGCCCGAGGGGACCATAAATGCTTGCTGTTTTGCTGGTGGAGATCCAACCAGTGCTTGTCAAAGTATTGTTTAGATAGTGTTTCTGTGTAATTCCTTGAGGTTACCCTCTTTTCTCAGTATGTTGTCTCCTGTGGTGCGTTAGTATTGACATCTTCTGCTGGGCCACCATCTTGTCTCAGTAGCACTCTTGTTTCATCAGGTAGTGATGAATTAGTTGCTCTGTCACAAAAGGGGGGAAAGTAGCACCCAACTGGATTGCTTCAGGTGGCGGCGGGTGGGGGATGGAGTACATCTTGCTTAACTTGGGGGAACGAAGACACATGTTCAAGCGGACAGAACACTGTATGTCAACTACACCTCAGCTGAACAATGTACAAGCAGAAACAATAAGTGAGGACACAGCTGGTCCCTTCCACTCCATCCTTGACTAACCTATTCCTTTTTCTGTGTGGCCAGTGGTCTACATTCTAGAGTCACCGTGCTGCTGGTGTTAGCAGACAATGGAAGAATGGAAAGAGATCAGGCTTTCTAACGCCCCATCTCAAAAAACTATTTACAGTACACTCAAAACTATTTCTGATGTATTTGATGAAAAAAAGGATTATTTGCTCAGAAAGCTTGGGGAATACTGCATACCCCTTTTCTCCTGAGGTCACCTCAGAATACTAAGGACTGAGAACTCCTGTTACGATAAAAAAAACTAACCTTTAGCTACTGTTTTCCCATACTATGTGAGCATGGACATCTTAGCCTCCCACTACTCCACCCTGAGAAAACCTATCAGCACTTCCTGGAAGACGATTGTGCAGAATGCCCATGTGAGGGACGACAGCTGTGCAGAGGGAAGCACCTTGTTAGTGCTGCTAAGTTTACGCTTTATGATTTTTCTCTCCCCTCTCTCAAGCCTTATCTCTCAACTAGAAGATGAGGATTAAGGGTAGCAAGTGGGGGGAATGTGAAAAAAATTTTATGATACTGTCTAAAATAAAGACTAGTTTCTTATCCTTGGTATCCTTTTCCTTCTCAATACTCTTACATACCTCTCAGGGCGCCTGGCTGGCTCAGTCGGTAGAACATGCGACTCTTGACCTCAGGATTGTGAGTTTTGAGCCCCATGCTGACGTAGAGTTCACTTCAAAAAAATATTCTTACATCTCTGTACAGTAAACATCACAGGTAGATACTAAGCAAGTTTGGTATTAATTTTATTCTATTTTCTGTATAACTTTAAGTACATAAAGGTTTATTTCCACAGGCCTCAGGAAATGGGTAGAAGTCACAGGACAATCTCTCTTCCCACCAAAAAAGTTGCATTATTTTGGTAAGTGTCCTAGAGAGAAAAACTGTAATTTACATTAGCAGTGCTGTGCAAGATTCTTACATAAGACCTAAAACCAGGCTGCAGTGGAGATTTTAGTCCTTTGTTCAGGTGCCTGGACAGAAGCCAAAAGCAGTTGAGCATGACAGGGCAAAGGAGGCAGTGAAGGTGGAGGACAGGCACCCAGCACAGAAGGAGGAAGGAATTCCAGATCCCTTGGAATGGTGTGTTTTCCATTTTTTTGTTTTTTTCTTGTTTAAGTCGTCTCTGTAGGAAGGTGCTGGGCAGGGATCCCAGTGAAAGGAAGGGGCCAAGACTCCCTTAATTGGCCTGGGTGCAGGGCACTGCCACAGCGGCTGACACGGGAGAACCTACTCTCCCAGGTTCAGGCAGAGCCAGGATGGAATGCAGAATGAAAGGAATGCTTATGGGAAACAATTCTGCTTGGAATGCTAGCTGGCCAGCTTCAGATTTTGGTCAGGTACAACCCCTGCCTCACTTGTCAATAGTGAAAAATTAGTTTGGTTAGAAGAACCCACTAGAATCACACCGGCCTCTGCTACCTTCACGCTCATTGTTAGAAAAAGGTGAACTTGTGTGAACATTCTGATCTGTTAATCCCCGGGGACTGCTTTAGTCTTCCCAAAGACTGTTGGTCAAATAGCCTGCAAAGGCTGAAAGCTTAGACACACCAGTGCTGGTGTGCGGTTCCTTAAGGAGGGACTGGCGGTGTGGTTGAGCCGATAGGGAAAAGCCGCACCTTCCTGCAGAAGATGAACTGACCTGCTCTCCCGCCCCAAATCTCAGCCTGAGGTATATTTCAGTGAAGGCAGGTAGCTGTGCTTCTCAAAGCAGAGAAGCAGTTTAAGAGCAGAAAGGTAGAGGAAACCTAGAAAAGAACCGTCTTGATACAGATTTATCCCATGGTGTGAGGGAGAGGGCAAAGAACCCGGTGGCACTTCGCTTATCCAGCAATTTCTGTCACTGTGGTGACCAACTTCTGCCCATTCCATAGGGTCTTGAACTGCTCAGGGACTGGGAATTCATTCTGCAAATAAAGAAACCATGTTTAAATCCAAGCTACACAATAAATTGGGGTTAAATCTTATACTCTTCTCCCAACGCTTGCTTCCACTAAACTCTTGGAGCAAGAAGTTTGTCCTGAGAGCGAAACCGAACCACCTGCAGCAGCCTGGCTGTGTGAGGGGCAACACATCTACGACCCACCTCCCCTGCCGCTGACGTAACGAAGGGGCACTGTGGTGGAGGGGTGAGAACAACGGCCCCAAGGCCAGAGAGGCAGAGGTGTGAGTCTTGATTGTTCCCCACTGATCCTGGATCAGCAATCTCAGGCAGACAAACCTGGGAGGCACAGATGAGAACATATATACGTTCTCATATATACTGCACAGTGCCAGTCCTTTGGGGGCTGTGACTCAGTCCCATTCCTTGTTACTACCCTAAGCGTCTGCTCAACCTAAGGAAGGAAAAGCCACCTCCTTAGGAGCTCTACTTCATGAGACTACCTCACACTCATGGGTGGGGTGTCTGAGGTGCGTATTGCTAGGCTAGACCCACTCAGTGCAGAATGGCCATGAACTAACTTTCTCCGATTCAAGAAATCTTCAGTCCCTCCTGTTTTTAGAGCATACCATCAAAGAGATCAAGGAACTTACAAAGTCACCGCCTTCTGTAGGAATGAGGACATTCATCTCAGAAGATTTGGCACTGACTATCTCACAATCCAGGGAATTCTTGCTCAGGTAGACATGGCAGCCATCTGTTTTATTGATGGAAATGGTTGGCACTTTACCCATTACCTACAGAGGAAACCAAGAAGCTGAGTTCCAGTAGCTGAGGAGAGCAACAGTACATTTCAGGAAAAAGCTTTCACTATTTTAGGTGATTCAGCAACTACACGCAAGCTCACAGGTATACAGCAGATACTGGATACTGGAGGTGGGCTGGGATGGGGGCTGGAAAGGGCTCACTCTAAGAGCCAACTCCTTTCCCGCCACCAAAGCAGCTCAGCTTACAGACTCCGTAGAATCAAATTCCCAGCACAGCAACATCTGTGGGTTAGCCATGTCTTTCAATTAATTCCTCAGGGACCAAAGGAAGGAGCCAAGATATCAAATTACCTGAACTTTGACATCCCTGCTATTGATTATCTCCACAATGCCCACCACATCATCGAACACCAGACCGAGTTTCTTACAGTTATCTAGAAAGGAGCAGATCAACAGTATAACATTTTCACGAGGCTTGAACTCACAACCCCGAGATAAAGACTGAGCTGAGATCAAGAGCTGGACACTTAAGTGAGCCACCCAGGCGCCCCATCAACAGTGTAACTTTAAAGGAAGCTACTGTAATAAATTTAACAATATTTAGGAATAGGGTAGGCATGATTCCAGCCCTCTCAGCATTAGGACAGAGCCTGCCTAGGACAATGACAAAAACTCACCTACTGTAATGGAGTTTATTTTGCCCTTGATTTGCAATGTCGTGTTGACACACTTGTATATGTAAGCCACCTGTTTCAGCTCCGTGTCATCAATCACCAGGTTGGGAATGTTCTCCTGATTTTCCTGTTTAAGAAATACCCCTTTCAGGAATCCCATCACTAATATACCCTACCCCCAAACACAAGCTGCCCCAAAGTTCTGTTCTTGTAATCTAAGCCAGAACCCTGCACTGTTTGGCTGTGCTCCGTTTAAATCCCCTGTTCCCACTTCTGGCTCCTTCTGGCATTTTTAACTCACCACTCTCCACTTCTTGCCCTCCAGTTCCAGTACAGCTGGCTCCTTCTTTGTGGTTGGTTTGGAGGATGGGCTGACTCCTGGTTTAGGTGCAGAGAACGGTTTGGGGCCACTTCGTACCGGACCGCTCTGAGCCTTCAGGGCAGGGTTCCTGTGAGTCTTCATGTCATCAGACACATGTTTCAGGGCTGTAGGAACAACAGCTACCTTGGGCCTGTCCTTCATACCACGGTTTTGGGCTAAAGCAATAACCAACTTCTGCTCTCAGTGTTAACAAAAACTTTAAAGCCAAAAACCAAGCCCTTGAAGATGTTCTCTCACAGGCAGTTTTAGGGAAGTGCTTTTAGAATTTCCTTTCTACCCCAAGGTTCAATTATACAGTTCCATTTAAAAAACAAACAAATATGGAATGTGTGGATACGAAAGGATTAGGTATGTGAATGCACAGAAGATCTTGAAAGACACTTACCAAATATATATTCACGATATATGTAGAGTTTTTAAAGCACAGAAGAAAAGTAATACATGATAGTAAAGAAAATTTGGGAAAAAGAAAGAAACCTCACCCACAGCTGACCTACCACACCTCCTACTCAGTGTCTGCATTTGAAATCTCATTCCACGAGTTTTCCTACTGATAGAAGTTTTCTATTTGGTTATAACCATACACACTGTTAACAAGTCTGGTTTAACCAGTTAACACGTAAAAATTTTCTCATGTTAACCTACAGTTTATAAAAATGTCTTTTTTGTTTAAGGAAAAAATTCCATAATCACCTCTTGCAGGCTGATACATTCCTTGCTTCTGAATATGGCCCAATGTAAATAACCAATACTGACTGGCCCTTTTAGCCCCACCACTCCTTGTGGCTATACTAGACGTCTTCTTGAACACTGCACAGTTGGCTACAGAAAAAGTCTTAATGGCTGCATAATATCTTACTAAAAGGACATACCACAGTTAACCATTTCTCTTACTGCTGGATATTTAGGTTGTTATACCATTTTTAGCTACTACAAGTAATACTATATAATACTTGTTTTTTATTTAGGTATTTTTATAGGTAGATTCCTAGAAGAGGGCTGTATAATTTAGTCTTCTACCTGCTGTGTATAAGGGTGTCTAGTTTCTCTATACCAACATTGGTAAATCTTATGCAAAATTTCCATGACTAACAATCATCCTCTGAGTTAGTTAACTGACCCCCACCCGGACACACACACACACACACACACACATGCACACACACATGCACACACACATATATACACTCAGTGACTTCCCAAAGAGACCATGTGGTAATACAGAAAAGGCTCTAGGGTAAACTGCCAGCACCATGCCTTGGTACAACAGGGTACTCTATATATGCCACTCAATATTAAATAACTTTCCTATGGGGCAGAGGGTTCCCTCAACTGTAATCACCACTCATTTCAGTTTCCATTTAAGCCAGGTTTGAGGTCCCTTTGGGCAACCTGAAGGACAGTGACACCCCACATGGAATCTCCCATACACAAACCAGGATTCTGGTTTATCGACTGTCAGGTCTCTAGCTGGTAAGATCTGGCCCAAATAACTTACTGTACCAACTTTTCTTGCCAAAATATTCACTTACCACGTGTGATGCTCTCCCCCTGATTTATCTGCGCAAACAGTGCTGAGCGGGAAGCAGACTCATCTGAGCCTGAACTGAGGGGGACTGGTGGGGGAGGTGGGCCTGGTGGGGGAGGAGGGGGACCTGATCCCGCAGAGGGTCCAGATGGCAATCCACTCAGTTCTTTTGCCACAGGCCCCTAGAACAATAAAGGCAGGTTAACACAGCCATCCTCTCTTCCCCTCTGTACCCTTCCCAAAGAGGGTCTACATGTAATCAAGGATATGGGGTACCCACTGGAGCCTTCGATGCTTTGATTCATGCTCCCTAGCCACACCCAACTTCACTTTATTCCCTCTTAACCTTTTCCAGGGACCCAACCCAGCTCCATTTTTCAACTTTCCCATTGTTCCTTTGGCCTCTAATTCCAGTTCTAAGCCAGCTGTGCAAATTGACTTAGGTATGTCACCAGTACCTCAGCCTCAATGAGGCCAAGACTGATGTCATCATCTTCCGCCTGCTCCCCTACCTATAAAATCACCTCCTTGATTCTATTTCAGTAAAAGATGCTGCCATCCAAGTTTGACTGTTCAATTTTCTGGAGCCCTGCAACCCCCTCGATTCCATCAAATCTTTCTATTACCTTGGTTATAGCTCCTGCAAGTTTTTCTGCACCACCCCCGAGCCCCATGAGAGCACTTCCACAGTCTGAGCATGAGCCCTTATCCCTAACCTATACACTCAGACCCTCTTAAGGACAAGTCTGATCATTATTACTCTCTTGCTCAAATACCTATGACAGGCACTTATCACCTATTACTGAGTCTAAAAGTCATAATCAATGCTCCTGTCCAGCCTTTTCTCCTAAAAATCTGACTCTCTCCTTACTGAAGCCAGAGATGACCAATCTCTACATTCACTCTACATGTCACATGTACTCTGTTTAACCTTTGCTATTTGCTAGTATCCCCGTTTCTCCCACTTCTCACTGTTCTATACTTGAAAAAAGTCTCGGATCAGAGTACACCTGTTCAAAGTACAATCTCTTCCAGTAAGACTCACTCTCCCTTCTACTCTGTACTCTGTACCTTTAATATAGCATTTAGCTTGGTGATTTGTACTTAGGATTTTTATATTTCAATTTCTAAGCTTCTGGAGGGCTGGGATAATGTAACTCATTCTTCTGGCCCTCTAGCCTGACCACAATCTCTGACCCATGTGTAATGAAAATGAACAGAACTAAATACTTCTCTGATCCTTGTTTTCTGTACTCTCTTCTTTTTTCCCCTCCTTTTTCTTTCTACTCTCCACTGAAAAGACTAGCATTTCTTCTTGGACCTTGGTAGCAACAAAATCAAGGAAAATGTGGACCCTGTCCCAAAGGGATAGAAGGAGGGAGGGAAGACTCACTAACCGTTTTGCTCCAGGCCAGTCCAGTGGTATGGAACTCCTTAATGTAAGCCTGTAGCTCTGTCCATATACTCAAGTAAGCTTTGACCCAATCCACATGCTTCTTATCGCTGGGAGAATTAAAGAAGAACTCATCACAGATGGCCCAGGTACATTATAATAGTGATTCCAGAACCCCTCCCATCTATGAGCTCATATCTTGGCTGTAGCGTGGCTCTGCTCTATGGCAGCTTTTCTAACATAACTGAGCTTTACGGGGCACCTGGGTGGCTCAGCTGGTGAAGCGTCTGCCTTTGGCTCAGGTCATGATCTCAGGGTCCTGGGACTGGGCCCCACATCAGGCCCTCTACTCATCGAGGAGTCTGCTTCTCCCTCTATCAAATAAACAAAATCTTTAAAAAAAAAAAATAACTGAGCTTTACTATTTTTTTTAACCTATTTTATTACCCTAATTAGACTAAAGTCCATTAGGATAGGTACTGCAGATCATATCTCTTCCTATCTCTTATAACAGTATTCCTCCAACTTTTTTAAGTATAGCAAAACCGTTTTTTCTAAGCAGACCTTAAGCAGAACATAATATATAAAACTAATAAAAGCAGACATTCTGCGCATGAAGCTGTAGTGGACAGAAGGTTATTCAGGCATCACTGTGGAACTCCAGGACTTCAAGAAACTCAAACGCTCTACAGCACAGTGCTTTACGTCCCTCCCACCAAAAATCTGAAACCTTCCTGGAGGAAATAATCATCATATAAGATTATAGAAAGAGCACTGCACTATAGTCCAAGACTCCCCTCTTCTATATTAGCTGGAAGACTCTATGGCTATTTTTTTTTAAGATTTTATTTATTTATTTGACAGAGATGTAACGAGAGAGAGAACACAAGCAGGGGGATGGGGAGAGGGAAAATCAGGCTTCCTGAGGAGCAGGGAGCCTGATGCGGGACTCCGTTCCAGGACCCTGGGATCATGACCTGAGCCGAAGGCAGATGCTTAACAACTGAGCCACCCAGGCACCCCGACTTTATGGCTATTTAGCATAAGATCGAATTTGCTCAACTGTAAAGTGCGGAGTTTAATGGTGGGGTGAATCAAACACTACAGTGCTTAACTCTAGGTTGCTGGAAGGATCAAGGAAGAGCCTGGTGTTCTGAGACATATTTCACACACATGAAGGCTATTCCTTCAGAGTAGTTATTCAACAAATGATTGATGGAAGGAAGGGTTTGGGTAATTACGCAGCTGAGTGCTGTCACTCCAACTCAAAACTAGCAATGGAGAATTCAGTTAGGACTGATGAACATATGTGGTTAGACATACAATGACTCCCTACCCCTTACCTGATACCTGTGCTTTGCCAAAACAGCCTTCCTCTCACTTTACCTAGTAAATCTTCCTGAACCTTTTGGCATAGGGCCAGTTAGAAATTCTCAACAAAGGAACAAAATCCACCTTGTCTAAATAGGCAAATTAAAGGGCATTCATTGGGATGCCTGGGTGGCTCAGTCAGTTAAGCATCTGCCTTTGGCTCAGGTCATGATCCCAGGGTTCTGGGCTCCAGCCCCATATCACACTCCCTGCTCCACGGGGAGCCTGCTTCTCTGTCCGCCTGCCGCTACCCTGGCTTGTACTCCCTCTCTGACAAATAAATAAAATCTTTTAAAAAAATAAAGGGCAGGGGCGCCTGGGTGGCTCAGTGGGTTAAAGCCTCTGCCTTCGGCTCGGGTCATGATCTCAGGGTCCTGGGATCGAGCCCCGCATCGGGCTCTCTGCTCAGCGGGGAGCCTGCTTCCCTTCCCCTCTCTCTGCCTGCCTCTCTGCCTACTTGTGATCTCTGTCAAATAAATAAATAAAATCTATAAAAAAAAAAAAAAGGGCATTCGTCCATTTTACCCCTAGAAAACTTCCTAAACCTGAAAGGGTTAAGGATTAGAAGACTAAACGGGTCTCTACAAACTCTAGAGAAAAAGCAGAAGTGACAGCAGAAACACTTCCTGCTTGCAAATGCAGCTTTTGTGAGCCAGGACCTATTGAAATTTCCAGAAAGCAGCCCTGGGGTACAGAACCAACACAACAGCCTTAACCCCAAGTGCTACTCCGGAAAGCAACCAGCTGGCTTGTCCTTGACCCCTTGAGAAAAGGCTGGACTTACACATCTTTGTACTCCTTGAGGACTCGGTTTGTATAAAACATGGCAGCATCATTCATTTCTTTCACATAGGGACCAGGCTTGGGAGCCTAGAGAGAGAGAAGCTGTCAGTGACTCAGGGCCTCTCCCAGCCATCTCTCTTACCCTTTCATTCCATCCCTTCTCTCCCATGGAAGCTGCACTGCTCACCATAGCCACCCAACCCAGGGCCTGGATACTTTCGCTGACAGCTGATAAGTGATTGAACAACTTGCTGCCTCGGTTCTTCTCCCGGAAGGTTATCACTTCCTGGATCTGCTCTGAGATGGGTGCCAACAAATCGGAAAGCTTATTCTAGGGAAAGACGTGGGAAAATTCAGGTTAGTCTCTCTGTAAAAGCTTTATGTATTGGTCAACTCTGATTCTGCACGCAAGAATTCTTCATGGGCTATAATAAACACCCAAATAAACTCTGTATTCATCCTGCATAGGTTCATATGGCTAAAATACTGCTCATCATCTCACTCTCCTCTGGTGGTTCTTCAGGATCAGGACCCATACTCCAGCTACACCACAAAATTCTACCATTTCAGCCACTTGCCTCTTTTCTGTCCCACTAAGAAGAGACACTAGCTCATTTCTGAGGCTTTACTCATGATGGTCTCTTCTTTTTCCAGATAGCCAAATGGTTCCCCATGCTTCATGAGGAACAGCCCTCCTGCCCCAGTCACACAGGCCACTTACAGCAGCTCCTGTAAGCCTAACCAATTCTGGCACCTCATCACACATCAGCAAAAACTATTAATGGACTCGTGTGAGTATGTTTTTTGAAATTTCTCATTAATTTTTCAAAGACAAGGGGTTTGTCTCAGCCCTCTTTTATAGTCCTTACAGCCCTCAATACGTTGTTAGCCATACAGCAGCTGCTGAGCAGAGATCTGCTGAATCAAATACAATTAGAGGGCTTGGCATTTGAATAGGCAGATTATTAGCAAAATGGATGAATCTTGTGTTTCCATGTTTTATCCTTTCAGTTTTATCCTTCCAGCTCAGTTTCCTAAACATCTCAATTCTCAGATCTTAGCACAAAAAACAGTCTAAAGCAGGAGTCAGCAAACTTTCTCTAAAGAGCCACACAGTAAACATTCAGTCTCTGCAGGACATACGGTCTCTGTTGCAATTTCTCAACTCTACCATTATAGTGCGTAAAGCAGCAACAGACAATACTTGAAAGAATGGGAATGGCTGTGTTCCAAAAATCTTTCATTTACAAGAGAGATGGCAGGCCAGATTTGGCCTAGAGACTGCAGTTTATCAACCCTTAGTCTAAAGCACGGGAAATATTAACAGTGTCTCAGTTGTCTGATTTGCTGTTGAAAGTGTGGGTTTCAAGAAAAGGTTTAAGACAAATGCTTTAACCATTCAAGAGAGGTTAAGAATTAGAGTCTAATATATTTAACATTATCTTATACTATTTTTACACTGTTTAGGCATGCTGAGGGTCCAGGAGTTTTAATACAGCATTAACAGGAAGATTTCTTTTATTGACCCTCTGCCTAGGAAAGTCAAATGTGGAAAGAAAAAACAGAACAAAACTCAAATCCACATTTTCTCCAACTGATCTTCATACCTTAGCAACATAAAATTTTGAGGTAGGAGTAAACTTAAAGGGAAATCCCAACCACAGAAGGAGGAGGGAAGAAGCAATACTTCAGGAGTTTTAGGATCCCCACAGTAGCATTGTTAAAGCCCAGCCACAGCGAAGCAAGAGAACCTCTATGACCCAAAGGGCTTAGAGGAAATATAATGAATTTGGCCTTAGCCAAGAGGTTAAAAAAGACTACTGAGAGAAGCAGCAAGGTCCAGGAGTAAACTATGGTCCTAAATAAAATGACAGAAAAAAAAAATAACAAAAAACCACCCCCAACCAGTAGAGTTCGATAACTACTCAATGACACATTCTCATGCACTTTAAGTCTGACTATTCTGGGACTTGGTGTGAACGTACATGGGCCTGGAAGGTCTATTTTAGCATGTTGTGATACAGCAGAAACCTCTCAATTGTCCTGAGCATCAAACCACAAGGAAACCAACTAGCAGTGAACTTACGCCTGCTGGCTGCTGACACTGAGAGGCTGTAACCAAGAGAGCTCGCTCCAACTTCAGACCTGTGTGGACCATCTCCGCCTGCCAGAAAGAAGAATCACTTATCAGTGATACATTACAACTGGAGAGGGTCCTGATAAGAATAACCTGGAACCTCCACTTCCACGTACTCTGGTAGCAACCTAGGCACATCCTATTGCTTTCCTCAGGTACTCCAGATTCTAGGGAGTGACAGCAAAATTACATATACTGCTGTTCCTGTTGGAACTCATCAGGGACACATATCCAGGAAGTGAAGATAATCAGGGTTAGCCTTAGATGAAATCAGTTAGCAAATGTACATGTAGTGCAGTATGAAGTGCACTGAAAAATCCCTCCTGCCTCTCATCACCAAAAAAAGCTCTTTTCTCAAAAACTTGAAGCTGAAGTAAAGGCAAAGGCCAAATTTATGCCTGAATTCTCAAGATATTTACTTCTTTACGTTAAAGCTATTTCTCAAAGGCTAGGTCATAACCCATTCAGATTAAATATGTATTTCTTACTGACAGTCATAGTCAAGAGAGTTTAAGAAATATATATAAATATATATTTATATAAATATATAACCTAAGTATATATTTAGGTTATATAAATATAACCACTGTCTAAACACAAAAATTCAAATAAGGTAACCTATTTTTTCTAGATTTGTGTTTTTAGAACATACAAGTGATACATGTTTTTAAGTCTTTGCAAATGTTACATACTGTATAAAGGAAAAATGTAAGCCCCCACTCCTGTATCTAAGTCCCAGTCCCACTCACAAGCACTAACACCACTGCCAAAAGATGGTACATGAAAGGCTCAAAATAGATCTTCCAAAGATCAAGCAACCAGTCCTGCTAAAGGGTCAGGAAGATCCTAAACATGGTTATTGCTTACGGAGATTACAGAGGACTAGCAGAAAGATTTTGGGTCCCAAAGAGATTCAGAATATATATCTGAGTGTGGGGGTGCTGACGATGGAGGTGGCAGCACATGAAGCAAGGTGGGTGGAGAGGCACCTGTCACTGCCTACTTCACATTCTTGCTGTGAGCTAAGTGTGAAAATAACCACATTAGCATAACTAATAACTATCATGCATAGCTTTATAAATGCTAAGTCATGACTATGATTTCTTTGAATAAGCCATCCTAGGCTTGGTTATATAACATGCTGGGGGTGCTGCCTAGGTGGCTCAGTCATTAAGCATCTGCTTTCGGTTCTGGTCATGATCCCAGGGTCCTGTGATCCAGCCCACTTCAGGCTCCCTGCTCAGTGGGAAGCCTGCTTCTCCCTCTCCCACTCTCCCTGCTTGTGTTCCCTCTCACTGTATCTTGCTCTAAATAAATAAATAAATAAAATCTTTCAAAGAAAATAACAACAACATGCTGGGATCAGAATGGGAGAATATTTTCACTGTAAGATAAACCAAGCCATATATTTTTTTTAAACAGATCTTATTTATTTATTTATTGTACACATGTGGGGGGAGGGGAGAAGGGGAGAAAGAATCTCAAGCAGATTTCTCACTGAGCATGGGGCCTAATGCGGGGCCTAGATCCCATGACCCCAAGACCATGACCTGAGCCGAAATCAAGAGTCAGATGCTTAACTGACTGAGCCACCCAGGTGCCCCCCCAAGCCATATTTTATGCACCAAGCAAGTCTTCAGTATAAAAGAAGCCCACGCAGAAAATGTGATAAAAGCCGAAGGCCTGGAAACATTTGAGAAACTGTTCCAGTGCCTGGAGTGAGCTCCTCAGTGAAGGTAAAAGAGGAGGAGCCAGGAGCCTCTCAAGGGGCTCTTAAACCAAGAAGGAATAGGATCTGAAGACAGCCACCAGTCCTTAAAGGAAGGAAAAAGGGGCAAAACATCCTTACATGTTTCTGCACATCTCCCCCAATCTCTTTACTGATCTTCAGGTACTCTGCCACAGGACCAGCAAGCAGTGAGTCGAATGCTTGTACATATGGAGCTGCTCCTGCTAAAGACAGACACACCACAGAGAATCAGTCCTGCACCAAAAAGATGATTTATTAAAAAGCCATTCCACATGAAAGTGGAGAGGCAAGGTAACAGAGTAAACAGAGTACTGGAACATGAGTCCAGTACCACCACTGACTGTGTGACCCTTAGTTCCTTTTCCTCTCTGAGCCTAATTTTCTTTATCTATAAAATGAAAACTTTAAAACAAAAACAAAAACAAAAAAAACCCTGAGCTCCCCTTTAGCGCTAACATTCTACAATTCATTTGGTGCATATGCAAAACGGCTAATCAGCCAATCATTTGGACGGAGGAAATTTTCCTATCACTTGTCGCCCAACTTCTAGAGTGGTTTTACTAAAGAAAGAACAGGAAGTATCACACAATCAGGAAGTTCTTATGTTAAAATAACCACAGGCCTCCCTACACAAGTCACTTCCTCCCTTATCTGTTCACAGGCGATGAGCTTAGCAGATTAAGCATTTTGGGACGTTAACTTCGAAGGAGAGCATATACTGTGACAGAAAAATTTTAGGCCAAAACACTGAGTCTTCATTCAAAGTATTCTGCTGGCTAGATACTGCTTACCTTTGGGAGCACTGTCTCCATACCCACAGTGCACATCAGAGCCATGGGATACTGCCTCCAGGCGGCCCACTGCCCTCTCCAGTCTTTCTACCAGATTTTGCATGTCAGCCATTGTGTACCACCTGCTGAAAGAGATCATATGTCACTTGTTTTAACAGTACACAGCGTCTAAGGAGAAAAGACAGAATACTCATGGGGTGAGGAGGATGCTAAATCTGAACAGAATCAGTTAGTAATGAAACAATGATGAAAAACAGACTAATATAGTTACAAAATCATAAAGACTTCATCAAGCAAGACAGCGACCCAGAAAAAGGTGTTCACTGAAAGCAAACATTTATTTATTCAAATACTTACTGAATATTTACTATGACACCACAGAATATTTGTGCCAGAATTTAGAATTTACGAAGTACAGTCACATATATTATCTCAGCTTGTGCCTCGAACAATTACTCAGGAATGTCAGGTTAATTACTACATTCTGTAGAGAGAGTAAACTTAATTACAGCGAAGCTAAATGACTTACTTACAGTCACACAGCTAGTTAATAAGAAAGCCAGCACTCAAATTTAAGTCTTCTGGCTCTAAATTCAGTGCTTTTTCCTACAACATCCTGTTGCCTACTTACAGAATGCTCCAAACCAAGATAAATAGGGTATTTATTTTGCCTTGAATAACTTACAGACTAATAGTGGGCACTTGACAAGTACACTAACAACTACAAACAAACAGAAAAAAAAATGTTAAGGTGATATAAGAATGTTGCAGATACAGTAACAGAATTTCAGGAAGGAGAAGAGCATATTAGCGGAAAAAATCAGGTAAGGACAGCATGGACATGCTGCCACTGAGCCAGGCTTCACAAATGAGGATGGCAGGATCTGGACTTGGAGTAGGAAGATAGACACATCCGGAAGAGCTTTTTTCAGATCTTTCACAAGTACTAATTTATCTGAAACTAGTCTCACTCAATGTCTAAATCCTAAAGAAAGTAAGCTCTACCAGAGCTTACTCTCTGGCTTGTTCCCTATTATACTCTACCATCTAGACCACTGCTTGGCAAGCAGGTGTTCAGTAAGTATTTATGAAGTTAATGAACCTAAAGCATAGCATCTCAAAACTCCAGAGGGATGAGTGTTCTTAAAGTTGCCCATGCTATACACACAAATAATCATTAAATGTTTTCAATACACGTGCACATGAAATGTTTGAGACCATAAGTGATATCATAAAAATAAGTCAGTGAAATTTCAGTCAAAGCCTTGACTTGGGAGAGATTCTACTTCAAAACATTAATTAGTTCAGTTACTAAGCTGAATGAGCTCAACACCCTTGAAACTGCCTAAAATGACCACAGCAATTATAATGTCCTCAAAAATGACAACATGTCAGAAGATCTCAACCTAACACACTGTCCTCCCTGAGGAGGAGATAAGCAGATTTACAAGACAAAGTAAGGAAGACAGTATATTTTTCTTGAAGATTTTATTTATTTGAGACAGAGAGAAAGAGAGAGAGAGAGACAGAGCAAGCACGGCGGGGGGGGGGGGGGAAGGCAGAGGGAGAGGAAGAAGCAGACTCTCCCATGAGCAGGGAGCCCGACATGGGGCTCGATCCCAGGACCCTGAGATCACGACCTGAGCTGAAGGCAGACACTTAATTGACTGAGCCACCCAGGTGCCCCAAGAAAGAAAATATAATCCCTGTCCATTCTTTTCTGTGTACAAGGCTCTGGTCTCTCTGGGCCTAGCGACTTACCACAGAATGTTTTGTTTCGACTTATTTAAATAATCTCTACACCCAATGTGGGGCTCAAACTCACAACCTTGAGGATCAAGAGTCACATGGTCTTCTGAGTCAGCCAAGTACACCAAGAATGTCATTTAAAAGACAATCAGAGAAAAAAATAAAAATGTGAACCAAATAAACCTTTCATTCCCTGGCCTGGAGAATAGGAGAAGTCTCCAAGTCTCTGTTCTTCTCACAAATGGAACAGACTAGAAGCAACCAATATATTCTCCATTATGTTATGCCACCATCACCTAAGTACCCAAATTACTGACCATTCTGGATACTGTCCAAGGACAGAGTCACATATAATCCACCACAGTCTGTAAATCCCAGGGAAAAAGGCAAGGAATTCAGTAAACTCCTAAGCTATCCTCCATTAATAGATACTACCCATTCCAGGAGCACCTGGCTGGCTTGGTCAGTGGAGCGTACAACTCTTGATCTCAGGGTAGTGAAATCGAGCCCCACGTTGGGTGCAGAGATTACTTAAAAATAAAATCTTTGGGGTGCCTGGGTGGCTCAGTGGGTTAAAGCCTCTGCCTTCGGCTCAGGTCATGTTCTCAGGGTCCTGGGATTGAGCCCCGAGTCGGGCTCTCTGCTTCCCTTTCTCTCTCTCTGCCTGCCTCTCTGCCTATTTGTGATCTCTGTCTGTCAAATAAATAAATAAAGTCTTAAAAAAAAAAACTTTTTTTCCCTCCCCGTTTTTTTAAGAGAGAGTGCTCTCCCAAGGCCGGGGGGGCGGGAGGCAGGAGGCAGAGGGAGAGAGAGAATCCCAAGCAGGTTTCATACCCAGTACAGAGCCTGATGTAGGGCTCGATCTCATGACCCTGAGCTTATAACCTCAGCCAAAATCAAGTATCAGATGTTTAACCAAACCACCCAGGTACCCTGTTAAAAATAAAATCTTAAAAAAAAAAAAAAGGGATACCACCCATTCTGTTATAAAACACATTCCTTCATATACAATGGATACTACATATTGAGGCTAGTGTTAACATGGAAAACAACGAAGTGTCTCTAATGGCTGCCAAGGCTGGTGGACACTTACTCATCTTAAAAGCTTAGTAATACAGCTTCATGAGATTTTTGGATCATTTTTTTCTGTATTTCACTTGGACTTGTAAGCTTTCATTGCTAAACAAGCTACAATTTTGTTGTCTAACTTAAACAGAACGTAAAAGGATAATACAGCTATTATTTATAGGTAATCTCATTCTATCATTAACCAAACAGGAGAACGGTACTTAGTTTTTTGTTTTTGGTAGAGGCAGGGTGAAATCTGAGATGCTACAGGAAAGAATATCCAGAATTAAAGGGACCAAAAGACACACCTTATCTCACTCTTCATCCCCACACACATATTCACATTCTTCAGATGGTCATGTCCACTCCCAAGCCTTAACTAGCATTATGGCAGCACCATTCTGCCTGTTTCTGGAGTGGCACCACAACAACCATCTATAGACCAATGACTCCCAGAGAAGTATATCCAGCTCAAGCCCCTCTTCTGGAATTTATAATTTTAGATCCAACTTCCTTCTAGACATTCCTACCTGGATGTTCAGAACGCATCTCAAACTGAAGTATCCAAAAAAGAACTCATCGTCCTCCCACACCTCTCACTCCCCAGTGGCTCAGTAATACAGCACTATTATCAACCACCTGACTGACCAACTTAGTACCCAGGAACTATGAAGCACCAAAGTATAGTGGTTAAGAGCATGATCTTTAGAGAAGTCAGATAGTTTGGGAGTTTGAATAACAGTAATCATAGGCACTGTGACTATGAGTGTTATCTAATTTTCTCAGCCTCAGCTTCCTTATTAGTATAGTGGAGACAACAGTACAAAATCCGAAGGGCTAAAGTTACAATAAAGGCGAAATATACTTGACTCTTGAATACCACAGGTTTGAACTTACCCATTTACGTATGAATTTTGTATAATACAGTACTATAAATGCATTTTCTCTGCCTTTTTCTTAATAACATCTTCTCTCTAGCTTATTATAAGAATATAGTATTATATATATATATATATAAAACATACAAAATATGTGTTAATCAACTGCATGTTATCATTAAGGTTTTCAGTCAACAGTGTGCTATTAGTAAATCTGGGGGGAATCAAAAGTTATATGCTGACTTTCAACTGCACTGGGGGGTCAGGACCCCAACCCCCATGTTGTTCAAGGGTCAACTGTACATGTAACTGTCCTGGATCAGTGCTGAAAAACAGCAAGGATTCCATACATGTTAACTAAATTATATTGTTCCTTACTCCCGCAAGTCTAGCCAGTCATCAAAATCCATAGGCTCTCATAGGCTCTATCTTGATTATCTCATGAACAGATGCCCCTTGCCTTCATCCTGATTGTCAAAAATCAGGTCTTCATGACTTTGCTTAAATTATTCCAATAACCTTCTTGCTAGTCTCCTATAATTACAGTAATACACCTTGCTTATCCATTCTCCCACCATACTACCACCATACTCTTTCTCAAATGCAAATGTAATTATGATAGTCTTTTACTCAGTATCATTCAGTACTCTCCCAGGGCATTCAGAGTAAAGTCCAGATACAGGTTTCCATAATCTGATCCTGCTTTATCTACTACCACTCTCCTCCAGTTTTGCCTCTTACCACACCCTTCCTGAACACACTACAGCCACACCAGGACTGCCTGCATTTTCCAGAAAGAATCATGCTTTCTCTCGCTTCTGAGCCTTCATACTATCTACTCTGCTTGGTGGTTGTTCCTCTCGTAACTCCTACTTGCCTTTTAAGACTCGGCTGAAGTGTTACTTTCCCTAGGAAACTTGTTTGGTATGCTCTTCCTTCTCAATCTGCCCCCTCTCCAGAACTCCTACTGCCTTTTAAGACTCAGCTAAGGTACCACCTCCCCAAGAAGCATTTCCAGTTTATGCTCCCATAACCTTTTGCATGTATCTCTACCACACATTTAATATAATGGTTTAAAATCATTTATTTAATAGTTAATAGGGAACTAGCCACCCTAAAGGAGGGACCATGTCTTTGCAATTCCAGTACTATAAATGTAGTAAGCACTATAAATACAGTAGGCTAATAAGGGTCCTTTACCCTCTCTCCCCTCAAAACAAGTCTGGCTGTCTTCTCTCTGACAAATCTGGGGAGATTTCCCCCCGCCCCAGTCTTTTTTTTCCTCTTTGCTGTCTGCAGGATCTTACAAATATTTCCACCTGTCAAATAAATGTTATCTTTTGGGCATAAATCACAATGATAAAGAGATCTTCAAACCAAGTTTCATAAAGAAAATAACCTTGTTTATTAGATTATATAGTATTAATTTTAAAAATATTCCTTTACAGTTCTAAGTGCTTTACATCATCATGTTGTTTCTTTGATACTTAAAATAATTTTATGGGGTCTGTTATAAAGATACTGATCTCCACCTTTAGAATGAAGAAATTCACAGAAGTTAGAAAGCCTGCCAGATATGGAATAACCAGTGGGTAGAAAACCTAGGCTCCAAGCACAAATTTTCTGAATCCTAGTCTGAGGATCTTCCCATCACTCCACGCTGCTTTTAAGCAAGTAAGTGACTATGAGGTTCATCACAGCATCCAGCCCCTACAACTTGCTGAGCACAGCACTGTGGGTTCAAGACCTCTTCATGGTGTCTTTAGTTACATTATTAGCAGCTTTTAATTTTCTGCTTTCAGTTTTTTCCATGGAGGCCAATATTTTTTCATAGGCTAGATGACACATATTTGGAAGGCCAATGTTTAAAATAAGGCTTTTCCACAAGAATTTGGAAGTGTGAGAGTAGAAAACTATAGCTCTGCCTGATCTTGTTGTCATTTGATTGACAACAGCCAAGAACCAAGGGTAAGCCTCCATAAATGAACGTATAGATTCCCAACTATCTAAGCATTCATCATAAAACCTTTGGAAAGAGAGGCAGTCCTAATTACAGAAGTCTAAGGAGAAAAATTAGGATTCAGGAGACCAAGCTTTGAGGCCCAACTCAGCCATGTATTCACTGTATAACCACAGGACAGTTATTTAATAATGGGTCCTCACCTGGCACACAAAGATGATGGATCAAAGGAGATGAGTTATTTTGGGAGCCTTAAAATGCAGTTTGAATGTAAAATGTTATCACTGCATGCCATGTGCTAGAAAACAGGTTCCAGGAGAATGGGAATTTATCCATTCTCCTCTCCCCACCCAGCCTCACTAATTCGCAGCACCCAGAACAACCTGGCACACAGAAGATGCTCATAAAATCAAAGTGCCTAGCATCGTACTTAGAACCTACTGAAGACACAGAAGACACATGGCCCCTGCCCTCCCGAAACTTTCATTTTAATTGAGAAGGCCAACGCAAATGAAAATGCCAATGGAATAAATAATGAGGACTTCATTTTTTAAAATTCTGTTAAAGATTAGGAAGGGAACTTTTCCTAATTCCACCTAGATTAGGAAAAGTTATAGTATCTGCCTATACACAAGCTTTTTCTTTGCAGAATGTTGTATGGTTCTGAGTGATACAGTATAAATGACTATATGCTCTGAGAGTTGAGAAGAAATCAGTGAGGACTGGAGATAGTCCGGTGTTAGGAGGAAAATGGGGCTTCTTGATGGAAAAAGTAAAGACACTCCAGAGCAATCAGAAGGAAGGAGGAGAGAATACGAAGGCTATGTACATAAAGCAAGTAGGTTAACCTGCATTGAGCATCATGAAAAGTAAGGCTGGATAAGCAAGCCAGACTAGGTTAATAAAGGGCACTGAAAGCCAGTCAGTATCTGAATCTGATGTTGTGATAAATGTGAAGCTGTTTAAGCATTCTGAGTAAAGGAATAAAACGATAGAAGCAAAATTTTTACAGATACTGTCTGATAAATAGAATGTGATTTGGAATGGGAGAGATATTAAGGTCTAGTTTAGATTAAACTAGGAAACTATCAGGGTCTAAGTTAGTATGAAATGCCGCTGATCATCTAGCTGTAAATTAAGGGGGCTGAAAAAATATTTTTTATATTTCAAAGGAAAAATAACCACAACATTTAGTGTCCAGCCAGATACAGAAACCAAAAGAAAAGAATCAATTAAGCTATAAATAATCAGTTTAAGGTATCTAAGTAACCAGAATCTGAATTAAGTGGGAATATAAAAGAATGGTAAAATAGTTTTCCTGTCCCAAGGGAATCTAGCAGGAGCAACAATCACTGGCTTTCAGGATTAGGAGAGATTCTAGAAATTATCTTGTAAAAACAACATCTGATGCCAGAACAATCCCTTCAACATTCTCAGCAATTAGGTAACCGCTGTTCAAACACCTTCAGTGTAGAGACCCCAAGACTTTTGGAGGCAGCCCATTCCACTGAGACAGCTCAAAGTATTTAAAAGTTCTTCCTTATATGGAGGCAAAAATCTGCTTCCCTGGAACTTCCACCCACTAATCTTGGTACTGCCCCTGGAGGTCATACAAAACAAGTGCGCATTAAACACAGAACAAGCACCAACTGTGTGGTACTGACTATTGAGTACTGTACCACTCAAAGAAGGGAGTCAAAGATGACTCAAACTGCAAATCCAGGGGCCTAAGAGAATGACGACACTATACACAGAAACAGGATTCTGGCACGTAAGAAGATGAAGTCAGTTTTGGATAAGCAGAGTCTGAAGAGGAGATGAAGCTTCTAAGTGGTTAAGTATTTAGAAATAAAGCTTGGGAAGGATCAAGGCTGGAGACTGTTTGCAAGTTACTGGCAAAGAAATATCACAAAGGCATGAGAATGGATAGGCTTTTGGACGGATATCATGCCAAGCAAGAAGAAAACTATGAGGATGATTCTCCAGCAATTTCTTTTGTGGTCTGAAACCAAGAAAAATCAGAAATGGCTAGTGACTCCTGCCAAAGCTACTTCACAGTCTCCTCATTCTAACAGTTCCAATTCCTTATGCCTATCAAGGAAGTTGTTCAGAAGTAAATGGAACCAGGTTACTCCTGAAGTTCTTGTCTCATCTCACCAGGCAATTAAGCCAGTGGTATGAATGTCCACTTGAGTTGGAAGTTGCTATGCTTAAAATGTTTTCTACTTTGTTGCTGTTCCTCTAAGTCCTACCCTTAAGTAAAACTGAAAAGCAACTACACAAGTCAGCTCGTACACTATGATAGCGCAACTATGACAGCCCAACTGATCTCCTTCAAAATGCTTCATTTGACCTTGAGTTTTTAATTCTGTTCCTGAGATGGCATCTTAAGAAAATAATACGAATGTGGGGGGGGGGGCGCCTGGGTGGCTCAGTGGGTTAAAGCCTCTGCCTTCGGCTCAGGTCATGATCTCAGGGTCCTGGGATCAAGCCCCGCATCGGGCTCTCTGCTCATCAGGGAGCCTGCTCCCTCCTCTCTCTCTCTGCCTGCCTCTCTGCCTACTTGTGATCTCTGTCTGTCAAATAAATAAATAAAATCTTTAAAAATAATAATAATAATACGAATGTGGGAAAAGTGATAGGCAGAAGATGTTCACTGCAATGTTAACTTAAGACTTCTATGGGGGCGCCTGGGTGGCTCAGCTGGTTAACCGTCTGATTCTTGATTTCAGCTCAGGTCTTGAACTCAGGGTCATGAGTTCAAGCCCTGTGTTGGGTTCCACGCTGCATGTGGAGTTTACTTTATTTTTCTTTTAAAGATTTTATTTACTTATTTGAGAGAGAGAGCGAGCAAGTACACATGGGGTGAGGGGCAGAGGGAGAGGGAGACAATCTCAAGCAGACTCTGCGCCAAGCACGGAGCCCAGTGTAGGGCTCAATCCCACAACCGTGAGATCATGGCCTGAGCCGAAATCAAGAGTCAGATGCCCAAATGACTGAGCCACCTAGGTGCCCTACGGGCCGTACTTTAAAAACAAACAAATAAACAAAAAAGCTTAGACTTCTACTTAGGAATGGCTAAATGCACTGTGGAAGAAGATATGAAGAGAACACAAAATTTACAGTATTTGTCACATTAGACATGATAGGGTTTTGGACAATTAACCTATTTTTCAAACCTTTAACATAATTTCCTTATAATAAAACAGAACAAAGCCCAGCTCCACCTGGATATCTTTCCTAAGGTACCACAAAGCTATAAGGCATTAGTTAGTTTTATTCCTAACAATAGAGAATTGAGCCTAGTTCTCATCACCAGGCTCAAATATGTCACAAAGCAAAACCTAGACATGCTAACAAGCGACATTTATGACTTGGTTGTTTTAACCCAGAAACCAAAGAACAGATAGCACTTTGCCTTAGTAAAGATGCCCGTCAAATCTAACCCAAATCAGGAGCCACTGTTCTTCCCCAAGCATTTAGTTTCACTGAGGGAACCAGTGACATTTAGTGTCTGAGTCACTGCCATCTGAGGTTTAGATTAAAAGAGAAAGGTCTATCTTCTACTTCTAGGGAGGGAAAGAATCCAATCCAGCATCAGTACTTGTCTCCGGTTCTGTCCCCTATCTGAAATTCCAGGAGTAAAAGCTAGTTAGAATGTATAAGCTGAAGTCAGACTTAGGAACTAGCTGTTTCAATGGTCGGGGCAAATAAACAACTTTATGTGGCCATGGGTTCCCCTCTCTCTCTTACATTTAAGGAATGTTATGAAGATTAACCACATAAGAACACTGAGCAGGCATCTTTTACAAATATAAGGAAAAAGTGCATTGGCTGACTTCAGCTGGATAGCTGCATAAAGATAGTCCCAAGGATGCTGTTTGTCCCTAGCCATGATTCAGCTACAGCAAGAGATATGAAAAGATATGTGACTGTAAGTCTATAATTAAACTTAAGTATAGGAATTTTAAATGACCTCTGCAGGAAAAAAACCCCCAAAAACAAAAAAAAAGCAAGCTCACTCCTTCCATGAAACATTTCAGCTTCATTTTCCAGTCAAATGGAAAAGTTGAACACTACAGGTCTGGTAATACAAGGCAAACAAAGCTTTATTATAGCTAAGGAATATTTTTAGAGTTTTGATTCTTTTTATTAAGTTTACGTAATGGTATATCAAAAAAGAAACAGTTTCATGATGAATGCTGTAGTTGCATTAATTTAAACATGATTCAACTCTAACAATTTAATCAATCAAAATAAACAGAGTGTCAACATCATAAACTATAAGCAATTTAAAATAAATGGTAATTCCTGTTCACTAAACCAAGCTGTCTAAATGCAGGCACCATGAAAGTAACGGGAATTTATACATCCAATATAAGGGATATATAAATCTGCTGACTTCCACTGTCAACTAACCCAAAGCTTTCTTCTAGTGAGTGCCTAATCAGAGGCATTTCTCTATCAAGATCACATCCTCTGAGGAAAACCAAAAAGGCAAGTCCTTCAAGTACCACCACCCAGAAATTCCTTGAATAAACAATAATTCTTGATGCCTCAATGAAAAATGATTCATTCACTACAGGATATGCCGTGTTTATCACGTGCATATATTGTGCTAAGCATGGCCACGAAGCCTGCCCTAGAAAATTTAGTTGGGAGAGGTAAGATGCTGCACAATCATAGTTATGACACTTTCTAAAGCAGCGGTTCTCAATCAGGGGCAATTCTGTCCTCGAGGAGACACTGGCCAAAGTCTGGAGACATTTTTGGTAAGCACAACTGAGCGAGTGCTACTGGCATCTGATGGGTAGAGGCCAGGGATACTGCTAAAATCCTACAATGTACAGGTAAGACTTCCCCACAATGAAGAACCATCCAACCTAAATGTCAGTTGTGCCAAGGTTTCTAAGAAACCCTGCTCTAGTAATAGTAAGGAGCAAAAGGGAAGCTCAAGGGGTATAAATAAAATGCTAATGTAGTAGTTTAGGATTTCTAAATTATAATGTCAATCCACATTATCTAATGAAAATTAAGGTGAGAGTACAACTGTGGAGAATTCTGTAAACTGGACAACTATATTTACATTTGATTCTTCAGGAATCTGAAGCCAGGTTAAGATAAGAAGACAAAGAAGATAAGAAGATAAAAGATTAGCCTAGTTATGGTAGAAAAAGGTGAAATTTAAGTATGAAAGCCAGGTTAATAGAAAGTAAAAAAAGAAACTGATGATGACAATTCGAAGGCATAATCATTAGGACTGAGTAAGATAAGGCTTGAGGATCCTCAGATTTCCAATCTCAGGATTAAATTTCCAACCAGAAGGTTCAACCTCCAATGACACTTTTTGCATTTGCTCCTTTAAGTAAAATACATCTTTGACTCATAATGCTTCACAGAAAACCGAAAGGAGGAAGTCACTTTTTAAACACTTAGTCTCTGGTTAAAAAAAATTGCAACTAAACATATGCATGTACAACCAAAAAGATCACCCCTCAAATTGGAAACAAAGCATTTTACAAATTAAACAGCTAACCTTCTCAGAGCAAAAATACACTCACTGAAACTTAACAATACCACCAATTTTGGTTTTCATGACAGGTTGTACTTGACAAAGTACTTTCACTGCTACCATTTTATTTAAACTCCTCTCATACACAAATTATGTTCACCCAATTGATGAAGTATTTCTAGTGAAGAAAAAGGTGGGAAATTCCTACAGAAATGTCTTTATGCTAGACCAAGACAACTCAAATAAGCAAACTGCCAAGCACAGAACAAAACCCAAACACACTCAAACAAGGCATCAAAAGCCCTTTCCAACTTGGCAGCCATCTATCTACCCTTCTTCCTGGTCTTATCTTCTGCTGCAAACTCCAGACAAACTCCAATACTCCAGGTACTTCACTGAATGTAAGCCCTTTCCTGCCTCCACATCTTTGCTCTTCGTTTCCTTTAGTTGGGATACCTTATCAGACATCTTTGCCTGGATGTGCTACAAACACCTCAAATTAATTATGTCCAAAATTCATTTTCTTTCCATGCTACCTCCCCAACTTACCCCTCTCCTCTTACATTACCTACCTTAGTGAATGGTACCACCCAGGTCCATAAGCCAGAAAGCCAGGCATTCATCCTAGACTACTCCTATTTCTTCACTTCCATAAACAATTAGCCTCCAGTTCTATGGATTTCATCTTTTAAATACTGCTCAAATCTGATCCCTCCTCTCCTTCCCACTGTCATTGTCTTAGTCCAAGCCATGACTATGACAAAAGCTTCCCAACACTGGGCTACTTCGACATCATGTCCCTTCCAAGCAGACAAACTAAACTTTCTAAAACACAGATCTGACCACATCATTCTCCTACATAAAACCCTACAAAGCATCCTTAGAGCTTTCCAAGTAAGATCCACATTACTCAGCATGATTTACAAGGTCCTTCATATTTGACCCACCACTTGCCACTTCCTTCACTTCTCCATGCATTATTGGAAAAGTCACACCATGGTCTTTCATAAGTCCAGATCTCCATGTCCTTGCGCTCTGCCTGTAAGTCCCTTTTCCAGATTCACCATATGGCTAAATAAGTCCTGCTACACTTATCCTCCATTTCCTTCTCAAAGCACAGAAACCCGCTCAGGTATTCCTCCTCTATTCTTGCATAACCCTGTGCTCTCACAGTGCGTTAGTTAGGACATGATAAGCCATCCCTGATTTACCTGTCTGCCCCCCACCCTGTAACAACTATATTCTTAGCCACCAGGGCCAAGTGCCTCATTTAATATGTGCCTCAAACATATTAAGGGCTCAATGAATTAGTGGTGAATGATGAATGTGCTGGGCTACCTTGTTTTTCACTTGAACAGGAATCCCTACAAAGAGCTTCAACTAACACAGTTCTAATACTAACTTCTGCCTTAAAACGTTCTCATTCTTTCTTCATCAAGCTTACTGCTATTTATCCTTCAAAATCCATCTTAAATTCTGCTCTGCAGAAGGGATATTCCTGAGCCCCAAGTTATACATTTCCATAGTACCCTGCTCTTTCCTAACACTCATCACATTCATAATTACTTCTTAAACGCCCCTACAAAAACTGTTAGCTTCATGTGGGCAAGGTCTGGCTTGTTTTGTTTCAAAACTGCTTTCCCTGGATATGGCAGCGCCTGACTGAATAAACAGAATTTGTTACACTGAATTTAATCCTGTGGGGTAAGGAGAGATCTCCACTTAAAAGATGAGGGGAAAAAATGAGAAAAATAAAGCTCAAGGAAGTTAAATAATGCATCTGTGGCTACAGATACTTAGCAGTGGGGCCAGACCAAACTTGAGCCATCTGACTTCAGGTCCAGAAGTATGCAACACCTTCAATGAAGTTAACTAAGCCTTTCAGAGTAGGAGCAACAAACCTGGAGGAATGAGCCCAGATTGAAAATACAAAGACCTGCCCCACTCTTTTTTTGAAAATCTCCCCAGACATTCCGAACAGTTTGCATTAAACAAAAAAACAAACAAAACCAAAAGACACGCAGCGGGCGGTCTTTAACCTGCAGCTGCCCGCAAGACAACACCGACCGGAAGACCACTCTACAGGCAGAGAGAGGTTCCTGGGAAATAGTCGTAGGAAGGATCTGGAACTGATGATCTAAGGAATTGAGGTCTTGATTCCAATTGTTTCCCTCACTCGCTATAAGATCATAGACCAGCCTCTTCGTCCCGGGATCAATTTACCCATCCGTGCAATGGGGACGAGTTGGGGGATAGAGTAGACTCTAAGGTATCCCTGGTTCCTTAGGAATGCCTACGTCTGGGCACCTTAGGAATAAGGTCCCGCTGAGGCTGACAGCCAGGACGGCAAAATCCAGCGGAGGGACCTCCCCAGAGGAGCCCGGCTCAGTTGGTCACCCTGGCCCCACCTCAAGAGACCGCGCCCAGGAACCCGGGTCTGCCTGAGGGCCTCCGTTCCGGCCCCTTCAGTAGGGCTCATCCCGCGCCCATAGGCCGGAAGGGCCATTCACAACGCCAGAGGCCGCTGGGCCGCGGAGTGGACCCCAATCCCTACCCGGCCGCGTACCCTCACCTCGGAGTTCCGCCTCACCTCCCGACTGCGAACAGCCGCTCTTCACTTCCGGCAAGAACCGCCCAGCAATCTTCGCGCGACCCACTTCCGGGCCCTCACTGGGCGCGGCACCCCCACCGGAAATGGACGGCCGCTGAAACGCCGAGGTGGAGGAGAGACCGGGGAGGAAGTCTGGCCGCCCCGCTCGTGGCTCCGCCCCCTATTCTCCACGCCCGGAAGGGAGAATCCTCGCTAACCCGGAGGGCACATGGGAGAGAGTCCCGCCCCCAAAGCGCGAGCGGCCGGGGTGCGTGCTTGAGGCTAGGCCACGCCTCTCTGCCAACTGGCGGGAGCCGAATCGTCCGGGCCAATGAAGGGCCGAAATTACCGGCTAAGCTCCACCTCCGGAGAAGGAGGACAGGTGAGTGGCTAATTAGCGCTCCTATCAGTGCGGTCTCGATGGCAGAGGCTGGTGCCTTAGCCAGGCAGTCGGGAAGGGGTCTTGGAGGGACTGAGAGGCAGGCTTCTCTGAGGGCGGGAGTCCCCGGCAGTCGTCTACTCTCCGAGGAGATCGGAGCTAAGCTCCGCCTCTTTGGGCGTGCGTGCCTCAGTTGCCTCGTTTGTGACGTGGTGGGGGGGGCCGTTGATCTGGACAGTGTTCTGGGGGTACCTGCGGAGGCTGGCGTCAGGAGAGTCGGAGGGGCTGGGTCGGTGAGGGCGCGTGGGCCGAGCCCTGGGTTTCTGGGCGTGTCCGCCATCACCCCGCTCGCTCTGCCTCCGGGCTGGGAAGGTGGTGGCTCGCCCCACTTCCTGTTTGTTCCGTGTGCTCTGTGACCATAGATGGTCAGGTCTGGGGCCTCGCGGAAGCCTCCGCCCCGCGCTTTAGGAGTCCTTCCTACCCGCGCGCTGGGTGTGGTCCCCGAGAATAGGACGAGCGGAATTAGAGAACATCCTGCTCCACTCCGCTCAAACCCAGTTTGTGAGGCTGCCTCGCCACGAGCGGAGCGTGCACTGCCTCCTGCCACTCAGTCCGGGGACGTCCTGCTCGGCGGCAGCAGCCGGCCGGGGAGAGACTTCGCTTCCCTGCTCCCCCGGGTATGGGATCAGAGCTTTGTTCCCTCAAGGCTCGCACTTTGCAACCAGTGATTATCCTCCCACAAAGATTTATTTCCAGAAAAAATTGGCGAGTGCTACTGTTCCCACTCCTAAAGCTGAGCTTCTGTGACAGCTCCAAGCTTCAAGTTGAATGCAGGCGTTATATGCCAAAGTCAGTCATTCAACAAATACAGTTCTTATAATAACAGCTACCATTTACTGCGTGCTGACAACGTGCCAGGCCTATGCTGAACGCTTCAAGAACATTTTTATGTAATCCTAATAGGAACGCTCTGTGGTAGGTACCATTATGGTCTCCAGTTTTCAAATGAAGAAGCCGAATTACTTGCCAAAGTCACGGAGTAACTTGGAACTTTGAGGGAACACACCTGTCTGATGAAATCGCATGAATTTAACCCCTACCATAGACCATATATGGTCTTGCAAAATGATGATGCCTCTGGATGGGGAAAAGTGATGCCTCTGGATGGGGAGACATCCTGGATTCCATTCGTGGCTTGGACACTTTACTAGGGGTTAGGTTGGCTAGGTTACCCGACTTGGCTGAACCTGGGCCTCTTGTTAATTTTATGGTTTCCAGTGTGTTTAAAAGAAAAGTGACTACATGACAAAATATGGTACCAAAAAATGTATATTTTAAATATTTACATTTAACGAAAACACTTTGTCACAAATACACACACAAAACACAAAAACTTTCACTTTATTCAGACATAACATCAAATGGTTATATTTGAGTGCTTCATGTATGTAAAGCCTATGGCAAATATCCTCCCTGGCCCTCATCCTAAGCAGCTCTACATTTAGCCCTAAATCTCTTTCTGAATTTAGAGACAGGAAATACCTAAAACTGCATCCCAGAGGAAGGAGAAAGATAGGAAGAAACAGGAAAGAGAAGAAAGAAAGGAAGGTGGGGATAATGATTTGTGGGGTTGAAATGAGAAACAGAAGCAATAACCTATACGAAACCGCATTGTAAAGTGATTCTTTGTAAAAGAGTGCACATGAGTAAGTCACAACCCTAGCCCCTAAGGAACTTCTCATCTTTTAAGGAGTCTAACTGCACGTGCTCCTAACTCCAGTGCAAGGCCCTTTAAGAGCAGTATCTATCACTTGTATTTATTCATTTATTTATACACTGAGAAAAAAAAAATACTGAGCTCTTCCTCTGTGCTAGGCTCCATGCTACTTTGCACTAGGCACAAGGAGGAGTATGTGAGTGGACAAGTCGGACTCATACCGCCCTCATGGAGTTTACAATCTATCGTGGAAACAGGTGTTGCCATTTGGGGCAGTCCTCAGAAGTGCTGACTATTGGCTTCTAGCTTTTTCCTCTTCACTGATCTTGCCCAGTTTCTCATCCACGGTGGGTCCTCATCAGACACATGTCCAATGAGTACCTGGAATTCAGAATAGTCATTTCCTGGGCTGTGATGGGTGAAGAGAACATTGAAGAGCAAACGTGAGTAAACAGTAGTGGAGGTAGAATCAGTGACTGGCTGAGGTGAGAGGATCCAACAGGAGAAGAATAGGAGATGAGGATGAAGAGAGAGAGGTAACACCTTAATGTGAAAGCAAGGAGGAGCTGGGTCAGATTACGTCTTAGAAATACAACTCTAACTGCAGGGTAAAGCATGGGCTTCATGGAGGGGGAGGGGTGCGGGGGGATCTGTTAGAAGACAGGTACAAAGGCAGTAAGGGTCTGAATGAAGCCTGTAACGTGGGGATGCAGCAGAGATGTCATTGTTATAAAGGGCATTGTAAGGAGGAAGATGAGAAGGAGAGACACAAATGGCAGGGGGGTGATCTGAACATGAACCTTCAGGTTAGATCTAGTTCCCCATGTATACACTCCCATTGAATACTACGTTTCCGTTCCTGGCAGGTATCACAGTCCTAATTAAATTATTTTCTGTACACTTGTCTTCTAATGTTTTCTTTCCCTGTAAGTAACTTGAGGTTAGAGTTTTTGCCTCTCTGACACAAAATTGACACTCAATAGTATTTATGGAAAAATGGGACTAAATGAAAAGGGTGAGAGGGGCCAAGGTGGCTCTGAGACTTGGAGCAGGGATGAATAGAAGGTGACAAGAAGACTGATCAGGGCTTGGGGGTTTTAAGCCTCAGAGTTCAAAATCATCCAGCCTGGGAAGAGAAAGGAGTGCAGTGAATCATTTTGCAGGCAGAATCACCAACAGAGAGTTGATTGATTCTCACACAATTCCCTTCTTCATTCCCTTTGCCACTTTCGTATTTTGCCTGCATTTCAGCACATTCTAAACCTGCAGAATCGCTTTGTCTCTGAGGGTGCCACCCAAGATTCTTCCTTATCTCTCTGAGTTTCAGACACAGAAGTCTGGCGGTTCATCTGGAGCCCTTCCCAGGCTGGCTCAGAGGATCGCCTGTATCTGTGCGGCCTGGCTCAGAGCCTGTCTGCATTTGGGCAGATCCTGTATCCCCCTGCCAGAAAGGACTGATAACAGACAACAATCTCTGTGAGCCCATATTTCTTCCTCTCCCAGAGTAGGGCCCCAAGCTCTAGCCTGAGTTGGGGTCTCAGGCCCCCAAATTACAAATCAGCAGAAGAAATATTGGCAATATAGAGTGGTTAAGATCTGGCTTTAATGTCACTTGGACCTGAGCTTGAATCCCACTCTGCCACTTACTTACTGTGTGATCTGGTTCAAGGCAGTTAACCTCAAAGAAGGATATTAATACCCATCTTAAATGGTTGATGTGAAGATTAGGAGAGAATTTATAAAACATTTGGCTCACAGTAAATACAAACGAGAAGTAACAATTATTATTCAATACATAGAGTCTATTGTCTGTGTTCCTGGTGAAGGCCACCAGAAAGCAAAATAAGGTCTGGATGGTTCAGAGCCAGAGCCACTGCTGTTACTGCCCCATCACCAGAAAGTTTCTCCACAGTGTCTGCTTCTTTACATTGCTACCTTTTGATTCAAAGTCAGCCTGTGCCCTTGGCTACAAGTGAGACTAGATAAATCAGTGAGGAATATGAATGCTGGGGTGCCTAGGTGGCTCAGTCGGTTAAGCATTAAGTGGCTCATGTCATGATCCTCCCTCTACACCACCACCCCCCCAGGCTTGTGATCTCTCTTGCACATTCGGGCTCTTTCTCTCTCAAATATTGTGTTTTTAAAAGATTTTATTTATTTGACAGAAAGATCACAAGTAGGCAGAGACAGACAGAGAAAGAGGAAAGGAAGCAGGCTCCCTGCCTAGCAGAGAGCCCGATGTGGGGCTCGATCCCAGGACCCTGAGATCATGACCTGAGCCAAAGGCAAAGGCTTTAACCCACTGAGCCACCCAGGTGCCCCTCAAATATTTTTTTAAAAAGGAATATGAATGGGGGTGCCTGGGTGGCTTAGTGGGTTAAGATTCTGCCTTCAGCTCAGGTCATGGTCTCAGGGTCCTGGGATCGAGCCCCACATTGGGCTCTCTGCTCAGCGGGGAGCCTGCTTCCCCCTCTCTGCCTGCCTCTCTGCCTACTTGTGATCTCTGTCAAATAAATAAATAAAATCTTAAAAAAAAAAGGAATATGAATGCTTTTGGCTGTAGATAACAGAACACATGGGTGTAGTAACTTTTTTTTAAGTGTACTTTTCCCAAGAAGAGTTGAGATAGGCAGTTTCACTGGCTCAGTAAAATCAGCTGATTATCTCTGGGATTCAGTTAGACTTATCCTTAGAGTTGCAAGTTGGCTGTCATAGCCCAAACCATCAGGTCATGTTTAAGGAAAGAGGAAAAAGGAAGGGGAAGGTACAGCATCTGAAATTGGAAACCCTTTTTTCTGAGGAACACCACGAAGCATACCCTGCTTTCTGTCTCATATCCAGAACCAATAGTCAACAAGTATTTCAGCTTCCTGGTCCCTCAAAGGCACACTTCCAAGATGCACATTTCACAGTGTTTCTGAGGATCCCCAGAAGGACCAACCCCCAGTTGCCCACAGCAGTAACCCACTCATTACTGAGCCTTTTACTGGCTTTTCTGCTATTCCAAGTCACTTGTCTCAGTGATAATGTGATAATAGAATCCCAGCTAAAGAGAATGGGATTGGCTGGATCTGCAACCCTAAGAAAGTGATAGTATTGTCGGTTTTGATGCTGTAAGATGCACTCTCTGTCTGGGATGTTACTGGGATGATATAAAAAGGGTTTGCAGGTGCTGAGTGTCCAGTTGGAATGATAGATGTCCACTATAATAACTCCTGGACCAACATCAACGTATACCCTTCTTTCTATAGTTACACTTCAAAAAATGAAACAAAACAAAACTCCTCACTAAAGCAACACCTCCTTTTATAACCTAAATTGTCATCACCATACTCACCCCCCACCCTTCAAAAAAGGAATCGACAAAACTCATCAGTTCCTTCATCCAGCTCCAAGTCCAAGAGTTCCAAATACTGTGTGTCTTCTGCCAGTTCCATAATGATGCTTCCTCAGTGTTTCTCAGCCTATGGACTAATCTTTAAAGTCAACCACCACAACATAGTACATCCTACATATGTTGAGGGGAAAGGAAAAGAAAATTAGATACAATATGTAACTATTGAACTAACATGGCAAGAAACCTTTCTATAGCAATCACAGGTCTTAGTTGATAGTTTTGACTTCATCACTTTACATATCCATTATCCATTCCATATTCTCTGTCTTCAACCAGCACCTCAGTTCATCAAGGTCACAGCGATTGGAAAAGAAAGAGGGCATGAAGGAAGCATGCAACTGTCTTAAAGAATCTGATCAAGAAGTGGCATATATCACTTGCACTACATTGCATGAACTAGAATATAATCACATAGCTTGTAGTTGGTATTATGAGGTTTTTCTTCTCCTCCTCCTCCTCCTTCTCCTCCTTCCTCTTCTTCCTCTTACTCTTTCTCGTCTTCCTCTTCTCCTTCTTCAAGTTAAGCCCATCATGTAGCTTGAACTCAGGACCCTGAGATCAAGACCTGAGCTAAGATCAAGAGTCAGATGTTTAACCAGCTGAGCCACCCAGATGCCCCAGGGCTATGAGTTTTCTATAAGTGACTCAAACCTCTCTTGAGGGATTGAAGATCTTACCTGTCCTGCCTATAAAATATTCCTGTAACTTTCTGCACTAAACATGGCAGTAGTAGGAGGACCTCTAAGGATCCCTTGGATTATACCCATTATCCTCCCTTCCTATAGCATAGTAATAGTTCTTGATAATAGGCTCATTCACCCCAGCCACCCATCATAATCCAAGACACACAGGTAAAGTTTAACAATGGGCTCTCCAAGCCCTGATTTGTAGCATTTGCCATTTTCTGTAGTATAAATACTCCCATCATGGCCGATTTTGAACTAACAATATCTTACTGAATGTAGAGTTGAGAAAAAAGCACTGTGGTATATGGAATAATGGCTCTCTGAAGATGACCATATTCTAATCTCTGGAACCTGTGAATATACAACCTTTCATGGCAAAGAGACTTAGCAGATGTGATGAAATTAAGGGTACTGAGATGGGGAGATGTCCAGGTAGGCCCAATACAATCAACATGGAACCTTATAAGGAAAGAAGGAAGCAGGAAGTCAGTGTTAGAAAAAAAGATGTGACAATGAAAGCAGAAGTCTTAGTGATACGACCAAAGAATATAGGCAGCCTTCAGAAACTGGAAAAGGTATGCAACCAGTTTTCCTCAGAGCTTCTAGTAGGAACATACCTGTGCTAACACCTTTCTCTTAGCCCTAGAAGACCTGCTTTCGATTTCAGATCTTCTGAGCTCTAATAAATTTGTGTGAAGCCACCAAACTTGTGGTAGTTTGTTATAGCAACAGTAGGAAACTGACATGGGCACCCAGTCAACTCCTGCAAGCCTGTGTGAGCTGCCTCTAGAACACGATCAAATTCACTTTTTTTCTTTTTTATCTCTTACCTAGTAACAAGACAAGTCCAAATTGGCAAATGGCAGCCTTAGTGTGTAATCCAGTGGTACTATTTTCGTGTCCTCTGATGGAAGCATGCCTCCCTTGAGTAATAGAACTTGTGAAGAGCCATGCTCAGAATCTCAGAGACATGAAGATCAACATTTAAGAGTCAGGTAGGACAGAATTGCCACTCCGTATTTACCCTCTCTTCCTATGTTCCATCTATTTCCGCTCTATGAGAAAGGCTACTGCACATTTGCTTACCAGTTCACAACATACAGTGCTTCCTGTAGAACTTCAGCCTCACAAGGTGTTGTCTCTTACTTGAGGCCATGTATTAGGCACCTTTTGTGCCTTTTGGTGCACCTTCCTACTGCTGCCATTGCTGTGGCTACCAGGTGCTTGTAGGTGTGACCTGACAGCCCACAGCTTCCACTGCTTTCTCTAAGTATCTCGCTTTCTGCCCCAGGGCTTCTTTCATGGAATTTGCCTTATGGGTTGTCTGTGGGAACCTGCGCCGTGATTTTGATGCTCGTGTCAACCTGAAAGTGCCAACTTGAGAGCTCAAAGGAGTTAATCAGCAATTGGGAAACCCTTGACCAAGGAAGGACCGGAACTGGTGATTAAATATTCCCTCTTCCTTCCCTGGTTGGATAGTTATGAGGCACATTCTACAGTGCTGAAGAATATCTCCAGCAGAATCAAGACCCACATGCCCAAAGCAGTGACCTTCTGGATCAGTTGTCCTTGTATTGGCTTTCCTGCTTTGCCTGTTTTACCCTTCCTAGTCTCTGACTCCTGCTCATTAGAATCTCTCCTGAAAATAAACTACCTGTTTACAAGAGCTTGTCTCAGACTCTGCTTTTGAGGGAAACTAAGTCTAAAAGATTTGGTAGTAGAAGTGACCCTAGAAAGCAGATTCTCAGCATAGGATTCTAGAACTGGATCAGACCTCAGTGAGCACCCCATTCCTGGTGATTCGTGCAGTAGTGATAACCCTTGGCAGTGCAGTAGTCTCATAATTACTAAAATTCTTACCTGTGGCATACTGTAATAAGGTGTACAAGAAAAGTGAAGCATTGACTTAAGAGACAGAGGTAACATTTGAATGGCTTGTGGCAATGGTATTATAAGGATTGTGGTGTCACCTGGCTTTAGTTAATGGCTTTTGAAGTCTGGGGAAAAGGTAACAGGTTAGCTATCAACATAAATATCTACATCTAGAGCTATATATCTATATATTTCAACCCTGGCTTGAGTGTTACACTGAACTGAACTTACTCACTTCTTCATCAGTCATTTCTTTTTTTTTTTTTAGAAGATTTTATTTATTTATTTGACAGACAGAGATCACAAGTAGGCAGAGAGGCAGAGGGAGAGAAAGGAGGAAGCAGGCTCCCCGCTTCCCCAGGACCCTGGGATCATGACCTGAGCTGAAGGCAGAGGCTTTAACCACTGAGCCACCCAGGCACCCCTCATCAGTCATTTCTTTCTGTCCCTTCCCTAACTTCTCTGCTGCATGTGACAGTTCCTAAAAGTTCATTCTTAGGATCTTTATTCCTTATTCTTTCCATTGATGAATTACCCTTGTCTCATGTCTTTAGTTATTATGTAGTTTCATTTCAGTGTCCCTCTGGTGTGTTTGCCATCCTTTTATTTTGCTTTAGGTTCTTGAACATCTTGCTGCAAATACGCTAAATGACGTTGGACAGTGTGTCAGTAAATTGCCACAAGATGGCAGCCTTGCTAATTTTGGCTTCGTGGAATAGTTACCAACTCCTTCAAGTTGGAGAGAATAGGAGTGACTTCTAAAAAGACTTTAATCTTATTTATTTATTTATTTAGTCAGAGAGAGTGAGCACAGGCAGACAGAGTGGCAGGCAGAGGCAGAGGGAGAAGCAGGCTCCCTGCTGAGCAAGGAGCCCGATGTGGGACTCGATTCCAGGACGCTGGGATCATGACCTGAGCCAAAGGCAGCCGCTTCACCAACTGAGCCACCCAGGCATCCCTGATCTTATTTATTTAACATTTGTTGAAAGTCTGCTCAATACCTGGTCTTTTAATATATTAGTATTGGGTTTTTTAAAAATTTCACGGGGGTGCCTGGGTGTCTCAGTGGGTTAAAGCCTCTGCCTTCAGCCCAGGTCATGATCCCACCATCCTGGGATCGAGCCCCGCATCAGGCTCTCTGCTCAGCAGGGAGCCTGCTTCCCCCTCTCTCTGCTTGCCTCTCTGCCTACTTGTAATCTCTGTCTATCAAATAAATTAAATAAATTTTAAAAAATTTAAAAAAAAATTTCACGGAAGTTAAGATAATCCCCTTTGCAGATGAGAAAATTGAGTTAAAAATGTTTAACTTGCCCAAAGTCAGGACCTAGATTTTAAACCAGTTTTCTGACTCCAAACCCAATTCTCTTTCCATCCCGTAAGTGAATCTCAAGCTGCAACAGTATTATTTAGAGGTTTCTGTTTTTGTTTTTGTTTTAATTACAACTAACTGAAAACCACCTTGAGCCAGCTTAACAACACAATAAAGCTTTTGGGAATGCCTCATGGAAGCCTCAAAGGAAATGACGTCCTGGCTTTAAAAGAGAGAATAGAGGGGCGCCTGGGTGGCTCACTGGGTTGAAGCCTCTGCCTTTGGCTCGGGTCATGGTCCCAGGGTCCTGATATCGAGCCCCCACATCGGGCTCTCTGCTCAGCAGGAAGTCTGCTTCCCTCTCTCTCTCTCTCTCTCTCTGCGGCCTCTCTTGCCTGCTTGTGATCTCTGTCAAATAAATAAATAAGATCTTTAAAAAAAAGAGTTCTATTTAAAAAGAAGAGAGAGAGAGAATAGAGCCAGGAATTGGAAAACCTTCAAGATTTAGGGGAGGAAGGACAGAAAAATGGGGGAGGGGAAGAGAAAGGGAAAGCTGGGGTGGCTTCAGAGATTAAACTCTACCCCATTTCTCATTCAACTAGAATAGTCCCATTTTTAATGCATTTTATATATTGGGGTCCCCATGTCAGATTCTGTTTGAAAAATAAGGATGAGATATATTAGACAGTACTTTTAAACCACTGGTGTAATATATGAAGCCATTTCCACACTATTGGACATTTAAGGCTATTGAGGTTTTCCTAATTTTTCACTCTAGTAAGTTAAATTGTGATGTATATTCTTTCATATTGTACTAGACAGTGCATGAAGCCCTCTAGTATGTCCATTTCTCCTGGCCCTTACAACTTCCCTTAAGGGAGGAAAGGTGAGGAGTGTAGCCTTGGGCAATTTTAGTCTGTGCCCAAAGGGCTTTGCTGCTTCGGCCTTCCCTGATGGTCAGCCAGTCCAGAAACACTTAATGCCCATCAAACTACATGCCAGGTACTACTGAGCACTGTGTACACAATAGCGGATAAAATAGGTCCAGTCTGTCATCATGGAGCCTAGTAGGGAAGTCGGACATGAAACAATCCAGTAATTACAAGAATCAGAAGCTAAGTGCTGCATCAGAGAAGTTCAGAAGGTTAAGGAAATACACAACATAGTAAACTGACCTAATCTGGGGCTGGGGGGTTAGGGCAGGCTGCCCTGAGGAAATGTTATTTAATCTGAGACTTGTGATTTGTGAGATTGAGCCCCATGTCCAGCTCCACACTGGGGGTGGAGCCTGCTTCAGATTTTCTCTCTCCTCCTTCTGCACCTCTCCACTCACACATGTGCTCTCGCTCTCTCTCAAAAAAAAAAAAAAAAAAAAGATAAAGAGGATATAGAAGGTACACAAAAGAGCCAATATGAATCCAACAAGCATATGTTGATTAGAGGTTGGTCCAATTGCTTGAGACTCATTCTTGTTCACTGTGGTTTTTGGCTCCAGTGTCTGGGATCTTGGTTCCAGCCCCTGAATCATCCTTTCTTTCTCCTAAGAAAATGCAGTTAGCAACTGGGTAGCCTCTAGGCCCTTCCAGCCCTCTGCCATGCAGTTCCAAAGCCAATGCCAATGTTTTAGGCTTTTGTTATGGCAACATCTGTACCAAAGTGTTTCATTATGGCTACATAGTGAATCACCCCCAAATTTAGAAGCTGTATAAATTTGAGTCCTCCCAGAAGCAGATGCCAAGGATGGAATCAGAAGTCCAAGGAGGCAATGCCTGTGAAAGATAAAGATAAGAGGAAGCCAGAGTAGACAGGGACAATCTTCAGACCATGATCTGGGACTGACACCTGTAACAGGAAGATTGGGTAGAAAATGGTTCAGAGTTACATTTTCTGAAGCAGGGTAGGGAACCTCTGAAGGAGGCTTGGCCAGGCTAATTTCGCATTACAGTCCCACACGAGGGAGAAACAGCCCAGCTTCAGTATGCCCACTGGGGTTACTCATCAGCTGGGACTAATCCAGGGAGAGTGTGCCTTGGCATGAATGCTGTGGCAAACCCCAAAAGTATGACAGTTAGCCGATGACAGCTACCTATGCTCTTCCCAGCAGTTCCTTTCTGAAAGGTAAATCTAAGAGCTCATGCACACAGTCTGTCTTTTGCCCTGCTTGGGATTCAATCTTCTACACATCTTTGGAAAGCAGCTCCTCCTTCCAGGCCTCTCTTATTGAAGGAAAACTTAGAAGAGGGAGGTTAATTGGTTGAACTATAGCCCTCATTGCTGCAGATGGTTGAATTGTCTTTTTTTTAAATTAGAGACTCTCATTATATATTACAGGTAGTAATCCCTTTTCAATTCTATGCATTGCAAACATTTTTCCAATTCATCCTTTGACTTATTTTCCCTTATTAAAAAAATGGAGTTTTTGAGGTCTAATAAACCTAACTTTTCCTTGGTCTTCTGAGCTTTTCTCCTGTTTGAAATGTCTTTCTAAATCTTAAATTATGTTTAGACTGCAAAATATTTTCTTAAAATTTAATTTTTTTTTAACTTTTTAAATTTAATGCACCCAGAAGTTATTTCTGAATGTAGTGAGTTTGGGAGTCCAATCTTATTTTCTTTCTGGTGGATGGCTAATTGTGCCAGGGCCATTTATTAAATTTACTAAATAAACCACACCTTCCTCACTGAATTAACATACCATTTTGTCATTCCTAAAATCTTCGTGTACACATGTACACATGTCTGAACTCAGTCTATTTTTATGCTAACATTCACTTTTTCATTATCAGTATTTTATTATTTTTTGATGATCAGAACACAGATACTATGAACAATTTTTTTTAAAGATTTTTATTTATTTGACAGAGATCGTAAGTAGGCAGAGAGGCAGGCAGAGAGAGAGGGGGAAGCAGGCTCCCTGCTGGGCAGAGAGCCCGCTGCAGGGCTTGATCCAAGGACCCTAAGGTCGTGACCTGAGCCGAAGGCAGAGGCTTAACCCACTAAACCACCCAGGCACCCCCACTATGAGCAATTTATGCATAATTCTAAATATTGAAAATCTCTAAAAGTGACATGGCTGTAATAATTTTTTTATGGCTGTAATAATTTTATGAACAACTTTGCAATGTTCTAGCTTTAAAAATTACAATTAATTTGTTCCTAGAAAGAGGATATCAAATACCAGTATCTTAAAATTCTGATGAACTATTAGGTATAAAACTCCACAGATTTATAGTTAAAATCAAGCATAATGCCTACACCATAAAATTTTTAAAACTTTGTATCCTATTAACAAAGAATGAAAAAACTAGGGGTGCCTGGGTGACTCAGTGGGTTGGGCTGCTGCCTTTGGCTCGGGTTGTGATCTCAGGGTCCTGGGATCGAGTCCCGCATCGGGCTCTCTGCTCAGCAGGGAGCCTGCTTCCCTCTCTCTCTCTCTGCCTGCCTCTGTCTACTGTGATCTCTCTCTGTCAAATAAATAAATAAATAAATCTTTAAAAAAAAAAAAAAAGAATGAAAAAACTAGATCATACCATGCAAAAGATGTCACAGATGGCATACATGGATCCAACACTAAGAAACAGTAGTTGTTTTGCTTTGTTTGAAGGTTTGATTCAATATATTTCTATTTAGAAAACTTTACCCAATATTAAAGAGTAAATATTTTCATCAAACATTTCCATGGAGCTTTTGTAAATATTGTCCATACTCTAGACCATGCTCTACCTTTGTTGAAAACAAATCTCAAATACCAAAGAATTAGTATTTTACTTACCACATTATATGTATACCCCATAATTGGAGGACAATAATAGCAACACCTT